>NC_065880.2:704416-1408832 GCF_932274485.2 Patella vulgata
AGTCCATTGGGGACTTGTGGTAGTCTATTCCATAGAAAAGGACCAGCACAAGAAAAGGAACGTTTTCCAAGTTGTAAGTTAATGGCTGGAGATTTTAGAAGATGTTTTTTTCTGAGAACGGAGAATTCTGCTGGTAGTGTAGGGTTCTACAAAACTTTTTATATAAGATGGAGCTTGGTCATTTAACGCTTTGAAAACGAAAGGGGAGTAACTTGAACTTAATTCTTTGCTGAATTGGAAGCCAATGTAAAGATTGCAATACAGGGGAGATGTGTTGATGTTTTCTGGTTTAGCGAGGAGTCGAGCTGCTGAATTTTGAACATGTTGTAGTTTGTTAATCCGATAGTCTGGTAAGCCGTATAGTAAGCCATTATGGTAATCTAGTTTAGTTGAGATGAATGCGTAGATGGGTTTTTCTTTCTTTTCATAATTGAGATAGCGTTGGATCTTCTCAATTCGATGTATATGATAGAAAGCAGTGGAACAAATACTTTGTATATGATCTTTAAACGATAGGTTCGAGTCTAATATAGCACCAATATTTAGAGCTTTATGGGTTCCTGAAATTATTTCTTTATCAAAATTAACTAGCGTTTGATCAATTTCTGTTGATCTTAGATAGCTCGGTAGATATCGCTGGTGATTTTGAGTAAAGCAGTTTCTGTACTGTGGTATTGTTTGTAGGCAGATTGTAACATTATATCAAACGGTGTATGAAATGTATCTGGCCGAGTTACTGCGCATTTTCAGATTTCACATTTAAGATTATTGAGTAATTTTTAGAAATATTATGGACTGGTTTTTTTTCTAATTGAAGGTTGAAATGTCCTTTTATTATCAGATTGTTTGGTTTATATTGGACAAGTATATTAATGTAATTATAATAATTAATAATAATAATTGTCTTATATAGCGCTACATTATGTTCAATGGTTATTTCTTATCACTGTTCAGTCACATTGTATATTATGGGTAAAGTATATCTAGAGTATATCAATGATCACACCTTATTAAATAGATGAGGTTTTAAAACAGATTTAAATTCTGTCTATAGTTTCATGGTAGTTAGATGTTTTATTTGGTATCGTGGAAGATATTTATGTTCTAGTAATGGTATTAGTTATAGTATTGTCGATCATCGGTCACCGAGGATTCTGTTTAATCCAGTATATCATAATTATGTGTTTCAGTATTTGTCTGTAAAGAAGAAATAAATAAAACACACACACATATAACTTTGTAATAATGGCAGCCCTTTAAAATTAGGTGTTGACTTCAAATAGAAGTTTTGGTAAATTTCGACAGAGAAACGTGAGAATATTTCCATCAGTTTGATAAACTGTTTTATGTTGAGTAGTTTTACTTCTGTACCAATATGTCTTGTCATTTAAAGAAACTAAACCTCTAGCTTAATAACACGGTGGGTTTAAATAAAAAGATGAGTTCCTGTCATTAGACTCGGTATTAAACTAGTTAATTGAATATATATATATATAGTCTATTTATTAAAATAAACAGGTAAATTTTACACCTGGTTACATTTAAATCACTTAGACACGTGACATGTGACTCAATATCTATTTATCGTAAGGGGAAAACCAGTTTAATAGCTCTTGTTATCAAGTAATTTATTTGCATATTCATTCATGGATTTAGGCATTGCGCGCTTAGAGACTATGTAATCGAGTCTTGTAGAATGCAGACTACTATATCTCCACCCACCGTCTAAAACCTGACAGTATAAATATTAATTCGTTCATCCTCTGATGTAAAATATCATCTGTAGACGCCGATACAAGTAATTCAAAGTACAGTTATTCCAGGTAATGATGTCATTATTATTTAAACACGATAGGAATAAAGAAATCTTCTTTAAATCTAGTTTAATATATGTATTATATTAAACTATTACACATCCTGTATGGAACAACAGCTAGTAATTAATATAAGAAGCATTAAAGATTATTATCGTTATCAATATGGTGATGTGACAGTATCCCAGCTTCAACCAAATAAATTAGTAGCTGTTTTTCCATAAGTATGTTTTCCGACGTGGTTTCCCCTTGTCAGTGGTACAGAACGGGGAGCCTGACAAGGAGAGCTGTCTAGTCGTTCGGATGGGACGAAAACCCGAGGTCCCTTGTATACATTGGCATGCACGTAAAAGATCCCTTGGCAGTTGGAATTCGGTATAAGAGTAGACCATAGTGCCGCTATACGGCAAAATTTACCTCATAGCCTACTGTTTGGCGTATGCCATGTTCATTAGCTCAGTCGGGGCAGAACAGTAGGGTATGAGTGTTATATTGCTGTATTCAGTTACTAAATATAGTAGTAGCTGTTTTTCAATAAGTATGTGTTATATTTGATTGCTCTATCCAGTTACTTAATACCTCTAAAATAATATTATTGTATTAATATGGTTGTACAATTGGAGCTTTTATTATCATAACATATCAATAAATATTATCTTCTTTCAATTAATTTTATGAAATAAACATATATTTTATGTTGATATTGCCCCACGATTAGTAAGCACTTTTATTGTTATAAGCTTTTGTAAAACGGTGTGGGGCGAATTATCAGAGTATTTTTGTTTTTGATTTTCTTTTCGTTGTTTTGTAATTGGGGTGGGTGAGGGAGCAGTTTGGTTATGGGTGAGTTTGACGTTGGCACCAATTGTTGTCATTTGATTTATGTGTACAACATTTAAACTGGACAGACTAAATCATTCTTGTTCAATATTTGAGGCCATATATAAATCTTTGTATATTCCTCGGCACTAGGAATTCGAAGAAATCTTGTGTTCCTGACCAATTTCTCCCATTAATATTTATTATTTAATGATACAAAGACAGAATAAAATGGAGATCGAGTTTCAATCCGTTTAAATCTCCGCCATCCGATGTTCTAGAGAATGGGTTGATCACAGGCTTGCCATGTGAATACATGTCTAAATAATAATTTTTATAACTTTTGAAGCTAATATAAAGACCTGTAATAAACAGATTTAACTCCAACATAATGCATCTTTAAATATAGAAATCGGGTTTGCCGGCACGTGTCTATATATATAAGCCTGGATTTTCCAGTTAAAAATAGACCTGACGTGTTGTTTGTTAAGGGGATGGACAGGGTTAGTAGAACGAGGAATAGCTGAACAATTGTTTAACAGATCAAGACAAGGTAATAACTGGGGTTTTATAACATTGTATATAATATATTAGAATCAAACAAAGTTGGTATGTATATGCTTAACCTTGTTTAGTTTTTAAAGATATACCTTAACGTACATGTATTGTATTCATCTCTATGATTTGTTAAATAATGTTGTATCAACAATGTCTAATATAATCTAGTCTATGTTACTATAATATATGTATTAGTAATGTACTACCTTGTAGGCTACTAGGGGGTGCTCGATTCGCAGTCCAGAACGGACAGAATTGCTATCGATTAACGCGGAATTCAGTCCTGTCCAGAGGCGTAGCCGTGAAATATATATTGGGGGGGGGGGGTCCGCAAATGAAATTATATAAAATGTTGACAATCTGTGACGCCGGGGGCACGATGTAGTGCGATAGGGAGATGTGGGAGGGTCACCCTCATAAAAAAATATTAAAGTTTCAGTCTTCTGTAAACACTGTTTTGGCATATTTTACGGGGTTAAACTAAAACATCACACCAACATATTGGGATATGTACAGGTGACGCCCATGGTCCTGTCACAGATCAGTCAGTCCTGACCACGGAGGTGATGTGAATAGAATAGTGACGTGTTTAAACACAACAAATATGTTTGGCCTGCATGGTTGGTTGAGATATTTTCTTATTCAGTTGACGCATGTGTTATAACCCGAAATACCCCTTTTCACTCGTGTGTCACTAATTTTGGGGATTGCCAGAATTCAATTCTGGAACGTTCAATCGAGTAGACCTATGTTAGTTTTGTAAAAGTTGTAATATAGATATGATATATATTGACTTCTAATAAAACATACTTCACGTCATCGATGTGTGAATATACCATTATTACAAGGGTATATCTAACAACTAACAACTTGGATAATAACATAGCCATATCTGGGACATCTGTAATTTTCCTTTCGAAACGTCAAAATATCTGATGTAGGAGACAAAATAATAGAAACAAAACATAATCTGAGTGGAGTAGGCGATAACATGTTTTATATTTTAAAAGAAAAAAAGAATCACCCAGCCAAATATTGTTGAATACAGTAATTATATCATCTATTTTTATTTATTGAAATATTAAAGTAGTTGACGATATATCCATTGATTAGAAAGGCATATTGTATTATTATCTTATTTGATACGTTTTAATTCTGATATACCATATAGGCTATAGCTGGGTGGCTATAGCAAGGGATGTATAGCCACCATCGCCATCATGTCAACCTTTTACTCCAAGAAGAATACTGTTTATAGAGTCAGTAATAAGAAATTTCCCAAATTAATGAGAAATATAGACAGTTGGCCGACTATACGGTTACGCAATGGTTAGACGTCCAATTTACACAGATACAATGGAACCACAACCAAACCACGCGAATAACCAACAACTCTTTAGCTTCTAATAATGGTATTTTGCAAGAAGAGCAAAAGACGATTGCAGTTCGGTTATTGCAGTATTCAAGTGACCAGCGACAACCACTTTAATACACCGATATCAACAGGAATTTTCGAAACATAGATAAGAACAAGGAAGGGTGAATTTGTTAGAATGTTTGGACTATGTGTTAAAAGTTATGCATTTAAAAAAAAAAATGCTCCCAAAATTATCTGGTTAATTAGTTTTATCCTTCAGCTTGGGTCTATTGTTCTTGGCCACTCAACCCCTTAACACCGACTAAAATTTTTACCCTAAAACTCGGCGAGTCGGCGATATGGGAATGAACCGCTGGGTGACTCTTTAATATAGAATATATGAAATCAAATAAATAAATCCAGGGGTAATTATAATTTGTATATTATTTGTAAATTCTTGGTTAAACTGAACTTCTGTCATTTTTTGATTATTTGTCCATGATATGTCTCTTTAACTGAATCGTAATCAACCAGGCGTGATGACATCATCTCTGTCTTGTATCATACGATACTTGTATTATAAAACACACATGTATATACAGTCAAGTAGACACGACTCTATATATTCACACTATTACATGAATTATTGTCAAACTGAGCTATTGGGTTGTCAAAAGATTTAAATTTGTTGTATCATGTCCTTTTCGAATTGTATCGTTGTAGCCTCCACTGCCACCCTAACTTGTAAATGTTCTACACCCATTACAGTTTTATCTGTCTGACCGTTGTCTTCTTTATTTTCTGATAAATCATCCATTTTTATACGCCCATATTTAAATGTGGTCGTATATTGTCGTCGCCCCCGTCCGTCCACCCGTCGGTCCGTCGTCCACAATTGCTTGTGGGCGCTCTAGAGGCTAAAGTTAATATCTGTTTGACTTTAATTTTATACACAAAGTGTTTAAGGTCTTTAGACGAAGAAGCCTATTGATTTTCAGCAATTTCCGATTATTACTGCCAGAGTTATGGCCCTTGATCACTTCAAAAAATCTTGTGGACGCTCTAGAGGCCAAAGTTAATATCCGATTGATCTTAAATTTATACACATTGTTTAAGGTCATGAGACGAAGACGCCTATTGATTTCAGCGATTTCCGATAATTACTACCAGAGTTATGGCCCTTGATCACTTCAAAAAATCTTGTGGACGCTCTAGAGGCCAAAGTGAATATCCGATTGAATTTAAATTCATACACAGTGTTTAAGGTCATGAGACGAAGACGCCTATTGATTTCAGCGATTTCCGATAATTACTACCAGAGTTATGGCCCTTGATCACTTCAAAAAATCTTGTGGACGCTCTAGAGGCCAAAGTGAATATCCGATTGAATTTAAATTCATACACAGTGTCTAAGGTCATGCGACGAAGAAGCCTATTGATTTTTAGCAATTTACAATAATTACTGCCAGAGTTATGGCTTTTGATCACTTTGAAAAATCTTGTGGACGCTCTAGAGGCAAATGTTAATATCCGATTGACTTTAAATTTATACACAGTGTTTAAGGTCATGAGACAAAGAAGCCTATTTGTTTTCAGAGATTTCCGATAATTACTGTCAGAGTTATGGCCCTTAATCACTACAAAAAATCTTGTGGACGCCAAAGTTAATATCCGATTGACTTTAAATCTGTAATCAGATTTTAGTGTATTATAAATGTTTCATTACAGAAAATTAAAAATATGCGACAACTCTTGTTGACTGCCCGGACGATTTAGCTGCTGTGGGCGTATGTTTCGTTGCCTGGCAACCTATCTTTAACAATTTTAGTGGCGTATTATCTATACTAGAGAAGCTTGAATCGCTGTGTCTATTGTATTACCAAACGTGTTTCGTCTTGTTGAACTTAACTCAGTATGTTTATAGTCAAACATTTGCTTCAGTTTAACAAGTTCTTATAAATCCCAAGTCTTCATTAAGATTTCGTATCAGTCATAATTTCTGAACGTGGTTCTTAACGATGGCTTATTTTAAGAATTTAACTAAAGCGAGACTTCCCATCTTTTCTGAAAACCACGTGACTGTGACAGTCTGTACTCTATTGTTTGTTTTAGCCAGAGGACGAATCCTATTGATTCCCAAATTTGGGTCAATTAAACATCTTACATTTCTGCACCAATGGGTAAATGAAAATGGGCATGCATCATGCAGCGTGCTGCGAGCTATTATAGTTATTTCATATGTGCAAGTACAATGCTGGACGTCCGAAAAACTAGACACCTTGCTAGGACCTCTGTTCTACACCACTGATTTTCTCGGCCAACTCTAGAATGGAACCTATGACTTTCTGTGTAATGCTCACTGCGCCAATAGCACTGGTACATGTATTGATAATCGCTATGCAATAAACGGAGGGGTCATTTTGTCCTGGCAGCGGTGATTCAGTCAAATTTTAGCAAAGGTTTCACATCTGTACTCTATCATACTAAACACTTTTGTCAAGAGTTATAGGGACTTCACAGTTTATGTTACTGGCTGTCTATATATATCAATCATTCATAAATATTTAGACCTCTCTCTCTCTCTCTCTCTCTCTCTCTCTCTCTCTTTTCATCTCTCTGCTGTGGTCGAGTTCATTTATTACAATCCTTATTAACTTTATTGGCAGGACGATCTATTCAAGGCATCATGTCAGGCAAGATAAATAATGGTAAAGGGAAATCTTCAGCAAGACATTCCACTAAGAAGAATACAATCCCCCAAATAGAAACACAGCCATCAGCTAGTACCAGTAGTAGTACAGATACAGTATCAGCTTTAGTTTCACATGGCAATACTAGTACAGGTAAATATATTTTAAACATAAACATTAAAATATGAACTCTATTGACCAGTTATAAACTCTATTGGCCAGTTATAAGGACCTATTGAACAGCGCCATTATAAAATTTAGTCTATTACTAAAATCATTATTCAAATATAGACGACCTTTGATCACTGCTCACATTATTTAACTTCTAGTGGTGGGGTGGGGTAGGCTTTACTTCAACCCAGTTGGTTCAAGAAAAGTAGGGCGATAAACCCTGCTTAATTCATCTCACACACTTGACCATTGAACACCAAATACCATTTAAATGTCAATAATTGTTCTCAATCTGAACTTGTGTGCTAGTGTACTTTTATAATATTTATAAATCTTTGATCACTTCAGTAGTCTAATGGTGTTTTTATTATTCTTCAGAAATCCGGGTATCTATTATAGGAAAGACAGGAGTTGGTAAGAGCGCATTAGGAAATGCGCTGTTACAACAAGATACTTTTAAATCACAACAACAGCCCACCTCTGTAACATCAGAATGTGGTTTAGGACAACGACATCTTCAATTAAATGGTGTGGATTCCTTACTAAAAGTTGTGGATACACCAGGTTTGTTTGACACGGGTAACAGTAACAAAACAATAGCTAAGGAAATCGTTAAATGTATTAATATTTTATCACCAGGGCCACATTTATTTATCTTTGTCTTTCGAATCGACTTAAGACTCTCACAAGAGGACATAAAAGTTCTTGAATATTTTAAAAATACTTTCGGTGAATTAATTGATAAATTTGCCGTTGTGGTATTTACTGGGAAAGATCATCTGAGAAACAGAAGTGAAGAAGAGGCTATGCATGAACTTCATACTCAGTTATCAACATTTAGTGATGTTTTTAAACACCGCCGATACGCAACGATCAATAACATAGATGAAACAGAAGGCAAGATGAAGGATGTGAACAGAATCTTACAATTACTTCAGACAACTATACAGAATAATGGTGGAGACTTTTATGAAAACGAAATGTACGAAGAGGCGAAGAAATTATTTGAGGCAAGAATATGCGACGAAGAAGATGGCAAACAAAAAGCTTTAGCTGAAAGAGACGAACTTAAGAAAGAACAAATTCGCCAAGAACAGATTTGGCAGAAAGAGAAGGAGCAACTCACGAAACAATGCGAGAAACAGAATCGCCAAGAACAGATTTGGCAGAAAGAGAGGGGACAACTCATGAAACAATGCGAGAAACAGAATCGCCAAGAACAGATTTGGCAGGAAGAGAAGGAGCAACTCACGAAACAATGGACTGAAGAACGTGCTAAATTGATTGAAGATACAAGAAATAAGGAAATCGATTTGGACAAAAGAGAAATGAAAATTCAACTGCTAGAAAGGGAAAGACAATCAACACAGTGGTTAAGTTCAACTAGCAGACAATCATACACTGAACTAGCCAGTACTTCAACATTTCATCATGGCAGCAGCCTTAATACACTCAATATATCTCGTGCTAAGAAACGCAAATATGAACCAAGTCGTAGAGAGAGAGGAAAGATGCTTCAAGAGGATGAAAAAAACATTAAAGATAATTATGCGTTTCTACTGGATAATATAACTGATCCGGAACGTTTATCGGATCGTCTGTTTGGAAAATCAGTTTTTGATACGGACGATATGGAAAAAATAAAAGACGTAAAAGGAAAAAGGGCTATGACCCGTGAACTAGTTAATACATTACTTAATGGCGGACCAAATTCCTACCAAAGTTTCATTGATAGTTTAAAGGAAGAAGGTTACACGACAATAGTTGAACAATTAGAATCAAGTAAGTTTAACTGATTAAATTTTATCACAAATTCGTTATACTCTCTCTCTCTCTCTCTCTCTCTCTCTCTCCAGGAAAAGGTAAGAAAAGGTAATGCTATTTTACAATATCTTTAAATTCAGGTAGAGATGAGAGCCATGAAGAAATATCTGGTTACCATGGTAACCAATCAATGATAAGAGGATTGGGTGATAGAAACCAGTTAATGCTTGGTGGAATCGATGAACACTATGATGTATCATATTCAGAAGTCGGGAACAGATCAGAGATACACAAGGACCATGGCGAGGTTGATGTTGTGAAAGTTGTGGTCAAGAAGGCCAACAACACTGTTATTTTATCGAAGGTGAAGTCTGACCATCAAAAGATCAACGTAAAGCAGGAGATAATATCAACATGTCGACGTAATGTTAAAAATATCGCCAACTGTGTTTTGTATGAGAACCAAGACTCCATGTTTAACGATGTATTAGAAGATGAGCAAGGTAAAATATTTATTTATATCATTGTTGATGTGTTTTAAATGTTTTATTGAAAGGTATATTCCTTCTCGATGATCTAGACGCTACAGTTAATAATCAATTGACTTTACATTTATCCAGTGTTTAGGGTCATAAGATGATTTACGATATTAACCTGTTTATATTTTACATCCTATAACTAGTGGTATCACGGCCTTATATCCTAATACCATGTTTATATATTACCCTGTTTATATTCTACATCCTATAACTAGTGGTATCACGGCCTTATATCCTAATACCATGTTTATATATTACCCTGTTTATATTCTATATCCTATAACTAGTGGTATCACGGCCTTATATCCTAATACCATGTTTATATATTACCCTGTTTATATTCTATATCCTATAACTAGTGGTATCACGGCCTTATATCCTAATACCATGTTTATATATTACCCTGTTTATATTCTACATCCTATAACTAGTGGTATCACGCCCTTATATCCTAATACCATGTTTATATATTAACCTGTTTATATTCTACATCCTATAACTAGTGGTATCACGCCCTTATATCCTAATACCATGTTTATATATTACCCTGTTTATATTCTATATCCTATAACTAGTGGAAACACGGCCTTATATCCTAATACCATGTTTATATATTAACCTGTTTATATTCTACATCCTATAACTAGTGGAATCACAGCCTTATATCCTAATACCATGTTTATATATTATATTTTAGAAGATCATGTTAAAACAACTGATATAGCAGTAGATATGACAGCTAGAACGAGTGACCCAGTAGGCCTAGCGATTAAACAAGAACCACTCGAAATGGATGGGACTTATGGGGTAACGCAACCAACTATTATGTCATCCAATACAAGACCAGGTATAGTTTACACTGATTATAAATAAGGTAGCTAATGTATGGACTAGTAAAAAACTGTCTATCACCATCTGTTCAACACAGATTAGATACCCATCATCAAAATGTTGATGGACAGAGGTGTTACAAAGATCCATTCAGATATGTTGAATAAAATATTGTTTTAAAAAATCAAAAGGCTGAGGGCAGATGAATGATTTCTTGGTTTAGGATCATCAATGTCCCTTCTGATCAAGCGAGGGGTATGGTGGGGAAAATATATTGACTAAATTAGTTGTAGTATAGTTCGAACTTGTCAGGAGCAACATATGTTAGACTTTGTAGGAAATTTACTCGGACGAAAGAAATCGAAGAAAGTATGGGTAAATGTTCATCAGAGGTGATTCTAAACTACCAATCTATAGTAATATTTGTGACTGTCGTTTGTCTGTCTGTTTGTCTGTCTGTACGGGGTTGGCGGCTACACTAGGTCTGCCCCGAGTCTGAAATTTGGGGTATAGGGGTAGCTCGGACCAGGTGGCGTTAGTCTACCACTTCCGGTTTCGGAGTTAGACCCCCGAGAGAAGCCGGGTATCCTGCTAGTATCTAATAAAACCACACTGTTCATCAGAGGTGGTTTAACACTACCGATATATAATAAAACAACATCGTCTTCTCAGTTCAGGACATAGATAAAAGATAATGATTAAATTATATAAATATTACACACACAACAAAAACACATTTACAATCTTTCTCGCAATAAATATTGGCATAAGTGTAATATTAATCAGTAATTTTATGCCATAGCTCCTGTTAATAGTACTTTTAGCTAGTCGAATCTTCAGAGCTCCCATTAAAATTTTTTTATATTTTTTATGAAATTTGAAATATAAATGTTGATATCCCAAATTTGTCGATTGGGGTCAATTTTTGCACGGGCAGTTCGTGATTATAGGGGTTTGGATGGCTGAATGGTTAGCGTGCGCGCGCTGTATCATAAAGTCTGTCATTGAGTCGACTGGCGTGGTTTCGAATCCCCGGTTGTACGTGACAAAGAGTATGGTCGTCTGTCGAGTGGACGTTAAACCCCATCTCTCTCTCTCTCTCTTCTCTCTCTCTCTCTCTTCTCTCTCTGGATTATAGTTTAACGTTAGAGTTCATAATTTTTATTCGATTTCGATTAGCTTTCATTACTCAACAATCGCAGATGAGTTTGGTAAATTGGTAAATTGGACTGCATTTTTTGTTAAATGGGCCTTCCCCTTTACGCAAATAATAGTTGGTTTGATCCTTGAAGCTTGGATGATACCATAGGCGTAGGAAAAATTCGACGACCTTTTTTTTCTATTAACGTTTCGAGAAAAAATATAACTAACTTATTTCTATGAGATCCACACTGCCCGAAAAGTATTTTCTCGTCTTTTTCTTGTCCACTGCATGCCCGAAAATATGCCCGAAGCTCTCTTATGATAGGTATGCCCGAAAAAACGGTATTGATTTCGGGAAATTTTCTCTTATGCCCCCCTGAATTAGTTTGAGCTTCACGCCTATGGATGATACCGCGGACCATATGTTGACCCACAAGAGGCCACAATTATTGTCCAATTTCTATTCTTAATATGTAGGCCTATGATAGTTTATACGATCTTGGATAAATTCTATATTGGCCCCTGCCTTAATGTACAACTAAGCCTGTTCGGTTACTACACTGTAACAAAACAAATCCGTGAAAAAAACATAAAAAAAATCCGGAAACAAAAATTACCAGGAAAATTTTATGCGTATATGTTTTTTCTGTAATTTACAGAAATTCCTTCAATTAACATAAATTCTATTTTCAAATACAGAAAAACCAAAATCCTGATAATTTTTGTTTCCTGCACTGTAACAAAAAAAAAACCGTGAAAAAACGTAAAAACTCCGGAAACAAAAATTACCAGGAACATTTTATCCGTATTTATGTTTCCTTTGATTTACAGAAACTCCTTCAATTAACATAAATTCTATTTTCAAACACGGAAATAAAAATCCTGGTAATTTTTGTTTCCCGAGCATGAAATTGAATTAACCAATGACTTTATACGCGTGTGTGAAATAGCTTTATTTAACGTCCGCTTCCGCCGAAGTAATATCGCAGACAATCTTTATTCGCAACCTTTTTCCGTTATTAGAAGAATACTGAATATCTTATTCGAGAGCAAGGTATCTCAAACCGCTGTTCGTCAGTAAGGCTTTCAGGTATATATGTAAACTCTGCCATATAGAGACAAACCGGCTTACACTAACCAATCGGTTATACTACCTGGATTTAAGCGTGCTTGATCACCAGATAATACAACCTATACATACGGAGCGTTAAAACATATTTTTATACATTTATGAAAATACTTACAATCTGATGAATAACAATACACTTTATAGATTTTATAATTATGGAAATTGGTTATACATGACATGTAATATACCAAAGTTTACAAAATATAATTCCTCATATTATGGTTAATAAATTGAAATGAATACTATAACATGATAATTATTAGGAATAATTATATATGTATACGATTACTTATCGTTGCATTTGCAAACAGAAATGATCCGTAATTCATGGTCAATCCACCGTTTATCCCGTAAAACAGAATTAAGTCCATTATAGAATAGAATAAAACATTTTATCCCTAATTTTCACGGAAATTCATGGTCAATCCACTGTTTATTCCGTAAAATAACAGAATTAGTCCATAATAGACGGGAATAAAATATTTTATCCCTAATTTCACCGAAAATTCCTGTTAAATACTGAATATTCCATAGAAATACATAAAACACGTAATTTGAAGAAATAGTTTACACTTTTAACACAATTTCACCCAAAAAAGCCATCGATTAACAGAAAAAAAGTGTTAAACTGCGGAATTCGACCACATAAACAATGGATATTTTTTACAGTGAGTCGCTGTGGCTCATTGAGAAAGACGCATTGGCTCGCTAACCCTTATTTTATCCCGGTGTTGGCCGAGAAGTTCATCAGGATTTCTGATGTGGTTTCCCCCCCTTCTCAGTGGTGCCGGACAGAGCGACTGACGGGACAGCATATAGTCATCCTGATGGGACGAAAAACCGAGGTCCCGTGTATACATTGGCGTGCCTGTAAAATATCCCTTGGCAGTTGGAATCCGTTATAAGAGTAGACAGTAGTGCCACTGTCCGGGAAAAATCTCCCTCTTAGTAGGCCTACACTGTATGGCGTACGCCCTTCTTCATGAGCCGGAACACGACAGTAGGACGTTAAAGTTTATTTTATTTAATTTCTGTTGTAATGAATTGGGAACGTGCCCGCTCCCCACTATTTTACATGTATAGGCCCCTATATTATCCTGATTCAAGGTAATATATGTTATGTAATTTGTAATATTTTGTGGTAGTATATTTTCGTTTAGATAACCTGGATACATTATTATGTGAAAGTTGAGCAATGATATTAATAATAGGCTACATTGAATTTAAAAATTTAGGCCTAATATTCAGCCAGTGATCAGACAGTCTTCTCTTGAATTAACTTTAATCTGTAGCTAACGGATAGCCTAATGAAATTGACATTTCAGCAACAGAAATCTAACGGAGAGTTAACCGGTCCCTTGCCTTTAAATAGTCTTAACAAACATAGGCCTATGTATGGTGTGTATATGTATAAAATAATTACTATTTTAATATATGTTGGGTATAGGTCTATATTTAAACATAGCCGTAAAGAAATTATGTGCTGTGCAGTAGAGATTTTAGTTTATTTTCGAAGGAATCCGTCAGTAGGCCTACCCCCCCCACCCACTAACACCGTGACTCTACTTTATTTTAGCACAATTCGAGAATAACACCAACATGATAACAAATAAAAAAATCAGTGATTTTCTAGATTGGAAGTGGGCTACATTTTAAGAAATGGCTGACTGTTCAGCAGTAACATTTCGTACAACAAAAAATAGCACATGACGTCATTGTTTTTAACGCTCTAATTAAATGACGTCATTTAGCAGACGACCGTCGTCAGGTGACTTAATTCAGCAGACGACAGCCAACAAGAGACGTCATTTAGCAGAAGCATGTGGTCAAGACAAGTCGTCTTTCAGTTGCATTTTATATGATTTTATATACGTCCACACGGTAATGTATTGCTGTCCGTCGTCCACAATTTCTTGTGAACACCATTTATTGTCTGATCAGTTTGAATTTATATTAATCTTGTTTACATTAACGGGACGAAGAAGCCTATTTATTTACGTCTACTCTACAGTTATTTATGGTCCGTGTTTCACTTTGTTGAACTTCGTGAAGGAATAAAGATTAAAGTTATCATCCGATCTGTATTAAATTTATATTAATATTTTTTAAATTAGTAAAACGAAGAATCCTATTGAATTTCAAAAGTTCTGGCCCTTTCACTTTGTTGAACCTTGTGAACGCTCTAACGACAGAGATTTTCGTTTGATCTGTGTAGGAAATTAATATCAGTATCTTTTAAATTCTCCCATTACCTACAAAAGAATAAATATGTGACAGCCCTTGTTCATCGACTGCCCGGACGATTTAGCTGCAGAGGGTGTATGTTTCGTTGCGTAGCAAACTATCTAAGTATCTTTGTCTTTTGAAAACTGAAAAGGACTTGCACACGCACGAACTTTGTATTCAGTACATACATAGGTATATCTATATCACTTGAGTTGATAGTGTCTTGTCAGTGCGGTTACCATCTGGGTTTTTGATTCTAAACGTTAACATGGGGCAGAACTAGAAGCCAAACAAATTCTAATGGTTTCTGATGTTGCTCTTAATCCGATTTTAGAGTATGTTTTAATTACAGAGTATTACAGACGCAAAAGAAAATATGCGACAACCCGTGTTGACGGCTCCGACGACTGTGCTGGTGTGTATGTATGTTTCCTTGTCTGGCAACCTATCTTTGTTCTGTACTTACTAATATATATGTTTCTATTACAGATACGGATGATACATATGATCACTTACTAATAGATGAAGAAAGCAAAGGGATGACAATTCCAGGTATGTCATTACGTTTTAGCCATTTTAATTAATAATTAAAGAAATGGCAAGTAATTTTCTAGTTGAAGTGTTTTTAAGCCAGGGTTGTATATCTTTCACATGTTGTGACAAACCATGGTCAAGGGTTATAAATATAATTAAAATAACTCAGGTGTATATCCTACTCGAAATTACCCCACCTGTACGTTCAGAGAACAAAGATAACCTAGTTTAAAGATGGCCAGGGTTTTTAACCACCATCAGAACGATATATATGAACAGGTAATCAACTAGTATGAATATTATATAATTTCAGATGATGTTAAATATAGTCAGACATCTATACAAAACAATATGGCCACCACCATCACATCAACAACTCCATTATTAAACCAACCATTTGTTACACAAGATGTAAAAACAACTAACTATAATAAAACAACCGACAACAATAAAATGGACAAGAGATCAATACGTAGAACTTGTCGATATGGTACACTTGATGATGTCAAAACTTTAATACATCAAAATATCGATTTAAATATTCCTGTCGGTATTCATAATCATAATTTGACACCAGTATTTTATTGTGTGATGTCTGACAAACAGTCGTTAGATAAGATACAGTTACTCTTCTCTGCCGGTGCCATGTTAGATGTTAAGACTTGTTATGGTAATAGTTTATTACACTGGGCGTGTTGGTTGGGTACAATAGACTGTGTAAAATATTTATTGGAACAAGGACTTGATACAAATGATAGGAATGATGGTAATAAGACACCAGTATTTTATTGTGTGATGTCTAACAAACAGCCGTTAGATAAGATACAGTTACTCTTCTCTGCCGGTGCCATGTTACATGTTAAGGATCGTTATGGTGATAGTTTATTACACTGTGCGTGTGGGTATGGTACAATAGACTGTGTAAAATATTTATTGGAACAAGGACTTGATACAAATGATAGGAATGATTATAATATGACACCAGTATTTGATTGTGTGATGTCTAACAAACAGCCGTTAGATAAGATACAGTTACTCTTCGCTGCTGGTGCCATGTTACATGTTAAGAGTGATAAAGGTAGTTTATTAGACTGCGCTCGACGGTGGGGTAGAAAAGAATGTGAATCATATTTACGTGAATTAGGCCTTGATGAATAGAATATAAATGTCAAGTGTCGTGATTATGGTAGTTTATTAGACTGGACTCGTCGGTGGCGTAAATCAAAATGTGTATCATATTTATGTTAAATAGGCCTTGATAAATAGAATATAAATAATCATACAACATCTTTATTTTACTTGTTAATAATTCTGTTAGAACTAAATGATGAAGATGTTTTATTTTGATGTAAATTTTTAAATTTTGTTATAAACCATTTTCTGTCAATCAACAACATTCTGTACACAGACTGGCTACCTGTCAGCCATTAAAACTAGTAACACGTCATTACAAGTTTTTACAACGTCATTGGTTATTACGTCACAAGTCAATAGGTCACGTTAAATCTATTTATAAACAAATTGAAAGTAGTATTACCAGGTTGAATAACATGAATAGAAAATCAACTGATGTGATGTTTTGGTGGTCATCAAAGTCAACTTTAACCCAATATTGTTTTAAATAACAACACAATGAATTATATTAACCAAGAGATATGATTGGAGATGAATAGAATAATATTTGAAATGATGTTGAAAGAATATATTTACTATAGAAGGTAAGAAAAATTGATTTATTTTTCATTTTATAAATTGACATCCACTTTTCTCATGTCAGACTCGGGGTTAAATGATTAAAGCCTATTTGATTTCTAGAATATATCTCTCCAGATTTCTTTGTTTATATTTGTTGTTGTTTACCAGTAATCACATGGAACTTGATTCTGTCTATCTTGACATAGACTCGTTATTTACGATTTTATTTAGAAATATTTTTTTTTGAATGAAGTGATACGGCAGACAAGTTTTAAATTCTGGTTTAAGGGGAGATTTACTATATTACTTAGAAATATTTGTAAATTGTTTTTATTGAGTGATGGATAAGGCAGACAAATTTAAGGGGAGATAAATCAAAATAGAGTTATCCTTTGTGGATGATATAGAAATAGGATTTAATCCATTTGACCAACTGGAGAATTTCTAATAATTTAACCTTAAAATACAATAAATACAGTTACATTGATAGTTGTTATGTGTAAAAACACTACAAAATATATCTAAAAAATTGGAATAATGTTATAAATTGTATAAACAATACCTAGATAAGTTTTTAGCGTCTTGTAAATATTGTCTCCATTATCTATAAAAGAAAACGTATGTTTTGTTTATGTTTTTCAGAGCTGCTGTATTCGAACATAAACCGTCATTAAAAGTTGTTTGTGATTATTTGATACTTGATTGTGTCAAGAGATATCCACTAGAAAACTGTCCACTGTGTAAAAAACATGTTTTAGCTGAAGATCCTGAGGTAATGGTTTTTATATTTTGTCTAATAACCAAAGAATATCAATTCCCTAACAACAAACTTGACAAAGACTGTATACTATTAATAATGGTTTAATCTAGGATGCAGCCGTTTATTATAAACTAGTTGAAAAAAACAACTATTAAATCTAAAACTTTAAGTCAGAACAATTAGATAATGTGTGAAAAATATTTTATTTCAGAATCAATTTGAAAGGTCGTAAAAATCAGATAGAGAGAGTTTATTGTGGTCATCTGTTTCATAATGGTTGTTTAGATACGTACATGAAAACACCTTCATTTATAGGTAAGTATTTATAATACTGCTGGAAGTCATGGCGACCGTCTTCATTACCTCAATTGGTGAAGAAAACTAAAACTTTACACCTGCTTAAATGATATGTTTATTAAGTGTTACTTGTGTCTTCTATTCGTTTTGTTTAATTTTTAAATTTGCTCGATATTCAAACCACGGATCTCACTTTAGATAGTTGACTGAAAATTAAAAGTGTATTCTGTTATTTGACTGAGTCAGAAACGCAAGGCTCCATATTGTATAATTGTCGTGCACGTAATAGAACCCTTGAAAGACAGTTGGAATGTCGTGGAAGACTAGATGGGAATGTCGCTGTCTGAGTAAACTTTCCCTCATAGTACACTGTATGACGTATGTCGATCTTCATTAGTCCTGTAGAAGCAGAAAAGTAGGACGTTAAACCCCATTTCATGTTATATCACTTAATCTACATTTAAAATAAATAGTAACACATAATATAAGATTATGTTTGGGTTTTTTTTCAGGAGGTAAAAAATGTCCTTCCTGTGATAAACGAATGAAAAATGGAAAGTGTCAGCTGAAGTAATGGAGAATAGATGTGCACATAAACAAGCTAAACAAAGAGAACTAGAAGAAGTTGTAGATTTCTTTAAAAAATTTAAATAATTTAAAATATACCTCTACTTTTGTAGATAAACATACCAAATATGTATATTCCACAATCTTGGCTTCAAATTTACAAAAATATTTATTTACATTGTATTCAATGTCTGACATTTGAGATATTGAGGAATCCTTTACAAACTACAATATTGTAAAAATTGAATCTCTGGAAGGCGTGTCAGTATAAAAATATTCTGTTGAGTATTTTACAAAGATATGATAAATTAAAAACGTGTCAATATTCGGAATCTTCTACAGATGATATAAATGGGGTATGATCAAAATATATTGTAATATATAGAATCCGGTCTTTTATATAGGCCTATTGTAATATTTGATATAAAACTTACAAGTTCTACTTACTTGTTAGCCTCCATCTTGTGTCACGTCCATCTTAGCACCGACCTCTCAGATTGTTACATATATTTCTATTTGATCATTGTTAACACTAGTATTTCATCTTGGTTGTTATAATAATTATGTTTTATAACCAGAGTCCAGCTATGTGGTTTTTACTGCGAGAACTTCGCTTTTCCACATTAAACAGTGGATTCTTTTTCCCACAGGGTTTTTTTTCAATCCGCTGCGATGGCATCAAACAGCTGGATCTCCTATTTTAACTTGTTTTAATTATGACAAAGTGAGAAGATGACCAGCCCTCTCTTCTCTTCTCACGACAGCGATGTTAAAACTGTGTTTTAAAGTGACTTTTAGATATACAAGAACTTTTTATTATTTAGTGTTTTTACCTATTTTCTATATATTACTCATTCAGATGTAAATAACTTAATTAAATCAACCTGTCCATAATATCGTGCAATAAACAACAACAACGCCCTAAGGGCAGATAACTGTTCGTTGTATTAATATGTAACCAAGAGATAAAACCGAAACTTTTTAACAACTACCGTATATTCACAACCTTTTAACTAATTAGAAAGGTGAGAATCGTGGTCGTGATGGAACTTGGTCATACATGTTAATGTTACAAATGTCATCATTAATCGGCAGAATATGCCGCCATTATCACCGGGTTAACCAATGTGCGACGTCAAGGACGTTAAGGGTTTGTGAACGTTATCTCCCATATTTAATATATTATAGAATGATTTACTAACTGTATTTTATTGTTATTCATGTCATGACATAACCTTGAAATAAAGGAACGGGCATATTGAACGTATTATTAGTCTTAGTCGTTAGACATTGAAGGAGGAAAACAACAGAATATAAGACGCCAGCTCGGAGATCCTGACAAGTCCAGCTATTTGGCTATCCCACTCTCCCATCCCCACATTTATTTTATAGTAGACATCGATACGGACAGGGTGTCGATAACCTTACAATATAAGATTTAGATAAAGAGCTGATAGTTCTTGCTATAATAGTTCTTGTTGCTTATGGTGGGCCTATAGGAGGCGTGATTCAAGCTCCTGTCTGTTTTAAAAATATTTTTTATCATTTTTATACTCATCTCATAAATTATAAATATTATTTATTAGTTAATAAACAATGTAATATTGTTTTTAAATCATTTATATATAATGAAAAATCAACATCCATATGTATACATATTGGTGTGCACGTAGAAAACCCATTGACATTTGGAAATCGAGAAAGAGGTTCATGGAAAGGCCACTGTCTGGGTAAAATTCTCCTATCTCACATTGTCCATAAAACCATAGAAATAAACATTACAATATGTTTTTTTGCTAACTGTCAGCAGTCTTTTTACACGCTTGCCACTGTGTTCACGACTAGACGTGGGTTTTTCATACAATCCAATCTACTTGTCAGCCAAAAAGGTGAAGATCAGGCTTGGTATTTTCATTATATAACTGGTTTTCTAGTTTAGATAACGCTGGTACGAAATATTTTGCCTTGGTTTACTTATCAGTAGGCCACGGGTTTGATTTTTATGGAAGGGAACAGTGTCTAGTCATTCGGGTGGGACAAAAAACGCTGCTGTCCGGACAGAACAGTGAACCGGTAAACCTGATTTCACTTGAATTGGGCCAGGGCTTGGATTTTATTTTAATTATCTGGATTATTATAGGAAATACGTCCACATAACAGCCATGTCTTGACAGCTTCTGATCCGAAAGCAAAACATTAATAATGTTAAACAAATTTGACATGGTTGCCTTCAACCTCTATCCTGTTCGGAAAAGAAGGTTGACTCGGGAACAGAATGTCCCAAAACTGAATATTTATAGGATTCGTCACCCTTTTATACCAGATGTGGAACAAAATCATTCAAAACCACAGCCTCTAACTGTGGGACGGAAGGTTATGGAATGCCGAGTATCGATTTTGTCCTCCAATGACTTCAATACTTCATAGTAAATTCGAAAGAGAATCTGTTAGAACATCGTTGTAGGACGCAGGGCCTGGCAAGGACAGAGCCTAGTGTTGTAGGACGCAGGGCCTGGCAAGGACAGGGTCTAGTGTTGTAGGACGCAGGGCCTGGCAAGGACAGTGTCTAGTGGTGTAGGCCGCAGGACCTGGCAAGGACAGGGTCTAGTGGTGTAGGACGCAGGGCCTGGTTATCTAGCTGTTTGGATGGGACAAAAAATCGAGATTCCGTGTACAAATAGGCAGACACGTAAAAGAACCCTTGACAGTTGAAATTCGAAATAAGAGTAGACTGTAGCCTCTTATACCACACTGTAAGGTGTAAACTGGTCTTCATTATTCCAGATATTAAACCCCATTTCTTTAAGCAGCAATCGAGTCACAAGATTTATGACAAATGGGGGGGGGGGGGTAACTCTAAACGGTAAGGTCATGCAACGCTGAATATGGATAGGATTCGTCCTCTGATGACCCCAGGGCGGTTGGATGGTCAAACACTTCCAGTTGCATGGTTTCGATACCCCACATGCACGTAAGTAAGGTTACCTCTCACTGATAAAGACCCATACTGGCAAACAAATTATTGATATGAAATTGGACCACATGTTAGTCCCGAAATGTCATGGTTTAAACCCTGTTTATCTTTCTTCCTCGTGCATAGGGGTACGGCCAGGGGGTGGGTGGGGCAAAATGACTTTTCGGGCAGACAAGTAAAGTAAACACAGAAATTATTATTAAATCTAGGCGGCAAACAAAAGTGCCCGAACTCTAATAACACACTAATTTGACACCAAATAATTACACCTCTAACTGCATGCTGGCCACAAACGGTGCCATCTTTAGTTTATTTTATCGCTGATAGATGGCCCTGGGATAGCCTGGTACAGAATCAACATGTCAGCCCCCCAGTGGAAGTAGGCGAGTTTGACTTTCCGACTGGCAAAGTGCTATATCAGTTTAGTAAAATGTTTGTTCCAGAACATGTAGAAATAGTAGTCAGTATTTTTCAAAGAATAAGAAATAAACGTGGCCACAATGCACACAGTAGTGACCCTATACATGCCATATATTTGTTGCCGGTATGCACCAAGATGCAAGCTCGAAACATATTCTTCCAGGTGTAGTAGAACAACGTGTGTGAAAAGCAAGGTCTTCCCCTGGGGGTCACGGTGGCTTGGTTGGCAAGACGCTGACTCGCTAGCCTGGAGGCCGTGTGTTCAATCCCTGCATTGGCATAGAAAGTTCATCCAGATTTTCCGGCCTGGTTCCCTCTTGTCAGTGATGCAGGATGGAGGGCCTGACAAGGAAAGCTGTCTAGTCGTTCGGATGGGACGAATAACCGAGGTCTCGTGTACATATTGGCGTGCACGTAAAAGATCAGTTGGCAGTTGGAATTCGATATAAGTGTAGGCCGTAGTGCTGCCGTCCGGGCAAAATTTCCCTCATAGCACACTGTATGGCGTATGCGCGTCTTCATTAGCCCAGTTAGGAGCAGAGCAGTAGGACGTTAAACCCCATTTCATTTCATGTCTTCCTCTGTTGCGATGGGACATCCAGCTGCTCTACTATGACTGTCATAAGCATAGAGATAAGATAGGTGGAGGCTATTGCTGGCCTGGTATATGCCTTGCTTGTGGGACAGAGAAAATCCCTTTGTTGTAGTTTCTCCTCAAGTTCAGACAATCAGACATTAGTAATGTTAGTGCAATATGTCTTCTGTTTGGATTGGCCAAACATCCGCACACTGCTAAAAGTTGATAAAATTGTTGATAAAATTCACAGCATGTCAATGTTACATCTGAGCACGACAAGTATTTTCCACGTTTGTCTTCAATTCCTTCCATTTTGTGCATAGTTGCATCAGATGTGTGTCCCTACCGCCACCCAGGGCTGCATGGTGGCATCAGATGTGTGTCCCTATCACCACCCAGAGCTGCATGGTGACCCCCCCCCCCTCTACCTAAACTCCCAATTTAGGAACCATAATTGAAAAACGGGTATTGGATATGTCTAATAATGTGAAAATACATGTCTGGTTGGAATTTGACATTTCTGGTAAAAGAACAAATTGCTCTATGCAAGAAAGGGTTAAAACTATAGCTTCTATTCACAACGTTGTCGGAAAAGGGGACGAGGAAAGTCACGCAACGCTGACCGACAGACAGGGTGACGACTATATACGCCTGGGCGGTCGCTGGGCCCTCGCCTCAAGTCCTAGAATGGTAGCCACCCCAATATAAAAATTGCTTCCGCCGGCCCTGTAGAACACAGATCCTATTTCTATTTATAGTTCAAATTTCTTTTATTAGTCTCCGAGACATTTTAAATAAACCACATTATTTTTAAAATACTCGTATTGTTTAGGAAACTTGATGCGAGGTTTGCACTGAATTATGAGGAGATATCACATTGTATGGCGTATACCCGTCTTCATTAGTCCATTTTGAGCAGAACGGGAGTTTAAAAATCCTATTTCATTTCATTTCCATCAATTTTAAAATGTCTATAATTTGACATTTGTGTTGATTGGTGAATCAATGAAAAATACCATATTAAAGCAATGGTTATATAAATATGTTTTTATTGTATTTTTTCTATTGTATTTTTTCCAGTTTACAGTGGCGGATCTTGGATCTTGGATCTTTCCGTGTAGCCCCCCCCCCCCCCAGCCCCTAAGAAAGATTGGAAAATTGGACTGCCCAAAACGCGTTTTTCGTTTTCCTGCTACTCCAGCACGTGAATACAGCAACTTCAATGTGGTCCAATATAGCCTAACTTAGGTGGCTGACCTGAATTCCTAACAGCTAAATGTTTAGTCCACGGGCCAAGGCCGGCCTCACCGAGAAATCAAGGGATGAATAAACTACTAGACTGCTAAATTTCAGAAGCCTCCTATGTTGCATTTTCAAAATCGAGTTAGGGTAGGCTCAATGCGCACACAAAAACTTCTAAGCTAGCTAGCTTTAATGACTCGAAGATCTTTATTTCACTAAATCCACAGAAGCAAAAGTTATGAAAATGTCAAATTTCATTAACTACTATGTTGATTATCGATTTAAAACATGTTGCAAATTTCACTCGGATTCGAGGCGAGGTTCATGGGTTCAATAAACACAGGGTACGCCCACGCTGCATCAAAAATTACCCAAACCAGCCGCCATTTTGGATTTTGACTGCCATATTGGATCATCCGTTTGATCACAATGAGTCCATTGACCAACAACGACATATAACACATGGGTTATTTTCATCAACAATGTTTATAAAACCCAATTTCAGAATACAAATGAGTCCGTCATTGCTTGCCGCCATCTTTTGGTAACGACGGTGACTCAGTGAGTAAGACATTGGCTCATTAATCTGGACGTCCCGTGTTCAATCCCTGCGTTGGCCAAGAAAGTTCAATAGGATTTTCCTTCAAAAGTTATGCTCCTTTTCCGACAACCTTGTGAAAACAACATAGACTATAGCTTTTAATAGATCTTTTTGAAATTCGGTGTGGGTTTAACATCCACTCGACACAAACCATTTCGGGACTAACATGTGGTTCAATTTATATCAATAACTCATTTGTGCTGATAATAGATCTTTATCAGTGGGAGGAAGTGGGAGACCCGGAGAAAACCCACGACATTGAACAGGTGGGGAATCGAAACCATGCCTCTTGACGCGTTTGACCATCCAACCATCCTGGGGTCATCAGAGAACGAAACCTATCCATATTCAGCATTGTCCGACCTTACCTTTTAGAGTTATTCAGCCTTTGTCATAAATCTTGCTAACATGGCAGCTGTTGAAAGAAATGGGGTTTAATGTCCTACTTATCTGCAGCCTACTCTTATTTCAAATTCCAACTGTCAAGGGTTATTTTATATATACTGAAGTCCAAAAGAAAGTATACACACTAAAAATATGACTAAATTTGTTTAAATCAAAAAAATGTGATAAAACTACACTGAACATGTCTGGTGCTTCCAAACTCAATATTTCTAAGCAAATAAAAGGCAAAACAAATGAACATTGTACCAAAATACCGCACACAATGGAAAAACGACTTTGTTTGAAACAGGACGAAATGAACAGTGTATACTTTCTTTTGGACTTCCGTATAGTAATAGATTATAGCAGAGGCGCTAGCCTCAGACCTGAAAAAATAAAATTGAAAATCTCCAAATATAAAACTGAAAGAATACACTGAATTCGGGGAGAAAATTGATATGGACACCTTGTGGTCGAAGGAAAGGGCCCTTGAATCGCCCGGATAAATTCAAGCAAAGCACTTCGCAACAGTGTTAGGTAAACCAATTAAAATACCAAGCCCGACCTTCACCTGTCCGGCTGACAAGTAGTTTGGATGGTATGAAAAACAGAGGTCTAGTCGTGAACACAGTGGCAAGATGTAAAAAGACTGCTGACATTCATTTAGCAAAAAAACATATTGTAATGTTTATTTCTATGGTTTTATGGACAATGTGAGATAGGAGAATTTTACCCAGACAGTGGCCTTTCCACGAACCCCCTTCCTCGATTTCCGCTGTTTTCTTTACGTGCACACCAATATGTATACATATGGATGTCGGTTTATTCATTATATGTAAATGATTTAAAAACAATATGACATTTTTTTATTTACTGATAAATAATATTTATAATTTGTGCGTTGAGTGTAAGAATTATAAAAATGTTTTGAAAACATATAGACAGGAGCTTGAATCACGTCCCCTATAGGCCCACCAGAGGCAACAAGAACTGATATAGCGAGAACCGTCAGCTCTTTATCTAAATCTTATATTGTAAGGTTATCGACACCCTGTCCGTATCGATGTCTACTATAAAATAAATGTGGGGATGGGAGGGGAGGATCGCCAAATAGCTGGACTAATAATACGTTCAATATGCCCGTTCCTTTATTTCAAGGTTATGTCATGACATGAATAACAATAAAATACAGTTAGTGAATCATTCTATAATATATTAAATATGGGTGTCCGGCGTGATGGGAGATAACGTTCACAAACCCTTAACGTCCTTGACGTCGCACATTGGTTAACCCGGTGATAATGGCTGCATGCTCTGCCGATTAATGATGAGATTTCACGGGCTGAGGATTAACTGGTTCTATGTCCACTTTTCACTAAAAATGAGATATTTGCATAAAAACTATCTTTGAATCAACAGGTGCTATGTACTGTGAGCAAGATTTAATTCAGAGGCGCCCTCTAGTTTAAATTGCCAAAAACACATAGGCTTTTGTTTAAATTTCAATCCATTCCCCCTCACAAAGTTCTATGTCCACTTTCACCAATATAATTCCTGGGTCTGGTGTCATGTGGTCTTTTGACAAAAAAGAGACACCAGCATGACTGTATTTCTAGAGCAGAAAACTCGCCGTAAGGCCCTCAGAATATTGTCCCAGAATGAAATTCTTAATCTGTTAGAAAGGTATTGATTGTTAGGCAATTTAAGACAGCTTAGGCTTAATGATTTGTTCAAACCCTATTTTTATTTTGAATGATCGTACACAGTAGTTCAGTGCATAATGATGGAGATGGAACTAGTTGACATCAAGGCCCAAGGGATCTTTTACGTATATGCCAGTCACGGGACCTCGTTTTTTCGTCCCATCCGAACGACTAGACAGCCGCTTCCTCCAGGGTAGCGAGCCAGCGCCTTACCCACTTGGCCACCGTGGCTCCCTACCATCATAGGCTTACAGTGTAATATATTTATGATCTTTATCAAATGTAGGGGAGAGCGGGGCACATTGAACCAGTTTTTTCACATACATGGTTGTCCTTCCATATCAAATGTTTTTATTAGAATATCTCTTTACTTTATTGTATTGTTTGAAGACATATCATAGTTGCTATTGTATATCACATTTTAATCCACTTGACTGTAATTGTTCAATGTATCCCGCTGTACAAAATAGTGGGGAAGGTTTAACCACATAGTGGGGCACATTGAACATTGATAAAAATTCCATGTTAAACATAGATCTGAATTTGGATCACAAACCTAGTCACTTGTTTCGTAGTGATCTAATGAATCTGCAAACAATCAGTGTTTATTTAAGAACAAATATCCACAGATTTGACATCCGTGCAACGATCGAAACAAGCAGGTGTCCGGATTCCCTAGGCTCCTACAAATCGCCGTAAATGGCAGTTTGGTGGGATAGTGGGATCCCAGTCAACTTTTGCAGTGAATCAAACCAACATTTGTCCAATATTCTGTCTAAATTTGGACAGCCTGATTTGCTGACAAGCGACTCTTAGTCAGGAAGACCCATTGCACCCCTGTATGCCACAGCCAAGTTTCGAACGCTGCTCCCATGAAGTTTTAATTCCTTTTATATGACAGGCCTACAGAGTTGGATCAATTGATATCCTACTATTGTTTTTATTTTCAAAGATATTACAAATTATCAAATGATATATAAACTATAATGCACTGGGGTACATTGAATCATGGTTCAAAGTACTCCATTGACAGTGGTTCAATGCAATCTGCCACATCACAGTTTCATGATCAAAATTTTAAAAAAATTCAATATGCCCTCTATGGATCAACCCCCTGTTTATCTGGATTGTAGATTAGACATATATATAATGAACTGATTTTAAGTACAGGAATTGCCTAGGCTAAACAGTTAACATGTATGGAAAATGATAAGTGGAAGTAGTGCATTTTCACTTTTAAGAGCTCTTTTGAAAAAAATCATTGCCTAAAAATAATTGACATCATGTTGCTACTGCCTATTGACGGGGAAATAGGCCTAAGAAGTTATCTCACTTCTGTGTAGTCTTGGGTTGCCTAGTATTATTTATAAAGGAAATATCCATGGTGGTTCAATGTACCCATATGTTCAATGAACCCCGGTCTCCCCTACATCTACTCCGTGTTTAACAGATACATTACAACTTCATACAACCCTTTAATACTAATAATAGCAGCTATAAATATAGGTGTCTGTTGATCATCATTCACCTTGTTGACATCTACACCAGCATCAACTAATGTAACTACACATTGTAATAACAAATCACGTCTACCTGGTTTGTCATCATTATCATAGTAATCTAAAAGTTTATATATCAGGTTGTCCTTATAGCTATCAACACCATGTACATCTACTCCATGTTTTAACAGATATATCACAACTTCATACAACCCTCGTTCAGCAGCTATCAATATAGGTGTATCTTTATCATCATTCACCTGGTTGACATCTACACCAGCATCCAGGGGTGTAGCCACGCTGGGTGGCGCCTGGCGCTTGCGTCCGTCAGTATTTTTTTGTCGCCCAGCACAAAGAAAAAATCGAAGAAAGCCGCCCAGTCGTATTTAAACCCCTTCGCCCTTCTATGTACACAAACTTGCGCTCTAAATTTACCACGGCAATTAAACGGCAAAGCCATGGTAAAAGCCGACGTACGCAAACCATGTCTGTCACGGCATAATTTATTTTTGTGTGCCATAGTAGACCCGATCATCCCAAATTAGTTTAAAGAAAGAAGTATTGGTATTTTGTTTATTTATATTTAGAAGTTGTGTAGGTCTATTCATTTCACAATTCTACGGTCTTTTAAATTTTTATATTTGCCGTAAATAGGTCACCCAACATAATGTATATCAACAACTCCGTCTTCTAACAGACAAACCATAACTTTATAAAACCCGTATTCAGCAGCTATAGGTAAAGCTTGCATCTTATCTTGTAATGATAATATTTCTACGACTTCCTGTATATTTCCATCCTTTTCAGCTTGACGTAGTTTAAACCGCAACCTAAAATATATTAAAGATGTTGTTTTAGTTTTAAAGATGATATAAATACAATAACAATGTAAAAATTCGCCGTATTCTGTCTTATTAATCAAGAATTAATCAATACATCTATATTATATAACAATTCTTATATTTAAAATATGTGATTGTCTAAATATACATGAATTATTTATACCGTTTAGTTAGAGTGTTATTAGAATCTGTCTACCAGAGATGATTTAACGAACTCTTGAATAGCCTAGATGTCGACATTAAATTCACTGTTGAATCTAGTAAAGTAAAACTAAACTTTCTCGATGTCACGGTGAATCTTTTACCGAATGGTCAAATTAAAATGATATGTATTATAAACCGACAGACACACATCAGTATCTCAATTTTAATTCATGCCATCTTTCTCATAATAATAGTAATATTCCGTATAATTTAGCCAGACGTGTGTGCACCATAGTTTCACAATCGGATATCAAATAGATGCGCCTTAATGAGCTTAAAGGTTTTCTAAAAAAGCAACACTACCCGGCAAAACTAGTAGATGATGTCATTCGAAAAGCTTTAAGTTTAGATCAGAGCAAATTAAGGTGTCCAAAAACCCATCACAAGGAGATGGTAAATCTATAATTAATAATAATCTCCATATTCTTAAAAATAGCCCGATTATGGATGATGTAATAAATAAGACAAAAATAATAAATAGTTTAAAGCAGCTTGGCTAAATTACTAATCTCATCAAAATTCGAATCAACTAAAATCATACCCACAGTTAACAAGTGTAATGAATCCAAATGTAAAACGTGTTCAATCATAATTGAAGGTTCATCCATAAATATCACGGACAATTTTACATTTCATGTAAAACAACCAATGACTTGTAAATCTGTTATAATTTTCCGGGCTGTAAGGGTAGATATATCGGAAAGACCATAAATATGCTTAGATTAAGAATGAACCTCCATCGACAACATATTCTTAATCCGCTATACAGGATAATACACCTGAGCCGACCCCTCGATGTTTGTGGCAAATGCAATTTTAATGTCTTTCCGTTATATCAATTAAACAGCAAAAACAACTATCTATTAGAAGCAAAGGAATCATATTTTATTAAAAAATTCAAAATATTCCTTAATTCAAGGTGTTGCTTTTTGTTATATTAACATTGTAGTTGTGTAAATTATAAATGTTTAATTAATAATTTACTATATATTGATTATTTGTATAAATCCCCCCCCCCCCCACGTGCAGTTGGTAATAAACACTAAACACTATCTTGTAACAGTAACGGTAAAATAATGGTAATAATAATTATAAACACTACCTTGTAACAGTGAGATTGTAAAATAGTTACTTGTTTCCAAGAATTACACAAGTATAGTTTCTGAGAAGCCAGTATTCCTCGCTATCTGCTGTTTAAAGTTATAACAGTTATATCATACATATGACCTATATCACTTCGTTCACAGTCATTATTTACATTATAAAAGAGATATTTTCAGTATACGCAGCTATTGTCAAGTTGTTGTGCAATACACATGCGTATGTACAAATGAAATGAAATGAAATGGGGCTTAACGTCCTCAGTTCTCCGTTTGTGCTAATGAAAACGGACATACGCCATGTAGCTTGCTATGAGGGACATTTTGCCAAGACAGCGGCTCTATGGCCTACGCTTATCTCGAAGTAAAACTGTCAAGGGTTCTTTTACGTGCATGCCTATGTGTACAAGGGATTTCGGTCTTTCGTCCCATCCAAACGACTATACGTTGTTGCGTGCAAGGTCACCCGCCCTACAAGACAGACAAAGCAGAATCACGCCGGAAAATCTCGATGAACGTTCTCGGCCAAAGCAGGGATCGAACACGGGACCTCTAGGTTAGCGAGGCAACGTCCAACGCACTGAGCCACCATGGCTCTGTATCAGCCTTACGGGTTAGCGTATAGTATTGACAAGTCCCTTAATTACTTAAGAATGAATGGAGAAAGATAGAGAAAAAGGGTTTAACGTCCACAAATTAGGTCATTTAGGGACTAGCATATGGTTCGAATTTTTTTCAATAATTCGCTTGTGCGTAGGGGTCTTTAACAGTGGGAGGAAACCCACGAGGTTTAAGAGTTTAAACAATATTTTATTTCTTAGTGAGTGACAGCTATATTTAACATACATGGATACAATAACAAGCATTGCTGCTTATGTAAAATCGCTTCCGTAAATAATGATCATTGAGAAGATAGACGACTGGATATGTTTGATTTACAAATTTTACAGGGTGCAGAAGGTGAAGGTAAAGATCCCTTGGAATGAACATACAATACACATACAAGTAGATTATAACGGTAGATATTCAATAAGACGATGTCGATGCCAAGGCCCAAAATTAGTTAGCCAAGTTTTATGAGTTCGCCTGCTTTCTGAGGGAGGAAAGGTTTGGTAATGATCTAGGCAGTTTTAAAGCGTTTCGTTAGTTTGATAAAGTCATGTACGATTTCAACGATGAAGGAATTGTCCTCAAAAGAAACAGCCGTGTTTCCAGAAAGTATCGTTTGTATATTTTTATGTTCAAAATCTTGTTATATTTCGCTAAGAGTTGTATAGTGGACAGTGTAAGAAATAATGTTCACAGTCTTCGACACCTTGACCACATAAACAAGAGGGATTTTCCGATATATGTATCAAACACTTGTGAAGGTTTAAATCGCTCTTTGAGTTTCGAAGTTTACAATGGATTATCTGTAAATGCCATTCGCCAATATAGTGGTGGGCATTAGTTTCGATTAAATGCATGCTTGATTTTAATTTAGTTTTGAATTCAGAAATAGTTTTTGAATTTTTTATTGGAAGACTTAGATCATTCCACTGTTTAACAGAAGATGGAAAGAAAGAATTCTGGTAAAGTAATGTTCTACAGTTTATTTGCTTAATTATTTGGTTTGAGTTTCGAAGACGGTTGGGATGGTCAGCGGATAAAAGAGGTGGAACTATATCGGTTAGATATGTAGGGACTAGTCCATTAAAAATTTTGTAGAAAAGTATCATTTTATGTTGATAGCGTCTTAATTGAAGCTGACAGATTCCAGTTTCCGTATAAAGTATGTTATGAGAGGTACCACATGGAAGACCGGTTATAGTACGCAATGCGTCGAGTTGAAGTTTTTCAAGTTGGGTAGATTTATCTTTAGAACAATTATTCCATACACAATCTGCATAATCGAAAATTGGAAGAATGAATGATTTATATATAGTTTCTAGCGTTTTTCGTTTTAGACAGTATTATATCATTCGATTTAAGTGTCGGTAGTTTATATTCAGAATTCCCCTATTAAAAGACACGTTTCTGTTTTTTATCAAAGACCACCATTTTGATTCATTAAAGTTATTTTCGTTTATTAATTTGTTAGGCTTGGACAGGCGAACCTACTCCTTGTCACATACAACCGGGGAATCGAACCACACCAGTTCAGTCATTGACAAACCTTATGATAAAACGCGTTCGCCCTAACCATCCGGCCATCCAATCCCCCAAGAATGAATGGAGTTTAACGTTCCACCTGTCAGCACTGGTTCGTGTTAACTTTGAAGTTCCTGACTAATGAATATAGTTTGTCTATTTATGACTTTCACCCGCTCCCCCGTTTTGAATCTTATGTTTTGTCTTTGATCTCGGATCGACGAAGAACGTTTGAATTGATACATTTATTTGCTGCCAGGATTTGGGTGAGTATTCATAAATTTGAGTTGGACTGATCCGGAAGTAAACAAACGTGAATTAGGAATATTGCGTACTAAAATGACGTCACAGTCTATAGATTTCTTTGAACGGGGCTAGATTAGATCGAAAAGGTCAAACCCGTCAATGGTGAGAGAGTGAAATCGTCATCTAAGGACTAACGTATGGTTCAATGTTATCTCAATAACTCGCTTGCGCGTACCCGTGGGGGCAATTGGAGGACCCGGGATAACCCATGAGATTGGACAGGCGAACCTTCTCTTTTTCACGTACAAGCAGCGAATCGAAACCACGCCACTCAATGACAGACCTTATGATACAACGCTTTAAACAATTCGGCCACCCAACACACATCAGTCTTAGCCTGTCAATACGATTCGAGTTGTCTCCCTTGACCAACACGGCGTCCTACGTTAAATATTACAACTTCGATGCTACCAATACAAAATATGTCCCAGGGTAGCACCAGGGTGTTGGTAGCACTTTTAACCAGTCTAACAGAAGTATGAATTGTTATGGATAGGGTGTTATTTTTTATTTTTAAAAAGGGTCTTGGGTGAACAATTTTAAGTTATATGTAAATATTTTGGATGATGGACAATCTTTTTTTTTTAAATTTATTTTATTTATCAAAAGGCATAGAAATATTAAAAAAAATAATAAGTATTATAAAGTATAACTATATTATCCTACTAATAAATTTCACAAGGATTTTATCATCAATAATTTCTATATATGGATTTAATTGATATAAAAGTTGAAACTTGGGTAATAATCCATGATGTTTCATATAAATATAAACATTATTCATATGATCTGTTAAAACTGATTTAAATACAGCACGTATTTCTAACTTGTGATTTTGCTTTAAGAAATACAACCTTGTCTTTAGAACAGCCAATCTAGCAGCCGAGAATAAAAATACTAAAAATAAATTATCAGCTTACTTTCGGATGGGATATCCAAACATGAACCAAACCACATAATCATCTCTGCTAAACTCTTTGCTCTAAAAATTCACCTAAATCATGTCATATATGACCTCGTGTAATGCATCCCTCGAATTTTGTATAACACCCAACCCAAACAATCAAGATGCGAGATTCATCGAAGCTATTCCCAACTATTCAGAGGAGGTTACTCTTGTGTTCCTCTAGTAAGTAACGACTAAGACTAATAATATGTTCAATATGCCCGTTCCTTTATTTCAAGGTTATGTCATGACATGAATAACAATAAAATACAGTTAGTGAATCATTCTATAATAATATGGGTGTCCGGCGTGGTGGGAGATAACGTTCACAACACAAACCCTTAACGTCCTTGACGTCGCACATTGGTTAACCCGGTGATAATGGAGGCATATTCTGCAGACTTACTTATGGTGACATTTGTAACATTAACATGTACGACCAAGTTCCATCAAGGCCACTATTCTCACCTTTCTAATTAGTTAATAGGTTGTGATTATACGGTAATTGTTATAAAGTATCGGTTTTATCTCTTGGTTAGCTTTGGATATAACGAACCGTTATCTGCTCTTCCGACATTCTAGCACCCTTTATATAGGAAAATTAGACTGTCACGTGACGTTATCAACCAATGAATAATTGTCCCTTTTCTGAATGTCGCCACTTCTTTGAAAAATAGCCTACTTAAATATTAAAACGAACTTGTCCGTTTTACTTAAATTTGACCAGGAATAATTTGAGATGTACAACAAAAAGATTGATTATAAACAGACAAAATGGACAATAACTATTGAACCGAGTAATTTGATCAAATGTGATCATACCATGTTTAATTATTCAAGACGTAATAGGTAACAATATAATCCAGTTGAACTACGTCAACCCTGGTTATAAAACATAATTATTATAACAACCAAGATAAAATACTAGTGTTGACAATGATCATTAAACAAATAGAAATATATGTAACAATCTGACACAAGATGGACGTCTACGTTGTGACATATAAATATGTTCGTAACTAAGGACCATTTTAATGCAAGATTGAACATTTTGGAAAAGAAGTATGCAATGATATAATTTATAATAAGTGTCCATTGAACAATAATAGCCCTATATAAAAGACCGAATTCTATATATTACAATATGATACATCTTTAAGAAAGTAAAATTAATGTTAGAAAATCTCCCGAGTCAGATTAAAAACAGAGTAATCAGAAGATTTTACCTAAGATTACAGGTGGCCTTGACTTTTGATCATATCCCATTTATATCATCTGTAGAGGATTCTGAATATTGACCAATTTTTAATTCATCATATCTTTGTATATACTCAACAGAATATTTGGGGGCCTGACACGGCCCCCAGTGATTCAATTTTTACAATATTTCATATATTAGAGACATTGAATACAATGTAAATAAATATTTTTGTAAGTAAATTGTAAATTTGAAGCTGAGATTGTAGAATATACATATTTGGTATTTTTCTCAACAAAAGTAGACGTATATTTTAAATTATTTCAAGAAATCTACAACTTCTTCTAGTTCTCTTTGTGCCCATCAATTCTCCATTACTTCAACTGACACTTTCCATTTTACATGATAAATTCGTTTATCACAGGAAGGACATTTTTTACCTCCTGAAAAAAAAAACCCAAACATAATCTTATATTATGTGTTACTTTTTATTTTAAATGTAGATTAAGTGATATAACATGAAATGGGGTTTAACGTCCTACTTTTCTGCTTCTACAGGACTAATGAAGATCGACATACGTCATACAGTGTACTATGAGGGAAAGTTTACTCAGACAGCGACATTCCCATCTAGTCTTCCACGACATTCCAACTGTCTGTCAAGGGTTCTATTAAGTGCACGACAATGTGTACAATATGGAGCCTTGCATTTCTGACTCGTCCAAATAAGAGAATAAACTTTTTATCTTCGGTCAACTATCTAAAGTGAGATCCGTGGTTTGAATATTGAACAAATTTAAAACAAAACAAAACAAATAGAAGACACAAGTAACACTTAATAAACATATCAGAACATCAAGTCAAAAATTAAAATCACAAAATTATTAACATTTAAAATATTGGCCATCCGTACTCCTTATCCTTAAAATGGTAAGTATAATATAAACATGATATTATGGAATAAAAATGGATTATCCCTGGCACATTCTATTATAATCTTGGTTTATTTTGACCAAATGAGATCAAAATGGTCACTTTCTACTCAGTTAAAGAAATTTGTCGATGAGTGAAGCCGATCCCTAATTTTTCTGGATCCCAAAACTACCTCATTTTGATGGTCACGCAAGTCACAAAAGTGAGTATATTTCTTTTATAGCACCCTTTTAAAATAACTTTATTATTTGACAAATATTAATGATAAATAAGCATAAAAAACTGAATATCTGAATGAATTTTTGTAATGCTATCAATTTTTTCTAGCGCAAAAAAAACTACTTAAAGTCATGTGACGCGAGTCACATGTCACACGAGTCACGCTATATTGTTCTACTTTTAACTTTATTTTTAGCGACTTTAGGGCAGTAATTCAGTTTGCTATACTGCTTGTAGCCTAACATGTTTTCATTCTAAAACTAATTTGTTGTTTTCTTTCCAGGATGTCACTGGTTGCTGAATCTTTTTCGGGTAAACGGTCCGATATAAAATATATTTATATGGCTCAAGTTTTGGATGTTGATGGTCAAGATGTTCTTTTGCGATACCTTCAAAGAGTTGGAGATAATCTATATACCTGGCCTTCAGATCCAGAGGAGTCCTAGCTAAATATAAATGGTCTTGTTTGCATCATGTCTCAGCCAGATTTAGCTAATAGTAGAGGTAAACTCATTTTTAATGAGGAGAGCATATCTAAAGTCCTCCAGATAGTTGCATCTATGAAAGTTATTTGCAGATTCAAATGAAATCTATATTGACAAAGGTATGAGATTCTAGAATATATATTCGACATTTAATGAAATATTTTTAACGAAATTAACCTGTACGTAATTTGCTTGGAGAGACGTCTGGGATGGGCGGGGGGTGGGAACTGTAAAGAATTTATAATTTTGATTGAAATATTTTTGAGCAAATTATTTCTTGTTTGTTTTGACAATGAAAGACAATAAAAAAATTAGTTGATTATATTGAAACATTAGTGTTTTTTTCTACCTGTCACGCGAGTCACATTTTTATGTCACGCAAGTCACATATAAAATCTCAGTTCATCACAAAACTCAACAATAAAACACCACATTGTAACAAAATGATGCTACGGCTCAACAATTTAGCTTCATATACATATAAGTCATATTCCTATATTCTATTTACTTTTCTACTAAATGGGGGGGGGGGGGTCAGTATCATTGCCCATGAATGCGCTGCAAATGCATGTCACACGAGTCACAACTCAATATGATCACATTGCACAAAATTTTGCCCAAGAAAGTAATATTTAAAGTGTTTCTCATGTAACAGAACACAAAAACTTTACTTGGGAGTAGTTTTTATAGAAACCGATTATTAGGTTTCATGATATTCATATTTAAAAATTTGTGTTGCGTAGAAATGTCACGCGAGTCACCGTGGAATGGCTGATATCATTTAAGCAGGTGTAAAGTTTTAGTTTTCTTCACCCATTGAGGTCGCCATGACTCCCAGCAGTATTATAAATATTTACCTATAAATGGAGGTGTTTTCATGAACGTATCTAAACAACCATTATGAAACAGATGACCACAATAAACTCTTTGTCTATTTGATTTTTACAACAGCTCTGAAAAACATAAACAAAACATAGGTTTTCTTTTATAGATAATGGAGAGAACATTTACAAGACGCTAAAAACTTATCTAGGTATTGTTTATACAATTTATAACATTATTCCAATTTTTTAGATATATTTTGTAGTTTTTTTACACATAACAACTATCAATGTAACTGTATTTATTGTATTTTAAGGTTAAATTATTAGAAATACTATTTTTTCACAGTAAATTGACTAACAGGTAAGTTCTCCAATTTGTCAACTGGACTGTCAAGTCTGACTGAGACTAACTAAGTTGTTTTATTGTAATGATACACAAACTTTAATTAAATCTTATTTCACCATTCCTACTTTTATCATCCAGAAAGGATAACTCTATTTTGAATTATCTCCCCTTATACCACAATTTAAAACTTGTCTGCCTTAATCACATCGCTAAAAACAAATTCTAAATAAAATTGTAAATGACTAATCTATGTCAAGATAGACAGTATCAACTTGCATGTGATTACTGGTAAACAACAACAAATATAAACAAAGAAATCTGGAGAGATAAATTCTAGAAATAAAATAAGCTTTAATCATTTAATGTCCTATTTTTCTGCACACCATATTCTGGATATGTTCATAAAATTATGAAGTTTAATTTAACATTTTAAAAAAAAACTTGTGATATTTAAAACCTATCCTGGTACTAAATATAACTTGAGAGTTATCACCCTTACCTGACGGCCTTCAATCTTCACAGATCTTCTCCAGTTTATCACTCAGTAAATTTCTGTTCTACAAGTATAGTCGACAGGAAACTATATATTAGCTATTAACTGAAATACAAAACGTTATAATATAGGAATAATGTTTAATATCTACACAATCATTTGATTATTTTAATAGGACAGACAGGTCTATACAATAATGTGATAGGAATGGGGTTTAACATCCAATTTGTTAAAACATGGGGATCACGGTGGCTAAACTTTTAGTAGATTCAGATTCAGATGTGATGTCAGGTAACAATGGAGTTAAGTTATTCCATGATATTTTAAAATGTAAGAGGTTGGGGGTGTTCAGTTATTACATGGGGCGTAAGTTGATTGTTAATGGTTTTACAGCTGAAGGAGAAAATATGCTTCATCTTTTAGCTGGTGTTAACTATGATTATTCTGCAAACACGTTTAAATGGTTGTTAAGTAACGAACTAGACATCAAACATCCATGTTCTCAAACCAACACACCTACTATGATAGCTGCCTTTTTATTAAACAGCAACTATTTAGAATTGTTGACACGTCATCCTAGACTAGAGATACACACAATAACCAGGGTCATACGGCTCTCCATCTTTCTATCATTGGATTTACTATGTTTAAAGATGGTTTGAACAAGAGACAGGTAAATGATGTTGTTAAGAATTATTGTAGACAGATATATCCAATATACATGACTTGTATTGATATTTTACTTGGTGTTGATGGAATAGATGTAAATATTCCAGATAATGGAGGTAGAACTAGTTTAATGATGGCAGCAATGAAAAACGACAGAGTTCTTACAAGGAACTACTTCAAGCTGGTGCCATAGTTACCATGTTAGACTATTCAGGAAGATCTGCTCTACAATATCTTAATATTATCAGAGTGTGTTTGATTTGACTTGTTTTAAATTACTTCTATCTAATGGTAATACTGGTCTTCTCGATTTACCCTGTAATGATGGCAACACGATTATCAAAACAGCCTTATGTTTTCCCCGCTTCTGGGAACCATGCCGCATTGTTCGTTTTATTAGATATTTAGTTGCTGAAAACTGTGTTCAGACTCTCATTATCTCTTCAGGTGAAAGTAGCTATAATCAAATTGATCTTACTGAACTAAGTAGTTCAGATAGAGATAAACTGAGAAAACTGTTATATCTTAGTGGTGCCCATGCGGGAAATTATGACAACTTTGAATTTTGATAAGGAAGATCACACTACCCATTCACAAGGCAGGGAAGAATTCATTAGTTTCTGTAGTAATATATCTCTCAAGTCCCTGTACGTAGAAGATTCATCAGACAGAATCTTGGATTGGGAATAAAGGAGAAGGTAAGGGATCTTGAATTACCTCGTGAATTAAAGGATTTTCTTCTGTTAAAAGATGTTCTTCATCCTAAAGATTACAACATAGATAATATTGATGATGGTTGTAATGATTTTGATGATGATTATGAAAGTTATGATATAGAGATGATGATTATAGTCAATATAACTACCAGTATTTTACTCTCAATACGGATCATGAACTAAGACAAGATTTCCTAAAAACCAGAATATTTCCTAATGATGTTGATATATCTAGTGATAGTGAAGGTGATTTATAGACAAATAAAGATGATGATTATAATAGGCCTACTGATATTTCCCAGTGGTGATGACACGCCCCAAATCCTCAATTACATTATGTCCCTTTATACATTGTCAACTCTCAACAAGGGTGGATACAGGAATTTTGAAAAGGGGGAGTGCAAACCCCTATTATTCCCGACAGAGAGATATGAGAAAAGAAAGAACCTCAAGCGGATCGAGCCAAATAAATTTTTCTAGCTCATTGAATCTTAATATATAAAAATATACTTTGTCGTATAATAAAAGACATGTTGGTTATTCCTTTTGAGATTTAATAACGTTTTATATAATATATTGACAAAGCCTAAAACATAAGCGTTCCGCCAGTTCCAATAAATTCACAAATTCTATACTCCCTTTTACAACTGATAATAAATTTTTGATTTAATTTATATATGCACATATTTTATTTTTTATATACGCACATATTTGATGTTTACATATGTTGCCATTACTAAATAATAATTTATTTTTGCTACTGTTTTATATAAAATTATTGTGTTAATATATAAATTTTATTATATTCTTGTATTTCGTTACTATTTATCATTCTTATATAAAAGCTTTAAGAAATATTGTAGATGACGCTAAATAAATGGCTTAAAGAAATAATCAAATTGGAGGGGGGGGGGCCCTAACGCATGAACTATTGATTATAAGGTATGTCACTGAGTTAGGTAGCGTTGTTTCAATCCCACCCCATGGGGTTCCTTTCGGATTCCCCCCACTGCTAACTAAAGCCCACTACATACAAGAAATTGGCATAGTTTGTGTGTGACAACGTTAAACACCCACATCCACCCACGACAGGTATTACTGTCAGGTTGTAACTTTTAACTTAGACCAAACTCTCTTGGGTAACATTTCGACATAAAACTTTCAATTGAATAAAGAAAAAATAAAGGGTGTTCATTTCGTCCTGACCATTGTGTGTGGTGTGGTGTGCTAGTCAGGCGAATTGGGCACATGGAACTGGATCCCAAACGGTACTTGTCTTGTTCCTCGGGCGATCCTCTTCCAAAAAGGCCCAAGTAGGATCAACATTATTAAACATGACATGCTTGTTCTATGGGCAATCGCGCATCGATTTTGTATATGACGTCACAATTTAAAGGTGGCGGCCATGACGTCATGTTCGGTTGCTGGTCCGTATACTACGGTCATTGGGGACATTGGCTTGGATATATTTTTACATGTACAACATTGGGTAGACCTGGATTCTCATGTCTAAATATTAAGGCCACCTGCAGATTTCATCAAGGTCACCTGATGTAAACAGGTTTAGGGCATGTGGTTGCTGGCGAAGACAGTGGGTTGGGTTAGAGTTAACCCTGTTTACATCACGTAACCTTGACGATAATCTACAGATGGCCTTAATATTTAGACCTAACCAGTCTGACCCTCTCAGATGCATTCCGTGAAAACTAGGCGAGAAAAATCCTAAGCTATGATCTCAAAACATATAGGAATTTAAAATTAAAAACGAAACAATTTGATATAATAAGTTGAATGAATATTTAATAACGAATATGGTAGACAAGAACGATACAAACATTGCTGGGGTGGGTTGACAATTGTTGGAGGGGGGGTGTATACTGAAGCTGACACAATCTAGATAAAACGTATAAACACAAATCAATCAATCAATCGATCTATAATACACCATCATAAACTACACAATGTTTACTATATTACATACATCACTAACTTGTCTTCATAATACCGGTGGGACGTTCAACCTCATTTTATTCACGTATTCGTCAAATGGGGTTTAACGTCCTACTTTTCTACACTGACTGGGCTAATGAAGATGGGTTTATGCCATGCAGTGTGTGCTACCGTATAAAAGACATTCTGCCCGCACAGCGACACAATGCCCCACTGTTATTTCAAATTCCAACACAGGCTTATGTGTAGGTCTTAATTATACCAGCAAGGCTGAATGAATTCAGGTCACTCTATTGGTAATTGGAATCCATAAATTTAAATATAGCCAGATCTGTTGGTTTCTTTTTCTTTGATGACTTGACATGATTTTACTATAAAGCTTCCTGGCTGGCAGCCACTCCCCTTATAACACTTGGACCTTAGTGCCATTGACATCTGAGTATTAATTTGAAAATGTTATAATACTATACCGGGCCTATATACAATAGAGTTTATTTAGTTCTAGTGTCATTGCCATTAGTTTGAAAACGAGTTCCCTCCCTAATCATATTTTATCCCCATTAGCGGACATGTTAGATCTGTTGGTGTCTTTTTTAAAAAAAAGTATTAGTTCTTTATAGTGGTTATATATAACAATTAAACTAATCAACTAGTACCTAATGTTTCTCTAGGCCTACCTGGTGAAATGTCAAGACATTGATCAACTAGTACCTAATGTTTCTCTAGGCCTACCTGGTGAAATGTCAAGGTACTAATCAACTAGTACCTTATGTTTCCCTAGGCCTACCTGACAAAATGTTGAGACAGACGGCTAATAACTAGATCTACCTTGTAAAATATCAAGGTGCTAATCAACTGGTCCTTAATATTTCACTAGGCTGGGAAATAATGGTTTTATTTGTAGGCCTAAACCCGAGATATTCCAGTGGGGAGTCGTCGACCTTTGTTTATTAAAATCTGATCAGATTAAATTTTTGTTACGAGTTGAAGTAAATACAGTTTTTGATAATTAAATATCACTATTGAGACCACCTTCACATATATCAGCCAACATTTTCACATATCTCAGACTGACATGACAAGTTTTTCAAAGAGTAGGACAAATTTTGAATATTATTTCATTCATAAATATATATTTAGGTGTTTTAAATTTAACTGTATTTATAGTCTTTTAAGGTTAAAATCATTTTAATGCCCTATTTTACAACTTGTATATAAATCAACTGCCAGTCCCAGGTGAATTCTTCAGTCGATCTTTTACTGGTTATCCAGTACCGGGGAAACGAGAACCATAATGAATATACATGTAGGATCTAAATTCTCATAAAATGTAAACCACCTTAGGAATATTCCATTTAAAATTACAGGGGGGGGGGCAGATACCATAATATACTGAGCTTTTTTCAAACAGACCCTCCCCCCACGCCCCATTACATTACCCACAAAACCCAATTTTTCCACACGTTCAGTAAAAGATTATTTTTTTAAAAAATGTGTGGTACCCTCCAGATATTTTTAAATGGATTAGCCCTAAAGGAAAATCTTTCCTCCCACTGCTAAAGACCCCTACGCGCAAGCTTAGCTTTAGCTCGAGATATTAATCATTGAACTCAGTCAAGACATTCCCCTAATGAACATCAAGTTTAAACATTCTACCTCAATAAAAAGCAGAGTTGTAATGTTCCGAAGTCTTGACCAATCAAATTGCTTATCGCTCATTAGCCTAAGCAGAAAATTCTCATTATCAAACTTAATCAAGGTAATGATGTAATGAATCTATATTCGGTGTTTCATCACTCTCACTTAATTAGAACTAAAGTTATTGTGTCCCAAAGCATCAACCAATCAAATTGCTTATCTATGCTTACCCTAAGCAGAAAATGCTCATCTTCGAACTCCATCAAGGTATTGACCTAATAAACACCTACACCAAGTTTGAACATTCTAGCTTAATTAGAAAGAGAGTTATTGTGTCCCAAAAAGTGTGACGGACAGACCGACAGACGGACGAACTCATTTTAATAGTCCCCTGCTTTCTTTGAAAGACAAAAATATGTAAACATATTATAAACACTCCATTATATACCAGATTAAAACATATAAACAAATTATAAACACTCGCCTTAAAATTCCTCTCGTATCATACTGCATGGAACATGCTTGTCTTTCTTGATGCAGAACAATAGGACATTAAAGGACATACCAAATATAATTTTAATACAGAGATCATTGCTACAGTAGATGCGTAACGAAGATTTGAAGAAACAGGAAGTGACACAAAAAATGGAAAACACAAGTAATCCTTATATTAGTTATTTTAGTAATGATGTCTGATAGAGGCTAGCTTTCATCGTTACTGGCTGATCCTAAAGATAACTAATATGAAAATAAGGCTTTTCCCCCACCTTGGTTCTAAGGCTATTTCGGAATCCTTACCGTCTATTTTTCACCGTGATTCTTCTTTGATCGCCAGTGTCAATTGATCCTTGGAGTTTTATATACAGCGTGAAAGTCCTGACTATTTAAGTGTCATCCTAGTGTCATCCTAGTGTCACGGGCCGTGGCATATCACTTTTTTTTAGTGCCGTGACGAAGGATAGTCTTGGCGTAACAACACCGTAGTGTCACACTATTTTCTACATAAAGTAAGGAGGTTTAGCTCCTTCAAAACAGTATTAAAAAAAAAAATCCTACCTTTAGCTCTGTTTACGGCACGTAAAGGACGTAGAACTTTCAACACACGAAGAATTTTTACAACTGATATAGCTTTATGGCTGAAAATATTTGAAAAAGGTGTAAAAATAATGATTTCAATTGGAGGTGAACATGAAACCTAAGAACACTGATTTCCCATTAGTTTAAAATAACAATTCAATATGTGTCCACTTGCTGTGTACACAAATATATTTTATTATTGTGAAATGCATAGTAAGTCTACATAAAAATCCAGTGTATAAAAATAATGATTACAATTTTCATTTTGATAGGAACAAAAGACCCAAGGACACGGAGTGAGTTAAAATACCATGTCTTCTATATGTCTTCAGTTGCTGTGTATACAAATAGTTTTAATTTATTGTGCATGTGTGTATACGGTATGCAGTGTTTAAACAGGCATTATATAAGAGCTAAATCTGCCTATTGCAGGTCTTTCTTTAGGCATGAAATGTTATATAAATCATTAATTAGATATTTATTAACATGACAAGACAATAATCAACTCTCGATGCCATCAGATACTCCAGATTTTAACTAGATTAGAACAATTTGGCTATTTCATGATTTAATTCAACCAGCGGCTGCCAGGCAGGATACGCCCACATTTTCGAGAGATGGATAGAGAACAAGCTAACAAGAAAGTGATTTTTCCTACAATCAAGGGCCATAATTCAGGAAATTACAATTCGATATGCGCAAATATCGAAAGGAACTGAATGAACGGCAGCCAATTTGTCTGTCAATTTTGGGCCAATTTCCACGAAATTTGAACTCAGTCGTCCTCAGTGTGTAACGGGGATATAATAATACGTTTTTTTAAATCGGATAAAAATTATGACCTCTATAGGATCCACAAGCTAAAAACGCAATTTTTCGTACAATAAAGGGCCATAATTCAGGAAGTTACGGTCCGATATGTGCGAATATCGAAAGGAACCAAGATCTTTGGGTTATAAACTTATATTTCAAGTTTCAACAAAATCGGATAAAAATTGTGACCTCTATAACATATTCTTATGCTATTCCAGAACGAATGGCGGCCATTTTGTCTGTCAATTTTGGGCCGATTTTCACGAAATTCAAACTCAGTCGTCCTTAGGGTGTAACAGTGATATAATAATACGGTTTTTTAAATCGGATAAAAATTATGACCTCTTTAGGGTCCACAAGCTAAAAACGTGATTTTTCGTACAATCAGGGGCCATAATTCAGGAAATTACGGTCCGATATGCGCGAATATCAAAAGGAACCGAGATCTTTGGGTTATAAACTTACATTTCAAGTTTCAACAAAATCGGATAAAAATTGTGACCTCTATAGGGTCCACAAGCTAAAAACGTGATTTTTCGTACAAACTGGGGCCATAATCCATGAAGTTTCGATCCGATACATGCCAATATCGAAAGCAGCCGAGATCTTTTGGAGATAAACCTATATTTCAAGTTTCGTTAAAATGGATAAGAATTGTGACCTGTAGAGTGTCCACAAACAAATTGTGGACGGACGGACAGGGGCGACAAGAATATACGTCCACATGAACCAAGATGTACGAAATGAACCAAGATCTTTGGGTTATAAACATGCATTTCACTTTCATCAAAATCGAATTAAAATTGTGACCCCTACAGGGTCCACAACATTTTTCGTACAATCAGGGGCCATAATTCAGGAAGTTACGATTCGATATGCACGAATATCGACAGGTACTGAGATCTTTGGGTTATAAACTTACATTTCAAGTTCCATCAAAATAGGGTCCACAACCTTGATATACCATGTTTTTAGGCTATTTGAGAACGAATGGCGGCCATTTTGTCTGTCAGTTTTGGGCCGATTTTCATGGAAATCGAACTCAGCCGTCCTTAGGGTGTAACGGTGATATAATAATACGTTTTTTTAAATCGGATAAAAATTATGACCTCTATAGGGTCCACAAGTTAAAAACGCGATTTTTCGTACAATCAGGGGCCATTATTCAGGAAGTTACGGTGCGAAATGCGCGAATATCGAAAGGAACCGAGATCTTAGAGTTATAAACTTACATTTCAAGTTTCAACAAAATCGGATAAAAATTGTGACCTCAATAGGGTCCACAACCTTGCTATACCATATTTTTTACGCTATTTGAGAACGAATGGCGGCCATTTTGTCTGTCAATTTTGGGCCGATTTTCACGAAATTCGAACTCAGCTGCCCTTAGGGTGTAACAGTGATGTACTAAAACATTTTTTTGAAATCGGATAAAAATTATGACCTCTATAGGGTCCACAAGCTAAAAACACGATTTTTCGTACAATCAGGGGCCATTATTCAGGACATTACGGTCCGATATGCACGAATATCAAAAGGAACCGAGATCTTCGGGTTATAAATTTACATTTCAAGTTTCAATAAAATCGGATAAGAATTGTGACCTGTAGAGAGTCCACAAACAAATTGTGGATCGACGGACGGACACACATATGGACTACGGACGTATAAAAATATGCATTTTAATCATTGAGAATTTTGACTTTAAGACTGTGTATACATTATTTGTTAGATATAACTTATGTTGTCTGCTAGCTTACAGATCATGTGATCTCGAGGATCTCATACAGAAATATGACTCATGAGTATGACATGTACCCGTTACAGGAGGTGAGAAATGAGAGAGAGAAGAAATGGGGTTTAACCTCCACTCGACACAAACTAGGTCATTTCGGGCCTAACATATGGTTCAATTTTATTTCAATAAAACTCTCTCTCAAATGCACTCACTAGTTATCATGCTTCTCTAAACACATGACCTGTGTATTCACAGCACACACCTGAACTAACATGCACTCTGACTGTTATTCTCTCACTCACAACTAGCAGACCACATAGTCAACAGGGATGGGTTGCCTTTATTGTTAAAATTTTCATTATCTTTGTTTACCTGAGAATCTATAACAGGACTCTTACTCTTGGATCTTCTGATGGATCGAGTGCGTTCTTTCTCCTCATTCTTTTGTTCTTCCGTTCTCGACCACCAAGCTATAATTTTAAATTTATAAACTGAAGGTTTCAGTTAAACCATGGATATATACTGTATTATAAGGTCCATGGTTAAACTATTCCCCCACTCCTACGTTAAAAACATATTACAATTATAAATAAATACCTGAAAGATCCTTAAGTTGGCACCTGTCATTTGGCGGTAGCGAATCAACTCGCGGACGCATCATACTTTGCAACGGCATTAGCAAACAAAAGCGCCAGACCACTCAACAGATTTCTATTGTTTTTATTTCTTAAATTAATGGTGATTGAGTAATAATTTATTAGGATTTAATACAAGCAATATAGAGGAATATTGCATTGTCGAAGATTTCAACTAAATATTTTTTTTTTTCGACGCAATGAACAAAGAAGACGACAATTCCCGCCATATATCCAAATGCCGACAGTGATGAAGTAATATTTGTATTTACTTTGAACTCTGTTCTATTTAAAAAAAAAAAAAAATCTTAGGAGATGCTTGTTCATGATGACAAAAAAGTCATAATTTTAATGGAACTGACTTTTCAATATTATTGATAGTAATATAATTGCTACTTTGTACAATTGAATTTTATATCATTGGAAAGAACCCGACATTCTGTACATTTTTGTAAAAGTTTTTCTATGTATAGAAAATATATGTTCTTTTTTTTAGTTATTTGCAATTTTATAGTGGGTATTAGAATTAACAATAATCCACTAATTGGCTTAGGGAGATGGGCCCTGCTGATTTAATGAGCTTAGGGGTACCTGGCTAATCTTTTAATTGACTCTAGGGTTAAAGTGTAGACTACCTATCTATAGTGGTGTAAAATCATCCAAATTGTACTATATTGCATGCCAATAGGAGGCAGCTCTAAACAAATATGGCAGAAAATTGATGCATCGTAACCAAATTTCAGGCAGATTAGCATAACCTATTTTGAGGTTACCATACAAGAGGCTTATTTCATACCCTGCTTTACCAGTCAATATCTTCAAATAATTAATGTATAATGAGTTCACTAGTAGTACCACTCGGCAAACCTTGGCAAACTCTGGTACCCTATATATCTAGCCTTGGCTGTATGTACCTACACCTATACAATTGAGATGTGGCTACCAGTTCACTTAACAGGAAAACATGAAAGCTTTGTATGATAAAACACTCTTCATGGGTGACGCCATTTGTTATCCGGGAACTTGAAAGTAGTTCCAAAGGCAGAATTTGTCATACAGCCGAGGCTAGATATAGCGTACAGGAGTCTGCTGAGGTTTGCCGAGTGTTGTAGTACATCATGCTCAATTCTTGTCCGGGTCCAGTTGACAAAGCGTACATACACAACTTTATTGAATTTATGTATGCAACTTAAAAAAAACAAACTTTAAGAAACATACTGTAATTGATTATCTAGCCTTTGACTACAAATATCCAGGAGTAACATTTCTTGTCAGGGTCCAGTTGACAGAGAGTATGTACACAACTCTATTGAACTTCCATGTTCGCAACTTAATGTACACTTTGAGAAACATACACTGTAATTGATTATCTCCCCTTTCATCACAAAGATCCAGGAGTAACATTTAGATCAATGATCAAGGTTCAGTTGGGTGCATTATTCAAGGATGAAGACGGAGAACATAACTAAAATTTAATGACAACTTTTGTCTCAGATTTCAGTGACAGTAATGAAAATGGTGATGTCATTTTTGTTATATCAGTTAAGTTTAAATAGAGGCACCCAACGTCATGCAAAACAATTAGTTGACATCATATCTGACGTCCACAATTCAGCAGCTTAAGGGTTAGAATAACGCATTTCTTAAATTGAACAAACTGTTCATTCACCTTATGAGGAAGTAACCAGATTATACAATAGGTGAAAATACAAAAACAGCTGGTGCAAAGTACCATTAAAGTCTCAATGGGCAATTGGCATTTGTCCAAGACTGGAAATAAGGCACCTGTCACAGACAATGTCAGACACAGATTCAGGCTTTGTCAGGCACTAAACCTCTGGTGCCAGTCATTTTGTCTGGCACTAATTTGTCTTTTTTATTGATATTATTAATACATGTCTGGCACTAAGTTGAAAATGTCCGGTATTATTTCATTAGTGTCTGACATTTTGTCAGGTACATCTAAAACCATTATTTCCAGGCCTGCATTTGTTGCTAAAACATCAAATTCCTCACGGCTTAATCCACGCTAATATGTATTCAATTTGATTATTAAACATTTAATAAAGAAAAACAAATCAATATACTAATGCTAGATAATCTCCCAGGTTCGATTCAATCGGATTTAGACAAGGCCCATCAGGTTTCTCCACTACCAATAAAAGATGATGGTTTCTTGTTAATAGCGAGCAGAATATCAATGAAATGTAAATCTTTGTAAATATTGAATGGAATTGAACAACTTTGAAGTAATATTCATATTAGAGATTCATCTTTCATGATACTGTAGTTTGCAAGTGATTCCTATTGTTTAAAACAATGCATCAGGACATTTAATACAGAGAGATAGAAATGAGGTTTAACATCCACTCAACACAAACTAGGTCATTTCGGGACTAACATATGGTTCAATGTTATTTCAATAATTCGCTTGCGCGTAGGGGTCTCTAGCAGTGGGAGGAAACCAAAGGATCCGGAGAAAACCCATGAGGTTGGACAGATCCACGCAAGGATCAAACCTGGGACCTCTTTGTTAGTGAGCCAGGGCCTGCCCACTGAGCTACCATAGCTCCCTAAAGATTCACCTATGATGGTCAAGGTATCAGAAGAGTTTGACGAGAGGATTAAATCAATTACCTGGTTGCTTTAAAGACACGTAATAATCTGGCACATCTCAACACACTGACACCTTCTGTATAAATTAGAACCACCTCTAATATACTACATAACACAACAAAACTGTGAAAATGGTTAAACAAAGACACAAAATAACCCTGGAAGCCTAAACTACATTTTTAACAGCATTTCAAATGTAAATAACACAACAAAAAACAGATTGGCGAAACCTGAAAATAAAAAAAATAACATTTATTAATTTTATTCAGAGGATAATGAGGGAAATTTTCCACGTGTAGATCAATTAAAAATCCAACTGTCAAGTGTTCTTTAACGTGCTTGGACAGCCGCGCTACGGCCAACTCTTACATCGAATTCCAACTGTCAAATGTGTACACAGGACCTCAGATTTCAATCTCATTCGAAAGACTAGACAGCTGTCCTTGTCAGGCCCTCCATCCTGCACCAATGACAAGAGAAAACCACACCAGAAAATCCCAATGGACTTTCTTGGTCAACACCGGGATCAAACCTGCTACCTCCAGACTAGCGAGCCAGCATCATACTCGCTTAGCCACTGTGGCTCCAGTACTTTCTCGGCCAACAGAGGGATCTCCCGAATAGTGAGCTGAGAACTCTGGGTTAACGAGCCAACACCTTACTCACTGATCCACCGCATCTACCGTGTAGTCACATGAATTCTTCGTTCATGATATCGCATCAAATAACGTTTTAGAAAATATCTTTATCTCTAAAACGCAGCATCAATCAAAGATACTCTATGAAAGGAAAACTTACTTTGAAAACTATCGAGTCATTCAATTGTCTATAATGTTCTGATGTTAACACACAAGTATTTAAAAATACTAATACAATAACTAGCCAATAAAAAACTTGTGATTTCAATATTTTACGACTAAATCATCTACATCTTCGGTTCTATTTTTCTAATATAAACCTGAAACACAACAAAATAATTCTGAGATCTAATATCATTTTGAGAAACTGAAATGATTTAAATAGACTAAATAGGTATCAGACCAAAAATAAAATACTAGTTGTCTTTTGCGTTGATTATGCCAAAAAAACAGAAGATATTGGATACTTTTAATTAAACATACATTATACAAGAGCTAAATCTGCCTATTGCAGGTCTTTCTTTAGACATGAAATGTTATATAAACTATTAATTAGACATTAATTAACAAAACAAGACCATAATCAACTCTCGATGGCATCGGATACTCAAGATTTTAACTAGATTAAAATAGTTCACCACATAAAAATTTAATTTAAAAATGGGAAAGCGAGGATAAGTCCTGAATATACCAGTGCCCTGGTTACCACTATGAACACATCTTGTCAAAACTACAAACAGTGATAACTTGGCTAAGAATGAAGTAATTTGAATGAAATTTTCAATATTTTCTTTTTTTTATCATCTATTTTTGAATTATTATAGCAAGAATGACCAACTCTTTATTAAACTCTTAACTAATGTATCTTTAAATAGCATTAAACTCCATTTGAGTTGGTCAATAAAATCTAAGTTCAAGTTATACACGAACAAAATTACTATTTTAAGACATCAATAATAACACAATAATCACAATATAAACAAACTCATACCCTACTTTAAAAGTTTTTAATTAAAATCTAATGATCTTTTTTCTTAAAATATCTCAAATCTTCCTTACTTTTTTTTGTTGAAACCATGATGGAGTTAATTATAAGTCAGTGCTGCTTAATTCTTTTGATTGATCTGATAACTCAGCTTCCATAGATTTACACCTGTGAAAAAAAACAATATTTAACGAATTATATGTAATAGTTATACACCTTGTTTTCAAGGTGTATGGGTTGATACATCGTCCCTTTTTTGAGTGGGGCTCCGAGGCGAAGCCAAGGAGATCTCCACTCAAAAAAGAGACGGTGTATCAACCCATACACCGAGAAAACAAGGTATATAACTGACTTATACTAAATACTTTTTCGAGAAATAGAGATTTTTTCTATTTTTCCCAATTTCAAAAGCATTTTTCATTTCACAAATTTATCAAAGTTTCCCATTTAGAGCCCCCCAATTATCTCATCGCAAACGCTTATTTCTACTCAGGTAAATGATGTCAGTACACTGCACGTGCATTTCACGGTTTAAATCAGGTCAAGGAAAATGTTCATAACAGGGATATTGATTGGTTGAGAAAAGCAAACGTCATCCAATCATTTTGTACGATAGCCATTTCTTGTTGTTTTGCCAACATCCTGGCTGCGTCGATTGTAGTGGATGGCAGAAATGAATGCGGGAATTCGTCGAAGAATCCTACTTTATAATGTCACAGATATATATTTCTAAGACCGAGAATATCAGTTCTGCAAGAGATTTCAATGATCGCGAGGATTTAGAAGCCCGATCCTTCACAGAACAAGAAATTAAAGCCATGCAGATGAGCTGAATTCCGCCAAACACGAGGAAAAATACCAATTGCATAGGAATATGGTGACACTTCGAGATCAGTACAAAAGATTGGATTTTAACTTTTTTGATAAGCAAGGTACATTTGCTAATTTCCGCACAGATCAATTCATTAACTTCGCGAGGTATTGACATCCACTGACAGACAAAAACAAGAACAGCCATTAAATGAAGACAAGTTGGAATTGTAGAGTTCTCAAGTTTGTAGTGTAGAAAATGCCAATGGATTAATTTAAACTAGTAATATATTTGGATTATGTGCTGCGGATGAGCATAAACCGCGACAAAATGTGAAAGTTTTTAGTGTTGAAAATGCCAAGAGATTAATTTATAATAGTAAAATATTTGGATTATGTGCTGCGGATTAGCATAAGCTGCGACAAAATGTGAAAGTGCGACAAAATTTGAAAGTGCGACTAGATATCAAAATGTAAAGAAATGTGAGACAAAATGTAAGAATATGACTGAGAGTGACGCACATTCGGAAAGTTACAGAGACAGTTGAAAATGATGACTCTTTTACCATAACATGTTCAAAATGGGTTGTAGATGTTCAAATAAATATGTAAATCATGATTTTGTTATTTATGTCCCTTTTCAACTGATACACGGCCGCTTTTCAACTGATACACAGCCACTTTTGAAAAGTTATTGATTTACTTAACATAGAAATATAGAGGGTAAAAGGCTAATCTTAGTAAAACAAAGAGAAAACAAGCCAACAGTGAGGCCGATATCTCCCTGACGAAAACCCAAAATATCTTTTAACACTATTGATTTACTTAACATAGATTTACAGGCGGAAAAAGTCTAAACTTAGTGCTGGCATAGATAGGGAGAACGGTGACCCTGTGTGGTGATGCCACAGTGACGCAGGCCAACACCAATGCAAAATGTATGTCGGATGACGCAACCATAGAATCAACCTGGCCCCGAATTCACAAAACATTCTCAGACTTAAGTTAAGAATTTACTCAAAATTGTTCACCTAATTTTAACTTACATATAGCCCCTTATAAAACTTTTGTTATTTTAATATTTCAAATACATCAATAAGAAACTATGTGAAAAGTTTTGTGTTTCTGGATCAAAGATATTTCTCATAAACAGTGATTGAACTTTCAGTAACTGTTTAACTTAAGTCTGAGAATGCTTTGTGAACTTGGGGCCTGACGTCATGCCGCAAGTGTTTTTTTTGGCTGTCAGTTGCCACAAAAGGTTAGGCACACTAATGCATCACATGGCAAAACACTGCATTACTCGTCGTAGAATAGAAATATTTAAATGGCGTTACTATTTGTATCTAGGCGGTCAGACTATTGGGCAAAATATTTAACATTTTCAACACCTGTGGCACCAAGCTACTGGCACACACCTTACGCTACAGGGCTAAAAATTCACACGAATCTCCGAATCTGATTCGCGCAAGGATTCTCGCAAGAGCTTACGCTGCGAATCTAGAAGGATTCGCGTAAAATTTTTCTTAAAAAAAAAAAAAAAAATCTTGGAGAATTCTCGAATCCAACTGTTGAATGCCAGTCAGGGTTAATTGTGGGATTTAGCCGACTGATGTTTAATCTAGCCGATTGGTAAAACAATGAATCGGCCACATGGTATCATAAATCAACAGTCATACCTTAGTGCGAATCGGCCATATGTGGTTCATAATCCGAGTAATTAGCACATTTAACGGTGATTTTGATAATCAGGTAAAAAAAACAAAACAAGCTTGCTGATAATTCATACTAGGTTCAGTAAAATACGCACGTGGTGAATGAAATGAAGACGATCTCGGCATGGTTTGCGAATCGCGCATCTTCCACGCTTCGTCCGTGAGAATTCCCGGTATTAAAATAATAACTGGATCATACATTGATGGATTCACCGAACAGTTGTTACTGTAGTTAAATTTAAATTTGCATTGAATATAATCCCCTGATAGAACACCGAATACACGGGGAGAAAAACAGTGGATATTTTCCCAACAGAATCTCGAATGTCAAATTCCAATGACACGTGACATATTGGTTGGAATTAGGTCAATAAACCAGTTCTAAATAGCGTTTACCGTTATGATTTTTTATTTTATATACATGCTGACAGAGACTTAATTTTAAAAATATTATTGAAGGCTATATCATAGTCGTACCGAAGTTTATTTTGTCACGTGATCATTGTGCAGTTTGTCTATCATCGACGAATGAATAAAAACTTTTGCAAGTTACGTGACTAGTTGCGTGATAGACAAAAGACTACAAATTGTGCTATGAAGAAATGCCATGGTGCTGTATCAGCTTATTTTGACTATGGCATTTTCTGAATATTACTTTTGACACAATTTAAGCGTTTACCAAAAACTCCATCTGATTGGGGTTTTTAACATTGTTGTTGTATTTTGGTGATTTAGATTATCACAATAAACACAATTTTGTTTTTTTTAGACAGTATTATTAATTAAGATTCGGAGGATTCGCGCAGATTCCATATATGAGAATCCTCTTAGATCCTTGTAAAAAATGACAAATTTCTAGCCCTGCGCTACCATTGTCTAAGATGCACATTGACCTACCTAGGTAACTCAAGGGGTTACACTTGTGTGAGACAGAGTGAAATCAGAAGTTTCATCATAATTTAAACATATATACTAAATTTAAACTGAACATGGTCAAATCAGGTAACATCAAAAATTCTTTTTTTAACAACCCTCAAAGATCACAAAAATGCTAATAGCTCTCTGAAAGGGTTGGCATATTGGACTTGTAGCCTGGCTATGTAAAGTCTAGTTACATACTCAGATGCAATGAAAGCACACCACTGATTCAACTGGAAGTGCTGGCGAGGCATTAGTGTAACTGAAATGTGATTTTTAGCATGATTGTAGACCAGACATTTACTGATGCAAGAAAATGAACAATGATGTTGTTACATTCAGAATTGCAAGATTAAAGTGTATCTCTCAAGCAAGATTAACAATCATCGCCTTATAAAAGTGCTGACTCGGTATATAAAGGTGTGGACTCTGTATATAAATGGGTGAAGAAAAATAAACTTACTATGCCTAGGTATTGCTATTTCTTCACCTTCTGCATCACATTCAGGATCAATATCATCTAAAATTTTAAAAAACCAGCGGCTGCCAGGCAGGATACGCCCACATTTTCGAGAGATGGATAGAGAACAAGCTAACAAGAAAGTGATTTTTCCTACAATCAAGGGCCATAATTCAGGAAATTACAATTCGATATGCGCGAATATCAAAAGGATCCGAGATCTTTGGATTATCAACTTAGATTTCAAGTTTCAACAAAATCGGATAAAAATTGTGACCTTTATAGTGTCCACAACCTTGATATACCATATTTTTACGCTATTTGAGAACGAACGGCAGCCATTTTGTCTGTCAATTTCGGGCCGATTTTCACGAAATTCGAACTCAGCCATCCTTAGGGTGTAACGGTGATATAATTGAACGGTTTTTTAAATCGGATAAAAATTATGACCTCTATAGGGTCCACAAGTTAAAAACACGATTTTTGGTACAATCAGGGGCCATAATTCAGGAAGTTACGGTCCGATGTGCGCGAATATCGAAAGGAACCGAGATCTTTGGATTATCAACTTAGATTTCAAGTTTCAACAAAATCGGATAAAAATTGTGACCTATATAGTGTCCACAAGCTAAAAACGTGATTTTTCGTACAAACAGGGGCCATAATCCATGAAGTTTCGATCCGATACATGCCAATATCGAAAGGAACTGAGATCTTTTGGAGATAAACCTATATTTCAAGTTTCGTCAAAATCGGATAAGAATTGTGACCTGTAGAGTGTCCACAAACAAATTGTGGACGGACGGACAGGGGCGACGGCATAATACGTCCACATGAAAATGTGGGCGTATAAAAATCAGTTAAAATAAACTTTCTTAAAATTACAAATCAGTAGTACATTTCTTAACTTAGATGAAAGGGCCAAAAATAATTTACCTGAAAAATCACATTTTGTCCCAAAATTATATAAAGCAAGCTGATGCAAGAGGCTAATGTAATTCTGACCAAGTTCAAAGATTTTAGACCAGAAATTATCAACAACAACTGCATGGTCAACACAAGCATTGGGTACTCATCTTTAGCTTAAAAAACAACATTGCCCACTGACTTTAGCTGTAAATTAATTTATTCTAAAACATATCTAAAACAGCGGATATAAACTGTGATACATAAATATATATGGCTGTAATTCAAATGGACAGAAGTAACAAACTGTTAGGACTGGTCATGGTCAATGAGCTTGCAGTCTACTTTTGATCACTTTTCCAAACATTTAAATAAATTAACCTTACCAGCTTGTGTGATCCAATCTAACCACGTAAATCCTCCTCCAACTGTTGTTTTAGCTGTAATTTTTGGAAGTCTCCTGTAGCTTTGGCTTTTTCTCTCTCTTTGGAAAATTCTCTATAAAAAAACAGTGACAACAATAAGAATGGATTATATTTATATTTACATACGGACAGACATAAAAATTAATGCCAAGACTTTTTATTTGAAGATAGCTTTAATACATGTACATGTATATCCAAGTTCTGCGAGTCAATTTTCCTTCAGTCTGCTAAGAGCCAATACTGCATTTGTTTAAACATACAGGACCTCAGTTTTGCGTCCCATCTGAACAACTATACGATTGACCCTTGCCACTACCTTAAAATCCCTCAAGGTTAGCTAGCCAACGTCCTATTACTGAGCCATCATGTCTCAAGCTCTATGAAATAAAGTTAAGAAGGTGATTGATGTCATTAATAATTGTATGTACCCACTCAACACACCAAGAACAAGATTAAGTACAAAAAAAGAACAAATAATAATAAGACTGATAAAATAAATCCATGGCCATTCATTACTAACTGCATCATTTACCTGAAAATAAAACAATTAACAGTACATTATTTTATGGACAATTTTGAGAGTGGTCTAGGGAGATTCAGTGAATTTGGTTTTTTAATTTAAATTTGCAAATATTAAAGGCCACATGGGGAATGCAGCAGGGAATGTGTTAGATTACGTTCTTCTCAACCGCTACTGGGGGTTTGGTGGCATAACGATCTAACAAGTGCAACATAAATCATAAGGTCCGTCATTAAGTCAAGTAGCGTAGTTTCGATTGCCAGCTTGTACGTGACAAGGATATATAAGGGTCGCCTGTTTAGCCTTGTGGGTTTTCTCTGGTTACTCCCCCTGCTAAAGTCCCCAACACGCAAGCGAATTATTGAAATAAAATTGAATCATATGTTAGTCTCGAAATGACCTAGTCTGCATCACAGAGAGTGCCATCCAATTAATAACTAACTGCCACTCTGTGATCTGGCTTTCGAAAATTTTAAATAGTTACTGAACAACATGTAAAAAAAGTTTTTAAAAAGTGAAACAGTTTTTAAAAAGTGACGCAATAAAAATTGTTTGTAGGATATGTAAAACTGTTCTAGACTACATGTATTATGATAGTATGACATAAATCACAACTCAAGTGTCAAGGCACCAGATTTTATAGACTCGTGACAAAGTCTATATAACAAAATTGATGTGACAGGAATCGCATTACCCAACACTAGTGCTTAGTACATGTACATGTAGACGTATTTACTCTTAGCACACATGTAGAGGTGTAGACACACTTACTCTTAGCACACATGTACACATGTACATGTAGATGTATTTACTCTTAGCACACATGTAGAGGTGTAGACATACTTACATCATATAAGACATCAGTCCATCCTTCCATTGTGATACATTGAAACACTGTCAACATAGCTAGGCCAAAATTATCAAAGTTTGTAATGCCAAAATTTGGCCCTTGCCAGAATTCATTACAATCTGTACCTTCTAAATAATCTGTACACTTAAACCCTCTTCCACACGTATGTGGATCTTCAACATGCTATAGTTTCTGAAAAACACAAAACCATAAATATTAAGGATAATTTTAAAGCCTCAACATGCCAGAATAAGAAAGTTAAATGAAGAGTTCAAGACCATACACAATCAAAGGTACTAAAATCTTAATAAAATTCTGATCTAAAAATTGATCAAATCAATGAATTAACAAATATACTAATTAATGGCTTGCATGTAGATTTAAATGTCTTGTCGTTTTAAAAAGAGTGTGTCTAGTATTTTCATATTTTTAGTTTGTAGTAGAATGCTTGGATTCTGGAAAAAATCATATTTATAATCAGTCAGTATTTTCTCAGCTATACTGAGTATTTGTACAGGGGACATAATCAGGGGACATAATTCAGGAAGTTACAGTCCGATATGCACGAATATCGAAAGGAACCGAGATCTTTGGGGTATAAACTCACATTTCAAGTTTCAACAAAATCGGATAAAAATTTTGACTTACATATGGTACACAACCTTGATATACCATATATTTACGCTATTTGAGAACGAACGGCGGCCATTTTATCTGTCAATTTTGAGCCGATTTTCACGAAATTCAAACACATCCGTCCTTAGGGTGTAACAGTGATATAATAATACGTTTTTTTAAATTAGATAAAAATTATGACCTCTATAGGGTCCACAAGCTAAAAACACGATTTTTCGTACAATCAGGGGCCATAATTCGAGAAGTTACAATCCGATATGCGCGAATATTGAAAGGAACCAAGATCTTTGGGTTATAAACTCACATTTCAAGTTTCAACAAAATCGGATAAAAATTGTGACCTATATAGGGTACACAACCTTGATATACCATATATTTACGCTATAAATTTGAGAACGAACGGCGGCCATTTTGTCTGTCAATTTTGGGCCGATTTTCACGAAATTCGAACTCAGCCGTCCTTTGGGTGTAACAGTGATATAATAATACGTTTTTTTTAAATTAGATAAAAATTATGACCTCTATAGGGTCCACAAGCTAAAAACACGATTTTTCGTACAATCAGGGGCCATAATTCGAGAAGTTACAATCCGATATGCGCGAATATTGAAAGGAACCAAGATCTTTGGGTTATAAACTCACATTTCAAGTTTCAACAAAATCGGATAAAAATTGTGACCTATATAGGGTACACAACCTTGATATACCATATATTTACGCTATAAATTTGAGAACGAACGGCAGCCATTTTATCTGTCAATTTTAGGCCGATTTTCACGAAATTCAAACACATCCGTCCTTTGGGTGTAACGGTGATATAATCATACGTTTTTTTAAATTGTATAAAAATTATGACCTCTATAGGGTCCACAAGCTAAAAATGCGATTTTTCGTACAATCAGGGGGCATAATTCAGGAAGTTACGGTCCAATATGCACGAATACCGAAAGGAACCAAGATCTTTGGGTTATAAACTTACATTTCAAGTTTCAACAAAATCAGATAACAAGCGGTTGCCATGCAAGCTACGCCCACATTTTGCAAGAGATGGACAGAGAAAAAGTGATTTTTCGTACAATCAAGGGCCATAATTCAGAAAGTTACAATCCGATATGCGCGAATATCGAAAGGAACCGAGATCTTTGGGTTATAAACTTACATTTCAAGTTTCAACAAAATCGGGTAAAAATTGTGACCTCTATAGGGTCCACAACCTTGATATACCATATCTTTAGGCTATTTGAGAACGAACGGCGACCATTTTGTCTGTCAATTTTGGGCCAATTTTCACGAAATTCGAACTCAGTCGTCCTTAGGGTGGAACGGTGATATAAAAATACGTTTTTTTAAATCGGATAAAAATTATGACCTCTATAGGGTCCACATGCTAAAAACGCGATTTTTCGTACAATCAGGGGCCATAATTGAGGAAGTTACGGTCCGATATGCGCAAATATCGACAGGAACAGAAATGTTTGGGTCATAAACTAACATTTCAAGTTTTAACAAAATCGGATTAAAATTGTGACCTCTATAGGGTCCACAACCTTGATATACCATATTTTTACGCTATTTGAGAACGAAGGGCGGCCATTTTGTCTGTCAGTTTTGGGCTGATTTTCACGAAATTTGAACTCAGCCGTCCTTAGGGTGTAACGGTGATATAATGATACAGCTTTTTAAATCGAATAATAATTATGACCTCTATAGGGTCCACAAGCTAACCAGCGACTGCCAGGCAGGATACGTCCACATTTTCAAGAGATGGATAGAGAACAAGCTAAAAAGAAAGTGATTTTTCCTACAATCAAGGGCCATAATTCAGGAAATTACAATTCGATATGCGCAAATATCGAAAGTAACCAAGATCTTTGTGTTATAAACTTACATTTCAAGTTTTAACAAAATCGGATAAAAATTGTGACCTGTATAGGGTCCACAACCTTGATATACCATATTTTTAGGCTATTTGAGAACGAAGGGCGGCCATTTTGTCTGTCAGTTTTAGGCCGATTTTCACGAATTTCGAACTCAGCCGTCCTTAGGGTGTAACGGTGAAATATTAATACGTTTTTTTAAAGCGGATAAAAAATATGACCGCTATAGAGTCAACAAGCTAAAAACGTGATTTTTCGTACAATCAGGGGCCATAATTCAGGAAGTTACGGTCCGATATGCGCGAATATTTAAAGGAGCCGAGATCTTTGGGTTATAAACTTACATTTTAAGTTTCAACAAAATCAGATAAAAATTGTGACCTCTATAGGGTCCACAACCTTGATATACCATATTTTTACGCTATTTGAGAATGAACGGCGGCCATTTTGTCTGTCAATTTTGGGCTTATTTTCACGACATTTAAACTTAGCTGTCCTTAGGGAGTAACGGTGATATAATATTACGTTTTTTTTAAATCAGCTAAAAATTATGACCTCTATAGGGTCCACAAGCTAAAAACGTGATTTTTCGTACAATCAGGGGCCATAATTCAGGAAGTTACGGTCCGTCCGATATGCCCGATTATCGAAAGGAACCAAGATCTTTGGGTTATAAACTTACATTTCAAGTTTCAACAAAATCGGATAAAAATTGTGACCAAGAACAGAACCTTGAGGAACCCCTGATGACAAAACAGATTCAGACGACGATTTACAATTAACTAAAATACACTGTTTTCTACCCACAAGATAGCTTTCTAAAAGATTTAATGCAGAGCCACAAATACCGAATTTAAATTAAAGTCTACGTAGAAGAATGGAAGGGTCCACCGTGTCGAAAGCAGCAGATAAATCTAATAAAATTAAAAATGTAAATTTTCTATTATCTATTTCCATTAAAATATCATTTGAAACCTGGGAAAAGCTGTTTCGGTACTGTGAAATTGTTTATAAGCACTTTGAAATGGTTCATACAGTTATCATCTAGATGGGCCTTTATCTGAGAAGCAATACATCTTATTGCTCCTGCAATGACCATTCGTTAAAAATAAAAAAGGAAGTAGAAAATTCAATCGTTATTCGTTTATTCCTGTACCCATGTTTGATAAACTCGTTCAACATGAAGGTAGGTATTTTGTTAATGAATACATGAACATTGGATGATTGTGTACTATGAAACGTTACAATAAAGGTATGCTGAACAAATGATACAGTACATCAGGTTACAATCTTCACTTTTAGAAATGTACACACCGAGTCGCACTCTGCGCTCTTCATCTGATCATTTTTTACTTGTAAATAAATCAGCAAGACTTTTATCTTTTGGAGATCGATCTTTTACTGTCCAGGCACCGAAATTATGGAATTCTTTACCTTTTAATATAAGATGCTGCACAAATTTAATCTCTTTTAAGTCACTTCTTAAAACATTTTTGTTTAAGAAAGCTTTTAACTTATAATCTTTTATAACCTATTTGTGATATGAGATTTTATTCTGCGCTACCATGTTATGTTTTACTTCTATAGTTGTATTTAGTTTTCCTATATGTATATTTATTTTTATTACATATTTTATTGAATTGTATTGTACAGCGCATCTGAACACGTTTTGTGGAAGATAGCGCTCTATAAATGTTAATAATAATAATAAATAATAGAAATAATAATAACTAACGGTGAACGAACGATGAACGAATGAACGAAGAACGGTTTCACTGAAAAGATAAAAATACACATGCATGTATTTACAATAAACTCTGTAACATATACATTCTACATAACTAATAAGTAATTAGTATTGGAGTGTGCTGCTGGCGCTAAAACTACTCATAATATGCAATGCATCACCTATCAAGGAATACAAAGTTACATGTAGCAGACGAGGAAATTGCACTCACGTGACACTAGAAATGGTTCCACTACTGATGTCTTCCGCCTTACTCCAGCCACAGTAGTGGCTCGTCCCTATAGAGTTCCTTTGCGCAAGTTTTTTAGTGAAATCACTACAAAAAGGTTACTGGTCTATAGCTCCCTAAATTTACACACAAACTGACCCAAAACAGTAGTGCACCTAGCTTAACATATAATAAATCAATTCCTATTGAAATAAAGGTGAAACCTCACCGCATAATTATATGATTTGATGAAACCCAACTGCTACGCGAAATTTCAACTGCCGGCTGGTGTCATGGCGGATTGTGTAATACGTCATTACAAGAAACATCGCTATGCAAATGTAGAACGCATAACCACGAAGAAAAACTGTTCGGTAACTATTTTAGTGGTCCAGTCTTCACTATTTGTCATAGAATTACTTATTCCAATACAAACTGTAATGATATGAGTTGACAATTGTGCGTTTGAACCTATTTGAACTTGCAAAAGGAGTCTTAGACTGTATCAATTGTAACATTAAACACACAGTTTAACGTTACAAGTATAGTAACTAACGTGACACAAGCAATATCAGTTTTGCCTGGGGAAACACACCCGAAAGTAAATCAACAAATTTGACAGAGTTATGAAATGACAGTGAATAAAAATGACATGGAAATGACCTGCGATATCTGTTTACACTTTTACATAATTCTCAAGTAAACTTACAACTTGTGAGAGGATAACAGGCGTTAGAAATGCATGGTCTCTAATACACATGCCGTTTTTCTGCACATAAATGGCGTTCACTAATACCGGTTGAGTATAAAACTCGAATTTGGATTACGTTACATTCAAATTACAGACTTGGACTAAATAAGAAGGGAAACAGCATTCTGCCGTAACACATCTAGATGGGCCTTTATATGAGAGAGAGAGAGAGAGAAATGGGGTTTAACATCCACTCGACACAAACTAGGTCATTTCGGGACTAACATATGGTTTATTTTTTTTTTATTTCAATAATTCGCCTGCGCGTAGGGGTCTTTAGCAGTGGGAGGAAACCGGAGGACCCGGAGAAAACCCACGAGGTTGGACAGGCGACCCTGCTCCTTGTCACGTACAACCGGGGAATCGAAACCCCGCCAGTTGACTCAATGACAGACCGTATGATACAGCGCGCGCGTACCAACCATTCGGCCATCCAACCCCCCCACCCCCTTATCTGAGAAGCAATACATTTCTCCAATACATTAGAAATAAAACTTAAGTTACTGACAGGTCTGTAATTTTTAAAAGCGAGAGAGAGAGAAATGGGGTTTAACGTCCACTCGACACAAACTAGGTCATTTCGGGACTAACATATGGATTAATTTTATTTCAATAATTCGCTTGCGCGTAGGGGTCTTTTAGCAGTGGGAGGAAACCGGAGGACCCGGAGAAAACCCACGAGGTTGGACAGGCGACCCTACTCCTTGTCACGTACAACCGGGGATTCGAAACCACGCCAGTTGACTCAATGACAGGCCGTATGATACAGCGCGCACACGCTAACCATTCAGCCATCCACCCCCCCCCCCTGTAATTTTTAAAAACTTTAGGATCCATTGTAGACTCTTCAATTAAAGGGGTAACATAAGCTTCTTTGAAAACGTTGGGAAGAGTAGAGGATGATATACAAGAATTAATAATATTGGTAAAAACTGGAATAACTTCGTCTAGACAGTCCTTAAGAACAGGAGTTGGAACAGGATCTAATGAACAAGATTTAGAAGCAGACGATTTAATTAGCTTTAAAACAAAAGATTCACTAACCAAGTTAAAATTTTCTAAATAAACAGAATTTTCAAACTTAACAAAATCATGAGCGTTAAAGTTATTAGTTTTATTTATTTAAATCATCAAGTTCGGTTTGTATTTCTGTATTTTTATTTGAAAGGAATCAGAGAATAAATTCGCAAGTTCAGTGTCATTATCATTGTCCGGGAGAATAGTTCGCTCAGCATTATGATCCAAAAGGGAATTCAAACTTTATACAGGTCTTTTTGTCTGTTTTTGCCATTTTCTATTTTATCAGAGTAAAATTTAATTTTAGCGTCTTCAATTAATTTATTCACATTGTTTTTTAAAGATTTATAAATCTGTTTATGGACATGTATATTTGTTTTCGGTCACAGATATTCAGCCTTATTACGGTCCCTTTTGGCTTGTAAAATAGAATCATTAAACCACTGCGTATTGGGACGAATAAATGTTTTAGTTTGAAGAGGCACAAGTGGGTCAATTATTTCAGCGAGCTTAGAGTGATATTGGGGTTGCCTTCTCTTGTATATCTTGAATACATTGAATGTCATTGAAATCCGAGTTGACTATTTCCGCTTGAAATTTATTAGTGTCAAGTACTTTGTTGATTAAAACATTCTGTGAACTGTAATTTATCCCAAGATTTGAGACATCAGCTTTGTGGTTAATTCTTAATCATTAAAAGTGATCAAATACTAATAACTAATATTTTTTTAGTCAATTCTTAATCATTAAATTAAAAGTGACCAAATATTAATAACTAATATTTTTTTGTTCTTTATAATGCTTATTTATTCTTCAAAGATAGGAAACTTTGTAACAAATGCTTTACTATATTTATGGATTTTTGTACTAAAGTGAGAGACAGAAATGGGGTTTAACATCCACTTGACACAAACTAGGTCATTTCGGGACTAACATTTGGTTCAATTTTATTTCAATAATTCACTTGCGCGTAGGCATCTTTAGCAGTGGAAGGAAACCAAAGGAGCTTGAGAAACCCACGACCCTACTCCTTGTCGCGTACAGCCGGGAATTTTTGTATTAAAAGGGTTACATGTATATTACGAGAAATAAACTATAAAATAGAAAATGAAATGAAATGGGGTTTAATGTCCTACTGTTCTGCTCCGAACTGGGCTAATGAAGAAGGGCTACGAGGGAAAATTTGCCCTGACAGCGGCACTCTTATATCGAATTCCGACTGTCAAGGGATCTTTTACGTGCACACCAATATGTAAACGGGGCGTTGGTTTTTCGTCCCATACGAACGACTAGACAGCTGTCCTTGTCATTCCCTCCAACAAAAAAATAGATCTCATTGTATTTTATTTTTATCACCAACAAGCGGTTGCCATGCAAGATACGCCCACATTTTGCAAGAGATGGACAGAGAAAAAGCTCAAAAAAAGAAGTGATTTTTTGTACAATCAAGGACCATAATTCAAAAAGTTACAATCTGATATGCATGAATATTGAAAGGAACCAAGATCTTTGGGTTATAAGCATGTATTTCAAGTTTCATCAAAATCGGATCAAAATTGTGTCCTCTCTCTAGAAGGTCCAAAACGGACTCAACCATCAAAAGGATGTAACAGTGATATATTCAAACGTTTTTTTAAATCGGATAAAAATTGTGACATCAAGAGGGATCACATCCTAAAAACGTGACTTTTCGTAAAATCAAGGGCCATAATTCAGGAAGTTATGATCCAATATGTGCGAATATCGAAAGGAACCGAGATCTTTGGGTTATAAGCATACATTTCAAGTTTAAACCAAATTGGATAAATATTGTGACCTCTACAGTGTTCACAAGCTAAAAACGTGATTTTTCGTACAATCAGGGGCCATAATCCATGAAGTTACAGTACGATACATGCCAATATCGAAAGGAACCGAGATCTTAGGGTGATAAACCTATATTTCAAGTTTCATTGAAATCGGATAAAAATTGTGACGGACAGACAGGGGCGACGACAATATACGTCCACATGAAAATGTGGGCGTATAAAAATCACCTACTTAGAAAGTCTCAAAAGATTATTGAATCCATATGAATATCATAAATGGCTACACAAACGATCAATCATGTACATAAAATGTTATGTGAAGATAAATATTGTGCCCCAATTAGAAAAAAGTCGCTATTTACATGTATTAATGCGCAGATATAAATATCACATGTCAATTTTCACCCAATAGTACGAGCAGAAAAAATATATACATCAAATGTCTGTAATAGATGTTTAAAGATAGGTTGCCAGGCAACGAAACATACGCCCACAGCAGCTAAGTCATCCGAGCAGTCAACAAGAGTTGTCGCATATTTTATAATGAAACATTTATAATACACTAAAATCTGATTAAGAGTAACAACTTATTAAAAATCACTGGGCTTCTTCGTATCACGACCTTAAACACTGTGTATAAATCTAAAGTCAATCGGATATTAACTTTAGCCTCTAGAGTGTTCATAAGATATTTCAAAGTGATCAAGGGCCATAGCTCTACCAGTAATTATCGGAAATAGTTGAAAATCAATAGACGTCTTCGTCTCACAACCTTAACACTGTGTATAAATTTCAAATGGGTATGGTCATTTGAATAATGGCGGCCACGGCCATTTTAGCTGAAATCCTCCAAATTGGGTGGACCGTATCTTATGAACCATTAATCGGACCATGTTAAAATTTGGAATATCAGCTTTTTCAGCCCTAATAAGCATCTAAACCAAATTACTGCAAAATCGAAGGGGGTACGGTTTAACTTGTTGGGTGATAATTGACATGGAATGACCCAAATCACAGATTTTGAAAAAATAGAAAAAATATCAAAATGGCATGGGACAAGAATGGCTTTAACATATGTTGGAGACATTAGTACAAACTATAATTACACCAAGTTTAAGATTTTTAGGTGCTCATCTACCAGGTTTTTTTCGGCTCAAAAATACGAGGCAATTTTCGAAAATTTGTGTCTGAAACCATATTCGAGGCCGATTTTCTGGGAATCTAGTGATGACTGATGCGTTTCCATATGTTTCTTATGTAGTACCACCGGCAATCTCTGGGTAGGCCAATATTTGGGTCTATATGGGTCATTCTACGAATTAACTCTCCTTTCATGTCACGTCCCTTTTGAAGTGAACATCAGAAATTGGTATAATTTAATCTGTTGTTTTTTTTTCTTCCACAGCATCATCAAATATATATATAAACATCCTGGAATCTATTTATTGAAATTTTGTAAAAAATTTCAATGTAAAATGTGAAAGAAGAGAACAAAATCGAAGAAAACGCCGTGTCACGCAGCATATTATGGAAAAACGATCACAAATATTTAAAACAGTGTTCTTTATATCATGTATTTAATTCATTGTCAAAATTATGCAAATATTCAGCATTATAACAATATCGATAACATCCCTCATAGGGAAACATAAAATGTGAATTTTTATATTCGTTTTCTTGTCACGAAAATTTTAGTCATTACCGCGATTTAATTAAAAACGTCATATTACCGAAGGGAGATAACTCATGTTTTACTTTTTTTTAAGCGCGAAAGTGAGCCCACTTGATTTGACATCGGCAACGACGACAACGAGAAACTACAGTTACACTAACGCTGCATATTAGCCACTTTAAGGTTAGTTTTTTGTTAAGCACTGTATTATCATTACCACAACCACGTATAGAAATTGAAGACATTTCTTCTATGGCTTAAATTTGCATTAGTCTGTGTATTTTGTTAATTCCTTCAAGCCTGTGACGGCCGCAGATCTACAACGTCAAAAACTATGGAAGCACAGCGAGGCAAAGCCCATTTACGTCATCGCCACGATAGTCATTACCGCGACTGTATCTATCGCGGTAATGATTTCTAACTCGCGGTAGTGACGGGTTGCTGTAATATGACATTACCTTTAATAGTTTTATAATAAATATTTCATCAATAGGCGTATTTACCCTGTTGTCACAGTCAAATTAATTCTTATATTGTCATTTCAGAATGCCACCAACATCAAAAGATCGCAAATACCGAGAAAGATTAAAAAGAGATCCAGAGAAGTATGAAAGATATTTACAAAAAGAGAGAGAAAGATACCGAAAGAGAAAAGAAGCTGGAAAATTAAAATCAATTGATGACCTGAAGTCACGGGAACAGCGCTCCCAAAGAAAGAAATGGAAAGTTGCAAGTAAAAAATATCGAGAAAGAAATAAAAGAGTTAAAGTACGTCTAAACTTTTTTCAAAATCACTCACCTCCACTATCACCGACAGAAGATGACCCCACCCCGGCAGTTGCGGAACCTAATAGTAATAGCAATAAAAGGCAAAAGAAATCGATGCCAAGATCGACCTGCTACAGGAAACTTGAAATGTTAAAAGAGGAAATGAAAAAAAAAGAAAGAACAATACAGAGATACAGAAAACGCCTTAGTCGACTGAATTTTACCTCCCAAAGCAAAACAGATAGTCCCGGCTCAAAAACAAGAACGGTACTATCGGATACAGATTTATCATACGTAAGCAAATGCTTATGTTTTATTTCACATTAACTGAGTTGATGAAATCAAGATTAAAAAAACGAAAAGAAAACAATGCATTGCATATTTTACTTCGGGATAAAATGATGAAGAAATACAAATTAAACAAATTTGTAGAAGGTGAATTTGGCATCAAAATGACAGGGGCAAAACACATACATAAACCTACAAAAACGGCAATTGAATTGTCAAGGTGTGTAAAAGAATTTTTAGAACGAGACGATAATAGTCGGTTGATTGCCGGCAAGAAGTCCACAGTTACAAAAAAGAAGGTCAAAATGCAGAAGAGAGTTTTAAATGATACTCTGATTAATTTACATAAGAAGTTTTTGTCGGAGAATTCAACTCGAAACATCTCCTATTCTTTGTCGGCTCCGGCCGTTCTACATTATTACGCCGAAAATATCAGATCGCGAAACTTGTCTGTGTATTGTACACAGCAACATGCAGTTGAAATTGGATGCACTGAAGCGTTCTGGAGCCATTTCATCCAGTAAAATAGATGATTTAATAAATGTAGTATGTTGTGATGCAGAAAAGAAAGATTGTATGTACAGAAATTGTTCGACATGCCAAAATAGAAAGTTTTGTTCTGAACTTGATAACAGTATTTCTGAAAGACGCCTAGATTGGGAAAGATGGGGGAATAGAACGGAGGAGAGAGAATCAAAAACAGGAGAGAAAATTACAGTAAAATTTACCGCCAAAATCACAGAAAACACTTCGGTAGAGGTTCTTGTGGACGAAGTCAATCAAGATTTAGAACGATTCTGTAGACATATTTTTAATATCTCTCACCAGTACAGAGAAATCAGACGTGTGAGAAATATAATGAATAATAATGATTGTTTAGTCCATATTGATTATTCTGAAAACTCTGTATGCAAGTTTCATGAAGCTGTCCAGAGAAGAAATTTCGGCGCATCGCAGCGTCAGGTTATTATGCATACTGGCGTGATTTATTTTCACGATCGAATAGAACCTTTCTGCACTGTTTCAGACAGCGCACGTAAGGACCCACCGGGAATTTGGGGTCATTTGACACCAATTTTAGAACATATTAGGGACACTACCGGGGTTACATTCATTCACTTTTTAAGTGATGGGCCTACAACCCAGTACAGAAACAAGTCGAATTTCTATATGATGTCGGATATTATTTTTCAGTTCGGGTTTAAGGGTGCAACGTGGAACTATTTTGAAAGTTCGCACGGTAAAGGGGCCCCGGACGGGATTGGCGCAACACTTAAACGGTGTGCAGACAGTTTTGTTGCCCATGGTGGAACAATTGGGGATGCAGACACATTTGCTCGTATTGTTTCTGAAAACACTAATATATACGTTAAGCTGATATCATCCGACGATATAAAAAAGATGGACAACACTAAATATAAATTGATTAAGACTATTTCAGGTTCGATGAAAATACACCAAGTAGTAGTAAATTCGCCATTTTCTATTTCTTACCGCGATATCAGCTGTTTCTGCAAACATCCGGAGATCTGTCTTTGCTTTGACACAAAACATTGTGTTTTTGAATCCAATAAAGAACCAAACATATCAAAAGAAGACGAAGTTACCGCCAGCGACCCTTTTATTTTTGATATAGATCATTCTTTGTTAAGTAAATGGTGCATTGTCATCTACGAAAACAGATTCTATCCCGGCCAAATTATTGATGTAGATGACCAGGAGGTAGAAGTGTCTGTCATGATGAGAATTGGCAAAAACCGCTACTCTATTTTGAAGATGCAGAAGCTCATGTTTTTCTTTTGCTTATTCTGATTCTCGTATACACTTTTATTTAAATTTTTCACGTTGTTGTGTACCCTTTTTCGATAGTATGCTCATATTCTTTTCCATTTTGTCCAAGAGTAATGTTTAATGAAAAAAAAAATGTAATAAAGAAAGATCGTGGTAATGATGAAACTCCCCAAGTAGTAATGACTAATAAGCCCAAAACTCGGAAAAGTTGCGTAAATTAACCGTGCCCACATACAAAATTATTCACTCGAAAAATAAATCTGTATAATTAATAACAAACATCAACCATTTAAATATATTTTAATTTTACTTTGTGGCCATCAAAAGGAGAGCGAGTTCATAGAATGACCCATATCTATTACTTTGTTAGTTATAGCTCCTGGAGCACTACAGAATCCAGAAAATATACAATTACACTAAACTTTTGTCGGTTTTCTTGGCCAAGTAGCATGCGAACCCTATCACTCACCTGTAATCTGATTGCATATTCGTAATCTACACAAAAAGTTCTTTACGACTACCAAATTTGAGCTGTATATCTTCACTAGAAAGGTAAAATCAAGATATCTGAAACTCAAGTAAATTGTTGATACATATTTTGTTTCAAAAAATTATCGGTAACTCATGAATCTCAAATGCCCGTATCTCAGTCAATTTTTAAGCCACAGTTTCTAGTTTTTACATGTACAATAACATATATTTTTTCCATATTTTTTCGAAGGGGTCGATTACCCAAATTTCGGAAAATTGACCCACTTGACATGGAATATGACCTGAGGACATGTCGTAATGTGTGCTAAGAGAAAGTATGTCTAAACCTCTACATGTGTGCTAAGAGTAAATACGTCTACATGTACATGTGTACTAAGCACTAGTGTTGGGTAATGCGATTCCTGTCATATCGATTTTGTTATATAGATCTACTTTGTCACGAGTCTATAAAACCTGGTGCCTTGACACTTGAGTTGTGATTTATGTCATACTACCACAATACATGTAGTCTAGAACAGTTTTACATATCCTACAAACAATTTTTATTGCGTCACTTTTTAAAAACTGTTTCACTTTTTAAAAACTTTTTTTTACATGTTGTTCAGTAACTATTTAAAATTTTCGAAATCTAGATCACAGAGTGGCAGTTAGTTATTAATTGGATGGCACCCTCTGTGATGCAGGCTAGATCATTTCGAAACTAACATATGATTCAATTTTATTTCGATAATTCGCTTGCGTGTTGGAGTCTCCTGAATTATGGCCCTTGGTTGTACAAAATTTAAAGGTCACAATTTTTATATCCATACGTGTCAATATATCCATGTTACAGAAGCTGCGTTCACACTGCATGCGCATTCAATGCGAATTCCGGAGATCGGTCTCCGGAATTCGGATTGGTTTTTCCCGGTTTAAAATCAGTGCGTCACATTACAGTTTATTCGAATTGAATTCAGAATGAAAAGCGCCACACTGAATGCGAAGTGAAGGTCATTCATCATATCCAAGATGGATGCGCCAGACATTCATATTTGTTATCTTGTGTTGCTTATGTTTAATTTCCTGAGGCAAGCAAGGCTACATCAGCGACGCCGGGCCTTACATCTTCAACACCTTGCCATGCAGCGCCGGGCACGATTTCATTGGCACAAAAATCAAATGCGAATGAGGATGATTACTCTTTTGGTAGCGTTTGCTATACATCAACACGTATGTACATGTACTTCACCCTTGACTCTGTACTAGCGAAGATACATTTCATAATTGAAAAGCTATGAAATGGGGTCAAACTTCCTACTGTTCTGGTCCGACTGGGCTTATAAAGACGGGCTTAGACCATTTTTCCAGTACACTACGCTTTTATCGAATTCCAACTATCAAGGGATTTTTTTACGTCCACGTCAATGTGTACACGGGAACTCTGTCTTTCGTCCCATCCGAACGACTAAACAGCTGTCCTTGTCAGGTCTTGGACCCTGCAACACTGACATGGGGGAACTACGCAGGAAAATCACGATTAACGTTTTCGGTCAACACCGGGAGCGAACAATCGACCACCAGACTAGGGAGCCAGCTTTAACTCACTGACTAATCTGGGCTCCCATTTCATAATTCAAATCCTTTCAGCACTAAACATACATAATGTAAAGCAATACATTTTGTTGTCATATGCAATACATGCTAGAAACTAGGCTCCACTAGACTCAAGACGACTAAAGCTTACCGGCCCTGCCCCCAAAGTCTAGACCGTGAATGGTCAGCTGTGATCTGAACACACTTATCTTTGTTAGCTGGTTATGTTAAGGCAGCATTTGTTTCAGCGTCGAGGAGCTGCAGCTACACCCCATCATGCGCGCAAAGTTATCGTTTCCGGTAAAACTGTTGATCTGAATCAAGCGTGTCACACTCAAAATTTGACTGCGAATAACCCGATTCGGAATAATTGTTCCGAGTTGAATTCAGAAAAATATACGGATTCGTTAATTCAGATTCAATTCGGTTTTTATCGAATTGAGTGACGCCAAAGTCCGGAATAAGGCTTTATTCTGAATTCAATTCAGATTAAACCCCTAGTGTGAACGCAGCTACAATAAGATCTTGGTTCCTTTTTATAATCGCGCATATCCGAATGTAATTCCTGGATTATGGCCCCTGATTGTTCGAAAAATCCCATTTTTAGCTTGCGGATTCTCTAGAGGTCACAATTTTTTCCCCATTTTAAAAACCATTTAAATATATCACCATTCCACCATAATGAAGGTTGAATTCGAATTTCGGGAAAATTGAAATGAGACTGCCCAACAAAATGGCCGCTCTTTGTACGAAAATTGAGTAAAAGTATGTAATACAAAGGTTGTGGACACTCTAGAGGTCACAATTTTTATCCGATTTTAATGAAACTTGAAATGTATGTTCATAACCCAAAGATCTCGGTTCCTTTCGATATTCGAGCATATCGGACCATATCTTCCTGGATTATGGCCCCTGATTGTACAAAAAATCACATTATTTTTTTAGCTTTAGCCATAATTCAGGAAGTTACAATCCGATAAGGGCGAATATCGAAAGGAACCAAGACCTTTGTGATATATAAGCATAAATTTAAGGTTGCATCGAAAGGAACCAAGGTCTTTGGGTTATAAACATGTATTTCAAGTTTCATCTAAATCGGATCAAAATTGTGAGCTCTAGAGGGTCCACAACCTTGATATACCATATTTTTACACTGTTTGCGTACGATGGGCAGCCATTTTGTCCTGCAGTTTTCGTCCGATTTTCACGAAATTCGAACTCAACCATCATAAAGGTGTAACGGTGATATATTCAAACGTTTTTTTTAAATTGGAATAAAATTGTGACCTCCATGACCATAGGGTCCACAAGCAAAATCAAACATGATTTTTTGTACAATCAGGGGCCATAATCCAGGAAGCTGCGGTCCGATATGTGTGAATATCTTTGGGTTATAAACTTACATTTCAAATTTCAACATAATCAGATAAAAATTGTGAGCTCTATAGGGTCCACAAGCTAAAAACACGATTTTTCGTACAATAATGGGCCATAATCCACGAAGTTACAGTCTGATCCACGCCAATATCGAAAGCAACCGAGATCTTAGGGAGACAAACCTATATTTCATGTCTCGTTGGAATCGGATAAAAATTGTGAACTGTAAAGTGGGCACAAACAGTTGTGGACGGCAGGGCTCTATAAAAGTTGAGTGTGCCTGCGCACACACTTGAAAATGGCCTGCAGGGTCATACTGAAACACAGGGATGTAGCCATGATTTGGTGAGTGGTGTATAAATATATCTGGCGAGCGGAGCGAGTGCCAAAATTTTTTGGGAGGGGGGCGTGGTCTTTTATGAAAATAAACCCTTCTGGGTGTATTTTCAGAGCATCTGCTGCCTTTTGTATTTGGTTCAGTGCAAATCAAATTTCCATTTATATATTCAAATTTTACCAAATTCACTTAATTTTCATCAATGATACAGGGATCTAAAAACTTTTTGACACCACCCGACCAAGCATAAAATTGTCCCACCCCACTCTGTTTCTCTGGATAGTTGAGGACCTTTCGGTATTTGTTGTTTTGTTGGATTTTTTTTTCAAATATTACTTTATTACTTTGAGATTAAAAATTAAAATGATTCTTAAAACGGGTAAGAAATAAAATAAGAAACATCATGAAAATTTGCAGGCACGTGTTGGACAATTACGACATTCAAACCTGTAACATTGGAGTGCCGTAAATTGGTCTGGGTGACCTATTTAGGGCAAATAAACAAATATAAAGACCGTAGAATAATTGTAAAATGAATATACCTAGGCCTACACATCTTCTAAGTATAAATAAACAAAATACCAATACATCTTTCTTTAAACTAATTTGGGATGATAGGGTTTACTACGGCACACAAAAATAAATTATGCCGTGACAGACATGGTTTGCGTACATCGGCTTTTACCATGGCTTTGCCGTTTAATTGCCGTGGTAAATTTTGAGCGCCGAGTTTGTGTACAGAGAAGGACGAAGGGGTTTAAATACGACTGGGCGGCTTTCTTCGATTTTTTCTTTGTGCTGGGCGGCAAAAAATAGTGCCGAGCGCAGGCGCCGCCGGGGTGGCTACATCTTTAAAGCAATTGTGCCTGCGCACGCCGTGCGCATGAGCGCGGAAATATCGATGCCTGGTGGACGGACGTCCAGACAGGCAGGGGCGACGACAACATACGTCCACATGAACATGTGGGCGTATACCAAGTAAACTTATATTCATATAAAAACTGTAAAGTAATCTTTGTCACCTGTCTATACAGCTCGTTTATTAACGATATTGTTGATCACAAAAACGAACTGACGGACAACGAACAGGATTATCTCCGAAAATTCAAATATAAAACAAGTCAGTTTTATGGTCTTCCAAAAATCCATAAATCCAAGATGATCAAGGAGTCTATTAAACACCAAAATGCCGAATTCATCAGTGTTTTCCAGACAGGTGATCTTCCATTCAGACCAATAATTGCCGGTCTGTGCTGCCCTACTAATAGACTATCAAATCTTATTGATATCTTACTTAAGCCGTACGTGTCAAATGTAAAATCTGTTATTCGGGACGACATAGATTTTGTTAATAGATTGCCCCAAAATCTGAACGATGGCGACGTTTTCGTAACCATGGATGTTTGTAATATGTATGGCAACATCTCCCATGACCTATGCCTTCAGGCCATAGAATATTGGTTGGATAAACATCCTGAATGCAGTCATGAGAGAATTTCAAACAACTTCATCCTCAAAGCTATACGAATCATCCTGACTAACAACACTTTTACATTTGGCGAAACCAATTACAAACAGATTCTTGGTATAGCGATTGGTACCAAAGCGGCACCACAATTAAGTAACTTAACAATGGGATTCCTTGAGGAAAAACTATACTCAATTGTAGAAATTGAACATGGCGTGGATTACAGATTATATTTAGAAAATCAGTTGAAACGATTCCTAGACGATATATTCTGTATTTGGAATGAACGAATTGGCAACATTGCAGATTTGCAAAAAATAATGAATGACTTAGATCTAAATATCAAATTCACAATTGAAACGAACGATCTGCAAATAGCATTCTTGGACGTTCTAGTGAAACGAAGGGGAGAACTCCTTATAACGGATATGTATTCTAAAGAAACAGATACCAAAAACTATCTTTCATATAAATCATGTCACCCACACCATACCAAAAATAATATACCTTTTTCTTTAGCTAGAAAAATATGCACCATTGTGATAGATGAAGACCTCCGGGTTGTCAGATTAGGTGAGCTAAAAAGAAATTTATTGAAACAGTATTACCCCCTCGAGGTAATAGAAGTTGGGATAAATAAGGTATTGGCAATTGATATTCAAACACTGAGGGCTACTAAAGCAAAAGACAGTTCGGATAATATCATTACCTTTGTCGCTACTCATAACCCCCAACATCCCAATTTCTTTAAAACAATGTAAGAGAGCAGGGCAATCCTGGCATCAAACGACAACCTCAGAACGAAATTTGATAATGTTCAATTCATTAAATCACAAAGACAGCCACCTAATCTGAAATGCCTCCTAACCAAAGAAAAATTCAATTCATCTATCACAAGGACCGGCTTTTATGTATCTAAATGCCTGGATCTTCGATGTAAATGTTGTGACCATATTACGCCAAATAGCAAATATCATTTTCCTAAGTTTACATTTAGTGTCAACGACAATATGAATTGTGACACAAAAAATCTCATATATGTCTTGACTTGCAATGGGTGTTTAAATTTTTACATAGGGGAGACGTCCACTCATCTATGGGATAGAGTGCGCACTGCGCAACCATCGACGGGATTGTAATATTGAAAATGGGCCCTTATTTGTAAATAGACATATCTTTAAATGTGCACAACACCTACAAGTAAAATTCCAAATTTTCCCTTTTTATAAAATGAATGTCGATGACACCACGAAAAGGAAATTAAGTAACAATTGGCCATTAGCCTCATTAATTTTCTTAATCCCACGATTATCTTCCAGTCATTGTTCATAAATTGAACCCATATACTATAGATTAACACGTGTGTACATGTTTTCTATTAGTTAACGATATAATGTAACCATAGACAATGGTAACTAAAACCACAGTGTTACTATGTAAATATGTATAAATATACTATACTGTCCATCTTTATACAATGACATTATTTATGAATAGTCCCAAGACGGACAAAAAGTACTTTAAAATGTTAAAATGTTATTAAACCAGTGTTGAAATCAGTTTGTGTCGGCATACCTTTTTTATCTTTTCATCATTTACCGTGAAACAAAGTCGTGCAGCTAATAATTTTGGATATATATATATATATATATATATTTCACCCATGATATATCGCATTTGTACATTAGGTATTTGCTTGAAAACTACCTGAGAAATGTTGTTGAAAAGTTGCAGTATAATAAACCAAGTGATTGTATCCACCACACTAGGTGTTCTAGTAATATATCATAAATCAATTGGTAAATAACTCTCAAGAATTATGTAGTGAATTGTTATATCTTGATGTTATACAAAGCTAACCAGTAAAATTAAACACCATTTTGAAAGCCTTAAACGTACAAGAAAAAGGAACTTACACATATCTTTCCTGCCAAAACCTTAAAGTTCGAGAACAAATATAGCCGGGCCACCAAACGCCGCCATTTTCCCCATCCAGCTTTACCCAGACTATCTCCTGAAGGGAAAATATATGTTCAAATTATGTATCAAATTCCAATATTAAGTTAAAACTAACAGACAGATTAACGGTGGGCCTAGTAAAGCGTTGACCAGGACCTGAAGAAAATTATCATTAAATGGAGCGTTGACGAGGAAGTTCAGTATGTATAATATAAAGCCATCTTAGTGTCTTGATTCTTAAGTTTAACAAGAAATGATGACTGATCTCGGGGAACAGTTTTATGCAATATTGAAAAATAACGTTCTCTATAAATAAAAAAATTATTTGGGTTGCGTACATTTAATATTCGTCATGAAAGTGAAGCACATAGGTGTACGAAAGTGCAGTAATGCCATATACAACAATGCTACAGACCTGTCAACCCTACCACATCACGTGGTAAAGTGCCCAATATACAGCTCTACTGTGCGTTAATAGATTTCTAGTACATTTTCAAACAAAGAGGTTTTTTAATTATCTTGCCAAAACTATGGAACTAAAGGATGAAACTCTTTGCATGTAAACAAAAAAGGTTGTGACTTTTGGTTATCAACATTGATTTGGGGTAATTGTACGGTGTAATTTAGGTATTATTGGATAAAATAAACCATTAATAAACGACCTGTTTACGGCAGCAATGGCCGACATCTTTGTTTGCGCATCAAATACAATATTTCAAATACAACATAAACTCAAACTATATTTATTTTCAAGATGGGAATACGTCTCGCCGATTCTGAAAAACATGGAACGCTCTTTCGAATATATGGAAAAACAAATGTTCGGAATCTGCGAGAAAATAAATTTTCTGTATATTGTGAGAGGATAATCGACATAATTAAATTGAATGATGTCGATATTATTCACTGTAACCCGGGGATCATTTAATCTTGTGTATTTAGTACTAATTTCTTTCACAATTGTCTAATATCAAATCTTTGTTAATAAATTTGTAAAAATCATTTAAAATCACCCCAAATCATCTAATATGATCTAATTTGTACTTGTGTCAAGTTAATTAAGCTGACTGATTAATTTTGATAATGAGTGTCCAATTTACAAAACGTGTTTAATTTCTCGATCATAGTTAGAAAATTAATCATTATACATCAATAATCAATTGGGTTTTTTGGGGGTTTTTTTTTTGTAATTAATTATGCTTTGCGCGCTTTTGGAAATCTACTGCCAAATCATGGTTTCTATACACCACCCTACAGCATTGCAGCTCTGAGGGGTTGACGGGTTGACGGTCTGGCTACAGGAATTAAGACTAGAGAGAGAGAAATGGGTTTTAACGTCCACTTGACACAAACTACCTTATTTCGGTACTAAAATATAGTTAAATGTTATTAGCGAAGGACCCAGAGAAAACCCACGAGGTCAGACAAGCCACCCTACTCCTTGTCAAGTACAAGAGGGGAATCGAAACCATGCCACTTGATGCCATGACAGACCTTATAATGCAATGCACACGCGTTAACAACATGGCCACCCAACTCCCTACAGGAATAAGAATATGATAAACCAATCAGAAAAATTACTGTTGCGTTTGACCCATCATATAAAACAAAATTCACATTTCATTCATCAATTCATGCTAATAATAAGTAGACCTATATATGTAAACATAATATAATTATGAATTAACTGAACCATGGACCTGACTGAACTGAAGGCCTTATTATGATTTAGTAGTACGGATTAGATAGACTACTGACATGATGATATTATACTGTCAGACGTCAGTCACCACAAAACAAATGAGATTGAGACAATTTTAAATTCTTCCAAAACAATATCTACGAATGTGATAGATAATAAAACTTTTCAAAATACCTTCTTTGAATTCAACAGTAAAATTATATACAATAATGTCATTAGTGATTAATGTGTTCGCCATATTTTATCCATGCACCCAATTAATAATTATTCAATTATTTGTCACAGCAACATGCCAAAATATGGCGACTGACCAAGTCACGTCTACCCAGACCCAAATTAGCAGTTAGTCTGGGTCACCCAAGAGGTCATCGGCTGATTGGGACCATGGCTGATTGGGACTTGGCCGATTCGGACCAGATTTATGGCTGATTCGGACCAGATTCTTGGCTGATTCGGACCATGATACGCGCTAAATTAGACCATTAAATTATTTGAATGACGAGAGTATTTAAAATATGTTTGCATGACAATAAATACTACCCAGTATTATCAAATTTTAACCCAATATCAAATAGCCTAGCTCATACCAGTATAATTACTGCAACGAATGCGATATATTGTAATGAATGAAGTTGAGATAATAAAAGACAATTGTTCTTTGTATAATATTTTAATCAGTAAATATCATTTTATGGGTGCGAATTCAAGTAATTCTTAAAATTTATACCGTGGTAACGAGATACCATGGCGGTTAATTTTAATTCCTTTACAAGCCAATATTTAATTAAAACATACACATATTTAAAAATATTTCATACAAAAAGCGGTAAAATACATATTTTATTAATACACATTTCAAAATGTTTCATATAAAAATCCAAAATTATAAAAGTACACATATTTGAAAACCTTTCATATAACAATGTAATCATAAAAAAAAAGATATTTATTTACCAGCTCTATCATGATTTAATTGACAGTTGGACCATATATATGTGCAGCTTTGTTCAGTAGACTGGAAGACTGTGGATGATATTGAGTTAGAGACTTAACTACTTCAAGATAATATATGAACGAAACATTTTATTTAAAAAATGCAGTATAATAATAATAATAATGACTTTATTTAAGAAGGGTTGAAGATTAGGCTAAGATAAGATAAGATAAGATAAGATTTTATTGTATCAAAACATCCATTAAGGACAGCATACAATATGAACATGTATATAAAGATATAGTATGACAAATAATAGATATATACATGTATTTACAAACAAGACAAGTGATAATTTTACATAATTACACATTTACTAACAGGACAAACAGTATGATAATCATTTCAGAATACATATTTACCACAAACTGGTCTGATAATGACACGACATTCAACACAAGCATGATGGATGGGTATAAATATTATAAATACATAAATAACAGAAAGACTTAGTATAGGTGTTGACATGGAAATGTGATATAGGAATGCTAGAAGCATTACATGAATCGATTAATATAACGTGGAATAAAATATATCAATACATGGAAATCTGGATAATAATTTTGATACAGAAAGGTATATCCAGTGATACATGTACATGTAGCGCTACACAATTTATGCTCTTAGATTCATTGCATGAAATACAAATGCACTAACTGATTTTGAAACTGTTTTGGGTGGGTTAAATAGATTTTCTAGAAAATAGGGTAGATAATTATCCGTAAATGTTGGGTATATTTAAACGGTACGTAAATTTTCATACAATGGACATTCTAGTAAAAAAATCTTCAGTTTTGTGCATAGAGCATTGTTGGCATATTCTTAGATCTGGGGGGACATTTTTGTATCTGCCCATTTCAATTTGAAGTGAGTGTGAACTAAGTCGGAGTGCGGTCATGGCTATTTTATAGTTCTTGTTATGTAAATAACAGAAATATTCAGCGGATTTATAGATTTCCGTTTTAAATAAACTGTAGGTCTTAAGTTTTGAAGCTTTAAATGGACTGGAGTGGCATGATTCAGTGAAAAGGGGGTTGAATTTGGATTGGAGTGATGATTTGATATTAACTTTAGTGAGGTTTGACGGATTTATATTGAAATAATTTATTAAGTGTGTTATAGAGGCAGTCCATGAGAGTTTAATATTAGACTTAGCTATTTTAATATCATCATTATAGGCTTCAGCCAGTAACGGATTTGAATCCTTCATGTCAGGATGGTTTAATCTTTTATAATAGAGTAGCATTCTATGGTATATATCTAGTTGCAGTGGGAAAATTCCTAGCTCAGCAAGACAGCCCATATTAGTAGTTTTAGGGGGTTGGCACAATATTGACTTACAGGTTTTTATGGTTATCTTGTTGTGTTCTATATTACTCCATTTAGATAAATTTAATTTTACATTGTGCACTAAATGGGAACCCCAAACATCAGAGGCATACAATCCAATTTGCTTTACAACAGAGTCGTACAGTTTAATTAGAACTTCTGTAGGTAATTGATTAGGGACGCATACTTTACTTTTGATACTATACCAAGCTCGCCTTGCCTTTTTGCAAAGGTCAGACATAGCTCCTTTAAAAGAATTGTTATTAGTTATATTTACGCCTAAATACATATATGAATTAACGATTTCCAGAGAAGTATTACCAAAAGTAAAATTTACATTTTTGCGCTTGAAAATTTTATTATCTTTGGGTGTATGTATGAAACACATTATTTTAGATTTAATTGGGTTTACTTCCAATTTCCACTTAGTACAATATTCATGCAGCTGGTTAAGAGATTTTTGGAGACCTAGCGAAGAAGTTGAGAATAATACAAGATCATCTGCAAATAAGAGGTGAGATATTTTGAGATCACCAAGAAAAGGAGCTGCTGTGTTACCAATATAAGTTTGCAAATCATTAACATAAATATTAAACAGCGTGGGGCTTAACACACATAACACACATCCCTGTTTGACACCGATATCTGAACTTATTTGTTTGGAAAGTCCATTGTTGGTTTTAACTATATATGAAGTACCGCTATACATTGAATTTATTATGTTAAAGATGTTTCCATTTATGTCGTGTTTGAGTAATTTAAGTAAGAGCCCCTTTCTCCAAATGGTATCGAATGCTTTAGTAAAATCTATGAAACTGATAAAAACATTTTGATTCTTACTTTTATATTTATTTAGGATCGTTTTGGGAATGTATATATTGTCCGCAGTCCGATGACCCTTACGGAAGCCACCTTGTGCGGGATCTAACATATTGTTTGACTCAAGATAATCTGTAATTCTATTATTAATAATTGACAGGAAGCATTTAGAAAGACAACTAGCCAGGGCAATTCCTCGGTAATTCCCAGGGTCTTCCTTTGGACCTTTTTTATGTATTGGAACTATGTAGGATTGATTCCAACTTGAAGGTATTACTCCGGAAGCGAGGATTAAATTAAACAATTTCATGTACTGATCTATTAGAATTTCTGAAGAAGCCTTTAGCATTTCATTTAGAATTAAGTCTGGGCCATTTGATTTTCCAAGTTTTAACTTTTTAAATGCATTTCTTACTTCTATGGCTGAAATTTCTTAGTTTAATTCAAGGTTTACATTATTTGGTATTTGGAGATTGTGAATTATGATAGCCTTTCTAACACCCCGCCCTTCGTAGAAAATATTATACAAAAGATATAGCTAATAAATTAAACAACACACCACAATAAATTACAATAGAGGAAAAATATAAATATACAAATCAGTTAAAAGATTAATTTAAGTGCATGTATATGCGGGTCATATAACAGAAAGTTTGAATACATATAGATATAACATGTATTAACAAATATACAATATGTACATGCTTATAATATAGAGATACACGCAGAACACATATCATACGAGATAAGCTTATAGGTTTTTAAGATAAGATATTTGAAGTAGATTTGATGTAAAGAAGAAGTTTGTTCATGAAAAGATTCAAGTTATTTCAAGTTTTTAAAGCTGGCAACGAATTCCAGAGTTTGGGCCCTTTAAAGCGTATACTGCTTTTAGCTATATTAATATTTGGCTTGAGAGTAGTAAGTTTATTGTTAAGATGATTATAAGGAGTTTGATAATAAGGTAAGAGATCAAATAAATAATCAGGGCATTGAATTTTATAAATAAATATACATTGATTAGAGATATGTCGATTTACTATTGTAAGAATTTTCAATTTTTCTAGTTGAGGGTATTATTTGCTGCCGAGAAAGACGGTCAAAAGATTTAGCATCACAACGGTCCCATATTGGGAAACAATAATCTAGATGTGTTTGAAAGTGGACATTGTGGAAAAGGATACGGAATGGAGCTGGAAGATATTTTCTAATTTGACGGAGTTGAAATAATTTCTGGTTTATTTTTTTTAGAAATTTACTCCTTTTCCGGTTAGATTATGATTGAGAAAAACACCCAATATTTTTACCGAGGAGACGACTTCTAATGGTTCATTACGTAATTTAATATTCAAAGTAGCAGGAAGGATATTTCTTTTTTGTTGCGTTGTGATTAGCATAGCTTTGGTTTTCGATATATTTAATCTCATTTGGTTTTTATCTGTATTGGCATTGAGAATTTTTTCGGCTATTGTAACAGTGTACATTGACAAAATATGCAATGTCAATATCTGGTAGTTCGACTTATCCGAAACCATTAAATATTAGTAATATTCCTACATTCAAATTATATTCACATGCTTTTAATAATATAATCGCTAATGACAAATCTAGTCATTTAAGTTTGGAACGTATGGTTAAAAACGCTAAAAAGGATGAAATGATTTATAAATCCTTATCGGAAACTATGTTGGATAGTCATTTAGACATGACGACTAATTATTTTGACACAAAAACTATATTAACTATGAGTTCGCTTCTTGTATCTATGGTATCATTATTAATTTGCTTGTGGTTATTTTGTAAATTGCGCACTGTTACTGTAGCACTTTGGTTACTGAAAAAGGCTCAAGCAGCTGCATTGGATAATAACTTGCCATCATTTGAATATCACCCGGAAGTCGAAACAAACCAGGACATTATATCACAAAACTATACGTATTATATTAGCGCAATAGCCGTCACAATTCTTATTTTCACATTTTTTGTTATACTTTTTAAATTTTGGAAGAGACAACTTTGTAACGCAAAAATAATATTAGAAGTAACGTCCGGATATTCTTGTGTACAGTTAACTGTTTTGAATTTAACATTATGTGGGAATTATTGGGATATTATACATCCTGATAAGATTAATAACTTTTCCCTTAATTTTTCAATGTTCCCTACCCTTACTGTGGACATGCCAAATTTTAAAGTCACCAATAAAATTACAGGTGATATGATTAGACCTAGACATAAAATTCGACTTTCCTTGTACCAGGCTTATAAACTTAAACAAATTTTATCTCATTCATTTACGACCTATCTGTTGCTTGAGCATGGGTATACATCGGTTATATTGCTACAAAATTATGCCTAAATACGAAGCTCCCATTCATTTTCTGATGTTGTAATTAGCTCAAATCTTTTCCTATTTTGTATTCCGATAAATATCTTTTTATAGTTTTAATACATTATGTATGTATATTTTTATTTGGTATATTATGTACCTATATTTTTTTTGTGTATATTATGTATGTATATGTTTTTTTTTTTGGTTTTAATTAAGGTTAATGCGATTTTACGCATTTAGCCATATTTTGATGATTTGAATTTTGACGACAAAATTTTTCACGGACGAGGGGTATTGTAACAGTGTACATTGACAAAATATGCAATATATTTTATTTTAGATATTTTATTCTTATGCATTTTAAAAAAAATGTATATTTTATAGATTATATAGTTTATTTTAAATGTATATATGTTTATTAAAGACGTCGAGTCTATATTGCATAAATCAACCTTGACGCTGATTTGGTGTCAATAGATCTTAAGCATATTATATAATTGTATACTGATATAGAAGAACTTGAATAGAGGGTCCTTTATTGGTTGTTTATTTTAAAGTAATTAAGTAAGATTAATGGTGACAGCTTTAACTTTAAAAACAATACCTAGGATTACACTGACGCTATTACTCGGGTAGTCGTTACCTGACATATTAAGTCAAGCGAGTCTAGATCCGGCCAATCAGATTTCGTATCGAGTAATGGGCGTCTTCCGTAAATGGTCTTCCACCAATCAAAAAATGAGATTAATCCAACACGTGGCATCTCTAATATTTGCCGGGATTTTTGGAAGATATAAATATATCTAGCTAAACTTTCACCATTATCTTCACTTAATAAATTACTTTGAAACGACAATATTGGATCTCTCTTATATTCAGGTAAGCCTCTATGTATATTTTAATTGTTAAAACTTTATATATATTTTATTCTAACCTTTGACTTAGAATTATATCCTTTTATATCGGATCAATACGATTAGTAGAATCGAGTATTACATTAATAGATATTTCTACATCTACGTAAAATATTAATTAATAAACGGAAAAGTAAGAATTGATATGATTCATTACTTGTTTAATTACTTGAGAATATTTTACAATATATATATTTATTAAAACGGAAAAGTACGTTTGTCGACGAAATACTTGTTTGTTTAAATATGTTTCAATAACAGATAATTAATGTCTAAAATAATTAGAAATGGTTCGCGCTAAATTAAACGGAAAAGTAAGGATTTACATGATTTATTACTTGTTTAACTTCTAGCGAATATTTTACAATATATATTTTTAATAGACGGAAAAGTACTATATATTCGATAGATTACTTGTTTATTAAAGAAATGTGTTATTTAGATTAGTGGAAATAATTAGTGACTAAAAAGTACGGTATATGTTATTTTCGATTAATACTTGTTGCTAAATAGAGAATAAAGATTTAATAGTTATATTTACTAAAGATTTAATAGGTATATTTAATAAAGATTTAATAGTTATATTTATTAGTTACATTTAATAAGGATCGTACATTTAAGAAATTCTACATCAGTAACTTGTACCTCTTCACAAGCGAGTTAGCTCTATTGTATTACATTGAAATTATACATATATTATTATTGTTATTATATGCTACACCACCCTATGTATATATATTATTATAAGCTACACCATCCTTTACATAGTATTTACGTTAAATTGTTATTAATGTTTGAATTTGAATAATGATGATCTTCACTTAATAAATTACTTTGAAACGACAATATTGGATCTCTCTTATATTCAGATTAAAAACCACCGAAAACCACACTTTTACAATATATCGTACCCGAGATTTGTTAGAATGTTCCACACAACCCAACATTTATCGGCACCGGGATTAAGGGTGTATATCTTTGTTTCTAACGCTTATTTGGAATACGCCACGGAAACTACAATAAAAACTTATTTACAAAAACATTCTACAGAGTGAAAACTGACATATTTCAAGCTTTACTGTATTTAAAGAAATAATTTAAATCAGCCGGCTGAAACCCCGTCTCCGCTATTTGTTCAGTCATTCTTTAGGTATAGTGCCAGTTTCCACCGACAATGATATTGCAAACAAGTGTCCAATCTATAAAAGCATACATTCCTACAAAATGTTTCTTTAGTCAAGTGAAACAATAAATTTATAACTATGCGAGGGTGTGGTGAGTAAATTCGTGGTAACAAGTCTGAAAAGGCTAATGTGACATAGAACAAGGTCACATTGATGTTGACAAATACGTAAGACGATATGAACATCAACTAAAAAGATATGTAGTGTGATTCAGCTGCAAGGTGATATATGCATACATGCAGCAAAGATAATTAAAACTTCTATTCAAGTTAAACCAACTGTATCTATTTATTTAAGTCTTACGTCGAGCTGAATACATTTTATGATTTATTGTCATCTATTGGTGGTTAACAATGTGTAACTAAAAACTAAAATTGGATCTTATTATTGCCAATGATATAATGTACATGTAATAGCAAGTGTATATATATTTTTTGTTCAGTCTGTACACAGTAACATATCTGAGAACCATATTATTATCATTTCTGCCCAAGGCTCCCTGTGCCTTATAGTTAGCAGTGATACAAGGCAATTACCAATTTTCCATGTTATTGGCCTGAAGAAATAAAATAATAAAAGTCAAGTTTTTATTATTATGCAAGTGGAAAAATACAATTAATCATAGTATGATTTGAATAAATACAACTGATTTGAAGTTGGAATTATTATTTGTCTAAGATGACTGGGCATTTACAAATTGAAATAGCTACTCTTCATCAAGAAAATACATGAATATTTTTCCCAATTCACCTGGATTTTATTGTAGGTCTTTGTACGTGAAATAGCTTTATTTAATGTCCGCTACCACCGAAGTGATATTGCAGAAAATTAACAAATTCGGATTCCCTTTTAAAGGAAATTGACTGCACTATCGCTGGATTGTATTATATAGGTCATGTCAGTTTTTTTTCAAAATGGCGCCCAGAACACAAAACAAACATTGCAATTCAAGGCGGACTGGTGTCGAGGCTGTATCCTAAGAATGATTTTTTGAATATTTAATCACACAGAAACACAAGTATGCACATGCAGTTATGATATAATATTAAATTAGCTTACCTCAAATACCTCGAAATATACTGTTTGGTCAGTTTGTCCGCCCGCCATATTTCTATTAGTCACACATCCTTCGGCCAATTAAAATGGACGTATATTTTGTTTTAACCGAAACGAAAAATTTGCGTTATAAATAGTAAACGATCTTGATTGACCGACCACTGCTAATGTTTTTTCGTGAAACGGTATAACTGCAATCAACACACGGCCGCCATTCTCGATGATTGACAACTCACGTTTTTCCTCATCCACCAAAGAACCGTTAGGTTTCTTTGAACATACTGTAATAACATTGGGATTATCAGCTTTAATTATCCCGCTTTGTTCGTTGCCATTTCTTATATTTTCCACAAAAAAACTTTGCCTTGTACGCACTAATTTATCAATTGGTATTGCCATCTACGACAAGCATGTCAACGTGCAGCTCGCGGATTATCGTTAACAATTTCTAGGGGCTTGTAAAAAACGATTGCATGTCGTGTAAATATTTATTTTGTTTTTTGTGTAGGTCATTTTCAAATAAATTCATCAGCATATTATTCGTTTTAAATAAATATAAAACTTTTATGAGAAACGATGATTATCAAAGAACCGTAAGTGCAACTAATGTTTTATCGTTTGGTTGAACCTTTTACTAACCACGTGTTTCATGTTAATAAATATTCTCTTTCGTGTTTTGAATTGGCCTATTTCTAATAAATTATCCCGAGTCCCAAACGTCGTTAACCCGAGTCCCAAACGACGTATACCAAAGTCCCAAACGTCGTATACCCGAGTCCCAAATGTCGTGGTCATATTTTTTTGAGTCCCAAATGACATGTAATCCGTTGTTCAACCTCTGTGAGTCTGTGTAATATTTAATATTAGGCCCCATTTTTGCCTGATTCAGTCACAGTTAATAAATAATGGAACTAGAATCAGCCTGTGGAAGTTTCACTATAGTTTTATTATTTTTTCCAGTCAGTGATGATATGTGACTCTTTCCACCTTCCAGCAATAATTATTGAGAATTTACCAAGGACTCCATTGGCATTGAATCGAATAAAAACAGGTAAAAATTTCAATTAATTTTTATATTTTCTATTTTTTTTTTACCAATGTCCTACAATGATTAGTGTATGTGAACATACAATCCAAAATAAAGTATTTATATGGCACTTACATGCAACAGAGAGAGAGAGAGAAATGACATAAACAAGGCCTTACATGTACTTGTATTTGAAGAATCAAGTAGTCCATGCTGTGCCTATATGCATACCGGTAATCAACTACGACGAGGATTAGCCTACTTCCGTTTCCACCCTTTCCCTGCACACTGTCTCATTCTACATGTATTAAAAATTGGTATGTTACTGTAATATTAATTATGCACGAACCTACATGTAGCCTACAGACGCTAGGTCGTTTCGGGAAAAAGGACAGGTAACGTTAAATTTAATATGAATAATTCGCTTGCGGGTATGGGTATTTAGCAAAAGGAGGAAACAAAAGGACCCAGAGATTAGAGAAGGTACGCTTCAATTTAATATGAATAATTCGCTTGGCGTAGGGGTATATGTATTTAGAAAACGGAGGAAACCGAATGACCCAGCGAAAAAACTCAAGAGATTGGACAGGCGACTCTACTCCTTTAATTGAAACCATACGGGTCATTCTCCCGTAATCCCCTCTTTTCAGGAACATATTTTCTGGAATAAAAATGTTTATTTCTACTTTCTATTTTACTTTTATTGTGTCGATATACCATTGTTAAATAGGACAAAACACCGAGCAGAGAACAGCAACGCATTTTTTTTTCTTTTTCCAGGGGTTATTTCATGCCCATAGAACGTAGGTGTCATTTCCGTCACGAATGTACTTAGTAGGTATATAATATATTTTTATCTTTACACTTAATCGTGACAAGACAGAACTTTGAATTTTGGAAAACATATTCACTTTCAAACAGCATTCACCATGATTTGCTCATCTAAAGCATTATTTGCGTACAAAATTTTATCTTTACTTCAATGGCGCGCACGAAAATGGTTTCCGGGTGATAATTAGGAGTTGTTAACCCCTTTCTAGAACGGAATATAAACAGCAGAAAATTGAAATTTATCATGGATAATTTACGAACACTAATTAATTTATAAACACCAAGAGAAATACGACAAGCTATTATTAGACTGCACAATTGGGCTGAATATGGTGAGTGACGGAGATGACTTTTCGTGTTGGATATGACAAGATCGTTACGGATATGACGAAAACAACGGTATGAAATAAAACACAGCTTAAATTTTGTAATACTTTATTTTGTTAATCTAGGTCGAGTCTTTGCGTTATGGCATCCCAATATATTTTATCAATCTGTACATGTCTGGCGGTAACCGATGTTGGTTCTGGAATAAGAGACAATACAGCATCATAATCATACCATATTATGTCAACGATCGTAGGCCAGAAGAATTGGTTTTTGCCTATTCTGGTCATGCAGTTTACTTCCACAGAAGTGTCATCAAAATCCTTGATGCGTCCCGGATACGGTTGACCGTCATAGACAACGACGCACCACTTGTCCAACAACGAAACATCTGGAGAAATGGGTTGGAGTAGGGTAGTTTCTTGAGTTGCCGTCTCATTGATTGTTCCTGAAAATAAATCGAATGTATATTAACCTTTTATGTAACAGAATTAATAACTATATGTCATGAGAGAGAGAGAGAGAGAGAGAGAGAGAGAGAAATGGGATTTAACGTCCGCTCGACACAAACTAGGTCATTTCGGAACTAACACATGGTTCATTTTTATTTCAATAATTCGCTTGCTCGTAGGGATCTTTGCAGTGGGAGGAAACTGTATGACCCGGAGAAAACCCATGAGGTTGGACAGGCGTCCCTAGTCCTTGTCACGTACAAGCGGGGAATCGAAACCTCGCCAGTTGACTCAATGACAGACCGTATGATACAGCGCGCACGTGCTAACCTATGATGTCATGCCCGTCTTGGTGCACCATTTAATCATAGGATTATGGCGCTATTTAAGGTTAGGCCCTGTACAGTAAAGCATTGAAGACGTACTTTTAACTGTACAAGGCCTAACAATAAATAATACGAAGTCCGGTAATCCAATTATCTGATCAGAATCTGGAATATTCTTTCATATCACAGTCTTATATCTTTCTAATATCTGATCTTTTAAGAACGCATTTCAGTGAATAAAAGTATGTATATGTATTTTACCTTTACCCGATGACGGTGTAAGCCAAGATTCTTTCAGTCCAAAACAATCACAAAGAACTGTTGATCCATGACAAAAGCAACTAACTACTCGATGTTTAACCACCGATGTTTGTTCATATAAGAGCTGAAAAATAGACACCCATAGTACGTATTTAGACATAAAGCAAGAAGTAAAATAAAAAGTGAAATGAAATGAAATGAAATGGGGTTTAACGTCCTACTGTTCTGCTCCGACTGGGCTAACGAAGACAGGCATACAATGTGCTATGAGGGAATTTTTACGTGCACACCAACTTGCTCACGGGACATCGGTTTTGGTCCCATCCGAACGACTAGTCGCTGTCTTTGCCAGGCCCTCTCTCCTGCATCACTGACAATGGGGTACCACGCCATTAAAATCCCGAGGAACTTTCGCGGCCAACACCGGGATCGAACCCGGGACCTCCAGGTAAGTGAGTCAGCGCCTTACTCACTGAGCCACCGAGGTTCCCAAAATACAACGTACAATTTGATAAATCAGAAAAATCAAGCACAAAATGATTTGACGCCAAGGATGTTAAATTACATCGAAATATGTACTTTGTTAGGGCCAGTGGACATTTTGCTACAACATAAACTTAATTACCTGGTGTAGTTTCATTGTTCCGTGAACAACGTTCAGTTGGTCTGGTACACTATCTATCTTCAATAGGTGTGAACTGCTCCTTGTCAATCAGGAATAACTCTATCGATGTGAAAGGTTTCAAATGTTTATAAAGGTCGTTAGCATTTCTGATATCGGTACCGTTTGAGACCAGTCGATCTGCAGCCCTTTTAATTGTACCGCCGACTCCGTCCGCCGCCCCTTTACCATGACCGGCCTCCAGCAGATTCCATGTAACATGTTTGTAACCTAATTGAAATGGATATGTTGATGTTAAATGAAAATTCACTTTATTTCGGTATTGCGTGGTCGGGCCATCACTGACGAAGTGTAGAGTTGAAATTGTTGTCGGAGGTGCTAACTTCTCAAGTACTGGTACCAAATGTGCCCAAATGGCAACCGGATCATGTCGCATTGACGCCGAAATACTGCAGAAAGGATAAGTTTGATTGGTGCCCACATAGCATAAACCAGTATGGAGAGTGACCTGATTTCTGGATGCCCCAAAGTGGATGCTCTGAACTTCTTCACTATACTTGCACGCATAATTCTCGGAAAAATCGATGTGCACCATGGCTTCATCATCACGGAGTACTGATCTCAGTTCACGAAGAACTTTATATTGGTGCTGTATGTTATATAGGTGTACTGCAAACCGTTCCTTCATATCTTTTTCAAATTTCTCTTTTAGGTCCCATAATGACGATTCAATTCTGTCTTTTACTGTTATTTTTACCTCAAACGTTTCGTCGCCATTGGCCGTAGTCTTGACCCGTTGTTCCTTCTTTGAAATCCACTGATAGTAGTCAACCACTTTTTCCGCGTTGTCTCTTGGCATACGTTCTAACCACTGGTCTTTACAGGTTTCACATTCCCTATACATACAAGCTTTATTGTGTATGTCACACACCATCTTTTTCATTTGGTCGACTAAAACTGAGGAAGTGATGACCTGTTCTTTAGAAAGTACGTCAGCCATTAACTGGGGGTTGCTGTGCTGTTTGCAGAGACAGGTGTCCCTGTCTGAGATGGATGGAATGACAACCCAAAAGGGTCGTAATTTTGCAAATTTTGAATACGAAATTGGAGTTGACGGATTTTCATACAAGAACTTTGCATGCACATTCTGAATGGTCTCGGAAAGTAGTCGCTTCTGTACCTTCTCTTTGTGGCGAGTTATGGTATCTTTTTTACCGGGTGTCATTCTGCTATTGTCATCTCTGGTATAAAAATCTGTGACAAGCTTCTGTACCTCCGAAGAGAGGGTATCGTTTCGGCGTTTCCGTATAAGATTCGAAAGACTAGCGGATTGCTTCTTTTTGTTAGTATATGACCCTATTGCTCTTCTATATTTTTTGATTATCCGACCTCCTACCAGACACGACAAATAACTCTTTTCTCGCTGCTCTTTGGTTCGAGTATATCTTCTTCTGATTTCTGACACTAATGAACCATGAAATAACAGCGTCTTCTTGACTTCTGGGTTTACTTTTTTCTGCGCCAAACCTCTAAGTAACTTATGAATTTTAGTTCTAGGGGAATTGGTCATGTTGTCTAATTTTGTTGAAACCCTCTGGTACCGCTTTTTATATTTCTCTACTTTTGTTTCTAACTGTGACATTTTCTTTTGCAGCTGACCAATTCTTCTATACGCTGCACTTCTATCCTTCCTGACCTTTCTTCTGCCTCTCATGATCCGTCTTGATTCTTGCGTTACTGCGGGGAAAACAAAGACTTGGTTTCCTGGTTCGACCGCATCTGGAGTACTTGGTGGGGTTAAAATCCGTTCTCGAACAGAAGCGACCGCTTGTTTAGCTATACGTGACTGTTTTTGTGAACTGCGCCATGCTTTTCTAATTTTTCGTTTTTCTCTTTCTGATCTTTCATTTATTGGTATATAACTTTCCCTCTTTCTGTTGCTCTCTTTACGTAGAAAAGCTTCCTTAGTTTCTGGGTTTGACTTCTTTCTATCTCTGTATCTCTTGGCTCTTTCCGCTGGTGTTAGAGGCATTCTGCAACGGAAAACATTATGAAATAAGTACATTTGTAATAGAAAATAAAAAAAAATAATCATGTCCGTCACGTCAGTGTCTTCTCCGTCACGGTTGAAATCACTAAAAATGTGACGGTGATGACTGTGACGGAGATGATGGATTATACAGCTAACGCGCATGGTTAAAATGTACGGGGACTTCCCTCCGGTCGAGGAGAACACGACAACAATGCATAAACTGCTAAAAACTTTTCCAAAATGAGTGCTTCACATATGAATTTTCGACGTTCGGATATGACAAGGAATAAGCATACGCATGTGGTGATTTAAATTAAGTCTTTAATAAATCTGCAGTCAATGTTTTATAAGGCAGAAAATCTACTTACGTGAATCCTAATGGCGGGCATCGTTACACGCGTTGCCACGTGATGATTGTATGGAGGTCCAGTTATGACTTATTTAAATCTAATACTTACGTGACGGATATGACAAAAAATCCGGGGACATCGATTTCATAAAAATTGAAAATAGATTTGCTAATTCTGGTAAGTATGAAGTAAATTTGAATTGCGAGGGGGCGTAGAATTTGACTTTTTAAACATTATTAAAGCAAAAGAAATGCCTTCAAACAATTAAAAAGTGACTTTTCAGACAGTTAAAATTTTCAATGTGCGAGCGGGGACACACTATTTTGAGAGGGTTTAAGATAAAATCGCTCCCATTAATTGTGTTTATTGTAAGAAGATGGGATTTTTTACTTTATTTATTCAATGTGAATAGACTTAATGATTGTTATGGAAATTTTGGATTTTGGATTTCATCATGATTTGTTGATAAATTCAAAGGGTTTCATAGGGGACAAGATCGGCCGGGATTACCGGAGAATGACCCATACCACTTAACACAATGACAGACCCTGTGATTTCATGCGCATGCATTACCTACTAGACCATTCCCCCCAGCCCCACCCCACATCGAATAAAAGTATGACTTATTTCAAATATGATATTTACATATAAAGAAAGTAGAGAGACTCCAATCTTACTAGAAAAATACTAGATTACCTGAAATGAAATGGGGTTTAAAGACAACGTCCTACTGGTCAGCTCCGACTGGTCTAATGCATTGTGCTAAGTGAAAATGTTTGTCTGGGCAGTGACACTATGGCCTACTCTCATACCGAATTCAAACTGCCAAGAGAACTTTTATGTGTACGCCAATGTGTACATTGGATCTCAGGGGAAACCACTCTGCAAAATCAAGATGAGCTTTCTCGGTCAACCCCAAGAAATAACCTGTGGCCTCCATGCTAGTGTGCCAGCACCTAATTTACTCAGTCACCATGGCCGTCTTCTAATTACTGCGACAGTGAAACCATGTGACAAACAAGGATTATTAAGATAGACTTTTACGGCTTAGGTAGTTCCTTGGGATTAAAACTTTTGATACATATAGATACATTAGTTTCAATTTCATATCACACAGTTTGTATATATGGTAAGGTAGCTTTAATCGTAAATTACATATCATGTATTTATTTTTTCAGTTTCAATATTGGATGTATATGCAAATCACCCAGAAAAAGGTCATGTAATAACAAAAGAAATTATAAAAGAAAAAAATGGAAGAAGAAATGGCTGGAAAAAATGATGATAGAGCAGCTTTTTCTTGGTGGGTAACTATTCAATTCTAATAGAAAAGATTGTTATGCTATTTTGAAATCTAAAATTCAGTATAGTACAGTAAAACTGTACACGTCATGTATGAGCAGAGACAGAATCTTAGTTATATGTAGATATCACTGTCTCATCTGTGGCAAAGCAAACCAACACATGAAACAAAGCAAATGTAATTAAATTAACATTTTTTTAAATACATTGACATTTTTTTTTCAGTTACCCACCTCGGAAGATCAAGTTGGAAAGGGCTATTGATATTGTGGAGACGTTTTCTCACAGATCTTGCTTATCAGACAAAGACTATGTAAGTACCATGCATATTTGCTTTTTAAATTAGGAACTGGTTCTATACACTTGGTGGGGGGGGGGGGGGTGGATGGACGTTAAACCCCATTTCTCTCTCTCTCTCCTAAATATTGAGATTTTTGTTTACTTTTAAACTGCATATATTCAAGGTATCAGGAGCTTTTTATGGCTCCCGTACAATTTTATAAACATGAAGGACTGTACCTTTTGAATATTAAGCCATCAAATTATTTTATAATTTTGAAAATGAAATGAAATGGGGTTTAACATCCTACTGTTTTGCTAATAAATTGGGCTAATGAAGACGGGCATACGCCATACAGTGTGCTATGAAGGGAATTTTGCCCGGGCAGCGGCGCTACAGCCTACTCTTATATCGAATTCCAATTGCCAAGGAATCTTTTACGTGCACGCCAATGTGTACACGGGACCTTGGTTTTTCGTCCCATCCGAACGACTAGACAGCTGTCCTTGTCAGGTCCTCCGTCCTGTATCACTGACAAGGGGAAAACACGCAAAATGTAAGTAACATATATATTTGTATTTTTAATCAGGAAGTACTTCTATACACCTGCTTGGTAATCTAGTTATTCTTCTTGGGGCAATGCCTAGGACTCTGCTGTTTCAAGTACTTGGCATGCTTGATTTTTGCCAATCACATCCATTGATTTCCTTCAAGTTGCGATAGGCCCTACATGTATGTGTATTTTTACAGTAAATAGCAGTAAAATAATGATGGACAGTATTTTACTTTCAAATAGATTTCAATAGATTTTAAAGGGTAATATCCAATTTGTTGTCAAATAAGATAAGAATGGGTCCAAAAATAATTAGACATTGCCAAGTAAATAGGTGCTGCCATGATGTAGTAGGGAATCTGGATTTGCAGTGAATAGTTGACCTATTATGAGACTTCAGTCCCAAATCTCAAGACTTTTTTCTGACTTCTAACTCATTTGATTTGAGCATAATAATCTGCCTGGGTCTGTAACTGCACAAGACACAATAAGCGTTACGCAAAGTTGAAACCAAATAGAGACTCGGTCTCGATGTGGAAAAATAAATTGTTTATTTAAACGTTGTGAACCATAGAAAGTATTCTTATTGCCTTCTTTTTATTTTTTAGGCTGGAACACCATTGAAAGAGTATTTGCTGTATGATAACAACAAGAAAACCCAAGCATCAATTTATTTTATACTTCTGGGAAAGAATGCATTTGACCCAATTTTTAAATATTTATTTTTTGTTATTAATGTTAAATTTTCTTCCAAAACACAATTAGATTTTAATTCTCTTCAGAAATGTATGTATAATATAGCAAGTAAAATGACATATAAATCACTTAGAATTTGGTCAGAAATCATAAAGTATTTAATAGGCATTACTAGAAACCAAATGTAGATCAAATACACCCAGAATTACAAAAAACCTTGACCTACATAAAGGTGACTTTCCCTTGCTTATGAAATGAAATACGGTTTAGTATCCTACTTTTCTGTGTTCTTAGAGTGATTCTGCCCTACACCCTACTCTTATATCAAATATTTCAACTGTCAAGGGTTCTTTTAACGGGAACCCGGGGGGAGGGGGTCAATGATTAACACGCACACATTTGATCAGGAAGTCTGTCATTGAGTCAAATAATTCAATTGTCAAGGGTTCTTCTAAGTGAACGCAGTGGGGATGGTTTCGATTCCGGGAATGGGGGAGGGGGTGGTGGATGGCCGAATGGTAAGCACGTGCGTGCGGTATCATACGGCCTGTCATTGAGTCAACTGGCGTGGTTTCGAATCCCCGGTTGTACGTGACAAGGAGTAGGGTCGCCTGTCCAATCTTGTGGGTTTTCTCCGGGACCTCCGGTTTCCTCCCACTGCTAAAGACCCCTATGCGCAACGAATTATTGAAATAAAATTAAACCATATGTTAATCCCGAAATGACCTAGTTTGTGTCAAGTGGACGTTAAACCCCATTTCTCTCTCTCTCTCTTTCGATTCCGGGCTTGTACCCAATTATCCCTTGCCATATCCAACACTACTGACAAGTGGGAACTATGCCGGAAAATCCAGTTGAAATTTCTCGGCCAACACCTTATACTCACTGAACCACTGTGGCTTATGACTTGTGATTGTATATAAATTTTTTTGTACATATGATATTTTTTTATTTCAATCCTGTAATCTTGATGCTTTGCTTCTTTTATTTACAAAATATTCATTTTGTTTGGGGTTTTTTAAATGAGGAAAAGGTTTTACATCATTTTATTACTCCTGCAAAATAGTGCATTTTTCTTTTGTTAGTTTTCTGTGTATATTAGTTATTTCTATATGTCTCACAAATCACTTGTAGTGTGATTTTGTAGCACTTTTCAGTTTTTGAAATTGTTTCAATTTAGTGCATAATTAATCTTTGTGCTTGGTTTGGATGTTATTAAATTTAGATATTATTTGAATTATATATTTTGGAGTATGGGGTAGGGATACTGTGTACATATCTTTATATTCTCAGTTCTTGTTTTGGGGTAAAGAACAATTTATATAGCTATTTTATATTTTGTGATAGGTAAAGTGTGTGGGGTTAAGAACAATTTAAATAGCTATGTTATATTTTGTGATGGGTAAAGTGGGGTGTGTGTGTGTGTGTGTGTGTGGGGGGGGGGGGGGGTCATTATATATAACACAATATAATTAGTATTAGAATTCTCTGTTTTTCTGTTAACATTTCAAATATCTATTGGTCTTGATGTATTAATTTACTTTTTCCTATGATTTTATGAATAAATAATAATCTTACAAAAACAAAAACAAATTTTGTTTCCTTCTTTTATCAAACTTTACAGGTCTAACAGAGCAAAGAGATGGGTCCTGCATAAAAAGGTTGCTATACTGTATATAAATTGGGGAAAAACACAACACAAGTTTTTGTGGATGGTTATACACAAGTTTGTATGAAACCACACAAGTTTCAGAAATTTCAACACAAGTTTCAGAAATTTTAACACAAGTTTCAGAAATTTCAACACTAGTTTCAAAAATTTCAACACAAGTTTCAAAAATTTCAACACAAGTATTGTGTAGATTTTCACACAAGTTTCAACACAAGTTTGTGTTGTTTGATAAATTTTAACACAAGTTTTGTGTTGTTTCAACATTTAACACAAGTTTTGTGTTGTTTCAACACAAGTTTGTGTTGTTAAATAGAGACACCTTACTTGTGTTGAAAACAACACAAGTTTGTGTTGTTTCAACATTTAACACAAGTTTTGTGTTGTTTCAACACAAGTTTGTGTTGTTAAATAGAGACACCTTACTTGTGTTGAAAACAACACAAGTTTGTGTTGTTTCAACACAAGTTTTTTTCAGTGCATGAATTATATTTCATGACTATTGCTGTAGTGTTGTAGTCTTATAGAGCCGAATCGTTGCCATATTAGGAGAAACTATCATTATGAAAATTGTAATATTATCATAGCACAAATTGTAAAAATGGCCATTTTCGAGATTTTTCACATGTAAAATATTATGGGTATTTAACATGAAAATTGTCATTAGTATCAAAAGAAAAATTGCTCGACAACAATTAACAAATCTAGTTATGTTTTTCCCCTCTCTACTTTTCGCCTTTGCAAATTCACTGTAAATTTTTCATCTTTGGATTTTCAACTATCAGATTTTCTCCATTGCATTTTCGACTATCACAATTTCTCCAATCTAACTGACCATATCAGGAAAGGGGCGTGTTTCCCAGTTCGGCCAAAGTTAACGCATCTGTTTTTATCGTCCTGACTAAAATTAATGCTCCCTGATAGAGACTAAGGGCACACGACGTCATAAATCTATGTTGATATAAGTGGCTAATGCATTTGGAGTTCTTCGGTTAGCTGAGTGAATAGTAAGAGCAGGTGGATAGCATCACATAAATAATTATACAATCAAACCCCTGGATACGACACACAATAGAGGCTACACATATAGTTCAAACAAAAAGCAACATGTTTTTCCGTTTTGTCTGTGGTTTTGAATGTTCTTCAATAATTTTAAATCTTCCTCGTTGATATAATGTTATATTTGTCATATCGTCTTAGGAAATGAGCAATAATATCCCTTGGTATTTTTCCATCCTGTCACTATTCAATCTCCCGACATTATACACAGCATCTACTAGTATTACAATTTCATCTTCTATTTTTAACTTATTTCTGATAATGTCTTCAAAAATATCAATACAGTTTTCTCGACTATGCTAATTTCTCGAATATTGGGCTACATCTTTCATGGCCCTTTCTAAATGGATGATTTGTTTTTCATTAACATACATCAATGGATTAAAACACAGATTCTATTTCGTTTCGTTTTTTTTTTTATAGTTCAAAATTTCATTTTACTTGTCTTTACTACACTAGGGCCTGGAAGATTTGTTATATAACCCGCGTACAGGTTGATGTGAGTGATTAGTTAATGAAACGGTCTGTTATGGTAAGTTCTTAGCGTGCGGTGCACGGAGCTATGGGTATCCCACTAGAAACTTCAACTCTGATTGGCTGCTCAAATGCCGATGTCATAGGGTCAGAAGCCGTTCGTAGGATCCCACGAACCTCGCCTCGAATTCAGGTGCTAGTAAGTTTGCGATGATATAACTTGATACGCCAACATAGAAAGTTAATGAAATTTGGCATGTTCATACCTCATGCATCTCTCGGGTTGGTGAAATAAAGATATGCTAACTTTGGATGGTTATTGCATGACCAACAGGGAGACCATTACCCAGATAGCTGTTGAAGCATTTCTTCGTGGTTGTAAGGAAAAAGAAGCAGCAAAAACCACCATGGATAAATCCCCAAAAGACTTAAACAAGGCCGTAAAGTATGTGAAGGCTTCTCTGGCCAATTTGAAGGCTATTTTTGGGCAGAAATCTATCTCATATGCGCATCGTCAAGTAGTCTTCGAGGACTCAGACTTTGACATCCGTGCAGCTCTCATTCTCCGTCGCCGCGCGGTTTTAGGCCTTACAGTCCTCAGAGGTCTTATCCGCAAGATAACCGCTTTTGGCCAAGGCGTAATTCTCCAGATGCAAATAACTCGAATGGAAGTCATCCAGAAGCTGCATCGCCTTCATCTGCAGACTCAAAACCTAATCCATCTTTAAACTTCAAAGGACTGAGCTTGGGGTCAACGTTCCAGTTCTAACTGCCCCGAATGACCCTACACATAACCTTTTTTATATAACAGCCTGTATAGCCCTAATCATTGATAACGTTATACTTGGACTTGATTTCTTAGAGCAGTATGGATATGTCGTCAACTTGCGTAATTGTACTGTGTCTATAGGGAATGATGTCATATCTGCTACTCTAAAATACTCACCTGGAAATACTAGTAAAGTCTGTAAGGTATATGTCAACAAAAACTACTCCATTCCACCAAATTCATCAACTATAATCGAGATAACCCTTGATGATGCTGGTTTAGGGGCTTTGCATGTGGTCAAGCCTATTGCTCAACATTCAATCTTCTTGATTTCTGCCTCTTTGGTATCTGGTCCCACTGGGCATTTTAGTATTCTTTATGACTCGAATGTTGGTGTCCTGATCAAACATGGTGTTCATTTAGGCAATGCCATTGCAGAAGTAATAAGCCAGGTTAACGAGGAATTTCAGATACGGTCCCGCAGTATGTTCTCAGAGCCTATGTTTCTACCAAGAGTTCCCGATCACCTTCAGGACTTGTACAGACGGTCAGTAGTCCACTTGCCTGGAAATTATTATAATGATTTAGCCCGCCTGCTGTTCGAATATTCTGATGTGTTTGCTGCCGCTGATTTTGATCTTGATTGTCTCTCAACCGTTAAGCACCATATAGATACCCAACAGAAACCTCCCGTCAAAGTTTCAGGAGGTTGAGAAATTGCTTAAAGCTGGTGTGATTGTGCCATCAAAATCGGATTGGAGCCGTCCCACACCAGTTTTGGTGAGGATGAAAGATGGGTGCTGCCGCTACTGTATTGACTACAGAGCTCTTAATAATTTTCAATTACCCATCATTAAGGATTGTCTTGATTCGCTTTAGGGATATTATCAGATTGAATTGGATGAATCCTCCAGGAAAAAGACAGCATTCATAACCCGCTTTGGTTTGTTTGAACTCGTTCGCATGGGATTCGGAGCTTTGAGCAACCTGTCCCAGGACAATACTGATGCTGGTTCGAGGTCTCCCACACCAGCTGGCATCAGAGACGGGATATCGCTGCCGCTGGTTGACCAGAATGATGATGATGGATTTGTTCCTGTAATTGCTGAAGACTCCACAAAAATATAATGATTATATTTTATTATAATCTACGGATGTACATACTTTTTTTAAACTGCACAGATTTTATTCCTAAATAATTGCTGGTGGTATGGTTTCAGTCTTCATTATATTTTAACCATTATTTTATTCCTTTTTAGATGGCTTCTGAGACAGGAGATTTTACCCCAAAGTATTTTAGGATAGTGAAGACATAGCTGTAGTGAACGAGTTTTATTTAGTCAGAAATGTCGGTTGACAACCATAAAAAGAAGAATAGCTGTATCAGATACAATTACGGGTGTTCGAGGGTTCACACAAGTGTTTGTAGCTCCCTGCACCTCCGCGAAACTGTAAATAGCTGTAGATATTCCATCATTTGTGCCACTTCTCTCACACATCTTCTCGCCGGCGCTGTGGATTCTTTTCTGGCGGGAGGGGGGATTCCGCCCGAAATGTCTTGTTCATTTTTAGTTTATTTATCTAGCATATTTACACTTGGATCGGGAGGAGTGTAGTGAATGTCACGTGATTGCTCGCTGACGATATCACGTGACTACATGAATGAATCACTTTTACTACGAATCTGACAAGGTACGGTTGCTAACCAAGCTAACAAGATGTCGGCCACGACTACACTTGGCGTAAGCCGAATCACGGATTGGTAAAAGTCAATATATTGAGTATACTGTATCGTGAGTATTGTGATTTACAATCATTGTATTTGCGTATACATTATATTTTCTAACATTGGGTGATAATAGAGTCATAATAGCGATCGTAAGTGGGTCATATCACTGTGATTCACTGATTGTTCACCTTGACTCCATCGCCGGTGTTTTGATAGTCTATAGAAGTTAATTTATGTTTGCTTGTTGTGAAAGATAGTTACAGCGATTTCGTCATATCAATATTCTCTCTCTATATATATATATATATAACCCACCTGCACATCACGGAATAGCTAACTTTTTGTTGGTTCAATTTCCCGCGCGTACACCATTTAAAGGGACACCATTACTGTTTGGGTGATAGCTAACATTTTTGTTGGTTCACAGCCCAAGTTAATTGTTTCCCCTATTTATATTTATCCATATAGAAATAAATACATTTACTATAGTTTGTTCCACTTTATTTAAAATATGGCAATAAATTTACAGTCTGCAAATCTTGAACAGTTGAAATCATTACATTCAATTGGTGAAGGCGGGGCAAATAGAATAATGGCAATAAGACATCAGCATGGACAAGTTACGATGGAACATCTCGTAGATGTTACAGGACTTCCTGCAACTCAGTGGCAGGACTGGTTGGATACTGGTATTATAACCTTTGAAACTCCATCTGATGATAAGACTGTACTCTATCCTCTTGAGGAGGAGGGGGAGGACAAGAGAATTGAAAAAATGATAGACAGAAAAATTGAAAATAGTTTTATTAAATTTCAGGACGTAGTAAGGCAGATGGCTACTGAGTACCTTAAATCAAGGTACGCTTAGTGGTCATTCCTTGAGAGGTCATTCACCTCGACGATGCTTCACAGCTTCCAAAGACCATGAGTCTAGGAGGTCCAGACACCGACATCGTTCCACTAGTTCTAGTGAGGAATCTGACCCGTTTTCCAAGAATCGATCTTTTCGGGACTGGTCATCTTCGGACTCTGATTCTGAAATGGAATAAGAAGAACAACAACGTCGTCATCGAGGGAGAAGTCCTAATCCTCCTAAAATGATTCTGTTCTCAGGTGACGATAAGACTTCTTGGGAAGCATTCTATGCCCAATTCGAGCGTATATGCCATCGTTATGATTGGTCAAGCTGTCTTAGAGGAACTGCTCTTGAGTATGCTAATCGTCTTGGTATCCGGAAATACCGGACTCTGGTCAAGGAAATGAGGCGTAGGTTCTCCAATCATGAGGCCCCGGTAACTTCCCGTAGGGAGCTTCAGTCTATAAGGCAAACTGACTCAGAGACTCTCGAAGAGTTTGCTCAAAGGGTAGAATTTCTTACCTTGGATGGCTACTACATGACAGAGAAACCATTAACCAGATAGCTGTAGAAGCATTTCTTCGTGGCTGTCAAGAAAAAGAGGCTGCAAAAACCACTATGGAGAAGTCCCCAAAGGACTTACACAAAGCCATAAAGTACATGAAGGCTTCTCTGGCCAACATGAAGGCTATTTTTGGGCAGAAAACGGTCTCCTATGCACACCGTCAAGTAGCCTTCGAGGAGTCAGACTTTGACATCCGTACAGCTTATCCACATTTTGCAGCTAGGGTCCGTACGAATGGATGGAAAAACATCAATTGGCATTTGACCATCTCCGAGATGCTGTGTCTTCTGGAGCTTGCCTCCATTTTCCAGCACCTGAAGGCTTATTTATCTTGGACACCGACGCCTCTCATAGCACTATTGGTGCAGAATTGACGCAAATACAGGATGGGAAGGAAGTTCCAATTTGCTCTGCCAGCCATGTGCTTATCAAAGCGCAACGTAATTATTGTACTACCAGGAAAGAGTTGCTGGCTATTGTTAAATTTTGTAGGCATTTCCGACATTATTTTTATGGGAAGAAAATTCCTGGTGAGCACTGACCATAACAGCTTGGTTTGGTTGACCAGGTTCAAACACATAGAAGGTCAGCTCGCCCGCTGGTTGGAGGAACTATCTCAATACGACTTTGAGATACTTCATCGTAAGGGTCGGCTACATTCTAATGCTGATGCCTTGTCACGAAACCCATTATCCGACCCAGTGTGGGATTGCTACGAAGCTGGGAAAAAGCTAGAGGACTTACCGTGTGGTGGCTGTCAGTATTGCACAAGAATGCAACATCAGTGGGATCGCTTCAATGAGGATGTTGATGATGTAGTTCCCTTGGCACATGTCTCCCCACCTGCAGCTCACCATTTGAAACCCGTTGCTGGAATTTATGAAAAAGAGGTCAGGAAAGTTGCAGTTAGTGAGACTTGTACGAAAACATGGTGTCATGCATATTCTGCTGCAGAGCTTGTTGGCATGCAGCATGCGGATATGGAACTTTTGCAGGTAATCACTTGGTTGACCACAGGTCCAACTGAATCCAAGCTCAAATTAAGTTCTCCGTTTGCTAGGGTTTTGTGGTCTTCGAGATCTTTGTTGGGATTTCATTAGGTGGTGCTTTACTATCGCTGGGAAACACCCACTGGGTATCACCTGTTTCGTTGTGCCCTCTGAAATAAGGAAAGAGATACTTAGTTTCTGTCACGACCTGAAGTCAGCCGGTCATCACGGAAACGAGAAGACACTCAGTAGGATTCGCCAGTCATTTTACTGGCCTGGTATGAAAACAGATTGTAAAGAGTATGTTCAAGGGTGCCCTACATGCAATCTAAACAAGAAGACCAATAGGAAGGCCCGTGCACTACTCACCTCCTATCATGCCGGTTTTCCCATGGAACGGGTTTAATTGGATATACTAGGCCCTTTCCAAACAAGTGAACAAGGAAATAAATATATTCTGGTTATGATAGATCAATTCTCTAAATGGATCGAGTTGGCAGCTCTTCCGGAAAAATCTGCAAAACGTGTCGCTCATGAGTTTCTCGTCCATTTTATTGTGACGTTTGGCTGTCCTGTTGAAGTACACACTGATCAGGGGAGGAATTTTGATGGGTCTTTATTCCAGGCATTCTGTGATCTGTTCGAAATTGCTAAGACTAGGACTAACCCGTATCACCCTTCTTCAAACGGTCAGGTGGAACGTTGCAATCGGATTATTCTACAAATGATACGGTGTCATATTAATGGCAGGAATAAAGATTGGGATAAGTACCTCCCCTTACTTGCAATGTCCTTGCACTCAATGGTGAACCGCAACACTGGGTATACCGCCAACAAAATGATGTTGGGTAGGGAAGTTTTTCAACCATCTGATTTGCTTTACGGGACTCCAAATGTTGCTTCTAAGGTATCCTCCGATGTCTGGGTGCAGCATTTAGCTTCGGCACTTGTCGAGGTTCACAAATCTGCCCGGGAACATTTGAGGGTTAACCAAAAGAGACAAACCAATTCATACAATCAGAGATTCCTTGATCACAAGTATGACATCGGAGATGTTGTCTACGTAAAAGATCTCAGCACCAGGATTGGTCGGAGCAAGAAACTCCAATCTCCTTGGAAAGGTCCGTATATTGTTTCCAAGAGTTCGCATCCTATCTATTGGTTAAGGGGCAGGCACAAGGAGATGGTCATCCATCACGACAGGTTGAAGATCTGTAAGGATCGTGAATTTCCTCTCTGGCTGCGCCGTCTACGACATCAAATTTTTCAAGGAGAATCTATTGAGTACAACGATGATCGTTATGTAGATGATACCATGGGACGAAAATACTAGTGCCGGTTCAATGTGTTCTGCACCAGCTGGCATCGAAGTTAATTTTCCATCTGTTGACCAAGACAATCCTGATGCAGGTTCAGGGCGTTCTGCACCAGCTAGCATCAGGGAGGAGGTTCCGCTGGATGATCAAGATGATATTGATGGATTGGTGCCAGTAATCAACGAAATTGAAGCTGGAAAACTTTGCTCCTTTCCACCACCATCCAAATCATCCAGAGCTGGGAGAAGGATAAAGCTGCCACAAAAATATAATGAATACCTTTTATTATAGTCTATGCACACATATTTTTGTTTTAGCCACACTGTTTTTATTGCTCCACCGACGTCACAGGCAGTACTAAATAATTGGTGGTGGTATTGTTGTAGTCCTCGCTATATTTTAACCCTTATTTTATTCCTTTTTAGATGGCTTCTGAGATAGGAGATTTTATCCCAGATTACACTTATGATAGCGAGGACATAGCTGCACTGAATGATTCTTTTATATGAAGGGCGAGTAGTTCTTGCAGCTCTGAATATACAACTGTTGATGAAGTTGGCCCATATGATACAGACAGTTCGAGTTATACCACATGCTCTTCCAGTTCATCTTCTGCACCTGTTCTTTCCTCACGGATCCTTAAAAAGAAAAATAATAAAAGCCCCTGTTCAATTTGCCATCAGGAAGTTTGGTCACTTGAAGCGACATATGCTTTTGGCTCACCTACCGTGGTATTTTGCTCCATTTACAGCCTGTTGGATTTGCAGACGTCAGGAAGCCACGTCTTGCTTTGTACATAACCGTCATTCCCATTTACCACATGAAGCAGGATTTAATCAGCAAAACCTGATAAGGTGGGTTTACCTCATGCTAGGATTCTTTCACCTGCTGAAGGACACAGTTCAACTATCCAATCTTCAAGAGTTGCTGGGATGTCTGCAGGAATCTGTAAGCAAGAGAAATTTGGTAATATCAGTGCCGTTTTCGTCAGTTGATAATTTGCTCCTGAAATATGTACAGACACTACTCAACCTACCTGTCGAAGAAGTTTCACTAAATCCACCGACCAATGTTTTTGTGTTTTGCCATTGGAGGGCGGTTTCCATTTTGCTCCAGGGGAGGGATCTATCACGAGCTATCCTAAAGAAAATCAGAACATGTGACGTATTAGCTGACTTGAATGGCATACCCATGGCGGAAGTACCAAATGCAGCTAATGAGCCGGAAATATTTGCAGATTCTCATTGTCACCTGGATCAGCTTCTACTCAGGAACCGGAAAACATCATTATCTGCCCTCTTTAGGCACCTTCTCCTACCAAACCAGCATCGATCTAGTTGGAAGCATCTTCACCAATTCCCACGACAACTGAGGGGCATCCAGCTGTACTTCAGCGTTGGTCTGCATCCACATTTTGTGAATTTTGTGAAGTGCTCTAAAATCTTTTCGGACCTAGAAACATTAGATCATGTTTATTTTTACCAGGGTGTGTGGCTTTAGGTGAAATTGGGTTAGACCTTACCTCGGGGGGTGATATTAGTATACAAGAAACTTTCCTCATTCGAGCTCTTAATCTTCTTGGCGTCTCTGGGATTTCCGGTAAGACACTCGTTCTACATTGTCGCGATAAACAGACTGGGGAAGCCGCATATCGGGTACACAAAATTCTACAGTCCTTAGGCATGACTTCTATTAACATTCATCGACACTGCTTCATTGGCGACAGTAACGAGCTCAGGAAATGGCAAGTCACCTTACCCAATGTTTTCTTTGGGATAACCAAAAAGTCTGTTCAGGATCCAATTACTGGAGCAGCTCTGAAATCTATCAACCTGGAGAGAGTCGGATTCAAATACTACTCGCACAATCACCGAATGACATATCCAGTCTTATTAAGTCTTTCACCGTTTTCAGAAATGTACCCGTTCACCTGCTCATGGAAATGTCTGTTGGCAGTCATAAAAAACTGTACCATATACCATAACGGGTGTTTGAGGGTTCACACAATTACTTGTAGCTCTCTGCACCTTGGCCAAACTGTAAATAACTGTAAATAGTCCGTTATTTGTGCCAGTCGTTTTAGCACGTCTTCTCGCGGAGGCTGTTGACTTTCTTTTGGCGTGAGGGGGGATTCCGCGCGAAATGTCTCGTGCTAGCCGGGTACCAAAATGTGTGAGACATTAAAATGTATAGAAATTTTTCCATTTTAATCATTTTGTTATTTTTTAGTCTTTTCATCTAGTTTTTAAACAGTTTCTAGGATTTTTTCTCAAGTTGACCGCAAAGTCTTTTGGATCGGGAGGAGTGTTGTGAGTGTCACGTGACTGCTGGCTGGTGGTATCACGTGACTACGGGAGTAAATCACTTTTACTACGAATCTGACAAGGTACGGTTGCTAACCAAGCTAACAAGTTGTCGGCCACGACTACACTATTTAATTTTTGGCCTGAACAATATAACAAATTTCTTTTAAACCATCGTTACTAATAGATAGATTTGATTTGATTAGTTAAAATCTCAGACACATTTATATATTTGTCTTTCACCTTTCATATTATTATATTATTATTGTTCTCAATGACTCTGTATAAATGTGCCATCAATGTATTGTATTGTACATATTCTGTATCTATTCTATATGCCGTAAGGGCATTTGATCTTTAATAAAATAGTCTTCATCAATGAACGTTTACTAATAATAATAATAATAATAATGTATATTTGTAAAGCGCCAATCCATCCACAATTGCATGCTCTAGGCGCGTACTCTATGGTCACTATTTACACACATATCTGGGTCCATTCTAGCTAAAATACACTTGTAAATAGATAGAATACTAATACTATTACTTATAGAAAGTTTTTACCTTACTCTGTAAAAAGCTTTAACACTTCCTCGTTTCACTGAAGCTGGTATACTAAACAACTAAGCTGTTCAACATACTAAACTACTAAGCTGTACAACTTTTAATTCTATAAATGGTACAAGACCTAAAACGCATTTTGATTCTAAACGACCTTCTGCTACAAAACCAGAAAACTTTAAGAATAATGCGTCTACTATTCTTATTCTGAAATAAACCGACTCTACGCTTCAGATGTTATTCCGTCAAACATTTTGATAACGACCCTGCATGCTCTGCAGGCACTGCTTGGATTGCTACCTGTTCGAAATGAGGAAACATTGGGCATTTTGCGGAAATTTTTATTCCCCACGGTTAATTTTCTACTAAATATTCTTGCAATTTTATTGATACTTAAACAACTGTTGATATAGATAAATCTTCATTATCTTATTAAGGAAAACATTTATCAGAATTTAAAGATACGTCAGAATTTTTTGTCATTGATTTAAGTGATGCACAGCGTTTGCCTATGAATCTAACCGAAATCTTATCTGTTTTATTACACACTAGCAGGATACCCGGCTTCGCTCGGGGGTCACAACTCCGAAACCGGAAGTGGTAGACTAACGCCACATAGCTTATGTTCCTCCCCGGTCCGAGCTATTCCTATACCCCAAATTTCAGAGTCGGGGCAGACCTAGTGTAGCCGCCAACCCCGAACAGACCGGCTTCGCTCGGGGGTCATAACACCGAAACCGGAAGTGGTAGACTAACGCCACCTGGCCTATGTTACTCCCCGGTCCGAGCTACCCCTATACCCCAAATTTCAGACGCGGGGCAGACCTAGTGTAGCCGCCAACCCCGAACAGACAGACAGACAGACAGACAGACAAACGACAGTCACAAATATATATATAGATAGATGAAGGGACGCACAGATACCTATCTCCGCCCCTTGGTATTGCTTCTACTCCTGTGTTGTGATTTAAAAACGTTTCTTGTAATTTCTAATCAGTTTTGTGTACGTGTGTAGCAAAACAAAATGGCGGTCTCTGACGCCTGGTTAGTCCCATCTACATAGGAAGTGCGGTTTAACCTTTCACTTAAGCACTGCCGTTTAGCTTCATTCATCAGGGCGTCTCATTAGGTGGTCGGGGAACAGGTCTAGAGTGTCGTGTAGCTTCTTTCATCAGGGCGTCTTATTGCAAATTGCCCTTGACATCATATAGAACACGACGGCGTCAGCTGGTTTTATAATTGGTCACTGTGTCTTAAATAATGGATAGGGACCAATATTTCCACGATAAGGTAATAACACTATTGACTGTAATGTCTTAGACTCAGGATAATATTGAGATGACAAGCCCTTTTATATTGAAGTGACAAGCCCTTTTTTATTGAAGTGACAAGCCCTTTTATATTGAGATGAAGGATACAAGTAAAATAAATAACAAGTAGTCTCGGACAGCCAAAACCTCCTACTCTTCAAATCGGACTAGATAAGACGCATATTGAATTTTACTTAATGCTAAGATAATCCCCATTAATAAAAAAAAATGTAATTCACATTCCAAACGTCATTTCAACTAATATTGTTTTATTTTTTGAAAGGTAGTTATGATTTGTAAACCGTGTACACTCCACCCCCACTCTTGACTTTGCTGAAATTTGGTTTATATGCTGTAGCTGGTTGATCGAAGTAACTGTGCCTGAGATATGGTCGCCAATATTCAATTGCCCGTAGCTCAATAACCGATTGGACTAAATTGTGGAAATGGTTATGTGTTGCCATGGAAACGCGTCCAACCCATAGAAAATTTGGGACATGGGTGAATCTGGGCAAAGAGAGCAAAATTAACATTAATGTCAATGCGGAAATGGGGTTTAACGGCCTATTGCTCTGTTCATACTGGGCTAATGAAGACGGGCGTGTGCCATGCAATGTGCTATGAGGGATAATTTGCCGAGAGAGTGGCGCTACGGCCTAATCTTATATCACATTCCATCTATCAAGTGTTCATTTACGTGCACGTAAATGTGTACATGGGACCTCTGTTTTTCGTCCCATAGGAACGACTATACATGTACGTTGTCTTTTGCCAGGCCCTCCGTCCAAGGGGCAACAAGCCGGAAATTTCCGATGAACGGCCAAAGCAGGGATCGACATTATCCTGTTGCATCAAGCACCATGTTATCTTACAGTCACCTGTTCTATAAAATAATTCGTAATCCGGTCAAATCTATTGCATCTGGCACAAAGATACTTATCAAACTATCCCTGTCGTCACGTGACACAAGGCTGCACGACTACCATGGCGTCAAGCACGTCATCATCAAAGCCGTATATAGATAAAGTTGCGACAACAGTTACTGTGAAGCCAGAAATTTCATATGACGTCATGAAAATATGACGTCAAGTGCACAAAGACGCCATCTTGGGTCCCACGTATTTGTACCTACTCACTTTCTATTTTATGTCCTATCATACTGTTGTGTTTATGTTGGCTGCCAATGACAGGGATGCAGATGGATATCTCATAGAATTCCGCGAAAAAGAGATAAAATATACATTTTTTAAACGAAAAGTATAGCTGAACAAACTATTATTATTATTATAAAACAAAAAGTGCACATTATTGTTATAATAATATAGTCCAATTCACAAGAAAATCAAATGAATGATACACCAGATAAAAGCGCTATTAAATATATTTAACTTGCATACGCTTTTAAAAATCATATTTTTTGTGCAGAGGGGTAAAGTGAAAAAATTAAAATTTAAATTATATAATAATTTGGGAGATAAAACCTTTTTGCCTTCTAGCCGGCAAAATAAATGCCTGAAATTCCATTATTTTTTGGTCTGGAGCCATTCCGGATTGGGTCATCAATCATTAATTGTATCATCAATTTTTCGAAAATAGAAATTTCTTTAGATTGACTAGATAAAACATTTAAAATCAGTGTAGCTTAAAATCAGTGTAATTTAAAGGAGCTAAATCGCTAATATTTGGGACCTAGAAATTGACATAAATGGGTCGCAAAGCATATAATAATGTAATATGAATGTATATAAATTGATTTACGTTCAATCGTTTCCGTTTTTACTCTAATTTCAAAGCAGTTATGTTCGGCGAAATACCGAATCAGTTTATTTACATTCATATTACATTATTTCCGACCCATTTGTGTCAATTTGTAAGTCCCAAATATTAGCGATTTACCTTTAAATAAAAGGTGTCTAGCGTAACATGTGTTTCGGGCATATTGTTTCATCAGTGACATGAGACGAGATATCGCTCTACGAAACTTCCTGGTGTCTTTTGCAATTTGTTTGGGGTAAGACGAAAAAAATAAGTTTTGTCCAATTCGTCTAAAAAAAACAACTTTTCTGCTGAACATTATATTGGGGGGGGGGGGGTATTGGACCGGCCATGGAGCGCTGATGATCATGTTGTATGTGGCCGATGACTTTAACGGGCCGCCACGCCATCACTGGGGTCTGGAATGGGCTGGTATAATAGACTTTCTGGGCCGGGTGTGCTGGGTGTGGGCCGGAATTCGGAATCCTGCGATGGGGATTCCGAATTTCATCCGAAAATTTCATCGGATTCACCCGACGCTGTCGCCAGAAACGTCTGCCGATGGTTCGTAACTAAAAAAATAAAAATCAATTTTAAGGCCTCAGCAAAATTTGATGTTGCTTGTCTTGACGATACAATGATAATAGGTTGATGGTTGTAAATTACTTGCAGGTTGGGGTTTTGGCCTAAATTAATCGATTGATAAGATATATTATTTGACAGAGATTATAATCAGATATGCCACCAAATCGCATATTTGGGGTTCCATTTTTTAAAATTTAATGGAGGAGAGCCCCCGGACCCCCCATCCGGGCTCCGCGGTCAGTAAAAGGGGCCGCTCATGCGCCCATGAGTAAATAATAATATTAATCTAATATATAAACCTCACAAATTTAATAGATACAAATAATGTACATGTTATTCCACAGGTAGACATACATTAAAGGTGCCCAGTGAAGGAGACGCAGTTGCTTTAGTGTTTGTCCGACACCTTTGGGTATTTGCGTCCCATACCCAGTGAAATAATCACGTTTTTCTGATGCTCAACTAGTATCAAATATATACTCTTCATAAAAAGTAGGGGATATTCAGAAACAATACAAAACTGCGGAAATGCACTGCTGTTTTTATTAGAGGTAACCAGTGTATGTTAATAAAAGGCCAATGCCCTACACATGAATATAAACATTTCATATGGGCGGCTTATCTGACGGTCCCTTTACACTCGCAAATAGATACACCGTCAAAAGTGAAAATGAACGTTTTTGATGTTTGTCTTAAAAATGAGTAATTGCTCCACCAATCCTCAGGCATTCAGCAATTCGTCGTGGCATGCTCTTAATGAACTGTCCAGTCACGATTTGGGGCAATCTGACCCACTCCTCTTGCAGTGCGACGGCTAATTCTTGCAGTGTTGTCCGTTGACGTCGACGAACACATCTCCCGATCAAATTAAACGTAACACACTAAAGTAAAGATACGCTAAACAGTAAATATTATGCAAGAACCGATGGGAAAGCAAACATGGATAGATAAACCAGCACGCGGCAGTTTCCATCAACCCTTCCTACACAATGTTTTGTTTAGTCAAGTGAAACAAGAAAATGTATAGGCTAAATGGAACTATAGAACATGTACACCTTAATGTCGACAAATACGTAAAACTATCAATTAACACATTCCTATGATATGATTCAACCGAAAGGTCCTATATATGCATGATATATCTACATTCAAGTTAAACGAACCGCATCTATTCATTTCAAATCTTGCGTCGAGCTGAATAAATTATGTGTTTTATAACATCAAGTTTTTACACCTTGTCTTTTGCATCTAGATGTTTAAAGCGCGTTAACAATATATTCATTTAAGAGCAACTATGTCATTTCGTGACTAATATACCACATATTACAAGTCATAACCAACGGAAAGAAATGACGATTAATGAAAATTCCACCATTTTGAATTACTACCATCAAGAATTCTCGAAATTAAATTTTTGAGATTATCGCTGCCCTTTTATTACCAAATTAATGGGGTTTTATTTTTCATTTTTTTTTTAATTTGGCAGTTACTTTGAAAGAAATGCCCGCCATCAAATGAAAAATACATTTTTAAATTGATGTTTGTCAAATTCGATTTTTAGACACACTTCGCTTGCATAACCACTCTGTGTTTGAGGAATTTAAAAATAAATTATTTATCCTACCACCACTGAAAGACACTGATTACGATATAGCGCTCTCGATAATTCCCGAAGAACGCCAAATTGAATTATGTTAATCATGTCATTTTGCCATGGCCGATTTTGAGTATGATTTTGTCTGACATATTATCATTGAACCAAACCGCATTGATTTCTTTTGCAATTTGTTAAGTATAAATTGTAGCCCGTAAAACGTTATACCAAGAAAAAATAAAACGTTTTGTTAAGTAAAGCTATATGACGCCATTACGTCATAGTTTTTGTGGCGTCATAGTTGGGACCCAAAATGGCGTCTGTAAATGAGTTGTCGTAACCATAGATATCCTATAAAGATATCTTTATAGGATATCTATGGTCGTAACTTTCCCTATACAGGGCTTTGGTCATCATTGGAACATGACGTCATGGCAAAATATTCACTGGTCGGATGAGGGTCGCTTCCTCTTGTTCATGAAGGAACACGGTATGGCATATGTACAGAGGAACATTCTAAAGAAGGTTTCATTCGGCGGCGGCTTTATCATGATATGCCTATAAGCCTCCACTGATAACAGTTAAAGAGATATCTTAGACGGGTCATTGCTTCGCTACCTTGGCCAGTCAGAAGTATTGTTCTATCGCTCTTGGAATATATACGAGTAATGTTTTTTTTTACTGGCACATTCATGATTACATTCTTGTGTTTGTGCAAAGAAATATGTGACTATAAGAAAATAACCTAATTACTAAACATAGGCTAATTTTAAGTTATTTTACTTAGTGCTAGATGGTATTTAGCACAACCGTAAAGCTGCACGGTAAATGATGAAAGGATGAACGGTATGATATCATCGTGTGATTTTCTAACGTCGTTGATTGTGCTACCTGAGAGGTATGTGTAACCATATACCACCTTAAATATATTAATATAATTATTTCTATAAAGATCCAATTACAGTTTAATTACACCCTGTTAGCGACCCATTGATGTTTTAATTACAATAAATCATATAGTTTATTCAGCTTGACATTACACTTGAACATAAATAGATACAGTTGGTTTCATTTGAATGTAGATATTTATTATCTATGTTGCTTATATATCATCTTTCAGATGAATCACGTTATATATCTTATAGTCTGGCAGCCCAGTGAGATTTAATCAAAATATTGGGGTATACAGCACATATTTTACCCCTAGATCATTTTGGAAAGGCAAAGCTAACTATCTTGAATAGACGCATTACTTTATTTTACGTATATATATGCATATATATAATATATATACATGTATATATATATATATATATATATATAAAATGATATGCAACGATCTAACTCTCGGGTAAAAATATAAGTAAAATTTGAGAAAAAAAACCCCAGTACTTTCATCGTTTTAAAACGAATCGTCCGACCATTTTATTGTGTATGCTATCACAATAGCGTTACGTTATAACAGAGGAAAATGAAGAATTTAAATATAAATTATAAAAACTAAAACGTAATAACAATTAAATATGAAAATTAATGATTAATTAACAATATGTTATCATAATCATCTCCCTTGGCATTCAAGCTTAGATTATTGTTAGGGAAGGGGTTCACTAGTCCGCGGGTGCACTAGTCCGCCGCTATAAGAAATACTATAAATATGGGTATCAATAAACCTAACCCTAACCCTAACCCAAAACATATCAATGGACTAATGAATCCTAGCCCTAACCCAACTCTAACACTAATTCTAGATAACAGTGGACTATTGAACCCGTGGACTGGTCAGCATTTCCCATACTTAGCGATAAAATTACTGAGACTATTATCACTAAACTTGAGCTTATATAAAGGGAAAACCTTGAATTTACCGCAAATATATAAATGTTCGCTAACCGGTAAGGCTCTATTTCGTGCGATGTTAAGCGGTGTTGATTAATGGGTAAATTCAATTGGTCAATGGTTTTACCTATATACTTGCCACCACAACCATTACAAATTAACAGGTAAATCACATATTTAGATTTACAATCCATATTTTGTTTCACATAGAATTTCACATCTTTAGTAATTTGAATGAATATTCATTGTAAAATTTTTGAACAGGTCTTACAACAGAATGTTAAGATTTGGGGGTTGTTTCAAGCTGTTCACAATTTTAGTGTTATTTAGATTGTATTTCATTTTATAACCGTCGTTCTTCAAATCATCTAGGTGCCCCTTTACAACGGACGATCCTCTTTCTTGAGATGGATTTAATGTTGTCAAAAGTGTTATGTTAATGGAATCATTGGGTTTTCTGAGTTACACCAATTTTAAGTTTAGAGGCGTTTTCTATCTGGATATTTATCAAATTTAAAGGATGATGTTGTTTTCGAAGGAATCCCCGTAATTCTTCCAAGTGTTTTGATTTGTCTTCCGAAGCTAGAAATCAAAGTGCGACACTAGGCTCTCCCCCAACCCCCACCGAACACCCACTTCCATTCGTGCACTGAATGGGATCTGTAAATTATATATGAGTGGAATCGTGCACTTAAGGGCCAAGTGAATTGCTTGACTAGTCTTAGCATTGTTTGATCTTGGGTATATTTACTCCAATAGGAATATTAGATGTGTGGGAAGTATACAGGATGAGTTGTAGCAAGATGATACTTGAACAATAGTATATAAAAACTAAAGGTATACTATTCAAAAAAAGTAGGGGATATTTGATTTTGGGGGCATAATACTAAAATATGCAAATGACTACGAAAAAAGTCACTATAGAACCTAACAGAAGAAACATTTCCAGTTACATGTGACGCCCAAACGCACCAATAGCTACCGCATGGAATGCAGGTGATGCTTGGGATAATCATGGGGGTCCAACCCAAGATTTGCACGACTCTGACTTTGAATGTTACAGTCATTGTGGCATTGAATTCCAGGGTGGAAACATCAGTTTAATTGTTTTAGTGACCAGAAAACAAATTTTGATATGCGTCGGCTTACCCAAAATGAAAGGTTACGTGCCCTTGGCATGATACAAATCGGCACAACACAGGCGGTTGTGGCGCGGACGATGAATGTTTCTCAGTCTGTCATAAGCAGGCTATGGTCCAGATACCGTGATACACAATCTGTACAGGACATACCACGCTCAGATCGACCAAGGGCGACAACTCAAGCCCAGGATCGATTTATCCGTACCTTGGCCTTGAGAAATCGTGTCATCACAGCAAATCAGATCAGCGCTCGTCTTCAAACAGACACTGGTGTGAGAGTGAGTGGCCAGACGATTCGGAATCTACTGCATAGGGGTCACCTTCGCGCCCTCGCAAGACGTCGTTGGTGTAGGGATCGTCAACACTGGGATAATCGACGCTGGAGCAATGTGATGTTTTCAGATGAGTCAAGGTTCACTGTTGATTTTTTGGACAGACGTAGGAGGGTGTGGCGTCGTCGAAACGAGCGCTTCCAAGACTTTAACGTCATCAGACATGATCGATTTGGGGGTGGTTCTGTTATGGTGTGGGGAGGCATCACTGTTGCTGGAAGAACAGCTTTACATGTTGTTGCAGGGCGTGTTACAGGCCAGTACTACCGGGACAACATCTTGGCAGTCCATGTTGTGCCGTTCGCACGACGTCATGGCCGCCGTTTCATCTTCCAGGATGACAACGCAAGATGTCACAGGGCCAGGATCGTTACAGGTTACCTCCAACAACAGAACATCACCACATTACCTTGGCCAGCACTGAGTCCCGACCTCTCCCCATCGAGCATGTCTGGGACATGCTTGGACAGAGGTTACGTCAACGTCAACAACGTCCTGCCAATGTCCAAGAACTTGCTGCTGCGTTGCAACAGGAATGGGACAACCTGGACCAAAATGACCTTAGACGTCTCATTAGGAGTATGCCACGTCGGATCAATGCTTGTTTGGCAAACAGAGGAGGATTTACCCGTTACTGACTTGGTTGTGATGCTGAGGTAACTTTGCTGTTTGACCCCGGGTATCATTTTACCCTTATAATGGTCAGTCTGTGCCTTACTTAGTCTAACGATCATTTGGAATAAATCGATGAATGTGAACTTCATTTCATTTTGTCATTTGTTTCTTCGTCAGTTTCATTAGGTGACTTTAATAACACTTAAAAATCAAATATCCCCTACTTTTTTTGAATAGTATATATAAAACTAAAGGTATATAAAACCACAGGTATGAACACAGCTGGGTATCATATACAGGTATATATAACTACAGGTATGTTTATTATAACGTTATGGTTGATTAAGTTACATCACAGTTTATATTATAAGCAGGTATATGACAGGTGTATATATTAACATACTGGCTGGTATATTCATATAGAAAACAGGTATATGGAAGAGGTATATATTAACATACTAACTGCTGTATAAAAGACGTATACTAACATAGTTGACTGGCCACACAAAATCTCAAGTAATAGATGATAACATTTGGGTTTATCAACAACTAATTTGTGATTAAAGGTAATATTTTACAATTTATAATTTTATTAATACCAATATTTAATCACACAAAATGATTTTAACTACCTTACAAGGGTCTCAAATGTTCTAATTTATGTTGTATTGGATTTTAAAAATTATGTAGTATAGGGTCTCACCTATTCCACTTCAATTTAATGATTAATATGATTTAACTATCTTACAAGGGTCTCAACTATTCTAATTTAATTTAATGAGTAATATAATTTAACTATCGTATATAGGGCCTCAACTATTCCACTTCAGTTTAATTAGTAATATGATTTAACTATCGTATAGGACCTCAACGATTCTAATTTAATTTTATAAGTAATTTGTATCATGACATTATACGAGTACACATACTTTCATCACTCACGTATCTTTGCTACAGTTGATCCCATTGCATTGGGGTCATGAGAGAATGGACCCTATCGTTTCCGCAACCTTCCGATCCAAAGCCCCTATCCCGCTACATAATCCCCACTACGAAACCCGATAGAAGCCAGTGAAACCATAAAAGTCTGTCATTGAGTCAGGTGGCGTTGTTTCGATTGACAGCTTGTACGTGGCAAGGAGTAATGTCGCCTGTTCCACTGCTAAATACCCCTACGCGCAAGTGAATTATTGAAATCAAATTGAACCATATGTTAGTCCCGAAGTGACCTAGTTTATGTCTGGGGACGTTAAACATAATATGTTAAGAAAAACAATCGCGGTCTTAAACGAATTAGTTATGTCGTTATATCGAATTAATATTTCCTTATAACGAATTAATATTTCCTTATAACGAATTAATATTTCGTTATGCATGTATTAATATTTCGTTTAAACGAATTAACAATTAAATGAGTGGAATAATGTACGAAACAATTATATAAGAGTGGAATCGTCACCTAAGTGGCTCTGTAAAATATATAAGGCCAATGGGCTCTGTATGGTACTTAAGGGCCAATGGGCTCCGTATGGGGCCCCGTAGTGAGTAGAACAACGACTACCTGAACTATTGTTTGGCAGATCAAGACAAGGTAACTTCTGAGGTTTTATAACATTATATCAAAAGATGTACGAAAATCATCTGGCCACAATATTGTGTATTTTCGGATAGCATTTAAGATTGTTGACTATTTTTTAGAAATATTATGGACTGTTTTTTTTTGTTTGTCTTTTTTTTTCTAATTGAAGGTTGCCATTGGACTAGCGTAATATTGAAATTGTCAATACATTTTTGTATAGTTTGATGGTAGTTAAATAATTTGTTTTTTTATTGTGGACAATATTTATGTTTTTGGAATGGTGTTAGGTATGGTATTAGATATGGTATTAGATATTGTATTAGACATAGGCGTACGAGCTGGGGGGTGCTGGGGGGCGGCCGCCCCACCCCCATTTTGGGCACCAAATGCTGGGAAAATTTGGGCACACAATTGTACTTTGTAAAAGTTGTATAAAAAATATTGTGTTCTTGAATGTGTTCAATTTAACAGCGAATTTATTATTATTATATACTAAGAACCTAACTACATTTTTTGGGCACCAACCACCACCGCCCCCCCAATCAAAAATTTTTCCGTACGCCTATGGTATTAGATGTGGTATTGTCGATCGGCCACTTGGCGAGGATTCTATAATTAATCTAATATATTATATTATGTGTTTTTAAAATACAGATGTGACGTCACCCTTTGATGTTGGCGTACCATTATTTCAAATAATCGTACGGGCAACTTGCCAATCGTACCTTGTCAAATATTAGACTCGAGTGACGTATTTCACTGTAAACGCACGTGCGGAGTGTCTGTATTTTAAGATGTTTAATGGTCTCGAACTGAGACATTGCGTAATATATTGTAAAAACACTCGGACCTGACGGTCCTCTTGTTGTTACAATATATTACTTAATGTCTCGCTCTCGACCATTAAACAATACATAACACGTCATTTAAGTTATATATTGGCCCGGTTAAGATGTATCGTGTTTCATAGTAGTGACGTGTGTATATTGAATACATGCTATTTGAGTACCGTGTGCATTAGTAACGCAATAACTGGTGTCATGTGATATAAACTATGTTTTTCGAAGAAACAAGTTTAGTTTATTTGTCGAGAAGTCTTTATTCAGTTGACTATTATACTGTCTACAATTCTACCTGACCTCAACCAGTGTTTTACTCATCTGTAAGTTTGATTCTATTTAACATATAGGATATTATGTTATCAGTTTTAATTATTTTATTTTCATATATAACTCTAGTGAGTCCTGCCTTGTCAAGTGGACCAAATTCTAAGAAAGTTGTCTGGTGACGCTCTCAGAATATTGTGGAAAAAAATAGATAGAACTTTCACCATTGATAGACGCGTGCACAAGCAACATTGCCCCTAAATGTTTACATAATATTCTGAGGGGGGGGGGGGGGGCTACCAGACATACACTGGTCCATTTGACATGGGATGACCCTAGATATATAATTTTATACAATTACAGAGGCTTTATTAGGGGGAGTAAAAGGCTTCCTATTTCTAACCGCTTGTTGCTAGATATTTTATACAAATATACTTTATTATTGGAAGTAGAAGTGGTCGTATTTCTAACGACGTATTGCTAGACATTTTATTATGGGGAGTAGAACGGTAATGTTGAGAGATATTTTATTATAGGGCGTGGAAGGGTGGTGTTGAGAAATATTTTATCATGGGGAGGGGAAGGGGTGATGTTGAGAGATATTTTATTATGAATGCCAATAGTAAGTCCTAGAGAACCGCGCACCTCAAAATAGCGCTCAAATAAGAAGCGAATGTGATGTTTTGTTTTGTGCTTTGTTAAAAAAAATAGAGAGATAAACCATTTGCTAATCTTATATTAGATTGGTGAAATGTGTTCAGGTCATTCATTATTTTTTATCTTGAGGTAAAACAATATGCCATCGTATTTTCAATTTTGTTTATGTAAATTCTAATGTAAAGATTTTAAAATAGATCGTTATCTAAAGTCTGCTCCACTTGCTAAGTTGATTAACTATTAATTGACCCCCCCCCCCCCCATGAAATAATAAGTAGATGATAAAACTTGGGCACGGGTGGCAGTTATAATATTTTTCATAGCACGGCATGTCATTAAACACCGTTCGCCCAGACGATATGGAAAAAGGAAAGACTATCCGACAAAAATAATAGTGGCCATTAATAAAACATTTAAAAAAAAAGAGGAAATAAAAGAAATTAGCGTATACATGTAGTTTGTTTTAACCGAAACGAAAATTGTATTAAAAAATACAAAAATCACAAACCTGATATTCTTGTTTTCTGGAAATACTTTTTTTTTCACAGCAATATTAAGTTTTTAGTTGGTTCGACCAATGCCACCGGACTATGTAATCAATCAATACTAATCCATAAAGGAATTACGACACAGCTTAAGAATAACTTGTAGTAGAATAGAGGTTAATGTTGCGAGGTGATATCCCAAAATACTGAAAAAAGTAATTTATTTTGATTGGTTATTTACAGGTAAGCATTAAATATCCAATTTCGATTAATGAACCAATTAAATGAAATAAAAAGATTAACTCAACTATTTCCACGACAATTCAGACACTTTTTAAAACCTAAATATAACACTATTGTTCTAATGTTCACATCCTACGAGAATGTTCTGTGATGTATCGAGTTTATTGTGGCAATCCACTTGTAACTGCCACTGTAATTACCTAACTGTGTCTATCTATTGTCTGAAAGATGTGAAAATAAACACCGGGTATAAACAAAATAATCTTTTAGAACTAATTAAATAAATAGTTCATAATTAGATAATAATAGAATAAAAATTCGATCTCTTTATTTCCTTGTACTGTTTTGAAACACGTTGTTTTAGAAGAGGCGTTACAAGTATCGCTCTATCAATATATACACAGAAAATTACGCGACGATCTTATAGAAATCAGGTTAAAGTTCCGGAACCTTGTGTATTATAATTTTAACACAAGTGCTTATGTTGACCTGCAACACAAGATTTTTTTCAGTGTACTGTAATAACTTTGCATTATTTATATCTATATGTATATTGTTATCATCCCTGTCAGCCCGCCCACAGTTTACATCCGATTGACTTCAAATTTATACATTGTGTATGAGACGGTGAAGCCAATTTATTTCTGACGATGTCCGATAATTACTGCCAGAATTATGGCTCTAGATCACTTTGAAGAATCATGCGGATGCTCTAGAGGCTAAAGTTTATATCCGATTATTACATATTTAGTTTGTATACAGTTGTTTAAATACAGGTAAATACAGGTAAATACAGGTATATTCACAATTAAGGAAATAAAAGTGTAATTTTAAATAAGAGTAAGAATACTAATAGGATTTAGATATAATAGTATCCAATAGATAATAAAATAAAGGTAATAAATTAAGAATGATGAAATTGAATTAATAGTGGTCTGATTAAGTAAAGACACTGGCCAGTTATGAGATGTATTTTATCCAAACGAACAGCAAATTCCGGTATGCAAGCAGATATGGTTCTGGAAAGGAATTTGAAGAAGTGTTAACTGGTCACCAAATTGGTTATGGAAAAACAGACAATTCTGAATAGGACATGAAATTAATTCTGTGTTACAAAACAATGAATTTATATTGATATTGAGACTTAATTGTTGGTTAGAACATGTATCATAGTATTTATACTGAAACTTCTAGAAAAAGTGTTTTGAAATGATTGGACGGTTCTGGACGGTTCTACAAAAAGTTATTATTTCGTACTGTTTTGAGATTAATTATCTCTCTGTTTTACATTGTGCTGTTTTGAGATAAATTATCTCCTTGCTTTGAATTGCGCAGCTTTGAGAGACTTGATCTCTTTGTTATAAATCCAAGTTGAGGATTATTGTTGTCGATTATTACCAAGTCGGATTATACCGATTCCAGGATTATTCATCCTGTCCGTTTTGGATCATCAAGATCCTTTGTAATTCTGCGAAATTTTGAATTACTACGAAGACATCTGTAAAGAACTGTCTATAGACTTCTACTTCAAAGCAATAGAAGCACCGAGAACAAAGACGACTTAACTAATACTGGTAAAACTGGACTGAATACTATAAGTAATCCTGTACATTGATTCTAATCAGCGTTGTTATACTTCTACTTATACTCATTTGTTCTAATATTATTTTATCATTTGTATATATTATTAAATCGGTTGTTGTTGAGATTTATCTGATGGAGGTATTGGGTGGATCTTGAATCTGTAAACCACAATCGATAATCTGAGATTGTAACTACCGGAAAATATCACTGACCAAGATAACACATAACATGAAATGAAATGGTGTTAAATGGCACGACAGCAACATGCGGGCTTTATAACAACATAATAATACATAGAGTATAAGGTGGTTCAGTATCTATGACAACAGGTATATTAGTATTTATTTACGTGACACTTATGTGTATATCATGTGATAACGTCAGACAATTCTAATACAATAACATGTTCTTTTATACACGGGTATTGGAGTGTGACTATATTTTGGTTGATGTACAATAATATTATATTACATACAATGTATATAAAAAAAACAGATGAATACAGCCGTTTATATAAAATAAAACTGACGCCAGGATGATATGGCTCTATCCTTTGGAATATTAAAATAGACGAAAATGGGTAAAAAAAATACACTTTTAATTATACCTTAGCTTGAGCACGCCTCAAAACTTCATTGTATCGAGAAAATCATTTATACTGGCTGAATCATAGTTTACTGATACCTGTAGGTGGGGGTCTTTTTACAGATTCACTGTGAACGTCTCTCTTTATCTCTCCCTTTAACATATCTAGGCCTATCCATTAATTTGATTTAGCACAGTAACTAGGGGTGACAGTTTCAACTTTATTTGATTAGGGTACCAGCTAAATTGGTCATTATATAAACATTCTACATAAACTCACCAGAACGATTTGTCTTTTTATATCAATATATACTATTCAAAAAAAGTAGGGGATATTTGATTTTGGGGGCATAATACTAAAATATGCAAATGACTACGAAAAAAGTCACTATAGAACCTAACAGAAGAAACATTTCCAGTTACATGTGACGCCTAAACGCACCAATAGCTACCGCATGGAATGCAGGTGATGCTTGGGATCATCATGGGGGTCCAACCCAAGATTTGCACGACTCTGACTTTGAATGTTACAGTCATTGTGGCATTGAATTCCAGGGTGGAAACATCAGTTTAATTGTTTTAGTGACCAGAAAACAAATTTTGATATGCGTCGGCTTACCCAAAATGAAAGGTTACGTGCCCTTGGCATGCTACAGATCGGCACAACACAGGCGGTTGTGGCGCGGACGATGAATGTTTCTCAGTCTGTCATAAGCAGGCTATGGTCCAGATACCGTGATACACAATCTGTACAGGACAGACCACGCTCAGGTCGACCAAGGGCGACAACTCAAGCCCATGATCGATTTATCCGTACCTTGGCCTTGAGAAATCGTGTCATCACAGCAAATCAGATCAGCGCACGTCTTCAAACAGACACTGGTGTGAGAGTGAGTGGCGAGACGATTCGGAATCGACTGCATAGGGGTCACCTTCGCGCCCGACGTCCTCGCGTGATCCCTTGTTTGAGAGATCATCACATTCAGGCAAGACGTCGTTGGTGTAGGGATCGTCAACACTGGGATAATCGACGCTAGAGCAATGTGATGTTTTCAGATGAGTCAAGGTTCACTGTTGATTTTTTGGACAGACGTAGGAGGGTGTGGCGTCGTCGAAACGAGCGCTTCCAAGACGTTAACGTCATCAGACATGATCGATTTGGGGGTGGTTCTGTTATGGTGTGGGGAGGCATCACTGTTGCTGGAAGAACGGCTTTACATGTTGTTGCAGGGCGTGTTACAGGCCAGTACTACCGGGACAACATCTTGGCAGTCCATGTTGTGCCGTTCGCACGACGTCATGGCCGCCGTTTCATCTTCCAGGATGACAACGCAAGATGTCACAGGGCCAGGATCGTTACAGGTTACCTCCAACAACAGAACATCACCACATTACCTTGGCCAGCACTGAGTCCCGACCTCTCCCCCATCGAGCATGTCTGGGACATGCTTGGACAGAGGTTACGTCAATGTCAACAACGTCCTGCCAATGTCCAAGAACTTGCTGCTGCGTTGCAACAGGAATGGGACAATCTGGACCAAAATGACCTTAGACGTCTCATTAGGAGTATGCCACGTCGGATCAATGCTTGTTTGGCAAACAGAGGAGGATTTACCCGTTACTGACTTGGTTGTGATGCTGTGGTAACTTTGCTGTTTGACCCCGGGTATCATTTTACCCTTATAATGGTCAGTCTGTGCCTTACTTAGTCTAACGATCATTTGGAATAAATCGATGAATGTGAACTTCATTTCATTTTGTCATTTGTTTCTTCGTCAGTTTCATTAGGTGACTTTAATAACACTTAAAAATCAAATATCCCCTACTTTTTTTGAATAGTATATATTTACAGGTCACAATTTCTTGAATACGTTTTATATAGTCTTTTTCTATTAAAAGAGGTGTATTAAGTTTAAAGAAACCTTGACCTGGGTATTAATGAATGGTTTCTTTTATATATATAGCTTATATTTTTCAAAGGATTATCTGTTTAAGTTAAAAGTAAAATTCATAATATATCAGTCTGACAACACATTTCATTGAATCACCTTTTGATATAAGTTATTGCTCGAAAATATACTGTAGGTGTACAATGGTACGGTATATTTTAAAAGATAAAAAAATCACCCAGCCAATATTGTTGGATATAATACAGTAATTGTATGAGCAATGGTTTATTTTTTGGTTACATTAAACTTCTGCCATTATTTGATTATTAATCCATGATGGGATACTGATTTAAAAATGTTCAATGTATCTTAAATATTGGATATTAGGATCTCGAATATTTCGTATTTGTGGTTAGAGATTTAGCTCCTTTAATAAGAAATTTCCTAGTCTTTTTGGATGGTGCAGAGTGAATGTCAGCTTTAATTCTACTATATTCATTTGCTCGTTTCAACAAGAGTCCAACTTTAATGTTACTACAATCAATAACAAATAATACGACGTATCCATAATTCTTGATTTGCTAAGAGGTCTAATACTATTTCCAGATCATCGATTTCGTGTTGATAGTTATTAAGATTGTTGTTATCATTGATAGGAGTTTTGTCCTCAATAATCAGTTTCTTTAAAGTTGCTGAAAGTAAAATTAATATTTATATAAATGGTGCATTACAATAAAACATATGTAATTGTATTTATGTCCAGGTCAGTCAATAACCAGTTTGTTTAAATAGTAGTTTATTTATTATTGTCGGCGACATTTTAGGATTGGTATTAGGTATAGTATTGCCGTTCGGTCACCGAGGATTCTTGTTTAATCCAATATATTATATTATATGTTTTTCTGTAAAAGAATTTAAATAACACGTGATTTCAGTTATATATTGGCCCACGTTCAGATTGTATCTATGTATAGTCTATTCAGTTTGTTTTTCATAGTAGTGACGTGTGCATATTGAATAACACGCCATACAATAAAATGCATTATATTAAATTCAGTTAACGTTAAATTCACGGGGAATAGAATGTATCTATGGAAAGTTTGGTCCTTTAGTAATGCAATGATTGGTGTCAAGTGACATAAGATGTGTTTATTATTTGTCGAGAAGTCTTGATTCAAGCTAACAGTTGACTATTTCACTGTCTAGAAATCTACCAGTTTAGTTTATTTGTCGAGAAGTCTTTATTCAAGCTAACAGTTGACTATTTCACTGTCTAGAAATCTAACAGATCTCAACCAGTGTTTTATTCATCTGTAAGTTTGATTCTATTTAACATACAGGATATTATGTTATCAGTTTTAATTATTTCATTTTTCTTTACAACTTTATTTTCATTACTGGGCCAAATTAATAGACCCTCTCAGATTTTGTGGAACAATGAATAGATAGACACGTGCACAGGGAACCTTACCCGCAAATTTCTAAGTTTTTGACATGGGGTGACCCTAGATATATAATTTCATACAAATATAGATACTTTATTATGGGGAGTAGAAGAGGTCGTATTTGTATCCGCTTATTGCTAGATATTTTATACAAACATGTATACGCTTACTGCCCATACACTACAAACAATAAATACTATTAATACTATCATATGAATACATTGAATAACTTGCAGAAATGTCAAATTCCAAATATCAAGGGTTCCATTACGTGCACGTGTAAACGGGATCTCGGTTTTTCGTTCCAGACTCTAGACATTGTTTATTTTCTGCCGCACGTTTAAATTTTTAGACAATGTTTACGGTCTTTACATGAAGAATCCTGTTGATTTTCAGCGATTTCCAATAAGTAGTACGAGGGTTATGGCCTTTGTTCACTTTGAACATCGCACAATGAGACTGGCGACAAAATTTATCATCAGATTATTGATTTTCGATAACTTGAACTGCTAAATTATTATTTATATATATATACCCTAGTCAAGAGACGAGTATGGTGCCAGTAATTAATACTAGTTCTAAGTCATTGATTTCATGTTTATAGTGATGTATATATACCCAAGTCAAATGGCTAATATGAGGCCAGTATGAGGTCATTGATTTCAGGTTCATAGTTATTGAGATTGCCGTTATCACTGATAGGCGTTATGTCTTCAATAATCAGTTTGATGAAACTATGTAATCACATTTATAACCAAGTCAGTACTAGTTTAATGTCATCAATAATCAGTTTGTGTAGGTTGTTGTAAGTAAAATTTATATTGATATAGATGTACATTATAATTGTAATAATGCATGTTGAAGTTGGTGTACTTTTAGATCTAACTAAAAGTTTAAAGGAGCTAAATCGCTAACATTTGGGACCTAGATTTTGACAAAAGTGGGTCGTAACGCATATAATACTGTAGTATGAATGTATATAAACTGATTTACATTCAATGGTTTCCGTTTTTACTTCAATTTCAAATCAGTTATGTTCGGCGAAATAAGCTAGCAGTCTCAAGCGAGTGCAAATTTCTAGCGTCTGGTTATTCCAGTCTACATACGCCGTTTGATTTGGTGCAATGTGTCTAGCCTCGTCCCTCGAGTCTCTTGATACAACTGGGGCTGAAGCGCATTATGGTACACGATTCGTGTACCAATGGTAAAATGTTTATTTTGTCTTAAATATTGGATATCAAAAGCCCATCTTTTTCCGGTAAGATCACAACATGAATATTGTTTTAATTTGACAAATAAATCGTGTTTTCAAGGTTGAAGATTTTGGATGATATTGAGTTAGAGACTTAGCTACTTTAAGTTGTCATTTACCCAACGAAGTTTTATTTATGATAATTATGTAGCCAATATGTATATGGTAGTGAATGTTGATGATGTAGATGTTGTGTAGTCAATACATGTATGGTAGTGAATGTTGATGATGTAGATGTTGTGTAGCCAATATGTGTATGGTAGTGAATGTTGATGATGTAGATGTGAATGTTGATGATGTAGAATGTATAATTGAGTTAAATCAGTTATACATGTATATCTGTGATTTTCAGTAATGGGTCAACTAGTAATTTCTTACACGTAAAGACAAAATTGCTAGTTGTCAGCTGGTGTTAAAATGAACTTCACTTTAAAAGCACCATATGAATTTTGTCTAACTACGTGTGGTGCCATATTGGGTATTCTTTGTGTCGCTTGTGTCGTGTGGACAAGAGATTAAATACTTTAATTTTCAATTGATCATTGATCTGGCCAAGCTACTGCGCAGTTTCTGATACCGCATTCATTATTTTTAGAAATAATATAAACTGGTTTTGTTTTCTTATTGAAGGGTTAAAACTTCCTTTTGTTATCTGATTGTAAGGTTTGTGTTTAAAAGGACGAGAATTGAGCAAGTGCATCATTGTAATTGTCGACTTTTTAAATTTTCTATTGTTTAATTTTAGTTAAATTATTTATTTCTTATTCTGGGCGACATTTATGTTTTAGGAATTGTATTATGTATGGTATGGTCGATCGGTTACCGAGAATTCTGTTTAATCCAAAATATTATATGTGTTTGTCTTTATTTTAAAAAAAGGTTTTAAATAACACGTAATTTAAGTTATATATTGACCCACGTTAAGATTTTTCTATGAATCGTCTATCCATTTTGTTTCCTATAGTAGTGACGTGTGCAAATTGAATACAAGCCATAGAATAAAATGCATTATATTAAATTCAATTAAAGTTAAATTCACGGGGAACGAATCTATTGAAAGTTTGGTCCTTTAGTAACGCAATGATCAATTGGTGTCATGTGATATAAGATATGTTTATTAGAAACGAATTTGACGAGAATTCTTCATTGAAGCGGTTGGCTATTTCACTGTCTAGAATTCTACCTGAACTCAACCTTTTTTTTACTCATCTGTAAGTTTGATTTTATTTTACATATATTTACTGTACAATATATTATGTTGTCAGTTTTAAGTATTTCATTTTCATTTATAACTGTATTTATACTACTGGACCAAACTTATAGATAGTTGTTGGGTGACCCTTCAGAATATTGTGGAAAAAAGTCAAGAGAACTTTCACCATTGATAGACACGTGCTCAAATTTCAACTTTTTTCATAATATTCTGAAGCGATCATCCGACAACCACTGGTCAGCTTGACATGGGGTGGCCCTATAAGATAATTTCATATTTTGTTATGGATACATTGAATCGCTAATATCAAACATAACACACATATACTACAAGCAAAAAATAATATTAATACTATCATAAAATACATTAAATAAAATGGTGTAGACATGGGGGGAAATCACTAATATCAAACCTGTCACTCACTGGGAGACGCTTATTGCCCACACAGCGTATCACCCATATATGGTAATTGCCTATCTGCTCACACTGCGTATCACCCTTATATGGTTATGACCTGTCAATCACTACATGACGCGTACTGCCCACACTGCGTATCACCCATATATGGTAATGTCATTCACTAGGTGGCGCTTTCTGCTCACACTGCGTATCATCCATATATGGTAATAGGCGGAGTCTTTTTGGTATTGTTTATTCACAAGAGCAGAATTTTTAGTCACTTACGTGTCTACAATAGCAACGGCCCCTGTGCTTTGATTTAAATGATTTGTGGTCGTGTTAGGTAGGCGTGCATGGTTAATTATATATAAGAAGAGTTCATGGATTTATAGTGTAATATATGAACACGACAGGGAAATGTATCAAACGTTCCTATGGCAACGTAACATCTAACAAATGAAATATACTCTGTTAGTGCTTAACTTCATCCCAACTTGAACCATTCAGACATCACTGAAGCAGCATTAAATGCTTCAATAAAGAGTAGGCACACCAAGGAGAAATTAGATCGAAGACAGTTTAGCACGTTGACGTCATATATCATCTATTTTATCTTGATATAAGCGGCTTCGATAAAGAGTAGGCATCACTGATCAATATAAATTATGGTATAGGCCCATAAAATATAGTTATATAATGTGATCCTATTTTCTTTTACAAATAAATTTGTGCTATTTTCTCTCTGATTTTACCACTAAAAACAACATTGTAAATTGTAAAGAAAAGAATGGAATATAAGCCCATAATATAGGTAGTTATTTGTTAAAAACAAAATAAGATATCGGTCCTAGTACAAGTATTTTTTTTAATGAAATATGATATAGGCCTATAATATAATTAGGATGTTTAAAAGAAGAAAACAAACATCTTCGAACTTTTCTAAAATTAATAGAAATTGGACGCAAACATAGCCCTATATGTAAATAGTCTTGTTTTTTAAACAAAAGAAAAAAAAAGAAAGACTCTAAAATTACATAAAAGAAAATGGGATATTTATATGAAGGTCCTAAAAGGTAAAAAAGAAAGTAGAATATAGGTCTAGATGTGTGTGTGTGTGTGTAGAAAAGGGCTATAACATTACATATTAGGATAAAACAGACTACATAAACAAATTATCTGAACAGTATTTAAATTTGGATATTGTAATGCGCCATTCCAAAGACAAATGGTTAGTGTAAATACTGCTCATACTTTTATTTTTTTATCATGGACCCTAAAATTATTGAGTAATATAACTGGCTGATTTCCAAATATTTTTAAAATTGAAAATCAAAACTATAATAAAATAAACAAGGGATGGCATTTAACATTGTCTTTGTCATCATATGATTTTATTTTTCCCACACTGTTGTGACATGTTTTACATTTTATGGTTATTTCAGTATGAAAATTATATAGTTTCTCTGCCACAAAAATTAAAAATAACAGATAATTGAAAAATGGCATATTTTTGAAAAATTAAAGATTTTATTTAGTTATGGGTAGATAACTTGATCCTTAAATAAATATCTGCTGTTAGTTTATTTAAGTAATAGCGGCCTAGAAATATTTAATGTTATTTTGGTTAATTAAAAACTATAGACAAAAACAGTCTTGTTAAGGACAGTCCGCGGTTACATCAAGCAAGCTACTATTCTCTACCAGTGAAGATGGGCATACGCCATACAATGCGCTATGAGGGAAATTTGTGTTAAATGTTGAAACAACACAAACCTTGTGTTAAAATTAATCAAACAACATACACTTGTGTAGCACCTTACACATTACTTGTGTAGAATCTTACACATTACTTGTGTTGAAATTTGAAACTGGTTAACACTGTATCAAAAATCTTGTGGAATGTGGTACCACACAGGCATATAGGGGGTCTCGGAAAAAAGTTTTGAAACAATTGATATTTTTACTATGTCCAATATGTTGTGGAACTCTTGTGGTGAAAAGCACCACACATACAAAACATTGTATCAAAAATGTATTTTTTTTTTTATCTAAGTCCAATATCTTGTGGAACTCTTGTGGTGAAAGGTTCCACACAAATGCCCCCAAACCTTGCCATTGATGTGGTTCAATTTAATGATGAAACTATAGAGAAACTTTATCAGACTGATTCTAGTTCTACCATTTATTAAGTGTGGCTGAATCAGTGACACAATTTTATACAAAGGTTGAACGGGGTGTGTGAGGAAAATATCTGCTTATCAAGATGGCTGCCAATCCACCCTCACTGGGTATAATTTCAAAACAGATTCTTACCTGCTGGCGTTTCTGGTTTAATGCGATTCCGTAATATAAGTATTTGAACAACCGCGTAGCGCCGAACAATTAATGTTAATTAAGCACGATTTCATTAGATTGCTTGATTACCGGAACGCTTTTATAACATGCCGAAATTTTTTCACTGTCCCCACCATTGTAAACATGAACTTATGGTGAAATTGTTGTTTTGGGGTTTTTTTTAAAAGAAAACGAAATACTAATATACATAAAAACAATATTGATGCTAAATTAAATAAATGGTATTATTTTTTATAAATATTTACAAATCGGAGGTCATGTATTCTCTGTGACCATTACATTTGTAAATCATATCACTGATCAAAAATCATTTCAGCACGCTGTTGATGGTAAATGTAGCTATCACATATCACATATGTCCAATTCCATTAAATAAGAGTTTTGCCCATTTTCTTTTCAACGCAATTGAGTCAATTGTTAAAATCACACCGGGCATGTTCACCAGGTCATTATGTATTCCTTTGATCTACCAGTCTATTGACCCAACAACTTTAACTACAGACATCTAAACACCAAATAGCATTCCAGTCTGTCTGTCTATATTGTCCGAGTAACAAAAATATTTTTTCTTATACTTGTGGACCCCCGAATTAAGACTTTGTATGGCTTCTGTGTTAATGTATTAAAAATAACACACGTTTGTGTTGATGCAATGTAAAACAACATTAATTTGTGTAGATTAATTTTCACACAAGTACTTGTGTTGACATCCAACACAAGAATTTTTTCAGTGTTGAAATAAACGGCATCGATAAAGAGCACACCGTCCACGACGCCCGCCACGAAATATTAATAATAACATCATCTGAATGTAGTTATCACAAAATACTATTTTTTAATATTCTTTTAAAATATGGTTATTTTTATGTTGTTGTTTTGTTGTTTATCAGTATTTTTATAAATGCAGAATCTGAATGTAGTGCTCACCAAAACAAATGTGTATTATAAATTCATCTAAATGTAATACACACACAATAGTATTTTTCTGTTGTTTTTGTTTTAAAATTAGGTTATTAGTATTTTTATACTTGTTTAAAATAAGGTTATTAGTGTTTTTATATGTTTTAAGCAATTTCTGAATGAATCAATCATTAACTTAATTTCCAAAAAGCTGTGATGATTGTTTATTTTTTAATTAATTACACAATAATACAATTACAATTGTGCCCGAAAAACAGAAATACTTTGCCGAAGAAATGGACGGTTCAACAAATCTGCAGCCCTCACTCCTCCTCCAGCTCACACGGCTCCTATGCCTATGTAACTAAGTTTACCTGCTGACTAAGTTTAACAATTTATAATTATGTCAGTAAGTGAATACCTATTTCGATATTTCCACACCCCTACCCACTCTATTCCATTTTATATTGAATTTCAATTTAATGAATTCTATCACACTGTTCAGCAGTGAATATTCTCTAGGCCGCTACAATTACTGTGAGGGATGACATTCGATGCTGGTTAATGAGATCGCAATATTAACTGTTCGTGTGCCCCAAATCAAATTCTAGAACATTCTGTTTTTGTTGAAACATTACAAAAATAAATAAAGGTGTTTGAAGCATATCTGGATAAAAAATATTTCCTATTTATGTTCTGTAAACAATGTACGAGCTGTCGAGTGAATGATCGAGCCACTGTGATGTAACCTCACATGTAGACAGGGATATAATAAGGATTTCGCAATACCGCTGTGACACAGATTGGAATTCTATATTTTACCTGCTCCCCCACCTACCCTCTTCCATTTTATATTAATTTAAACCTGATTGATTCTATATTTAAATCGCGTTCCTGATACCAATACATTCATAATACATAACTTTCCTGATAATACTTTGTCATGGAAACGTCAGTTACTTTGGTCTGTTGCCCTAGTAATATAGTTGCCACTTAGGATTGGTGACACACTGTTATATTTTTTTTATTAGGAACCCCATCGAACTTCTTTGCGATTAGTGTAGGAGAACAGCTAGAACGGCTGAGCGTCCTATTCTATAAATAAATGTATTACTAATCACACTGGTGTAAAGAGACCTTTTTGACCTTTTTATTCGTAATGGCGTGAGAAATCTTCCTCTATAAAAGTCGCCATTCAGTGTCCTATTTGTATGGCTGTATTAACAGCAAGCAATGACTCAAATTATATTATCCAATTCGCTTACGGTCGCCTTTTGCGGCCATGTCATAATCCCGATGCCTCGCCGCGAGAAGTGGAAAAGTCAAAGGTGCTTTCTCGCCTCGGAGGGTCAGTTCGTGGGCATGTTCATTTATTGCCACAAACAGGACAATTTACCCAAACTCATAATAATCTGCTAATATTCCCACACTCAAATCACACATTAATTATAATCATGTCGTTATTTTGGTTAATTAAAAACTATAGACAAAAACAGTCTTGTTAAGGACAGTCCACGGTTACATCAAGCAAGCTACTATTCTCTACCAGTGAAGATGGGCATACGCCATACAATGCGCTATGAGGGAAATTTTGCCCTGACAGCTACGACCTACTCTTATTTCAAATTCTAACTGTCAAGGGTTCCATTACGTGCACGTCCCAGACTCTAGACAATGTTCATTCTCTGTCGCATGTTTAACTTTTGGCACAATGTTTACGGTTCTTAGATGAAGAATCCTGTTGATTTTCAACGATTGGCAATAATTCTACAAGAGTCATGGCCTGTGCGCGATGAGTTTAGAGACGAAGGTTATCATCTGATTGTTGATTTTCCATAACTTGAACTGCTAGATTTTTACAGTGGTTAAAACGAATAAACCTATCGATTTTTGACAATTTCCGATAACCTGAACAGCTAAATTTGAAAATCCTTGGTAAGAAGTCAAAAGTATAACATCACTAGAACAGGCTTCCATAGTTTCTCCAAGTTCTCTCACTATCGCACCCTCGCCCTCAACTTCTCGCTCCCTCAACATCTAGACTTCTAATTTTTTCGCGGCGATTATATCATGGCCACAAAAGGCTTCCATATCGTCCGTTATTATATTTGCCGTAATTTACTGGTTAAAACAATTTGCCACAATATTTAATGGCGTCATAGTGTAATAATATACCATTATATTCTATACCATTGATATGTTCAACATTTGACATGAAATGAAATGAGATTTAAGGGCAAGGTTAAGTGACCACACCACACCACAGGACAATACGTCCTGATATTGGAGGTCCTCACAAAAACATTCACAACACCTTTAGTGCTTTTATTTTGGTGTTTAAGCGTGCTTGAGATGATACTGAAAAATAATTTTAAAAAATGGGTGAAAATCAAAAATAATGTATTTGTAATTTGTAACTTTGGAAAATATGAAGCAAATATACCATTCAGCACTGCGCAGCTACAGGGTATACAAATCAAAATGGGAAATCACGAAGTCTCGCAGAGATAACTGAATATATACATAACAACCATCAAGATTTCAAATTTTGAAAACTATCTTTGTTTTAGAACACCAATTCCATATAATCAAACATTTTTATATTCAAATATGTGGAAGCCTGTAACTACCATTCATAATTTCTACTTTTCGCCTCTTCACAACGCGAAAGTCGAAAAGTAGAAGTTACGACAAAATGTGAGGCGACAACACGCTATACAAGCCAAAATCAACTCGAAAATAGGAAATTAAGAAATAACACACAGCGATAATAGCGCCCCTCGTTTTTTCCTAATTTCTACTTTTCGAGTTGCATTTTGGCTTGTAAAGTAGAAATTAGGAAATTAACACACCACGCTATTAGCGACTTTTCGCCTCGGAAGTTGTTGTAGTCTCAGTTTTCCAGGTCGCATTTGAATGCCGTCAAAATGGATAATAATTTTTATATAAAAAAAATGTTCATATTTTTTTCCGCCAACTGGGATATTTTATCTGCCAAAAATGTCTGATAAAAAAGTAGAAATTAGGAAAAAACGAGGGGCGAAAAGTCGCTAATAGCGTGGTGTGTTAATTTCTTAATTTTTACTTTTCGAGTTGCATTTTGGCTTGTATAGCGTGTTGGCGCCTTCTTACTGACATCAATAAATACAAAAATATGACTAAGTCGAAAGTCGACAAGACGGTATATAAGCCAAAATGCAACTCGAAAAGTAGAAAATAGGAAAAAACGTGGGGCGCTATTATGCGACCGACTGATGCACATGCCCCTAATACGACCGCAGGTGCGAGTTTTCGAGGGGTGTGGGGGGGCATGCTTCCCCTGAAATATTTTTGAATATAGAGTCTCTGAAATGCCATGTCCTGGACTTTGGGCTGGAGGGCGATTTTGCAGAATTCTGATGGTCAAAAAACATTTATAACATGCGTAAAATACGTTTTAATTTCTACTTGAACTGAATATGCAACAAGTACAAATTCTTAGGTTCGCCTTAACGGAGCTAAATCGATAATATTTGGGACCAAGAAATTGACAGAAATGGGCCGCAAAACATATAATAATGTAATATGAATGTATATAAACTGATTTACATTCAATCATTTCCGTTTTTACTGTAATTTCTAATCAGTTATATTTAGGGAAATACGCCAGAAGTCTCAATCGAATGGCAGTCTCTAGGGTATGATTATTCCAATCTACACCGAAACGCATTATGGTACACGATTCGTGTACCAATGGTAAAATGTTTATTTTGTCTTAAATATTGGATATCAGAAGCCTATCTTTTCCCGGTAAGATCACAACATCAATGTTGATTTGAATCGACAAATAATTCGTGTTTTCAACGTCGAAGACAAAACTAAGCTTCCCATAGCTTTTTTTGCTAACTGTTCGACTAATATTATTCGCATGACAATCAAGTAAATATTTTGAAATATGTTTTTTTTTTCGAAACATGACAAGTTGACTAGGTTTATTTTAGCGACTGCGGTGAGCGGTTCACCTAGACGGGAGGTCAGAGTGCCCCACTCTGATCAATCGGCTTTGGTCGTTTTAGCTTTGTAGAATGTACCCTTTTCCAATTTAATGCTCTGTTGTTTATTCACTCAGCAATTACTACCTTTGTGTCCTTAGTACCTTCTACAAAACGGAGGCTTTGGTCAATCAGGTTTGATTAGTATATTTACTTTCTGGCTTGAGTATACCCCTCGTCGAGCCCTGAGGCCATGCGCTGGTTATCCGTTCTAGACCTCCCCTTAGTAGACAGGGCAGTAACCTGAATTTAAAAAAAAAATACGTTCATGGGTTCCCCAATCCCCCCACCCCTATCAATGAACGACAAAAACAGAAACGTCCTAATTCAGAGGATGTTTCTAACATATTTAAAAATAAAATGGCAATGTCATGGCCGAGGTTTCTCTTGATTAAGAGGCCCTCTACTGACTTATTTGGAGACCGACTATTTCTTCCTTCGGGGGGAAACATTTCTTAGACCAACATACTCACAACAGAATAAGAGTGATTTTTTTTTCAAACGTGGCAAGTTGACAAGTTTATTTTTTGTGTTTAACTCATTAATTCATTTAGTCGCCGATGCATAATATTAAGACCGACAACAGTGACTGCACTTATTATGAGATCGACTATTTTCTCCCTGGGTCAAAAAATGTCTTAGAGCAACCTATTCACAACAGAATAAGAGTGAAAAACATTTTTTCAAACATGATAAGTTGACAAGGTTATTTTATATTAAAGTTTTGCGTGAGTAGCGTGACGTATGCAATTTAGATGCACGGATTGACGCCAATACATATATTTAAGTATTTGGGGGTTTTCCCTTCTATTTTGGCATGGTTTGTTTACCTCATAAATTCATTTAGTCTGAGACAGACTGCAGTGAGCACTTATATTCAAACCGACTATTTTTTTCCCCGACATGGCAACATACGCAAAACAAAATAAGTGTGAAAAACATGTTTTCAAACATGACAAGTTGACAAGTTTATTTTATACTATAGTGTTGGGTGAGTAACGTGACGTATGTAATTTAGGCTCACGGATTCACGCAAATACATCATCTGGGATTGTTTGTTTACGTCATTAATTCATTTAGTCGGCGATGCATAATTTTGAGACCGACTGCACTTATTTAGGTGAATTGGGGCTTTACACTATTTCACGTAAAAGCCCCCTGCCTTCCATGTTTGTGGTGTTAGTATGAGTTTAACCTATAGAAAATACACTGTATATTATATACAAAACTGAAATGTTACGAATTTATATCGATGGCTCACTGTACGAGTAGAGATCATTCCCTCCAAATGTCCTATAAATGGTGTCATAATTATCTTCTATATTATATTCTGGTCCAGGATTTCTTTCAAATATAGTGTAAAGGAGTAGGGTCAGGTGAAGATGCGAACTGTCCATATAGCCAGGGCTCAGCGACCTTCAGTTCCAGAGTTATGCCCCTGCTCAGAAAACCTTGTTAAAGCGATAGGGGCTGCACCGGAAGTGGTCGAAACTGTGCCTACTCTGAGATATTATTAATGTTATTACAATCTGCAAGTTTCATTGAAATCGGTTCGTAATTGCGGTCTGTAGCCGTGCCACATGAACCTTGTGGTAACCTGATATCTCGGAAACCGCTAACCGGAAGTGGTCGAAATTTTGGCTACTCTGAGATATTATTAATTTAATTATAATCTGCAGGTTTCATTGAAATCGGTTGGTAATTGCGGTCTGTAGCCGTGTCACATGAAATGTGTGGTAACCTGATATCTCGGAATATTATTTATTGCTTGTAGTATATGTGTGTTATGTTTGATATTAGCCAGTCAATGTATTCATGTGATAGTATTAATATTATTTATAACTTGCAGAGTCTATGTTATTTGTCTGAAGTGTTTTGTCCAGAAATTTGTTCTGGGATTCTTTGGCTGTTTTGACTATTCGCATTCATAATAAAATATCTCTGAACACCACCCCTCTAATCCTTATAATAAAATATCTCTCAACACCACCATAAGAAAACATGAAATTATCTTATAGGGCCATCCCATGTCAAGCTGACCAGTGTGTGGAAAAAATAAAATCACATGATGACAAAGACATTGTAAAATGCCATCCCTTGTTTATTTTATTATAGTTTTGATTTTTGATATTAAAAATATTTGGAAATCAGCCAGTTGTATTCGTCAAGAATTTTTTATTATTTATTTTAGGGTCCATGATAAAAAAATAAAAGTATGAGCAGTATTTACACTAACCATTTGTCTTTGGAATGGCGCATTACAATATTCAAAAATTAAATACTGTTCAGATAATTTTTTGTGTGGTCTGATTTCTCCTAATATGTATTGTTATAGACTTTTTTTTACATACACACATCTATACCTATATTCTACTTTCTTTTTTTACCTTTAAGTACCTTAATATAAATATCCCATTTTCTTTTTTTTGTAATTTTAGAGACTTTCTTTTTAAAAAAAACCCCCAAAAAACAAGACTATTCACATATCGGGCTATGTTTTCGTCCAATTCCTAGTAATATTAGAAAAGTTCGATAATATAAGAGTTATTTTTTTTTGTGGCGTCTTATATTATCTTCCTGTAATTTTGGAGTCTTTATGGCCTATATCATTTTTTTTTTTTTAAATATTTATACTATGGGCCGATATCCTATTTTGTTTTTAACAAATAACTAATTATATTATCGGCTTATATTCCATTTTCTTCTTTACAATTTACAATGCTATTTTTAGTGGTAATTTCAGAGGGAAAATAGCGCAAATTTATTTGTAAAAAAATATAGGATTACATTTTATGGGCCTATACCATAAGTTATATTGATCAGTGAAGCCTACTATTTATCGAAGCCGCTTATATCAAGATCAAATAGATGATATATGACGTCAACGTGCTAGATCGTCTTCGATCTAATTTCTCGATGGTATGCTTAATCGTTGTCGAAGCATTTAATGCTGCTTCAGTGTTGTCTAAATGGTTCAAGTTGGGATGAGTGTAGGCACGAACAGAGTATACTTCATTATTTCGATGTTACGTTGCCATAGGAAATTTTGATGCATTTCCTTGTCGAGTCCAAATATTACACTAATCATAATATATTTTCTTCAAATTCCTGAACTCTTCATATATATAATTAAAGACCACATAAGATTAAAAATCTTAATTGAATGTACTTATAGCCAATGGTTACTATATCCATTTTACGGCAAGTTCAAACCAATCTGATTAAAATTAATTCAGCTATTGAGGTTTAAGTATCGGAAAGCCAAAAAAGGTTTTCAAATTTTCAATTACAACCTTAATCCAGTTGATGACGTCATATGCACTACGCATACTATATACATTATCTATACAATATCTCACGACTAGTTGACATCTGAGATATACGTTTATTATCTATACAATATCTCACGACCAGTTGACATCTGAGATATATGAGATCTGTGCTAAAGGATTTGTTTTAACTAACTTTTATTATATGGAAAGAACCACAATGACATTTTTTTTTGTAAATACTCCACGGATCTATGTGGTTTTTACTGCGAGAACTTCGCTTTTCCACATTTTTCCCACAGGTTTTTTTCGATCCGCTGCGATGGCACCAGCCAGCTGGATCTCCTATTTTAACTTGTTTTCACTATGACAAAGTGAGAAGATGACCCGCCCTCTCTTCCCACGACAACGATTTTAAAACCATTTTTAAAACCGTGTTTTAAAGTGATTTTTAGATATACAAGAACTTTTTATTATTTTAAATCTGTTTTAAAGTGACTTTTAGATATACAAGAACTTTTTATTATTTAGTGTTTTTACCTATCTTCTATATATTACTCATTCAGATGTAAATAACTTAATTAAATCAACCTGTCCATAATATCATGCATTATGTATTGGACGTTAAATTTGTAATCAACAACAACAGTTGACAAGTGTGTACGTGTCGGTCCAATTAACATGTGACTGGCATAATCATAATCACCGAATTATCGTCTTGCGTTGTTATAGATTAGACATTTGTGAGTGAATTTAAAATGCCATATCATGCCGTAGATCCATTTAAGGTGTCATTGTTTAAATAGGCCCCGTGACAACTGAAGACGACCTAAGCAATTAGCGCATTTACCGGTAATTTGGATAACCCCGTAATACTTGATATCCCAAACTATTCTCTATAAGTACAAAAATACAAATGGTGTAAGTCAATTGTCGATATATTCATTATTAGCTGGAATTTATCATTCAATATTGTTTTATACATCATCAAAAATATTTACATATAACGTAAAATTGTCCATCCAAGACCTTTTTTTTAGATAACACACTATTCAATACAATTCATACTTCTGTCAGACTGGTTAAAAGTGCTACCAACACCCTGGTGCTCCCCTGGGACATATTTTGTATTGGTAATATCTAAGTTGTAATATTTAACGTAGGACGCCGTGTTGGTCAAGGGAGACAACTCGAATCGTATTGACGGGCTAAAACTGACGGGTGTTGGGTGGCCGAATTGTTTAAAGCGTTGTATCATAAGGTCTGCCATTGAGTGGCGTGGTTTCGATTCGTTACTTGTACGTGAAAAAGAGAAGGTTCGCCTGTCCAATCTCATGGGTTATCCCGGGTCCTCCAATTGCCCCCACGGGTACGCGCAAGCGAGTTATTGAGATAACATTGAACCATACGTTAGTCCTTAGATGACGATTTCACTCTCTCACCATTGACGGGTTTGACCTTTTCGATCTAATCTAGCCCCGTTAAAAGGAATCTATAGACTGTGACGTCATTTTAGTACGCAATGTTCCTAATTCACGTTTGTTTACTTCCGGATCAGTCCAACTCAAATTTATGAATATTCACCCAAATCCTGGCAGCAAATATCAATTCAAGCGTTCTTCGTCGATCCGAGATCAAAGACAAAACATAAGATTCAAAACGGGGGTTTGGTGGTGAGTGGGTGAAAGTCATAAACTATATTCGTTAAATCAGGGGAAGCAATTAACACGTCAGTGCGGACAAGTGGAACGTTAAACTCCATTCATTCTTGGGGGGTTGGATGGCCGGATGGTTAGGGCGAACGCGTTTTATCATAAGGTTTGTCAATGACTGAACTGGTGTGGTTCGATTTCCCGGTTGTATGTGACAAGGAGTAGGTTCGCCTGTCCAACCCTAACAAATTAATAAACGAAAATAACTTTAATGAATCAAAATGGTGGTCTTTGATAAAAAACAGAAACGTGTCTTTTAATAGGGGAATTCTGAATATAAACTACCGACACTTAAATCGAATGATATAATACTGTCTAAAACGAAAAACGCTAGAAACTATATATAAGTCATTCATTCTTCCAATTTTCGATTATGCAGATTGTGTATGGAATAATTGTTCTAAAGATAAATCAACCCTACTTGAAAAACTTCAACTCGACGCATTGATAACCGGTCTTCCACGTGGTACCTCTCATAACATACTTTATACGGAAACTGGAATCTGTCAGCTTCAATTAAGACGCTATCAACATAAAATGATACTTTTCTACAAATTTTAAATGGACTAGTTCCTACATATCTAACCGATATAGTTCCACCTCTTTTATCCGCTGACTATCCCAACCGTCTTCGAAACCCAAACCTAATAATTAAGCAAATAAACTGTAGAACATTACTTTACCAGAATTCTTTCTTTCCATCTTCTGTTAAACAGTGGAATGATCTAAGTCTTCCAATAAAAAATTCCAAAACTATTTCTGAATTCAAAACTAAATTAAAATCAAGCATGCACATATCGGAAAATCCCTCTTGTTTATGTGGTCAAGGTGTCGAAGACTGTGAACATTATTTCTTACACTGTCCACTATACAACTCTTAGCGAAATATAACAATAAATAAATTAGATTTTGAACATAAAAATATACAAACGATACTTTCTGGAAACACGGATATTTCTTTTGAGGACTATTCCTTCATCGTTGAAATCGTACATGACTTCATCAAACTAACTAAACGCTTTAAAACTGCCTAGATCATTACCAAACCTCCCCCTCACGCCGAAAGCAGGTGAACTCATAAAACTTGCTTGGCTAACTAATTTTGGGCCTTGGCATCGACATCGTCTTATTGAATATCTGCCGTTATAATCTACTTGTATGTGTATTGTATGTTCATTCCAAGGGATCTTTACCTTCACCTTCGGCACCCTGTAAAATATGTAAATCAAACATATCCAGTCGTCTATCTTCTCAATGATCATTGTCTATGGAAGCGATTTGACAAAAGCAGCAATGCTTGTTATTGTATCCATGTATGTTAAATATAGCTGTCACTCACTAAAAAATAAAATATTGTTTAAACTTTTAAACCTCGTGGGTTTTCTCCTGGTCCTCCGGTTTCCTCCCACTGCTAAAGACCCCTACGCACAGGCGAATAATTGAAATAAAATTGAACCATATGTTAGTCCCGAAATGACCTAGTTTGTGTCGTGAGGTCGTTCAACCCTATTTCTCTCTCTCTTCATTCATTCTTAAGTAATTTAGGGACTTGTCAATACTATACGCTAACCCGTAAGGCTGATACAGAGCCATGGTGGCTCAGTGCGTTGGACGTTGCCTCGCTAACCTAGAGGTCCCGTGTTCGATCCCTGCTTTGGCCGAGAACGTTCATCGAGATTTTCCGGCGTGATTCCCATTTGTCTGTCTTGTAGGGCGGGTGACCTTGCACCCAACAACGTATAGTCGTTTGGATGGGACGAAAGACCGATGGTAATTTGTCTCTTAGAATTTTGAAGGTGAGCATTCCTTGGTTGTATTGAATGCGTTAGTGGATTGTAAGCCAATTTAGAGATTCAAACAAAGGTGCCGAATATGAATCAGGGTTTTCATCCAAATTGCTCCTTGATGCACGTTTTTGAAGTTTATACAGGACCTCTAGTTTACCTGTATTGACATTACTCCAAACTCTGGAACAGTAATCTAAGTATGGTAAACTATAACCGTTGAAAAATAAAATTCTAAGATGGTGTGGTAAAATAAGGTTTTAACTTTGTCAGGGGGTAGCTTTTGGAGGAAATGATTTTGGAAATTTTGTTAATTTGTAGATTCCATTCTAAATTTTGGTCAACAGTAAGTCCTAATAACACTGCTTCAGATACATAAATACCTGTAAAAGATTATTATTGTACTTATAGGGTTGTACCATTAGAGCTTTTATTGTCATGTAATATCAACAATATATATTTTATGTTCATATTGCCGCAAGATTAGTAAGCACTTTTATTGTTATAAACTTTTGTAAAACGGTGTGGGGCGAATTATCAGAGTATTTTTGTTTTGATTATATTTATTTTTCTTTTCTTTGCGTTGTTTTTGTAATTGGAGTGGGTGAGGGAGCAGTTTGGTTATGGGTGAGTATAAAGTGGCACCAATTGTTGTCATTCAATTCATGTGTACAACATTTAAACAGGACAGACTAAATACTATAATTCATTCTTGTTAAATATTGGAGGTCACCATTCGAAGAAATCTTGTTTTCCTGACAAAGTTCTCCCATTAATATTTATTATTTAAAGTGATCGAGTTTCAATCCGTTTAAATCAAGTTTGATTTGTAATTAATAACGCTGTAAAATGACAAATTTAATTACATTGGAAGGTGGATACTGATCAAATAAAGTTTCGTTGGCAATAAAAACGACGGAAAGTGTTAGAACTAGTGAGTATTGTGAGATGATAGCAGACGAAAGGTCGTCAACAAGTCAAAACAAAATGTCAGCTGATAAACCTTGTTATTACTGTTATATATAGTCAAAGAGTAGAAAGAAGTTTTATTTTAATCCCTTCAAGTGCCTGTGCTTTGGCCTGCATGGTTGGTTGAGATATTATCTTATTCAGTTGACGCATGCGTTATAACCCGAAATACCCCATTTCACTCATGTGTCACTATTTTTGCGGATTCCGAGAATTTAATTTAAATATTTTATGTTAGTTTTATAAAAGTTGTAATGTAGTGTGGCGCGCTTTTTTACTTCTTCTTCTGTCTTCCGCCACAAAATGGTGTAGCGGTTTGGTAGTGTGGGGAATTCTGCTGCAATTGTTGCTCAGGCCGATCACAAGCCGTTTAAGGTAGAGACTCTTCAGAGGAGAAGGCGAACTAGCTAAAAAGTAGTTTTGCTCTGTTTGGCTCTCTTTCTTCGAACAAACGGAACAAAACTGTATAAAACTATAAAGTTTTATTATGTATCATAACATATATACAGGTAAGTTTTAATGGACTGGGAAAACTCTTTTATACTATTTATAAAGAGGCGAACTGTCCCATTTCAAGCCGTTCTGTGATCTGTTCTGTTTAATAGCTAAAAGCTATACTGTTCATTAACTGCAAGCAGTTAAAGGCTGTAACTTTGCATTAAACGCATGTCTTTAACTGTTCATTAGATGCAAGCATCTAAAGGCTGTATCTGTTTATAAACTGCATGCAGTTTAAAGTCTGTTCATCAGATGCAAGCATCTAAATGCTGTGTGCTCAAAGAGCATTCATCATGAACTATAGGTGTAATATCTAGAGCTTCGCTTCGACCCTGGAGACGGATATCCCAGTGGGAACAACTGACCCAGGGTAACACGTTCGCCTGGCCGTCTCGACAGGATAACCTCGATTCTGCGAATTCGTTCCAAGCTCATGCAAAATTATAAACTATACGCTCCTTATGTAAACAGCGTATACATTGTCAACAATATAAATGCAACATTATTTAACAGATGGACATAATGTGATTTATGATTAAGTTGATATACAAAAGTATCATTTAGTTACGTTTGATAAGTTATAGGATATGCATATAAATTATATTGCATGCTATATATTCAAATTCAGCTATTTAAGTAAAGGGGGGATAATAATACTCAATACTATAAGACAATGTATTATGGTACATTTCCAACAAAATAGATTATATAATAGGGATATAAACTCACTAATAGTATGCTAAATAACAAGACATGGGTTTCTATTAAATTATAAAATTAAACATAATATATGGCAGATAGCAATATTTTTATAAAACTTAGAAAGAGTCTGTCAACATACTATTCACAGAGTTATCAAATATCCTTTCCCTCACTATATATAACTACAGTGACCTATATCTAAATATAGCTGTTATTAGTCTTGACCATTTAGGCGTCTACAGACCATAAATAAAACAATACTAACAAAATGAAACTAGCTTTGCCACAGTAGATATGATATATATTGACTTCTAATAATACATACTTCACGTCATCGATGTGTGAATATACCATTATTACAAGGGTATAACTAACAACTAACAACTCAGATAATAAAATAGCAATATCTGGGACAATTGTAACGTTTCTATCTTCATAAGTCATCAAGACGTCAAAATATCTGATGTAGGAGTAGGCCCAGCGGAGTGGGGGGGGGAACTAAGGGGGGGGGGCCGCAAGTACTCTTTTCTCCAGGTTATTGCGGTCCCTGGACCCCTGCCTATAAGGACCCAGGATGGAAGCCTCCCCAATCAAGAATTGCTTCCGCCGGCCCTGAGGAGACAAAATAACAGAAGCAAAACAAAATCTATGTGGAGTAGTCGATAACAATGTTTTATATTTTAGAAGAAAAAAAGAATCACCAAGTCAAATATTGTTGAATACAGTAATTATATCATCTATTGAAATATTAAAGTAGTTGACGATATATCCATTGTGATACGACAGGCATATTGTACTATTATCTTATCTGATACGTTTTAATTCTGATATACCATATATTATAGGCTATAGCTGGGTGTCTCTTTAATATAGAATATATGAAATCAAATACATAAATCTAAGGGTAATCATTATTTGTATTCTTAGTTACACCGAACGTTTGCCATTATTTGATTATTTTTCCATGATATCTCTTTAAGTAAATCGTGATCCACGGGGCGTGATGACATTATCTCTGTCTTGTATCATACGATACTTGTATTATGAAACACACATGTATATACAGTCGTGTAGACTGACATCTATATATTCACACTATTACATGAATTATATATTCAAACAATACACTATAGAATTATCTAGCATATAGTTTACCTCGTAATTCATTAAATTAAATAGTTAAAATTGTACTTTAAAAAAACGAGTGTCCAAAACTGTCTATTGGCCACAACAAGGGCGGATTTAGGACATAGCAAGAAGGGGTGTTAACTATAATTACGGAATATATATCGTCCCATTATAAGTATAAACTCAAACAGTTGAAAAAAGACTTAGAAGGTTAGTGAGATATCAATTCGGACATTGATCAATTGGTATTTTCACTAAAATTAAATAGTAATAAAATATATACAAAGATACACTATAATAATCTTGTGGGGATATGTTTTTTGTCCGTTGGTGAATCATGGTTTTAAATGTCCTTCAATAATTTTAACTTTATCTCCGTCATATCTTCAGCAATTTCTATCCCCGACCCCTACAAGATCTTCCTCGTTGATATAATGTTATAGTTGTCTTATCGTCTTAGGAAACATGCAATAATGTCTCTTGGTATTTTTCTATCAGGCCATTATTCATTCTCCCGACCTTACACACAGCGTCTATTGCAATTTCATCTTCTATTTTTAACGTATTGAATAATATCAATATTAATCTGGATGATCAGTGGGATGGGTGTGTGTGGGTGGGGGGATGGTGGCATGAAATCTGCACAATACCAAAACCAACTTTTCTAGAGTATTTTATGGCGCAGTTGGGGCGTTTTCGAGATATTCGGGGGTTAAGGTCAAATGAGGTCATTTACGCTGAAAGTGAACACGCAGCCATTCTTGTATCATGAAAACATGCTGAGAATGATCGAAAGTAATCACTCTTTCAATAAAAAATGTAAACTTGCTAAATTCTTAAACATTCATGAAAAATTTACACACTTTTAATCACGTCATCAGATACGTGTTTCCCGGTCACAGATTAACGTCGGTTTTCCCAGATTAGGATTCCCGGAAATACTCTTCTCGTATTTCGCCGAACTGAATAGAAATTACAATAAATCAGTTTATTATGGTGTTCTATTTCGGCCACTTCGCGCGTCGCCTTTAAAAAAAGCGACGCGCGACGCCAAATTCGCGTCGCGCGTCGTGCATCGCTCTTTTCAGTGTTAAGCTATAGAGAAAAAAAAAGCGACGCCGGCTTTTTAACACGACGTCGGCCCTCAAAAGGCGTCGCGCGTCTCCTTTTCTAAACTGATATTGTTTACAGTTTTGATGATGAAATGCGCATGTGCCAGGAGAATTCATTTGTAATTTATTTGCCTTTTGGTATTTTATCTTCAGTACAGAAATTTATATTTGACACAAGGAACTGTCATTAATATCCTATATTATATAACATTACATTTCTATAATACCCAAATTATATGTTATATTTTAAAACTCTATTCTAAACTTAAAATCGTAAACTCTGGGGCCTGTTTCACGAAATTTTAACTAAAGATAAAATCCAAATTTTAGTAGATACTTCAATTTTGATTGGCTAAGCACTAAAATCAATCTAATATTTTCCAATCAAATTACTAAAATTTGAATTTGATCTTCTGTAGGGTTCTTAATGCATTCGTCATAGGATATCCACAATAAAAATATTCTCGTATTAATTCTGTCTTGAGGACCTATAAAACAACTGATGTAAATAACGGAATCCACACCTACAACATCGTTATCAGTACCCTTTCATCGTTTGTTTAACTATAGTGTCTGTATCTGCAGATAGCACGAGGTCACTCTTTCATAGTAGAGTTTAAAATTTTAAGTTTAGAACAGAGATTTAAAATACAACATTTAATCTTGATATTATAGAAATGTCTTGTTATATACTCTTCAAAAAAAGTTGGGGATATTCAGAAACAATACAAAACAGGCCAATTGCTTATCTGACGACCCCATTTCACTCGCAAAGAGATACACTGTCCAAAGTGAAAATGGACATTTTTGTTTTTTGTCTTAATAATGAATAATTGCTCCACCAATCCTCAGACATTCAGCAATTCGTCGTGGCATGCTCCTACTCAACCGTCCAATCACGATTTGGGGCAATCTGACCCACTCCTCTTGCATTGCCACGACCAATTCTTGCAGTGTTGTCGTTTGACATTGACGTCGACGAACACATCTCTCGATCAAATTAAACGTAACACACTAAAACAAAGATACACTAAACAATAAATCTTATGCAAGAACCGATAGGAAAGCAAACATGGATAGTATAAATCCTTGAAGTGTCAAGTGACCCCCCCCCCCCCCACCGTGTATTCCGCTATTGCGTGTCGCATGTGCAGCTCAGTGGTTCTGTTGGGGCGATAAGTTCTTCATCTGTGAACATACTCTCAAAGCATGTCAAGTGACCATGACTATTTATCATATGTCAACCTGCATAAGTATTTGCATTTCAATATTCCCTAAAGGATATTAATGACAGTCCCTTGTGTCCAGCATAAATCAATTATTGAAGATAAAATACCGAAAGGCAAATAAACTGCAAATGAATTCTCCTGGTACATGCGCATTTCATCACCAAAACTGTAAACAATAAACACCATTTCTCTCTCTGTCTCTCTGTATTTGTGTCCATTTCTCGGTGCCAAAGATTAGCAATTTAGCTCCTTTAAAGAGTCGTTCTGCTTGTTTGTGCTGAATCTGCAGTTGTCTTATAAATTATATTACCGTCCAGGTACTAAAGAGCAACCAAACTGAAAGTCAGTATATACAATAATGGCAAACTAGTGGAATGAAGATATTGACTGGTATTTATTCGTCATAGAGGACAATTTCACAAACACCAATGTCTTACCCAGTGTGGTTAATAATAGAGTATTTATAGGATATGACCCTCAGTGTGGTTAGTAATAGGGTATTTATAGGGTAGTATCCTCAGTGTGGTTGTAATAGGATAGTACCCTCAGTGTGGTTAGTAATAGGGTAGTACCTTCAGTGTGGTTAGTAATGTAGTACCCTCAGTGTGATTAGTAATAGGGTATTTATAAAGTAGCACCATGTAGTACCCCCAGTATGGTTAGTAATATGGTATTTATAAGGTAATAGGGTAAGGTAAGACCATCAGTGTGGTTAGTAATAGGGTATTTACAGGATAAGACCATCAGTGTAGTTACAGGGGCGGATCCAGGAATTTTTGCAGGAGGGTGTCTGCCAGGTTCCTGATACAATGTATCTCCCCCCCCCCCCCCGCCGCATGGTCTATATCGTCATTTTAGCGTATATACATACACATTGAACTTCTTAAACAGAGAAATTCAACATCTCGTTTGACGTCAATTTTTATTATGAATTAATACAATGACATTGTGATTCAATTTCATGGATGCAAAGCATTAATTGTGAAATCACATAATGTTATTATCTCGTGCTTTGAGTGCCCATCCTGTCCCACATCTGACGATAAAGGATAAAGCACACGACCGAGAAACTTTTCTCATAAAAAGTGTTGATTTACAATTTTTTTTATGTTGCTGAGCAGGGGGGGGGGGGGGTCGGCCCCCCCAAACACCCCCTCTGGATCCGCCCCTGAGTTAGTAATAGGGTATTTATAGGATATGACCTTCCGTGTGATTAGTAATTGGGTATTTATAGGGTAGGACACTTAGTGTGGCTAGTAATAGGGTATTTATAAGGTAGCACCAGGTAGTACCCCCAGTATGGTTAGTAATAGGGTATTTGTATCATAGGATGGCATCTGTTCTTCGCCCCATCCGAATAACTAGACAAACTTGATAGTAAAATATGAAATTCGTTTACAAAATGTAAACAGTTTTATGGCAGATTTTGATATTTATTTTATAATTATCCGTGTGTGTGGCCGTGTAAATTTTTAGTAATTTGTATCTGCGCATGTGCATGTTAAAGGTCAACAAGTGATCATCAATTATCATGGAACTAGGCAATGACGTCTATACTCTGACGTCATTGGTACTAGCACAGAGTAAAAATACAAAGAGTATCGACTCGCATTACGGCCCATAGTCACACAGCGACGCGCAATGCATCTTGGGAATCTTCTGTAATAAACACTCACTGACAGTTCGCTCAACGACGTTACGATATCTATATCGATGAACTAAATCTCTTTAATTTCGTAGTTTTATAGTATTTTCGGTAACAAAACTACCGAGAATTATCACATACAAGCATACGTTAGTTGTGTGTGTTTTTCGGGAATTTATAAAACATGATTCATATTTTTAAAACATGCATAGATAAAGCGTGGTCCAGCCCGGAATGAAGTGAGAGACGGCATTTGTGACGATTTATGAATTGGCCTATAAGGCCGTAAATTATTGTCGATTTTAAAAAGTTTTTATTAACTTTAAAACTAATCCACCAAATACTTGTTGTTTCGATTCCTAGATTTGAAATGTAATTTCCATACACCTTAAAATGGACCATTTGAAAATGTCAAAGTGACACGCCCTTTTTTGGATAAGGCCTATTTTATTCAACATCAACACGATTTACCTTTGTCTTCTAGAGCTTATTACTGTGTGATTTTCTTATTTATTTTATGTTAATAAAGTAATCTTTCATTAAAATATAAAAAAATAATTTAAGAATATTAAAATCGAATTTCAAATAGGCATATAACGTTTTCCAATAAACAGATTTGAGCCGTTGGTTGTTTTCCAAGATAAAACACCTTTGGCCCCAAAGTTGACTCACTGTGTGCTTTTATGATTTTTGTTCTATTAATTAATGTAGGCTTTCATTTTTTTAAAAAAAATAAAATAATTAACGATAATTCTATTTGAAATAGGCCTATAATATTTTTCAATAAACATTATTTAGAATGAATACTTTGCATATTGCTCTGGGTGTCATGTAATGTTTTGACAGACTTTATAGGCCCCCTAATACTTCGAAATTATCCAGTTTACACTACTACACAAGAATATATTAAATTATTATAAATCTGAAGTTTGCTCTAGATATCCATGACATTAGGTCTGATCTGTGTTCAGAGTTACTTTTATTTTTGTGATTTTTTTGTCAACTGATTATTTAGAAATAGAAAATTTAGTTTATACTGTGTACTTATGGAATTATCTGCCATGAAAACTGAAGTTTACCATACAGCCTACTATTACTAGATAATGACAGAGTAAATTAAAATTATTTTGAATTACTGAATGGTTTAAAATTAGTGACAGTGCGTCAGTAAATATTTTATTGGTCGGATTAAGGCCTACCAGTAAAATGGGAAATGTGATTTTGAATAGCATAACAGTATTAGGCTTTCTGTATTAAAAGCTTATTGCAATCGAAAATTGAGCAAAATAATATTTTTGTTATGAAATTTGGAAAGTATATAACATACCATATACATAACACTTAAATTGTTTACCACAAGTAATTGTAGACCTACATAGAATAACATTTTTTGATACACAAACTATAGAATGTAAAAAGAACATGTGCAACTACAGACTTAATGGGTAAAGCTTACGATTTAAAATTTGATCCTTTAAAAATCACAACTACATGTAAATCTAAAATTACGAAAATACTAGATAGCATGCGATAAAGAATGCAAGGAATGAGTTGGTTTACATCGAAGCGCAACTACTTCTTGTCCCGCGAAAGCGCAACTACTAAAAAAGATCTACAATTTATTAATTTAAATTACCGGATATTAATACGTTTATTAGACCTATGACTATGACATGTCATGGATTCAAGTGGCGTGGTTTCGATTCCCCACTTGTACGCGACAGGTGTAGGGTCGCCTGTCCAACCTCGTGGGTTTTCTCCGGGTCCTTCAGTCTCCTCTCACTCAGTCAATGCTAAAAAAAAAAGACCCATCAATTGAATTATTGAAATAAAACTGAACCACGTTAGTCCCTAAATTACCTTGATTTGATTTAGCTTAGACTTAGACAAGTTAGAGCAAAAGGTCATATTATATAGAGCGAAGCTCTAAAGCGCCGCGCGGAGCGCGGTGCTTGAGCAAAGCTCTTTTCCGGTAACACAGGAGCGTAATTGAAAATGTCACCCACAGACTGTTGATTAAGAAAAAATTCAGACCGGAACCGGATACACTGGAGAAAATAGGCAATGCGCATGTCAACTTACCAAATCTCGTCCAAGCGAGATTACGCGCCTTATAGAACTATTTCTATGATGCGTCTAATCAATGACGTCACATATTTTTTACGTCAATGAAAATAATTCTCACACTTTTTTGTTCTTTTTTTTAAAAACAAAATTAATGTATACAATTTAGATCTAAATAAAAATCAATTTTGAAAAAATAAATTATTTAACATTTTTTGTATCACTTGAGAAAATTAATTATTAAGGTTTTGTATTTGACAATAATCAGCTTCGCTCTACTCAGGCAATGCCTGTTACATATTCATAAGTTAGATAGCTTAAAGACGTATAGGCCTACCTATAGATCTACTTCTAGGCGGTGCTTGAGCAAAGCTCTTTTCCGGTAACACAGGAGCGGAACTGAAATTGTCACCCACAGACTGTTGATTAAAAAAAAATTCAGACCGGAACCGGATACACTGGGCAAAACAGGCAATGCGCATGTCAACTTACCAAATCTCGCCCAAGCGAGATTACGCGCCTCATAGAACTATTTCTGTGACGCATCTAATCAATGACGTCACATATTTTTGATGTCAATGAAAATAATTCTCACACTTTCTTGTTCTTTTTTTAAAAACAAAATTAATGTATACAATTTAGATCTAAATGAAAATCAATTTGGAAAAACTAAATTATTTAACATTTTTTGTATCACTTGAGAAAATTAATTATGAAGGTTTTATATTTGACAATAATCAGCTTCGCTCTACTCAGGCAATGCCTGTTACATAATATGTAACAGGCCTTGCCTGAGTAGAGCGAAGCTGATGTGATTGTTGTCAAATAAAACCTTCATAATAAAGTTTCCCCAACTGAAAAAAGAACAAAAAGGTGTGAGGATTTTCATTGACGTCAAAATTATCTGACGTCATTTATTCGACGCGTCATAGAAATATTTCTTAGAGACCCAAAATCTCGCTTGGGCGAGATTTGGTAAGTTGACATGCGCTGACATGCGCATTGACAGACATGCGCATTGCCTGTTTTCCCCAGTGTATCCGGTTCCTGTCTGAATTTTTTTTTAATCAACAGTCTGTGGGTGACATTTTCAATTACGCTCCTGTGTTACCGGAAAAGAGCTTTGCTCAAGCACCGCGCTTCGCGCCGCTATAAGAAATCTATAAATATGGTTATCAATAAACCTAATCCTAACCGAACCCAAATAATAGATATCGGTGGACTAATGATCCCCAACTATTACTTAATCCTTACCCTAATAATATATATCGGTGGACTAATGATCCCCAACTATTACTTAATCCTTACCCTAATAATATATATCGGTGGACTAATGATCCCCAACTATTACTTAATCCTTACCCTAATAATATATATCGGTGGACTAATGATCCCCAACTATTACTTAATCCTTACCCTAATAATATATATCGGTGGACTAATGATCCCCAACCCTTACTTAATCCTTACCCTAACAATATATATCGGTGGAATAATGATCCCCAACCCTTACTTAATCCTTACCCTAATAATATATATCGGTGGAGTAATGATCCCCAACTATTACTTAATCCTTACCCTAATAATATATATCGGTGGAGTAATGAACCTGCGGACTAGTGAGCATTCCCCGATCGAACATAGACCTTCAGGTTAGCAAGCCAATGTCTTACTCACTGAGCTACCGCGGACCCCCCCCCCCCCACACACACACACACACAATCAATGACATGAGAATACTGACTTAGACTTTGTCTCGTTGATAGAACATTTTACTTCACTTGTTTCTAGCCCGTTTGTTGATATATAATTTTCTCTAAGCTATATTTTATATATTATATATGATGTTATTGACAGGTTGTTTGAATATAGATCATTACCATGGCGACGTATTAAAATACAATCGTAAAAACATAAAACCATTCTTTGAAAAATGACATTAAAATTCTCTGTCGTAAGAAGAGAGGACGGGCCATCTTCTTCTTTCTCATAATAAATGTAAATTAAAATTGGAGGTCTAGCTAATTCATTGGCTAGAATTCAATACCGATAGAATTTTAAATAAAAGTAGGGAAAAAGAATCCGCTTACTTTGTAGAAAAGCGAAGTTCTCGCAGTAAAACCCATATAGATGGAAGGGATTGTAAAGGGGGGTGGGGTGTGTGCGTTGTCCTTGACCAGTGGTCTGCGCTAATAATAAAATGGTGCCCCGTTCAGGTGTAAAATCGTATTTTTATATTTAGTTGATGGCTGTAAACTTTAATTACTTGCTGCCAATCGTCCAAGTCCTGTAGTCCAAAGGGGATTGGACAAAAAAAAATTATACCGACGTCGAATAAATGAAAGTTTTATATTTCGATAACCACATGTATTATAACCCTATTGTATTTGTCCTATAAATCTGATTGTGTATATAAGTCATGTATAGAAATAACTATTATTGAGTGATTCATAAATACATGTAACTATTCAATAAACTTTTATAACGGAGTTTTCATATAAAAGGACACGTCAGAGCATATTATTATAGTAACAAACAGCAAACTTTATTACAGACATATTACTTGATCCTAGAAGTTTAACACTACGTATATTGAAAGCCACAAGTCCATCAATTAAACAGTCTACCACCACCTGAAATGTAAGTTTTTGTTACTTTTATGAATTGTACATGTTTATCACTTTTATACATCATTTAGTTGAAGAGAGGCGTTAGACTATTTCACGCATAAGACCCCTCCCCTCCGTCACATATAAGACCCCTTCCCCCAATCCCTCATCCTAGACTATTCAACGTATAAAACCCCTCCCTCACATATAAGAGCCTTTCCCCAACCCCCCACCCTAGACTATTCCACGTAAATAAAACCCCTCCCTCACATATAAGCGCCTCTTCCCCAATCCCCCACCCTAGACTATTTCACGGATAAGACATTTCCCGCTCCCTCAGATATAAGAGCATTTCCCAAAATCCTCCACCCACACGACTAGGGACAGATAACATTGTGTTTGAAACACACAATAATAATAATAATAATAATGACTTTATTTTCTGAGGGAACATATTTAGACATGTCCTTCCTACCCTATAAAACTAGCAACTACACAGTAATAATATTTACAAAGTGAATATATATCATATTATATAAGCTTATATTACAGAAATATCAAACAAACAGGAAAGAAAAGTAATTATATATATATATATATATATATATATATATATATATAAATAATTAAAAATATGAAATCTGTAAGTTCTTTACTTAAAGTTTCATGCGGTACAATACAAAAAATTTTTTTTTTTTTTGTATTTTTCTTCTGATAAGTGTGGGAGTACCGCATGAAACTTTAAGTATAGAACTTACAGATTTCATATTTTTAATTATTTATATTCGCTCTGGATTTATTCATCGAGCACTCTGTGTTTAGCCTATGCACACTATTTGGATTATAATATTTATATATATATATATATATATATATATATAACAAGGGTGTAGTGGCCTGCTTATCATATTACTCATTTTATCGGGTAGTATAGACTCCGCCTACATTGGCATCACTTATCGATTTGTCTTGCCTTATTATTGTTTCATTTCCGCTTGTAAAAAAGTAAAGCAAGCTTGCTGGTGAAGCCACAGTTTGACAGTTTTATATGGGAAGAGTAAAAGGGAAAACAAGTTTTTACAGGCAAGGACAGTATAGAATACAGATATAGAATCCTGTAAAAACAAACCCACTAACTCTTCATAAAGATAAAGTACATGTATTTGTATTGTATGAATATTAAAATATCTCTACATTGACTTGATTGTCATCATTGATGTTACATCATTCACTCAGCCCTTCTAGTAACTTCTACAGTCTCGGAAAGACTGTATAAAGGGTTCAAAGATTTAACATGTTTTACTAACTCGCTTTTTGAAGATAAAACTTGAAGACGCATGTTTCACAGTTTGAGGTAGTGAATGCCAGAATACAGAGGCGGTATATTGAAATGTTTTTGTCATTGCCTTTTTCTTACTTTTTGGAATTGCTAATTTAAGTTGACTTTCTGATCTCAAAGTCATGGTAGTTTCGGTCAATTTAGAATTTTCACAGAATGTGTTACATAAATATGGTGGTAATTTGCCTCTTAGAATTTTGAAGGTGAGCATTCCTTGGTTGTATTAAATGCGTTGGTAGATTTAGAGATTCAACAAAGGTGCCGAATGTGAATCAGGTTTTTCATCCAAAATCCTCCTTGCCGCACGCTTTTGAAGTTTATACTGGACCTCTAGTTTACACTAGGGACCGGGTATCATCCAGATTTTACGAAAAAAGGTAAGAAACTACCCTTATCATCTAGAATCTAATGCACGTCAACAATGTGTTAAATGCCGTCAAGATTCATCAAAAACCGCCCAGTTTGTGCTACCGTGTAGATTTAGAAACACCGTTTAGTTTTGACATTTATCGTCTACTTTACGACCGTCCAGTTTCTCGGGATGTTTTAGATTTGAAAGGGGTTTAGTTTTTAGACAAGGCCTTGTTTTCCCGGACGTTGTCGAGAAATGAAGAGTGTTTAATAACACAAGACGTTTAGATTTTACGACAAATTGGTGCAGGCAGATTAAGAATAGTGTTAAATGATTTATACCATACTTCCAATGATTTATACCATACTTCCAATGCCATATTTGGTGCATGCAGATTAAGAATAGTATTAAATGATTTATACCATACTTCCAATGCCATATTTGGATTATCTATAGTTTTAATATCTGAAAAGCTTTGGAGAGAAAGGTCATTTAAAAATGCATATAATATATTGAACTGTTTGAAATTTCTATATTCGATTTCAAGATGGCAATGCCGCTTGATGTTTTCATCATTTCCTATGACAAAAATTACTGAATAATGATCACTAAGACCTTAAACTGAAATATTTCATTCTATAACCGTATCGAGGGAGTTTGTATAGATGATCTATTATTGTTTGACTATTCTGAGTACAACTTGCTGGAGAATTAACAAGTTAGGTAAATTGTTTATCGTTAAAATTTCAAACCATTGTTTAGGAATGTTCAGTTTAAAATCCATATTAATGTCACCCATAATATATAATGGTATATTTGAACTGTTAACAATATTTAACTGGCTTTCAAAAATGTTATACCAGTTTAGATTGGAGGCAGGAGGTTGGTAAACCAAGAATAATAAAAATGATTTTCTATATTTGTGTGTAATTTCGATCCATATTGTTTCAATTCCCCCAAAATCTAGCCGCCTCTTAAATATGATGCTAGACTTTACTTATATCACCGGCGTTTTTCGGGGCTATTCTGCGTTCGAATATGCACCCAGGTGATACATATGTACATATGTAATATTTCATACATATGGAAGAGCTAGGATTGGGGGTGTATAGCTCGTTACTGGAGAAGTATTCTGGTGAAGGCGGTCACTGTTCATTAAAAGTCCAATTCCAAATTCATTTCAATATTACTTTATATACAGTTTTAAAAATACATTATTTACAAATTATATACAAGGCATTCGATCTCCTTGTCTGTGTGTCTCTAATTTCATCTGCCCTCTTGTCTGTGTGTAGAGGTCTTTTAAAGTAACTAATTTGTATACAGACAAAAGGACAATGATTTCAACAAATCAAATTAAAGATAAAAATATTGTAACACATCAAATGAAAAGAAGTTAATTAAATATATAAATTTCATTGGTTGAAAGTTTCATAGTGAAATATAATTTATAGGATCTAATAAGCTTTAAGCCATAAAGAATTAAAAAGCATTGACACTTGATTGGCATTGATCAGACTGCATTGTTAACTGTATAAATCTTTGCTCAAGGTTTCTCTTAATAAGCCTACTGGCATCCAAAGATTATAAAACAGTCAAAGCCAATCATGCTTTTAGGCAATTACTTTTTATAGACTTTAAATCAAAATATTAATCTAAAAGTAAAGAAAGACCAAATGATAACCATACTATTAGCTATATTGTCTATATACTTTAAGAAATAAATTCTGTATATCCTTAAAATAAAATTTGAAAAAGAAGTAGAATTTAGTATCACTATTCGGTGATACATACATAATTAATCCTCCACCAATTTTATTGCATCCATCTTTTCGAATTATTTCAAAATTAGAAATATTTATATATGCGCGAGTAATCTTTGAGTGTAAAAATGTTTCAGTTAGACCTAAAATATCAATTTAATTAGATTCACAAAGAATAAAATCATTTACTTCATCGAATTTACTGTAAAATTTGTTGATATTTAGATGACAGAGTTTGAATCCATGACATTTAGTGATAAATAGATTGGAAAAGGAATGAGGCCATTTTGTTCAAAAATTAACAGCAACGTATCAGTTCATATATTAAAATCCTAAATCCTAAGGAGGCTATGATGTTACCTTATGATGTCTGAAAATAAATCACCCCCCCTCCCTCCTATATAGAAGTATAATGCGTCCGCTATTAGGGCGGGACAATTTCTATTTTTGTGTAATTGTTCCGTACAGGCACCGTTTTACGTCAATACTATTCTAGTTAATTGTATTAATGGTAATTATCTTTGTCTGTAGAATTACATCTAGGGCACACCTTTGTTTTAATAATAAAATGGTAGAATAAATGGTTATTTAAATTACTAGCTTTATTTCTTAATTGCCAATAGATAATATTTTCTTTCCTATTTCCAGTATTATAATATAATGGTGGTGTAAGTAATGGGTATACACGTGAAAGGCCCGATTTAAATGTTCTTAAAGTTTGTGAGGTTTTAATGTTTACCAGTAAATTGTTCCAAAGTTTAATTGTGCAGGGAAAGAAACTATTAGAATACGTGTTGGTTTTACAAAATGGTGGATTGAGGTTCTGACTTTCATTACGAAGACTATAAATTTAAAAATTTCAGTCAGATAAGTTGGGCCTAGGTTGTTCTTTATTTTATATAATAAGTAAATCAATTTTTGTTTTATTCTACGATTAGACAGCGATTCATACCCACGCTCTTTGAATAAATTGTTTTTAGATGAATTTCTTCTAAGGCCAGTTATTATTCTACCTGCTTCAGTTTGAACACTTTCCAATAGATCAGAATCCTTCTTTGAACAGTTATCCCATACAATATCAGCATATTCTTAAATCGGGCGAATAACAGCAAGATAAATTTTATTAAGTGAAATTCTATTAATTTTCTATTTCAGTATGCGCAAAATGTTTAGTCGACCACAAGCTTTCTGGTATATATTTGAAATGTGTTTTGACCATAGTGCATTTGATTAAAATGTTAATCCAAAATGACAATGAGTACTTACGTTTTCAACTTTTATGTTTCCGAAAACAACGTCTGGATGGATTGTATTTTTTTCAAGTAAAAGTAATATTTTTAGTTTTATTGGGGTTAAAAGTTACACACCACTGTGTAGCCCACGATGAGGCATGTCTTTAGTAAGGATCATTATGAATAATTGTAAAAAGTGAAGTATCATCAGCAAATAGTCGTATGTTATTGTCGGAGATATCATTTAAGTAAATCAAAAAAAAATAAGGACCCAATACACTTCCTTGGGGGACTTCAGAATTAGTATGCAAATAATTTGATTTAAAACCTGCTAAAACTACGCATTTTTATCTATTCCTTAAATAGTGTTCAATTCATTTAAATATTTTTTTTACTAATTCCACATTGTTTCAATTTAGTCAATAAACCTTCATGCCAAACTTTATCAAACGCTTTTGATACATCACAAACTATAAATCGAATTTGCTTTCCTTTATCAAGATTACGTATCATAACATCATTAGCTGCGTTCACACTGCATGCGCATTGAATGCGAATTCCGGAAACCGGCCTCCGGAATTCGGATTGGGTTTTCCCGGTTTAAAAGCGGTGCGTCACATTACAGTTTATTCGGATTGAATTCAGAATGAAAAGCGCCACCCTGAATGCGCCGTGAAGGTCATTCATATCCAAGATGGATGCACCAAACATTCGTATTGGTGATCTTATGTTGCTTATGTGTAATTTCCTGAGGCAATCAAGGCTACATCAGCGGGTCTTACATCTTCGACACCTTGCCATGCAGCGCCGGGCACGATTTCGTTGGCACCAAAATCAAATGCGAATGAGGATGATTATTCTTTTGGTAGCGTTGGCTATACATTAACACGTATGTACATGTACTTCACTCTTGGCTCTGTACTAGCGAAGATACATTTCATAATTGAGATGTTATGAAATGGGGTTAAACTTCCTACTGTTCTGGTCCGACTGGGCTTATAAAGACGGGTATATACCATTTTCCCAGGACAGTGGCGCTACGGCCTACTATCAAGGGATTTTTTACGTCAATGTGTACACGGGAACTCTGTCTTTCGCCCCAACGAACGACTAGACTTTAGTGTGTTGTAAATGTTTGCATTACTGACTAAAGGTTAGGTATGCCACAACCCCTGTTGACTGCTCAGAGGACTTAGCTGCTGAGGACGTATGTTTCGTTGGCTGACAACTTATCGTTAGCTGGTTATGTTACCGTAGAATTTGTTTCAGTGACGAAGGGCAACAGCTATTTAGGCTACACCCCAACATGCGCGCAAAGTTATCGTTTCTGATAAAACTGTTGATCTGAATCAAGCGTGTCACACTCAAATCTTGACTGCGAATAACCCGATTCGGAATTATTGTTCCGGTTTGAATTCGGAAAAATATACGGATTCGTTAATTCAGATTCAGTTCGGTTTTTGTCGAACTGAGTGTGACGCCAATGTCCGGCATAAGACTTTATTCTGAATTCAATTCAGATTAAACCCCTAGTGTGAACGCAGCTATAGATTTCTAAAAGTTTTGTAGAATCGTTAGGTTGAATAACAGGTTATTTTCTTTTTTAAAATTATAAAGATTTTTGAATAAGATTTTCTCTAGTATTTTACATTAAATGAGCATGTTAATGAAGTTGGTCTATATTTGTCAGAGTAATGCGGATCACCCTTTCCTGTATACGCTTCAATGATATATGAAGTCTTTCAAAAATCAGGTAATAATTGAAGTTCTAATGAAAGATTTAAAAATTTGGAGAGGGCTGGTGATTGGGGAGTTAACTTTTTCAGTACAGAAGGCTTTGAGCAGTTAAGAATTAGTAACTGGTCTTTTACTTCTTGTTCATTTATAATAAATGTCTGTAATTCGTTGTTACTGCGAGAGGCAAAGTTTGGAAGGTCAAGTTCATCATTTAATTTTGAAATTGAGGCAAAATAAGTGTTAAAGATATTTGCCTTATCAATACTAATGACGAGATGGTTACCTTTTCATTATCAAAAATTTGTAATAGATTTTGCTATTTTCCGCCATTTATTTGGTGGTAGGGTTTTAATATTTATTTCTTTTTCTAATTTGTCTTTAAAATTATTTTTAGCTTACCTGATTAATGTTACTACTTCATTTCGTATTTTTCTAAATAAAAGCCAAAGCCAATGATTAGAATTATTATTATTATTTTTTTGGGGGAGGGCGGGGGGCGCATTTGTGTGCACTATTTCGTTTTCGAATTTGTATACGTATAGCGTTATTCATAAATGGCTTATCATTTGGCCGTATAGTTACTACTTTTGTTGGGATATACTGTATTAATGCTTTATTTAAAACGGCTAAAAACTTGGATAGACTTTATTGATATCATCATTATTAAAGACGTGATTTGTCCAATCGACAGTTAATAATTCGTTATTTAAACCTTCATAATCTGCAAGTTTATAATTTCTAATAGTTCTTTTGGTATTCTAATTGTTTTTATGTTTTTATATTTAAAGATAATATTATTGGTGAATGTGTACTGCATATAGGAGCATTAACATTATAAGTGATTTCTTATTAGTAATAAAACGATCAATACATGAACGTGGTAGCGTTGTGAAATTAGTCGGTTCTTTTATCAGATTTTCAAGATTTAATATTTGTAATAGTTTTTTAAATTTAGCACAATTACTTGAATTACTTAAAATGTTGATATTAAAATCCCCTGTTAGGACAAGAAAGGAACCACTGTCTAATGCATTTGATAACGTATCATAAAATATATCGCAAAAGGCAACCCTTGTATTTGGAGGTCTGTAAATTACACCGAGTAAGAATTTGGTATGATCATTAAATATGTCTATAAATATTAATTCAATATCAGTGTTTATGAGATTATGTCTAATCTGAAAGTGTAGATTATTTTTAATATAGACAGCAACCCCACCCCCATGCCTGTTTCTATCAAATCTAACAGGACTTTTATAACCGAGCAGTAAAATCGATGAATCTTTAATAGTGTTGTCTAGATGAGATTCAGTAATACATATTATATCATGGTTAGAGAATTCTGCTTCAATTATATCTTATTTTGGCAATAGGCTACAGACATGTATTGATGTGAACAATGGAAATGTTATCTGAACTTAATGTATTTAACGGACCAGGGTTTTGTTCTATGCAGCCGACAATTAGCAAAGTTTTAATTATAAGCAAGAGGTGAATATTTATAACATATTACGAGATAGGATGTAAGATCACATACAAGGTATGTTGATTGTTCCGTTTGAGAGGCAAAATATCATTAATTTCAGTCATGAATGTCGTTAAATAATATTTTGCGTTCACATGTAAAATCGGAGCAATCAAACATATATTTATATCTATATATTTATGTATCCATAGAGAGAGATGACTTTAAACTAAAAGTTACTTTAAATATGAAATTGTGACATTTTACACTCCAAGAGGTTTGATAAATGGACTACTGAAAGGTGATAAATAAATTTACAATATATTACAAAACAATAAACACAACAGTTAGATTACTTTCTTATAATTGAAATGAGATTTCATGTTTTAAACGCGAGTAAATAAAAACCAGTATTAGTGGGCATGGGGATATATAATTATATATGCAAGGAGGTAGAGCTGGTAGATAGTAATTTAAGTAATCTTTTTGCACTTTGATGGAACTTAAGTCTACAGTAATAGGGACACGTGAATTAAGGTGTACTATAAGTAAATTAAATTACTTAAGTTTTATCACAAATATTTTCAATAACAGAGTTCTTTTCATTGTTGAGAACGAATATTTCAGTGTAATTTATTTGATTCTAATATTGATTAAGATATTCAATATACATATAATAGATTGAATTAATAAACTACAATATCATCATTGTATTAGTAGAATAGAATAACGTTGTTTAACTTAATAATTTAAGCTAGTGAAACTTTCATCAGGATTTAGCATTATTTCATATCATTTCGTTCCTAGCTTTGTAAATTTTCATATCATTTTGGCAAATCGAATGATATTTTTTATTGGTAATAATCAAGTTAGGACTACAAAAGTTTGTGGGTAAAATGTAAACAGTAAACAACCAGCATTTTTTATTTAATCTACATTGTGGAATAACATAGCGCACACTACGTGTTGGTGTTAAGTATTTACATATGTTCATTTATAATCAACCTTATTTATCATTTTCATTCGGTTTAGGATTGGGTGTAGAAGTAAATAAACCTAGGTCTAACAAGGACTGTTGTCGTAACAAGGGGCTTGATTGAATTAAATCAGGTAAATTAACCGGTTGAGCTGTGGTTACAGATGTAGCTGTTCAACATTTTTGGCGTGTCATAAAACTGATTTATGTCATCTTCACAATTAATTAATATGTTCTTGTCATCATCTAGATTTCTTACATATATTCGGCTGCCCTATGTCCAACAGTTTTTAATTTTTTCAGTTTGAAGAGTTCGCGTGTTTTTTTTATACAGCTGAGATTTTCTGTGTGTCAAGGCTTCATTAATAAAGATTTTTGTTTTATTTGTTACGACCTGTTTGGTTTATTGTTAAACGGTCATCTCGATCGTTTAAAACATGGTTATTTATAATATCTATAGTATCAGATTATCTGTATTTTCACCAGCTCTCTCACTGATACCACTGAATTTAAGGCATGTTCGTCTAGAATATTGTTCAAGTTCATCAATTTTATTTTCTAAATGGTCGAGGTGACTAACTAAATCTTGAGTTAGTTTTGGTTGGATTAAGTGAACAATATGGCTCATTATGACTTCGCGTTTAAATAATTCACCAATAAATGACTGTCACGACCCATCATCTTTTAGAACATTATCTAGAAAATCGTTTATACTGTTGGAATCATTTGGATTTGAATTTGAAGCCATCTCCCTTCTTGATCGTTTTGGTTGTCTTGATTTCGTCATTAGTATTTATATACAACTTATACACCAGTCTAGCCTTGTAAAAATAAGCTGAGTGAACTCGCGTGAACTGTTTTCCCAGATACATGTATTATACAGACGATTTTATAAGTCAACGAAAAGTCTCCCTTTTTGCATATGTTTGTCACAGTTAACACATTAAAAATTAATTTAGTACATACTCAATTTACTCAGGAAGTTTTGATAAATCATCTGAAATATAACTCTATTTAAACGGAAGGAGATTGACTCAACACGTCCACCTCAGTCGGCCATTGTTGTTAGAAGTATAATGCGTCAGCTATTAGGGCGGGACAATTTCCATTTTTGTGTAATTGTTTCGTATAGGCACCGTTTTACGTCAATACTATTCTAGTTAATTGTATTAATCCGTACAGTGTTTTTTTGTTAAAATTAATAGGATATAGACCCACACTATAAGTATTTTTTTAAAAACAAAATCTAATATAGGCCTATAATATAAGTAATTTTTTTTAAAAAAGAAAAAAAGATATACGCCTATGCAATGAAAGGTGTTAATTAAACAATATACAGACCCCATAATTAAAGAAAGATAATATAAGACCCACAAAAACTAACTTACATGTATATATCTTTGAACTTTTCTAAAATTACTAGAAATTGGACGCAAACATAGGCATGTGAATAGCCTTTTTTTAAAAAAAGAAAACAAAATGAAAGAGCCTAAAATTACAGATTATACTGACCACAAGACGAAAGAAAAAAAAAATAACTGAATAACACATCTTGAGGGTTTTTTTTCCTCTAAAATTAACTGTAAAATTACTCAAAAGTAAAAGAAGAAAATGGTGTGAGGCCTATATATTTTAAAAAAATAAATTTGGACTGTTTTGTATTTAATGAACACTGAAATGATGAATTTTAAATTGTAAAGAAGAATATTTGATACAGGCTTGTAAAATATAGTTAAATAATACAATCTTATATTTTAAAAAAGACAAATTTGTGCTATTTTCTCTGAAATTAAAACTGAAAACACAGAATTGAAAAGGAGAAACTAGGTTATAAAAAAATAATATCAGTAGTATTTTTAAAGAATATGATCTCGGCCTATAACAGTAGTTTTTTTAAAGACGAAAATATGATATAGGCCCGTGCAGTGAAAGGTTTTTATTGAAATAGTATGCAGATTCCATATTACAGACTACTAAGAAAATATTCGATCCCACCCCCCAAATAAATTAACTTCTATATCTTTAAACTTTTCTAAACTTACTAGCAAAAATACAACTTGGCATTTAATGCAAATCTTTATATATATATATATACGTAGACTCTAGTATTACAGACTATGAAGATCATATTATATAAGACCACATAAAATAACTGTTCTATGTATCTTGACCCTTTTGTCTCTAAAATACTAAATAGTAAAAAAAAAAAAAAAAGAAAAAGAAAATGGGATTTTTATATAAAGGTCCTAAAAGTTAAAAAAAAAAAAAAAGGAGAATATAGGTCTAGATGAATGTATGTAGAAAAGGGCTTTGAAATTACATATTAGGATTAAAAAGAACGCACAAAAAAATTATCTGAACAGTATTTAAATTTGAATATTGTAATGCGCCATTGCAAAGACATATTGGTTGTGTAAATACTGCTCATACTTTTATTATTTTATCATGGACTCTATATTAGATTTTATGTATTTTCTTTTACCAAAGGGCGTGATACAGTTTGTTATTCATAAAGATTTAAAGTAAATAGTACAACATTCTGAATACAACTGACTGATTTCCAAATATTTTTAAAATCCATAGTCAAAATTATATTAAATAAACAAGGGGTGACATCTTACAATTCCTTTGCCATCATATGATTTTATTTTTTCCACGCAATAGCAACAACATTTTGTTATTTCAGAATTCATATTACAGCTTCTCTGCCACAAAAATTGAAAATAATAGATTAACATTTTTTATCCTGTAATGAATATCTGCTGTTAGTGTATATAAGTAATAACGGCATAGGAATATTTAATATTAAGGGGAAAAAATAACACAAATAATAATGGTAAGATGTAAAATTGAGACACACGGAAAAATGGCACAAGTAAAAAGAAAATAATTTATTAAAATTAAATAACAAATGAAAAAAATGTTTACATTGTTTTGATTAAGAATTATATCATTCATTACAATAGCCGAGGGGTCCTATTCCATAAATGAATGTATTACTAATAACACTGGTGTAAAGAGGCTAATTTTGACCTTTTATTAATCATGGTGTGAGAAATCGTCCTCTATAAGTCGCTGAATAGTTGTCAATATTAAGTATTCTGCTTTAGTGTTACAACAAAACATCATATAAAGTCGTCAGTCAGTGTCCTGTTTGTATGGGTGTATTAATAACAAGTAATGACTCATATTATATCATCCAATCCGCTTAACGGTCGTGGAAACGGGGGAATTACCCTATTCATGTACTATGGAACAGCTTAATCCGGCCATGTTCCTCCAACACTTGCACAATCGCCCTCGACTTCTCGCGGCGAGAGGTCAAGATTATGATATTCGATATCTTCAGTTATTAAACTTACCGTTATATACTGGTTAAAACAAATGAAAGGAAATCAAATGGGGTTTAATGTCTTGCTAAAGAAACGTGTATTCTCTTGGAAAAATTTAACACTTTAAACGTGTTCATCAAAATGACACAATTTTTATTGAATAAAATATTATTTATGAACTTTGATTTTATTAAGTTTGGAGTTAGATTCATATTATTTTAGTAGATTTTATCTAAAATGCTTAAAATCATTTTGTAAAACTCACCTATACGGTGGCCGATAAGGGATAGGAAAAATAATTTTCAATTTTGTTAAAGTTTGCTTTTTGTTATTTTAATTTTAATTTTTTGATATAATTTCTTTTTCTTAATTGTCACTCTAGCCAATTTTAATATAATTTCTTTTCGATAATTTTCATCCCAGTCAATTTTAATTTTCACCTAAGTAATTTTCAATATAAATTTTTTTCTTCTAATTTTCACCCAAGTTATTTTTAATTTATTCTTGAATTATCATCCGAGAACATTTGAATTCCCACCCGAACCATTTTTCACTTATTTTATTTTTTATAATATTCACCCGAGTGGTTTATAATTATCACTCAAGTAAATTTTAATATGATTTCTATTCTGTTGAATTTCCACCCAGCGTACGTGTGAGGTCATTTTATCTAGCCTCGCTTGTACGAAAAATCGCGTTTTTAGCTTGTGAACCGTCTAGAGTTCACAATTTTTATCAGATTTAAAAATCCGGTTAGTATATCACCGATGCACCTAAATGATGGTAAATTTTAATATAATTTCTATTCTGTTGAATTTCCACCCAAAATCGCAATTTTTATTCAAATTTTTAAAAACCGTTTTAATATATCACCGTTACACCCTAATGATGCCCAGGTTCGAATTTTGGGAAAATCGGACCGAAATTGCCAGACAAAATGACAGCTATGGTGTAAAAGTATGGAATTCCAAAATTGTGAACACTCTAGAGGTCACAATTTTTATCTGATTTTGATGAAACATCCTGGATTATGTCTCCAAATTTTACGGGAAAAAAACACGTTTTTAGCTTGTATTCGTAAAAGTCGCAATTTTTGATCCTATTTTAAAAAACGTTACACCGTAATGATGACTGAGTTCGAATTCGTGATAGTTGGACCGAAACTGCCGGAAAAAACGGCCGCTCCTTGTACGCAAATAGTGTAAAAGTATGCAATTCGAAGGCTGTGGACACTATAGACTCTAGAAGTCGCATTTGTTATCCCATTTTGATGAAACTTAAAATATATGTTTATATCTCTCAGACCTTGGCGCTTTTCTATATTTTCGCATATCAGACGCTACGTTCCTTGATTATGGCCCCTGATTTTACGAAAAATCTCTGTTTTAGCATGTAGATCCTCTAGAGGTCACAATTTTTATCCGATTTCATAAAACGTTTCAATATATCACCATTACATTGGTTCGAATTTCGTAAAAATCGGACGAAACTGTCGGATGGGCGCTCCTCGTACGCAAATAGTGTAAAAGTATGTGATACCAATGCTATGCTGTGTTATCAATATGACTATGCTCTAATTCTTCCTGGCCATAGTTACCTCTCCTTACTGAAAACATTCTGAACGCAAAGTTTTCTGGAATTTAATTTGAAGCATTGAGAACATATCAGAAATGTCATACCCATCACCTTCCATTTCAGAGATACCCCACCATCTCCCCAGTCCTGCCTGTGATTTTAAGAATTCAATGTCAAGCATTTTGATAACCAGGGGACGAGAAATATCGATTCTGCCTTTCATCTCTTGTTAAATGTTGGAAGATATAGCGAAATGTTTGTTTGCTTTGTACAGTTTCAGATAACCAGATAATCATGGCGTACTCGCAGGAAGCGACAAGCAAGAAGAGAAGTAAACAAGGTCGCATGGCCAGAGATGACATGGCAGAAATGAATATACCACAAAAGGGTAATTTCTGATGAACAATGTGCTTTTTATTGAATCACCATAAAATGGCTTTCTAGTCCCCTTTCTTGTATATAATTTTAATACACCCACTTCACCCACATGAAAATGTGGTCGTATTGTCATCCGTCCATCAGTCCGTTCGTGTGTCGCTTTATTGAACCCTGTGAAAGCTCTAACAACTAAAGTTATCATCCGATCTGTATTTAATTTACATGTACTATTTCAATTTGTAAAACGAAGATGCCTATCGCATTTAAGCAATTTCTGTTTATAACTCTTAGAGTTATGGCACGTGTTTCACTTTGTTGAAACTTGTGAATGCTCTAAAGACTTAAGTTATCTTCCGATCTATATTAAATTTACATGCTTTATTTAAATTAGTAAAACGAAGAAGAGTTTTGAATTTCACCAATGTCCGTTAATGCCTTACAGTTATGACCCTTGTTTCACTTTGATGAACCCTGTAAATGATCTAACGGCAGAAGTTATCATTAGATTTGCAGAAAATGAATTCAGTGGCTTGTAAATTCTCCCATTACCTACAAAAGAATACATATGCGTCAACCCTTGCTGACTTCTCGGATGATTTAACTGCTGTGGGCGTATGTTTCATATTTTCAAATCGCAGCCTATTTTTGTTTTTTGTAAACTAAAAAGGCTGTTGTATTCAGTTTGTACTACATACATACTACATTCAAATGTGGTCGTATATTGTCGTCTTCCCCGTCCGTTGGTCCATTCGCTCACAATTGCTGGTGGACGCTCTAGAGTATTGAGGCTTCTATAGGCGGTAAATATCCGATTGACTTCAAATTTAGACTATTTCAACAATTTCCGATAATTACTGCCAGAGTTATGGCCATTGGCCATTGATCACTATGGCAAATCATATGGACGCTCAAGAGACTGAAGTTAATATCCAACTGAGTTCATGTTTAGGTCATACAATTTGCAACGATTTTGATAATTACTACCAGAGTTATGGTCCTTGATCACTTTGCAAAAATGACGTGAAATCTCTCCTAGAAAAGAGCCATTGATAACTTGAATAGCTAAATTCGTGAAATTAAATGTGTATATTAAACGTTAGCATGGGGCAGAACTAAATGCCAATGAAGGTCATTATGTAAGATTTAGATAAAGAACTGGACGTCGTCACTATAATAGTTAAAAAATGAATATATTGAAATTTTCATTCAAATTACTTTATTCTGGGCGAAGATATTAGCCTTTGAATGTTTGACAAGATGTGTGCAGAGGTTGTAGCCACCACACTGGTTGTTCGAGGCTTACCCTTCCTTCGCCATTTTAAGATTTAATTTACTGAAAATAGGACCAATATGATGTCATCGATAGTTGATTATGGTTTTGTCGATTAGCTCTTGCATAATGCATGTTTAATGGGATGTTGCTGTTAAACAGATTTAAGTGTGTTGTAATTGCCGACACAGACAACAAATATGCTGCAACCCTTGTTCACTGCAACACTATTATAGATTGATGTTTTCCAGAAATTAACATTAAGATTATATGACATGGTAACATCAGAAATACGATGTCATAACTTCAGGGATAATATCTCGAAAAATAGGCATTACACTGCAAACATAATTAATTGAATTTTAGTTTGTTAATAGTAATCGTTATTATCTTAACGACTGATAAACAAACCTTGTTGTTATAATATTGTTATTATAGACACAGGTATAATATTGTGGTGTTTATTTTCTCAGTAGAATACCAAGAGAGCTCACCCAATGCTGAGAGGAGAAACGTTATACCTAGAAGAGAGAAGGGGAAGATGTTACCTGAAGATGAACATAGGATAATATCTAACTATGTGTATTTAATCGAGAATCTGAGACCTCTACAACCATTATTAGACAGTTTAACTGAAAAATTTGTACTAAATGAAGATGACTTGGAAGTAATCAACAGAGCGAAATCTGAGGGTACCAAGGCAATGATACGTAAATTTCTAGATACTCTTCGGACTTGTGGTACAAATGCATATTCTAAATTCATCCACTGTTTAAATAAATTAGAATATAGAGCAGTAGCCGAACAATTAGCATCAGGTAAGTAAAATAGCACAATGTACATTTGATACGATTATTTACATATTTCAGTTGGCTTTTTCATAACTAAATACCATGTAAAAAGCGGAGAGTATTAAATGCATCTGTTCGTCTGTTGATTTTGGCAACATATTTCGCCTTCCATAATGATAATTTTCTGTCCGTTCACAAGCTCCAGAGAATATTTAGCTGATTGAACTAGATTTATACACGGTGTTTAAAGTTATGAGATGAAGAAGACTATTCGATAATTACTACGTTAATTATGGCCCTTTGAAAAATTTTGTGGACTTTCTAGAGGCTACAGTTAATATCCATTTGATTTAAAATTTATATACAATGTTTAAAAGGTTATTCAATAATTACTGGCAGAGTTATTGTCCTTGAAACTTTTGAACAATGTTGTGCATGTTTTCGAGATGAAGTTCATTCAAAACCTGAAAAGCTTTTTAATTTACAATAGTTAATGTTTTGTTCGAAACGTTGTCATGGGGCATAACTAGAAGCTAAACAAATTGTAATGATTTCTGATAATTGCTTAAAATGGGGTTGTCACTGGTAATCAGTTTCAAATATTTTAGGTATGTTTCGTTATCTGGCAACCTATCTTTGTTTACATGGTACGGTTCTGAACTTACTAATATGTATGTTTCTATTACAGATACTTATGATACATATGATCACTCACTAATAGATGAAGAAAGCAAAGGGCTGACAATTCCAGGTATGTCATTACGTTTTAGCCATTTTAATTAATAATTGAAGAAATGGCAAGGAATTTTCGAGTCGGACTGTTTTTAAGCCGGGGTGTATATCTTTCACACAGGCTTTACTGTTAGCTTTCACATGTTGTGAAAAACCATGGTCAAGGGTTATAAATATAATTAAAATATAGTTATTTATAAGAATACATATGCACGTGGTCCACATTCATACCAGGCACGGTGATTATTGTTGTCAATGTTAGGCAATAATAATGATAAACCATTATGACAATATAAATTAATAATGGCATCGTGGTGTTGATATACCATTAATAACAATATGGTGCAGATAAACCAAAACATGATCACATGCATTTGATTAATACGAATTAAACAAGTATTAACTACGTAGACTAAATCTATAAATGGTACTGATTATCTACAACACAATGATGGCAAAATGTAAGCGAAAAAGCCCTGATTTACAATTTCGTAATAGTTAGTTTTGCATATTGGCACAACCAGATAAAAAGTCTATGGTATGACTTTTGTAACAATCTGGTTATAAGCGTGCAATAAATTTAAACGAAATGAAATGGGGTTCGACACCTTACTTTTCTGAGCTATTGAAGACGGACATACCTGATACAGTGTACTGTGAAGGAAATTTGGCCCGGTCAGAATCTTTTTTACTGAGCCTACGCCGCACCTGGTTAGCCATGGGGCATGACCCTCCCCCCCCTCCTTTATATATTATCCTGATTTAAGGCAATATTTTATTTTGAGATATATTATTGTGGTATTAATTTTCCGTAAAGATCATCTGGGTACATTATTATGTAAAAGTTGAGTAATAATAATAATCCGCTACTTTGAATTTAAACATTTCAAATCCAGTCAATGACCAAACAGACTTTACTTTGCTTAAGTACAATTCAGTACGTAACTCCAGAATGATAACAAATAAAGAAAGCAGTGATATACTAGAATGGAAATATACATTTTTAAAAATGACTGATCTGTTCACCGACAAGTTTATAGAAAAATAGCACATGACGACGATGTTTTTAACGGTCTAATTTATAGAGATACTGTAACAGTGTTAAATCTTCAAGAAATAACTTCTTTTAATGCCATAAATACTTTGATTGTTCCAAACATATAATGTACAAGACGACGTAGTTAATGCCCTTAGTTAGCTTTTGTTTTTAGGAGTTATCTAAACATTTATATATTACAGTAAATAGAACATGTAAAATCACCAATTTACCGGATGCTGTAGCAATAGAAGGACGTAAAGGGCTTATATTTACTGTAACTGGTGAAACATCCATTAATCAACCACTCAAATTTAAATCGAGTTGGCATCCCGAAGAAGCTGAACAATATTTCATTCTCTATCCTGAACGTATGTATACGATTAAAATATTTGGAAAGATTATCAAAATGAGGGCCTCAGAATATGTGCTTAATTTATTATTTCTATGGAAATGTCAAACAAGTGTCCCTAATTCTTTGCAGGGCTCTTAATGGTTGTTTGAATAAATAAAGGCAAAAATAACTAATTATTTGACTTTAGATGCTATATGTAAACTGTTGACTGTGTATAAGAACTTTCAACTTCCAACTTATCAATTTGGTTTTCTAGACTTTTTGAGACCGATGAATATAATTCGAGTAAAAAAAATGCTGTAAGAAATAGATACTATATATATACATTTCTTGATTTACGTTCAACCGATATATATTGGATTGATATCTGTCGGTTTATTTGGTACAATTTAGCTGTTTCTGTCCTACAATCAAATGATACTAGAGTGATTGATAAATACTTGTTACTATATATAGATTAATATTTTACATTGTAGACAATGAATTACGTGTACATGTTACGTCAGATCCTGTGTTTACCTGTAATTGTGTGACTCTAACAGTTACAGTTAATGACGGAATGAGTGATTCACTTCCAGCTAACCTAGAAATTGTCAGTAAGTTCAATATTTGTTCTAAGAAAGCATTTGTTTAGAAGCTTTGTTTTGTATTTCCAATCTGACTGATGGATTACAGATACTGGAAATAAATATTTTAAAGATTATACTTCAGTCCCATTATGTGGGATTTGTACTAAAATTCTGTACTATTATTCTACATGTTCATAAATATGAATGGATTTGTTTCTTAACACATGCATATTTTAATACACCCACATGTTAATATAGTCCTTTACACCCACTTGTTAATATAGTCCTTTATTTTAATACACCCACATGCTAATATAGTCCTTTATTTTAATATACTCACATGTTAATATAGTCCTTTAATTTAATACACCCACGTGTTAATATAGTCCTTTATTTTAATACACCGACATGTTAATATGGTCCTTTATTTTAATATACCCACGTGTTAATATAGTCCTTTATTTTAATACACCCACATGTTAATACAGTCCTTTATTTTAATAAACTCACATGTTAATATAGTCCTTTATTTTAATATACCCACGTGTTAATATAGTCCTTTATTTTAATACACCGACATGTTAATATAGTACTTTATTTTAATACCGCGATGGCCCCATATGTTGAATTCAGTTATTTATTGTGTTAATGCCGAATTACTAGCTGTCTTCATTAACCCAGTCGGTAGAGAAAAGTAGGACGTTAAAACCCATTGAAGGCAATGGACAGTTTATTACCATATTTGTATTGCCCACAAGAACTGATTAGTTCCTGTGGATAAAAAATATGAATTTATAAACATACTATTTGTATTTATGCTAGATGCCCTCATAAATAAAACAACGAAAGAAGCTGAAAAGGGTGATAAAACTAGAATCCGATGAGAGTTCTAACCAGGGTATAGGGGTGTGTGGCTATGTGCCCTTCCTTCCGAAAAAGTGTCCCCGAATTTCGAATGCCAACACCAATGTTATCATATTCCCATTACCCCAATGATAATATTGTGCCCTCTTTTCCCGCTGCCCTTTCTTTGTTCCAACCAGGTCGTTAAGTACTTGGGGTTTACTATGTCCATGTTCAGATCTTCAGACCTTAATCATAATCCCTCAACCAAGTGTCAAAGTATGGTGTGCTTGGCTCAGCTATTCCTCAGATCAAATCTAATATGTGCCACAGTTTCATCCCTCACCTACCCCCTGAGTTTGGTCTGCCTACCCTACTTCCGAGACCTGAACACGCCTATGATATTTGCTCTCAATTTCAGAAGCGGAAGTGCGTGTAATATTAATTGGGAAAACTGGTGTTGGTAAAAGTGCCCTGGGGAATAGTATATTGGATTTATCAAAAGATACTAGATTTAAATCTGAATCAAGCGCTGCCTCGGTTACACGGTTTAACTCATGCAAACATCGTGTCAGAGAGGTAGACGGTGAAAAGTATCTTTTCAAGATACTTGATACTCCGGGGTTATCTGATACCAAAATTTCACACCAAGACGTAGCAATGGAGCTTGCCAAAAGTATAGATGGTCTGGCACCAGGACCCCATATATTTTCGTTTGTGTTACCTATTGGTAGGATTGATAGACATGTTTTGGAAACCATAGAACAATACACAGATTTATTTGGGGAGTGCCTAAAAACATATGGAGTGATTATTTTTACAAAAAAAGATGCACTTCAAAAAAGGTCATTTACAGAATATTATAAAGATGCAAATCCAGAATTTAAAGAATTCCTGGAAGATTACTGTGATAATCGACATTCTCTTATCAACAACGAAAACCCTCAGCCTGATGATGTTCATGGTATTTTAAGACTCTTGCTGGAAACAAAAAGAAACAATAACGGCGACCACTACAGAAATACAATGTTCGAGGAAGCTAAGAAGTTATACCAAGACAAGCTCCAGAAGATAGAAGAAGAGAAAACTAAAGTAGAGCGGGAACTTAAACAACACCTTGAGCTGCAAGAAAGAGATTTTAAACAACAACTCAAGCTGAAAGAAAGAGAACTCAAACAACAACTCCAGCTGAAAGAAGAAAATGAGGAGACATTTAAGGAGCGAGAGAAGGAATTTAAGGCGCGGGAGAAGAAATTTGACCAAAGAGAAACTGAGCTGGAGAAGAAATTTGACCAAAGTGAAAAGGAGCGTAAAGCATTGCGGGAAGAACTCAAGAAGTGGAAGCCATCGGATCAAGATAAAGATGTCAACTCTGTGACAGATCAACAACCACAAATCGCCAAAGTGACTCATGCTGATCCACCAGGACAAGAGATAGATTTGAAGACTGCGACAGATTCACAACAACAAATCTCTGAAGTGGAAAAATTAAAACAGACGGTAGATATTCGAAACATAGATTTCGTAAAGCTATGTAATCTTCTTTTACAAGATGGCTATTTGAATGAAAAAGACAAAGAGGATATAGTTTCATCAGAAGCCTCAATCAATACAATGGATACACTAATGGATATATTACATAAAACAAACAACAACAAGGCCTACATCATTGTTATTAACCATTTAAAGAGTGGAACTACCATGGAAACCACGAACACAACACAAGGTAAGTTTAAAATCATCACCACTTACATATATATTATAATATCTAGCAAGATATCATGTGATAGATGTCGTACAAAAAGCAGGATGTGCATTCATTTCTAAAACCCACAAACTCAGTTAAAAGACAACCATACTTTTTTTTTACAATAAAGCAATTGATTGATTAATTGATTAGGTGCTAACGAGAAAAGTTATTGTCCAATCTGCCAAAAATATGTAGGCCATATATATATGCATTATTCAAATTAGTGAGACGAACAAGCCTATGGAATTTCAGCAATGTCCATGAATTATTTCCAGAGTTATGACTCTTGTTTCACTTCGTGGAACCTTAAGACTACTCTGGTGACGAAAATACTCATCAGCCAATCTGTTTGAAATTGATGAGCGAATTATTTAAATTAGTGAAACAAATTATATTTAATTTGAATAACCTCCTCACAGGTGGGAAGATTTACCCAATACTACCAATACCACCCGAATATCACCACATACATGTGCTACAACATAATGGTGCAAAATAAGCATATTAGCCTACTTGATTTTTTTTAGAAAATAGCGAGTTATATCGCAGGACATGTACTTCCAATGCTATTACCGATGTCTGTGGCTGTTCCATCCCCCCTCCCCTATTACCCAAAACAAGCAAATAATAACCCGGTACTACCAAATACTACTCAATATTATCAAATAAAACACCTGTGTCAATCAATCCAGACGACTTTGAAAAATTCCCTCTTCTCAAATTTTCACTGATGCTTCGAATAATGTCACTATTGAACAAATTGTCTGGTATATATTCACAGGTGACGATGTCGCTGTGATGTCATTACCATCTAAATGAATAAACGCGATCTCCGATTTCCTCCCACTGCTAAAGACCTCTATACGCGCAGGCGAATTATTGAAATATATCCCCGAAATGACCTAGTTTGTGTCGAGTAACGATTTTAATTCTGAAAAAAATGAATATGTGAACTTTTATCTCTAATGGTATGGGTTTTTTTTTGAATATGTGAACTAGAATTAAATTGTTTCTATGGGATTTAGTAAGTGAACAAGAAATACAAAGGACATACTTCTATTGAATACAATTAGTACTAAGTATTACTGATCTTTGATTAAAATCTATATCAGTTCAAATAGCCACCTTGTTTAAACTTACATGTCTTAGATGGAGTTTAATTTAAAAACAACATTTTTGTTTGTAATTGTTTAAACTTACATGTTTTAGGTGAAGTTTAATATAAAAACAAAATTCTAAAACGTCGTTTTTATTCGTAAAACTGATTTAAATTTTGTGATTTTTGTTAATCTGCTGGATTAAATATATAAAGTTATTATTCAAATTTGAAATAAAAAGATTGAGATATAGTTGACCATTACATAATATTTGACTTTTGTCAGATATATAATATTCAAATAAAAGGATTGAAATATAGTTGACCATTACATAATAATATTTGAAATGTAATCTTTCAGTTACTCATTACTTTTTAATGTCCTATTATCCATTAGATTTGCAATACTTCAAACTGTGTAATGATTATATTTCATTTCCACTGACATCACAATTAACCCTGGCCTGTTCTACATACTGCAGTGTCAAAGATACCTTTTTGCAAATTGTTGAGTGTTCAAATGAAAACAAAATCAGATCAATAAATTGTTAAATAACGTTGGTATTTAATCTAGTTCCGCTGGTATTATGAAACACTTTTGTAGTCAATTACTAACTTACCACAGTTCATTTTGTAATTGAATCATTTTATATTGAAGATGACCCTAGACATGATACAATGGTACAGACAGATCAAAGTGACAGAATAAAAACAGAAACAGACACTGAAAATAAAGCGAATACCAATATTGAAGAAGCGGCTAAACCCGATATATCTGGTAAGTACAGACAGTAGCATGTTGGTGATTAGAACTCTGTGATTCCTTTAACTCGGGTACATGGATTGAAAAATCAGAAAAAAAGTCATAATTAAGGATGTGTCCGCAATAAGACCATACAGGAAGTGATAAGGCTCAATTTTGGGATTTCATCCATTTTTGTCTATTGGCTTACCTAGTGCCTAAACATACGTATATAAAATGTTAGAGTGATTGATCCACCCATGGAAATGCTGAGATGGCTTTTCCGGTCTTGAAAATGGTAAAAAAATCTGTAGTTTCACTTGTTTTTTTTACCACCAATTTCAGTACTTAATATCTCATTGATGCGAAGAGTCAACTTATCCAAACTGAGCAGACATATAGATCACTTTATTTTACATCGGTAACAATATTTATCGGTTGTAAAGGGAGATAACTGCGTAAATATTTCAATTTTCTTCAAATTATCGAACATTTGTTGAGTTATTATACTAATGTGCTATGGAAGGATAACGTTGCCAATATTATTTCATTGTTCACGGTGCAAACTGCAAATGTCACTAGTTCACAATACGTATTTTAGTTTTACAATTTACAATTTCCATTGCTCAACAATACCAATGTCACGGTGTTAAAATACAGAATACACTTTTCAATAATACAAAATACAATATAAAAGTTATTTTGCACATTACACTTCTGCATTCTGCATTTTGCATAATAGACAAATGCATATAATAGAACCTTGCATAGTAGAACATATACCTTATATGGGATGTACGACGTACGTCATTTGCATACGGAAAAAAATCCGGACTATGACGGAAATTAATGATTTACGCGATAAATCCATAAGGCCGAGGTCATTAGAAGGGGGCAGTACTCGATTTTGTTAGTCTTCAACGTCCAAGCTCTATACTGTAATCAGTTCGACGATTAGAGGATTCTGAAAGATAATAGTCTGGCTTAACGAGACTATTCTTATTTGTTCTCATTGGTAAAAAAACAGATATTTCAATTGAATCAATTTCTTGTTAAAAATTAAATTGAATATCTTATTTAATTGACAGGTCTCTAAAACCCTTTTTTTGGGTAAGGTTAAAGAATCTTATAGTAACCGAGCGGAATCTCTCACCCGTATTCCAGCACTTGGATTCGAAATGAAGTTAGCATACATATTCCTAGCGCCAATAAAAACCTAGATATAATTATCATGAAAATAATTGTTACCTTTATATTAGAAAATAACATTTTAAGACATATTAATGCAAAGTATATAATAATATGTAATAGACCCCCCCCCCCCCTCCCCCCTCCCCCCAAAGAAATTTGCTGAAATAAAGATCTTGGAGCCACCAAAGCTAGTTCAGAAGTTATTGTGTGTGTACGCAGTGAGCCTACCCTAACTCGATTCCCCACATATTTAGTACGTTTACGGTAATATATCTCCAAAAGCCAGCATAGAAGGCTTCTGGATTTTTGTATTCTCGTCGTTTATTCATCCCTTGACTCTGTGAAATACAAAACATGTTGCCACCAAAGCTCGTTCGGGTGCTTTTTGATGAAACGTGGGCGTACCCCTTGTTTATTGTACCCACGAACCCCGCCTCGAATCTGGGGCTGGGAACTTTTCGGTGGTATAACTCGATACCCCAACATAGAAAGTTAATGAAATTTGGCATGTTCACACCTTATGCATCTGTCGATTTGGTGAAATAAAGATCTTGGAGCCACCAAAACTAGTTTAGAAGTTATTGCGTGCGCAGTGACTCTACCCCTAACACGATTCCCCCATATTTTTAATATGTTTACGGTAATATATCTCTAAAAGCCAGCATAGGAGGCTTCTGGATTTTTGTATTCTAGTAGTTATTCATCCCTTGACTCTGTGAAATACAAAACATTTTGCCACCAAAGCCAGTTTGGGGTGCTTTTTGGTGCAGTGTGGACGTACCCCTTGTTTATTGCACCCGCGAACCCCGCCTCAAATCCAGGTGCTGGGAACTTTGCTGTGGTATAACTCGATAACATAGAAAGTAAATGAAAATTGTCCTGTTCATATCTTATCCATCTGTTGATTTGGTGAAATAAAGATCTTGGAGCCACTAAAGCTATTTTATAAGTTATTGCGTGCGCGATGAGCCTACCCTAACCCGATCCCCCCATGGTTTTAGTATGTTTATGGAGATATTTCTCTAAAAGCCAGTTTAGGAAGCTTCTGAAAATTTGTATTTTAGTCGTTTATTCATCCCTTGATTCCATGAAACAAAAAAACATTTTGCCACCAAAGCTGGTTTCGGTGCATTTTGATGCAGCGTGGACGCACCACTTTTCTGCGCGCTCAGTTAGCCTAGTGTGCGATATTTTAGTATGTTTACGGTAATAGTATTTTTTTTTTCATGGTGGGGGGGGGGGGTCTGTTACTTATATACTTGGCATTAATATGTCGTTTTCTAATATAAAGGTAACAATTATTTTCGTGATAATTATATCTAGGTTTTTATTGGCGCTAGGAATATGTGTGCTAACTTCATTTCGTATCCAGGTGACCATATGGCTTTATCGCGTAAATCATTAATTTCCGTCATAGTCCGGACTTTTTTCCGTATGCAAATGACGTACGTCGTACATCCCATATAAGGTATATGTTCTACTATGCAAGGTTCTATTATGCATTTGTCTATTATGCAGAATGCAGAAGTGTAATGTGCAAAATAACTATTCTACTGTATTTTGTATTATTGAAAAGTGTATTCTGTATTTTAACACCGTGGCATTGGTATTGTTGAGCAATGGAAATTGCAAATTGTAAAACTAAAATAGGTATTTTGAACTACTGACATTTGCAGTTTGCACCGTGAACAATGAAATAATATTGGCAACGTTATACTTCCATAATGTGCTGCTATTTGACGATATTAGGTTTGTATTTTATAATATTTGATAAGTATTTGGTAGTACTGGGTTATTATTTGCTTGTTACGGGTGATATAGAGAGGCAAATGAAACAGCCAGACATCGGACCAACATTAGAAGACCAATAGGACCAAGTTTAGAAGACCATTCGGACGAATAATAGAAGACAATTCACCACTAAGACAGAAGACCACTCCTAACAAAACCACTCGGGCCAAGACAGAAGCCCATTTGGACCAAGACCACTCAGACCTTGATTAGAAGACCACTCGGACCAAGATAAGAAGACCACTCAGGCCGAGATTAGAAGAGCATTGGGACTAAGATAAGAAGATCACTCGGGCCGAGATTAGAAGAGCATTCCGACTACGATTAGAAGACCACTCGGGCCAAATTAAAATAAACGACTACTCAATATATTGTTATTTATTTATTTAGAAGACCAATCGTTGATCAGCCATGCACCCAAGCAATGTTTTCTTGAATTTTTGTTGTTGATGGCCTTCATCGTCAAGGCTCTCTCATTCATGCTTAAATTAAAGAGGCATCAACCCCTAAAGTGGAGACCATGTGTTGGGGTTAGTCCTTTCAGTTGCTGGTACTTGATAACTGTCCTATAGCCAGTTTTGTAGTATTTCAATTGATAGGTTCACAAGATGGCCTGGTACGAAGACAATAATAACACTATAGTTGTAGTTCTTATGGCTATGATTCATTCAATGATGATACTTGTTGGTGGCAAACGTTTGTTTCAACCCAATTGATCTATTCTGATCTAGGCTTAGAACTTTTCAGACCGTCATCATATCATAAACTTATAATACAACTCAACCTAATATTTTGGTTAACAAATATTATCTTTATTATATTTTACGGGTAAGTATTTTTGCATATTTGATTTAACCGATGAATGTTTTTGAAAAAGGCCAACTCAAACCACATAAGAAAATATTAACGTGAATAACGTTGTTATTAAAAGGCTCACCAAACTATAAAACATTGATAGAAAGAAAAGACGAAAAAATGAAAAACTAATTTAAAGTTCTTATTTCGCTTAAAGATACTTTCTCAGAAAAGTATTTATGGGGTAGTTATTTCCAATAAAAGTATGGCAATTGTGGTATATATGGAAAGTAGAAACATCCAATCTTACTAGAAAAATACTGGATTTCCTGAAAAACACCCATGGAGCGCATACGGGAAAAAAAAAGAAGGGTTTCCCTAACCGGCAACCCGGGTGACGTCAAAGGTTGAACGCGAAGATTGTCGGATCTCTCAGCGTTAGTAAGCGCTTGATTTATATGTTGATAAACTTGATGGCGAGCGGACAAGTAAAAAGGGAGAGACTTAAACGTACAACATTTTCTGAGATAAAAATCGCGGGAAAAGATGTGGACAGTGGATAATCCGAGAATTTAATTAGGCTTCAATATTTATGATAAATGGACAGCGATTAAAGACAACATCGTCTTGTATATGCAATGAATTCTCCTAGTTTCTCACCCATTGCTGTGGTACTGTGGCGCACTTTTTACTTCTTCTTCTTCTGTCTTTCGCCACGAAATGGTGTAGCGGTTTGGTAGTGTGGGGAATCTGCCGCAATGGTTGCTCAGGACCCACACCCGTTAATTTTTCTGCCACCAGTGATCTATTGGCCGATCACAAGCCGTTTAAAGTAGAGCTTCTTCAGAGGAGAAGGCGGACTAGCTAAAAAGTAGTTGTGCTATGTTCGGCTCTCTCTCTTCGAACAAATGGAAGAAAACTGTATAAAACTATAAAGTTTTATTATGTATTATTTATAACATATATACAGGTAAGTTTTAATGGACTGGGAAAACTCTTTTATACTATTTATAAAGAGGCGAACTGTCCCAGCTCAAGCCGTTCTGTGTAATAGCTAAAAGCTATACTGTTCATTAACTGCAAGCAGTTAAGGCTGTAACTTTGCATTAATCACAAGCGTTTAAAGTCTGTATCTGTTCATTAGATGCAAACATCTAGAGGTTGTATCAGTTTTTAAACTGCAAGCAGTTTAAAGTCTGTTCATTAGATGCAAGCATCTAAAGGCTGTGTGCTTAAAGAGCATTCCTCAAGAACTATAGGTGTAATTACTAGAGCTTCGCTTGGACCCTGGAGACGGATATCCCAGTGGGAACAACTGACCCAGGGTACTAGTGCCGGGTAACACATTCGCCTGGCCGTCTCGACATGATGGCCTCGATTCTAAGAATTCGTTCCCAGCTCATGCAAAATTATAAACTATACGCTCCTTATGTAAACAAAGTATACATTGTCAACAATTTAAATGCAACATTATTTAACAGATGGACATAATGTGATTTATGATTAAGTTGATATACAAAAGTATTATTTAGTTACGTTTAATAAGTTATAGGATATGCACATAAATTATAATTGCATGCTGTATATTCAAATTCTGTTATTTAAGTAAGGGGAGATAATAATACTCAATAATATAGGAGGCAGACCACCATTAATTTCCCCATTGACTTCAATGTTAATTCTGGCCTCTTTGCCCACCTCCAACTTTTCCCCAAATTTTCGTTGGGCTGAATGCTTTTCACTACAGACAGAGGAACAAATGGTCATGTCTTTGCACTAAAATTTGTATGAGGTTGACCACCAAAATTTTGAGATACACAAACTTGAAGAAGCATACTAAAAACATGTAACTAATTGCCGTAGCCAACCTGATAACCTTGTTATCCTTCCGCCTCAAAATCATGAATATTTACCAAAACCTGGCAGAAAATGTTAATTCAAACCCTCTTCGTCCAGTCTAGACCAAAAAATCAACAAAAATGGGCATGCAAAAGGGGAGAAAAGAGAGAGAGAGAATTGCTATAAATAGACGAACCGAGATGGTGAAATTTAATGGTGGTCTGCCTCCATATTAGACAATGTATTATGGTACATTTCCAACAAAATAGATTATATGATAGGGATATAAACGCACTAATTGTATGCTAAATAACAAGACATGGGCTTCTATTAAATTATAAAATTAAACATAATATATGGCAGATAGCAATATTATTATAAAACTTAGAAAGAGTCTGTCAACATACTATTCACAGAGTTATCAAATATCCTTTCCCTCACTATAGATAACTACAGTGACCTATATCTAAATGTAGCTGTTATTAGTCTGGACTATTTAGGCGTCTACAGACTATAAATAAAACAAATACTAACAAAATGAAACTACCCTTAGCAAAAAATCCTACAGAATACCAGTGTAGAATTCTATAGAAAATCTATAGAGTTTTTTGGGGGGCGTGTCCCATTTTTTATAGGATAAAATTATATAGTATTCTACAGAATTTTGGGGGCCTGTAGGAAATAACGGCCCCAAATATTCTACAGTTTCTGTAGCGCTCATCATACAGATTTATGGCAAAATTTCTATAGGAAAATACTGTAGTATTCTTTAGGTTTTTTTTATTGCAATTTCTGTAGGAAATTCTACAGTTATGTATAGGAATGAATACTGTAGTATTCTGTAGTTTGGAAATTGGGCCACTATAGTTTTCTGTAGGAATGGGTACTATAGAATTCTATAGACTTTTTTTTTATTAAATCTTATTTTGGGAATAAATATAGTTGACCCATGATTTCTTCTAAATTGATAAGCTTATTTTTCTGTCATGGATTCTCAGGCCACGAAATTTCACGCGAACGATGCCAGTCGGTTACGTGCGGTCGCGCTAGCTCAAAAACACGCGACCGATTACCTGGTTACGCAAATTGAAATATCGGTTACGTTAACAAATTTCATTAACAGATTTATTCACATTGGATCAATTTTTATACAGGATGACTTTGTGACACGGGTCTAAATTATTTGTATTATAGCACAAACTCCATTCATTCTTGGCATTTCATTTCTCCATTACCATATATTACGGTACTTTGACACATCAAGTATTTTGACACCACGTACGTAGGCTATTGACCAGTTGCAAGCACGTTGATTTAAAAATGCCTCCCGCCCCTAATTCTTTAAATGATTAGTTATGCCATAAATATTTGAAAGCGTACCTTTGGATTTTCAAACACAAAAGGAGAAATGAGTTTGACTATTTAACATGTCGGCTATATTTCCAAAGAATTTACTACACATGTTCCTTTCAGTTTTCACTATAGCCATGCTGTAGTACCAATGACCCGTGTGTAGTCGTCAACTTTGACCCCCTCCCCGGCATCGCTCGATCGATAATGTAAACGATTTTACTGTCCTGTCTATTTTAATATTATTTCATGACATCAAACTATTCTTTTTCCTTTTGAGACTTTGTGTATAGAGTGCCGAGGTTCATAATAAATACTGTTTGTCAATCAGTCGCTACCTATGAGTGAGGCTATCTCATGCTACGTGCTTGGATGAATAATTGCAAGTGACAACTTACAAGTGTAATATATGAAGTACGCATGTAGTCTTCAGTGACCGAAAACAATGTGGTAGCTACCATTCCTGGTTTTTGAAGGTCGGATATGACATAAAAACGGAAATCCATTAGTAATTTTTGGAACCGATTCCCCTCATTATTAAAATATAGGGATTTAGTGAAGTGGAATTTTTTTTTCTAATGTTTTATTGTTTAAATGAGGACATCGTGGGATTAAAGTCATTAACACTTAACCTCAAAATATAATATTAAATATAAAAGAATAAAGTTAGTCAAGTTATTTCTTTAAAAATACATTCACTGCAAGTGGAAATGAATAATAGCACCATTTAAATCTGGATAAAACATGAAAACAGCGCAACCATTTTATGTAACCAATTGCTTACGCAATGGTCATCTGGCGTAACCAAAGAAATGGTTACGCAGAGCATAAACCCGCAACCATTTTTCTGGTTACGCCAAAATTTGAAATTTCGTGGCCTGGATTCTTCTAAATAAGCTTATTTTTTCTCTCATGGATTAATCTGAATTCTGTTGATGATTCACCAGCCCGAACCATGAAAAGTTCTTTTCTTGGTAAAACTGATATATAGGGAAAAGAATAGGTAATAAAGTTAAATAAATAACAAAATCACATAAATCTTATCTAATTAAAGTAATTTAATATTATTGTTAAGAAAGTAATAAAGTATACTTATCTTTCTATCTTTAATCGAATCTGTGAAAAAACACCATCATTCTCTTCAGTTTCTTGTTAATACTAACATATTAAGTTGTTATACACTGAATTTTTGAATTTTAAATTCAGCCAATGGCCAAACAGATTTCAATAGAGTACAATGGCAGTGCAGAAGAGTAGGACGTTAAACCCCATTTCATTTCATTTCATTTCATTTCATTTTTGTTAATTATAGTTTGTCGACTGGTATGCACGGTTGACAGAATCTGAGTACAGAATCTGCTATAGTCATTAAAATCTAACTAGCAGGATCACCTAACAGTTCAAATAAACTGTCTTTATTTCATTGACTTATCTGAAGAATAATTTATTATCTGATATTTTTGTTGGGGTGGGGAATTCCTTTGAGTGTCAACATGTATCACTATTTCATTCATATTATATACACTATTTTATACTTTATATTTAATTTTCGTGGTAAGCTTATTTTAGTTTGTCATTTGGTATCACAATAAATTAAGGAAAACTGCATCCAGGAAAATTAATATGCTGGAAAAGTTTACATAATTCACACAAGTGCATCACTAAATTCTATTGTAAACTATAGTATGAATAAAAGACATCACCAATTCATGAAATCTGTAGTATAGAACATTGTTTCTACAATATTATGTAGGAAACTATAGTAGGCTATTTGTTAAAATGACAATATACATATAAATTCTTAGTTTTCAACAGAATGTCATCGACAACTATAGGAATATACTACTGACTTGAGACAGTAAGTTAGTTCTATAGAAAACTATAGTTTTTACCACCAAATCTATAGGAATCACAGCTGACATGAGAATGCAAGTTGGTTCTATAGCAAACTATAGTTTTTAGCACAAAGGCTATAGAAAACTGAAGGATTACTCAACTGACTGGAGGATACAAGTTAGTTCTATAGAAAACTATAGCAGCACCAATGAATCTGTAGGTTTATTTTTTTCCCAATAGTTTCTTACAGTATTGTATAGAATTCTATAGGAAATTACACTTGGAAAATATTCATCTACCAATCCTACACAAAACTATAGTACATGTTTTTGAATCTATAGTCATGTAAAAAAAAAATACAGAATAATTTCGTTTTCCTGCAGCATTCTTTAGAATCCCACAAACTTCTATAGAAACCTGTACTTTTTCTATAGGACTTTTTCATAAGGGTAGCTATGCCACAGTACCGTGTCAGTCAAGTTACGTGACACATTTTAATAGATTTTTAACTCTTGGGGTATTTTCTCGTGAATACAATGTTTTGAGAAGGATTTAAAGCACAATTATAATAGATTAATTAGTTTGAATATGTTTTTAGTCCAAATATATCATCAAATCACACAGTTTGTACAGGGAAGGTATCTTTAATGGTTAATCCAGCCCTGTGTTCTTTGGTAATCATAGATTCTGGTAAAAGTACAATATTAAAAACGGAATAATATGTTGATGAATTTAATTGAAAATATTTACACGACATGCACGATTATTCAAAGTCCCTACCGATTTTAATGATAAAACGTAAACTGAACTTTGACACGCTGTAGTTTCTGGGCTCAAGCCTTCAAGGTCAATATTCGATAATGCATAAACATGAATTCTCACTTATTTCAAATCATCAAAAAACTATTTTCTTGAAGTATGATCTGTTTAATTTCAATGATGACAATATAATGATGATAACGATTACAATTACGCTTACGCTTAAAGATACATTATGGGAAATATTTATAGAGAATTGGCCATTCTTGCTATAACAGTTCAAAAGAAGATGATGAAAGAAGAATATATTGAAAATTTCGGTCAAATTACTTTATTCTGAACATAGTTATCATCATTGTAATATTTGACTAGAAATGGTAGTGAAATGTGCTTTCACCTTGGCCGACCGTTTGATTGACAGGCGTTAACTCCACCTACATATCTCGATTATCAAGTAAAGTTTTCAATGGCATGCGGAAACGCTCTACAGCGGCCTCGCTAAGTACACTCTATCATTTAGCCTCGATATAACTGACGTATTCTCATCAGGATGCGCCATATTTGAATTAATTAATAAGTGAAATCCTATTTAAATCCGAGCTGTAGCCGAGCCATCCGTGGGTCTACAGAGTTGATTTTGGGCTTGTTGTTTAAATAAAGATCTAATTTATAATTTCTATAACATCTGAAGTCTAAATTAAGACTTGCAATAATCAGATTTTGCTCTTGCATAATGTATGTTTAACTGAAAAATATAAGAAATTAAAGAATATTCAGTAATTGAGTTTTAAACTGACAAAATAAGTCTTTCTATTCTTCAAAACGTTCATAGTCGCTTCATTAAATATTCCGATTCCTGCTTGAAAAGTCTACTTTCTATTTAAATCTGCATGTGCTGTAAATGACAACAATCTATGGTCTGGGTCCAAGTGACTAATTAAATAAGATTTCTGATAATGTATACAATGACACATGCTAAATTATTGTTCAAAAAGTTATTGGGGCATGTTTGCATTTATAATTACCGAATTGTTGACGACAACGTCCTATTTTCTCGAATTAATCTTGAAAAGTTGCAAACATCATATATTCGTCATACGCTGACTTCATTTTCTAATAGTAAGTGCAGGGGGACTGCACCACACAAAATGTACACAAAAACAAATACACGGACAGGACATCATTCTCGGGAAAACACAAACATACAGACAATTAAAAAAAAAAGTGAATGGATCCGGGGGGCTAGGCGTAAGCGTCCACTGCGCTGTACAGTCCCGGGTCTGTAGTGACACAGACTTCGATAACTCACACGATAAAGTAAAAAGGGAAATCTCATAAGACAATAAATAACTAACTAAGGGAAGTCTCACAATATGACTAATAGTAATAGCGCTTAACAAATTGACCGATCACTATAAGTTCAATATAGCCAAACGTTACACACGCATTCCACGACAAGCTTGCAATAAAAGGCAGTACAAATCGATAAATATAGTACACACAAAGAATAGTCTTTTCCGAAATATAAGTATACGAATTAATAACTATTCAGTTGTTGATGACTCGTTGAGATTTTTTTCTATGCTTCATGATGAGATAAGAAAGTTAAAAAGAAAACAAATGTAGAAAAACAAACATAAATATCAATTTATTAAAATAACACTTTAATATTAAAACAAACACTATTATCAATTTATTAAAACAACACTGTATTATTTCAAAAACATTGGTCGAAGTGGTCTTCTATCTTGGTCCGAGTGGTCTTCTATCTTGGTCCGAGTGATCTTCTGCCTTGGTACGAGTGAGATACGGTCTTGGTCCGAGTGGTCTTCTATCTTGGTCCGAGTGGTCTTCTATCTTGGTCCGAGTGGTCTATTAACTGATCCGGTCGGTTTTGGTCCGAGTGGTATTTGGCCTGACTTGTCATGCATTCATTTGTTTTGGGTTTTCAATGTTAACGTTCTCTTGTTTATCCAAATTCGGAATTTTTGTACCGAAACGAATGAACACTCACTACGATTCGGGTCTATTCGTTTATTTCGTAATTTGCAACCTGACAAAATCTGCCCCAAGATTCAATTGAATCTGAGGTCTCCTAGCATTCGCAACACAGCTTAGTTTTTGAATGGCCATCCCCGTGTATACATGTGCCTAAAGTGTGCAGCACAATTTGGTTTAAACATGTGTGCATTTATATTTCTGTAAACCTATAGACAAATAGGTCTATTGATATTGGTATTTATATGTGAACATGCCTTTGTAAATTTAAATTCAGTAGTGTTTTGTAAAATTTGACTTGTGAAAATTAACCGATTGGGTTAAAGAAAACAGTTTAAAATGAATTGTTAAAATACTGGCAGAAGTCAGTCCGCTGGGACGGGGCGCGATCCTCATTAATCTTTATCTAAATGACTTAATACGGTTTCCGGCCATTTGTTGTGAAGCATGGCAGAAATCGAACACCAAGGATTAAAGTCATCTCGATAATTTTTAAATATACTTTCTAAACTCGTCAAAGAGGACTTCCAAAACATGGATCAGTGTTGAATTAAGATTCAGATCAGACTTAAATTTCGTTAGGATATCAATGACGAATCATTTTCAGTTATGATTAGAGATTCAAACGGTGTGATTTACCATAAGCAAAGTTTTTAGTATTTGTGTTTTTGAAAAAAAAATCATTTCATTTATCAGTTTTCATATCAAGATCATTAATGCGCCACACTGGGGTAGTAATTAATTTATCGATCAAGCCCAAAGCCTGGCACTCTATTATATAGCAATTTTTTAATATCTACAAATATGTTCTGGGTTAATCTGTTTTCTCTTCCAAATCACCAAGAAAATATATTATGCTTAGCCATACGATTTAAAATGGCGGCCCTGTGGAAAAGATTATTGGCGTTAGCGACAATTGTGTAATATTAAGGGACTTGAGATATAATTTAAAACGTAAATAAAAACCCGACTTTTCCTCCCCACCCTATGTAAAGGCTTTAAAGAAACAATCGGACACACCCAGATCCGTTTCACAAAAATGAAAAATCGGTTTTAAACGTTTGGCCCAAATTCGTTTTAAAATACAGTTCCTAAAATTTCTTTAATTCAGTCGCACTTTTATCGGCCAAACCATTTCATAGATGAAGACGGCAAACGAACTGATTTATATTTAAGTGAATGTTTCGCTCTGAATCTGATAAACTGACCAGATGCATCGTTTGTTCGTTCCTGGAGTATTACGTCCACTTCCACCTAAGGTGATATCGCAAACAAACTAGGTGCATGGATGTAATTTAGTTTTATCCCAGCTACACTTAAGAATAACCAACCAATCACAGATAACCTGATAAACAACCTTTTCAGAAGAAGACAGTCTTCAAAACTGAAAGACTTCAATCAGTTTTCCTATTCAATTATACGAGTAATATTGAGAACTAAACCCACATAAAGACTAAAACATTTCCACCATAATCCTAACAATACAATTCTAGATGCATACAATATATAATCCACCACCAAAACATTTATACAAATTTATATTGGCTTAAAAACAAAACTATACTTATTCAAAAGGTTCATTCCCATATCGCCGACTCACCGAGTTTTAGGGGAAAAATTTTGCTCGACGTTATGGGAATGAGTGGCCAAGAACAATAGACCCAAGCTGAAGGATAAACCTCATTAAGCAGATAATTTTGGGAGCATTTATTTTTTTTTTAATTTATAATACATAACATAACACAATTTTAAATTTTTGCACGCAGTCCAACATAGTCCAAAAATTCTAATAAATTCAGTCTTCCTTGTTCATATCTATAACATCGTTATGCACTCTAAGGAGTGCGGTTTCAGTGCTATGCCCCTCTCGATAAGCAGACTGGAATTTACCGACCATTGAGTTTCGATTGAGATAATCTATTATTTGAGATAAAATGATCTTTTCAAGCAATTTTGCTAAAAATGAAATATTTGACACTGGTCTATAACTTTTGAGTGCATTATGGTCAAGACTTGTTTTTTTAATCAGAGGTCTTACAATGGCCTCCTTACAATCATCCGGAAAATACCAGAGGAGAGCACATCATTTATAATAATCGTCAAAGCTGGTGCTATTTCATCCAGACACTCTTTTAGTAGTTTTGTAGGAATTGGGTCCAGAGCACGACTTACACTTCATTCGACACACCACTGATATTACATCATCAACATTCAATGGCTCAAAAGCAGAGAAATTACACTGGGGTGGGACATTAATGTCAGTGTAAGGGGGGGGGGGGGGAGTCAACAAACTTTTCACGAATTTTAATAATTGTTTCGGCAAAAAAGTCAATAATGGTCTGTGGTGAAAATCAATTTCAGTGAACTATATTAATAATGACTGGTCCCTGCCTCATTAACGCTTTTAATCCGTTTTAATCCAATCAAAGGGTGCCGCGGTCGACTTTCCAAAACTCGGTGAGTCGGCGATATGGGAAGACCCCATTCAAAACACCAACTAATAAAGACACGGCCAGGCCATTCATTAACAACTTACAATTGACAGAGTCTCAAAACACAACCCTGTTACAATTCGCATTGTGACGACTTCGTTAGATCATTAACCCTTTCGTGGCCGATGGGTCAGAAATTGGCTGAACACCATAAAAAGACAATAATGGTGGATTTTAACGAAATTGCTTTGCAGGGGACAGTGTTTAGTGGTTCGGAGATGATGAAAAACTGGGCCTGTGTACATTTTGTTGTGCACGTAAAAGAACCCTTGGCAGCTGGACGTCGAAAAAGAGTAAAAGAAAACGCCGCTTGCCGAACAAAATCTCCCTCGTAAGATGGCTGTATAAATTACAGTGTAGCGGTTATTATTTTAAAATATCTCCAATAATATTCATCCAAACGTTACCATTTTTCGATATGACAAGTACCATATATAATTATATTTAATACTCGTATGACATTGAATGATATCAATAACAGAAACAACAAATGCCATATTTCGGTTCTACATTTTATATTAAAAACTGCTACATATAGGTTACATAGTTACAAGCATTATAATAAAGTCATTCTCTCAAACTCCATCCAGCCAAACTCGACGCTACATCCTCTCCCTTCAAGAACTACATGGCTGTCTGCCATAGCGTCCAAATCCAGTTACTTGTTTATGCCGAGATTTCCGCTACTAATTATTCAATTGGCCAAATATTACGTAATTTTAATCATGTGGTTGGTCATGCCTCATGCCTTGCATACCTATAGGGTCTCATTACCAAATTTGGTCAACAGGTCACATGCCATTAAGATGACGTATGATAAATGTGTTTATTAACCTAGATAGTTCAATTCATGTATCATATCAGCACAGATTTCCCTTCTGTTTTCCTCACAATATTTCATAACCAATTTAATTTGCGTTTTAAATAAACTCATACCATAACTAATATACTGACAATGGAGAATAGAAATAAAACATATGTAATTATCAAATTATAACTCATATTCTCTGGTGCACTTATATTCGTCTAATACAATTTCGCATAAATTATCAAATAGTATTACAGTATATATAACATTAGGACTCAAAGTATTTTTGGTGTAAAAGTGTAAGGGTCTATCTACCTAATTTTATGTATGGGTCCAAGTTTTCTTCCAGTGACCTCAGCCCTGTCGTGGAGAGTGGGTATAGAGATCAGTTGATTTCTTCTTTTTTTTTAAAAAAAAAAATGTAGTTTTCGTTGCTTTAATTACGCATGTAATAACTTTGTTTTGGATAATTTATTCTTCTTCAGGACGAAAAACATTGACCTGTAGAATCATAAGAATCATTGAAAAAAACATTGCATTTTTCAGCTATTTTGGTGACCATTATTTAATTCTGGCAACCATTTTTTTTATCAGTATGTGAATTTCCCGAAAGTTTTAAATCAGAGGTTAGGTCACGATCTTGATAGCCTACACGAAGAACACATTATGCTCTGAAACCAACAGAAGTTAAGGTTCTATTTAATCATTGGAAATTAATTGACCCCTGCTCCTATGATTGTGATTGAGGGTGACAACTGATCTTGATATTTTGTTAATACGGTTACGTGCAATCATGTTTATTCCGATAGGAACATATTAATTTCAATGTTTTCTTCTCATAAGTCAACAAAATTTCGAAATCTCACAAAATATTCAAGTTTTATTATTTTTCAACATTTCAACAATAAATCATCTATAACATCTTTCAACATCTGATAAATATAAATTTCTTCTGGCAGAGAGACTGAGTGAATGAGATTCGCTGTAAAATAAAACAATAGAAACATTTTTAAGTAGCCTATCACAAATCAAACGAGTTTCATGGATTATTTATCGTCAATAGGCCTACAATATGTAGTTATCTCTCTTGAATCAATATTTCTCAACTTTTTGTCTGTTATTCTATAGCAAAATGGTCCTGCAGGGGTCAGAGATCAAATCACAAAATTTTCCAACAACTTGATATTTTACAGTTTGTCTACGAAGCTTTTATACCTTAATTCTAAAAAGGAATGGTCTAAATGGATGAGCATATTTAACCGGTGACTTTTCCTGAACTCAAAACCCAGGCTATTCATCTATTATATAAATTTCTACAATTTTCAATATCTCTCAACAGTGTTGTGCCTTGATTTCCCAAAAATTCAATACGACTGTGTTGCTAAGCAACATCATACGGTTCTGGTTCTAGCCTACTAACATTGCTCAAATAATTTTTTTTTATACCGGTAGGAGTCATTATGCATAATGATGACAGCAATATTCAAAAATAGTATAATCTGATTCGAAAGATGAATATTTACAAATGACCAATCAAACAAATCAAGCTAAATTGTATTTTATTTTAATAATTGTCAGGGAAATAAGTCGACCTGGCCTTCAAATAATCTTAAACAATCACGTATGGTGTGTGTATGAAATAATTAGTACTGGGTATTTATGTTGTTTTTTCCAACACATTATTAGGTCCAACACATATTTAAACGAAGAAATTTACCTAGCAAAGATTTTGGGTTATTTTTGGACATTGCACTGGTCCTGTCTCGAAACTCCAAGGGGGATCCGACAGTCTGTGCCCTCTATTTAGATACAATTAAGTATATGACCCCAGAATGATAACAAATCAAGAAAGCAGTGCTTTTCTAGACTGAAAATATACATTTTTAAAAATGGCTGATCTGATCAGCGATAACTTGTCAATTATTGAAAAATAGCACATGGCGTCAATGTTTTTAACGTTCTAATTCAATTACGTCTTTTGGCAAACGACCGTCGTCAAGTGACGTCATTCAGCAGACGACAGTCAACAAGAGATTTCATTTAGCAGAAGAATGTTGTGAAGACAGGTTGACTCAGTTGCAGAATTTTTTTCTTTCTTGTACATGGAAATGTGGTCATATTACCGTTCGTCTATCAATCCGTCCGTCGTCCACAATTTAGTGAAACGATGAAGTCTATTTAATTACTTCAAGACTTAGACTAGAGTTATGGTCGGTGTTACACATTAGGCCTATATCTATATGATATGGTTGAACCTTGTGAAAGCTGTAACGACTAAAGTATGTTTAATACATGTTACATAGGTACGGTAGCCTATATTTATAATCACTTGGTTTGATTACAATCTGTTCTGTGTCTTGTCAGAGTGGGGTTGTCTTCTGGGCTTTTATCAAATCTGGTCGTATATATATTGTCGTCACCCCAACGTGCGAATTCGCCTCCCGTGCGCCCCCTCCTGCCTGTGGTCCCTGGATCCGCTCTTTTGTTTCGTTGTCTGGCAGCCTATCTATGTTTAAATAGTACGGTTCAGCACTTACTAATATATATGTTTCTATTACAGATACGGATGATACAGATCACTTACTAATAGATGAAGAAAGCAAAGGGATGACAATTCCAGGTATGTCATTACGTTTTAGCCATTTTAATTTTAATTAATAATTAAAGAAATGGCAAGTAAGAGTGAATTTAGGGGTGGGGCAAACGCTGCGCCCCCCCCCCCGCCACTATGTCGATCCAGTGGACGCACTTTAAAACAGATTCTTGTCTCACTCAGGTCACTGGAAAAATGGTATTCCGGGTTTCTAGTTTTCGAAATTTTCCGCAATGGTCGCTGGATCCGCCCTTGGTGTGCGTATGTTTCGTTGTCTGGCAACCCATCTTTGTTTACATGGTACGGTTCTTCTGTACTTACTAATATATCTATCTTAGGAGGGGGTGCTCCTACGACTTCGCCGCGTGCGCCCCCTCCTGTCCATGGTCCCTGGATCCGCCCTTGGTGTGAGTTTGTTTCATTGTCTGGCAACCTATCTTTGTTCTGTACTTACTAATATATATGTTTCTATTACAGATACTGATGAAGAAAGCAAAGGGATGACAATTCCAGGTATGTCATTACGTTTTAGCCATTTTAATTAATAATTAAAGAAATGGCAAGTAATTTTCTAGTTGAAGTGTTTTTAAGCCAGGGGTTGTATATCTTTCACATGTTGTGACAAACCATGGTCAAGGGTTATAAATATAATTAAAATAACTCAGGTGTATATCCTACTCGAAATTACCCCACCTGTACGTTCAGACAACAAAGATAACCTAGTTTAAAGATGGCCAGGGTTTTTAACCACCATCAGAACGATATATATGAACAGGTAATCAACTAGTATGAATATTATATAATTTCAGATGATGTTAAATATAGTCAGACATCTATACAAAACAATATGGCCACCACCATCACATCAACAACTCCATTATTAAACCAACCATTTGTTACACAAGATGTAAAAACAACTAACTATAATAAAACAACCGACAACAATAAAATGGACTGGGAATCAATACGTAGAACTTGTGAACATGGTACACTTGATGATGTCAAAACTTTAATACATCAAAATATCGATTTAAATATTCCTGACGATTTTAATCAGACACCAGTATTTTATTGTGTGTTGTCTGACAAACAGTCGTTAGATAAGATACAATTACTCTTCTCTGCCGGTGCCATGTTACATGTTAAGAATCGTTATGGTAGTAGTTTATTACACTATGCGTGTCGGTGGGGTACAAAAGACTGTGTAAAATATTTATTGGAACAAGGACTTGATACAAATGATAGGAATGATGCTAATATGACACCAGTATTTTATTGTGTGATGTCTGACAAACAGTCGTTAGATAAGATACAGTTACTCTTCTCTGCCGGTGCCATGTTACATGTTAAGGGTTATAAAGGTAATAGTTTATTACACTATGCGTGTGAGTGGGGTACAATAGACTGTGTAAAATATTTATTGGAACAAGGACTTGATAAAAATGATAGGAATGATGCTAATATGACACCAGTATTTGAGTGTGTGTTGTCTGACAAACAGCCGTTAGATAAGATACAGTTACTCTTCTCTGCTGGTGCCATGTTACATGTTAAGAGTGATTATGGTAGTTTATTAGAATATGCTCGTCGGTGGCGTAGAAAAGGATGTGTATCATATTTACGTGAATTAGGCCTTGATGAATAGAATATAAATGTCAAGTGTCGTGATTATGGTAGTTTATTAGACTGGACTCGTCGGTGGCGTAAATCAAAATGTGTATCATATTTATGTTAAATAGGCCTTGATAAATAGAATATAAATAATCATACAACATCTTTATTTTACTTGTTAATAATTCTGTTAGAACTAAATGATGAAGATGTTTTATTTTGATGTAAATTTAAAGATTTGTTATAAACCATTTTCTGTCAATCAACAACATTCTGTACACAGACTGGCTACCTGTCAGCCATTAAAACTAGTAACACGTCATTACAAGTTTTTACATCGTCATTGGTTATTACGTCACAAGTCAATAGGTCACGTTAAATCTATTTATAAACAAATTGAAAGTAGTATTACCAGGTTGAATAACAGGAATAGAAAATCAACTGATGTGATGTTTTGGTGGTCATCAAAGTCAACTTTAACCCAATATTGTTTTAAATAACAACACAATGAATTATATTAACCAAGAGATATGATTGGAGAGGAATAGAATAATATTTGAAATGATGTTGAAAGAATATATTTACTATAGAAGGTAAGAAAAATTGATTTATTTTTCATTTTATAAATTGACATCCACTTTTCTCATGTCAGACTCGGGGTTAAATGATTAAAGCCTATTTGATTTCTAGAATATATCTCTCCAGATTTCTTTGTTTATATTTGTTGTTGTTTACCAGTAATCACATGGAACTTGATTCTGTCTATCTTGACATAGACTCGTTATTTACGATTTTATTTAGAAATATTTTTTTTTGAATGGAGTGATACGGCAGACAAGTTTTAAATTCTGGTTTAAGGGGAGATTTACTATATTACTTAGAAATATTTGTAAATTGTTTTTATTGAGTGATGGATAAGGCAGACAAATTTAAGGGGAGATAAATCAAAATAGAGTTATCCTTTGTGGGTGATATAGAAATAGGATTTAATCCATTTGACCAACTGGTACTATTAAACAATTAGAATTTCTAATAATTTAACCTTAAAATACAATAAATACAGTTACATTGATAGTTGTTATGTGTAAAAACACTACAAAATATATCTAAAAAATTGGAATAATGTTATAAATTGTATAAACAATACCTTGATATGTTTTTAGCGTCTTGTAAATATTGTCTCCATTATCTATAAAAGAAAACGTATGTTTTGTTTATGTTTTTCAGAGCTGCTGTATTCGAACATAAACCGTCATTAAAAGTTGTTTGTGATTATTTGATACGTGATTGTGTCAAGAGATATCCACTAGAAAACTGTCCACTGTTTTAGCTGAAGATCCTGAGGTAATGGTTTTTATATTTTGTCTAATAACCAAAGAATATCAATTCCCTAACAACAAACTTGACAAAGACTGTATAATATTAATAATGGTTTAATCTAGGATGCAGCCGTTTATTATAAACTAGTTGAAAAAAAAAAACTATTAAATCTAAAACTTTAAGTCAGAACAATTAGATAATGTGTGAAAAATATTTTATTTCAGAATCAATTGAAAGGTCGTAAAAATCAGATAGAGAGAGTTTATTGTGGTCATCTGTTTCATAATGGTTGTTTAGATACGTACATGAAAACACCTTCATTTATAGGTAAATATTTATAATACTGCTGGAAGTCATGGCGACCGTCTTCATTACCTCAGTTGGTGAAGAAAACTAAAACTTTACACCTGCTTAAATGATATGTTTATTAAGTGTTACTTGTGTCTTCTATTCGTTTTGTTTAATTTTTAAATTTGCTCGATATTCAAACCACGGATCTCACTTTAGATAGTTGACTGAAAATTAAAAGTGTATTCTGTTATTTGACTGAGTCAGAAACGCAAGGCTCCATATTGTACACATTGTCGTGCACGTAATAGAACCCTTGACAGACAGTTGGAATGTCGTGGAAGACTAGATGGGAATGTCGCTGTCTGAGTAAACTTTCCCTCATAGTACACTGTATGACGTATGTCGATCTTCATTAGTCCTGTAGAAGCAGAAAAGTAGGACGTTAAACCCCATTTCATGTTATATCACTTAATCTACATTTAAAATAAATAGTAACACATAATATAAGATTATGTTTGGTTTTTTTTTCAGGAGGTAAAAAATGTCCTTCCTGTGATAAACGAATGAAAAATGGAAAGTGTCAGCTGAAGTAATGGAGAATAGATGTGCACATAAACAAGCTAAACAAAGAGAACTAGAAGAAGTTGTAGATTTCTTTAAAAAATTGAAATAATTTAAAATATACCTCTACTTTTGTAGATAAACATACCAAATATGTATATTCCACAATCTTGGCTTCAAATTTACAAAAATATTTATTTACATTGTATTCAATGTCTGACATTTGAGATATTGAGGAATCCTTTACAAACTACAATATTGTAAAAATTGAATCTCTGGGAGGCGTGTCAGTATAAAAATATTCTGTTGAGTATTTTACAAAGATATGATAAATTAAAAACGTGTCAATATTCGGAATCTTCTACAGATGATATAAATGGGGTATGATCAAAAGTCAAGGCCACCTGTAATCTTCTGTTTTATCCGACTTGGGAGATTTTCTACCGTTAATTTTTCTTTCTTAAATATGCAATATATTGTAATATATAGAATCCGGTCTTTTATATAGGCCTATTGTAATATTTGATATAAAACTTACAAGTTCTACTTACTTGTTAGCCTCCATCTTGTGTCACGTCCATCTTAGCACCGACTTCTCAGATTGTTACATATATTTCTATTTGATCATTGTTAACACTAGTATTTCATCTCCTGTTTTAACTTGTTTTAATTATGACAAAGTGAGAAGATGACCAGCCCTCTCTTCTCTTCTCACGACAGCGATGTTAAAACTGTGTTTTAAAGTGACTTTTAGATATACAAGAACTTTTTATTATTTAGTGTTTTTACCTATTTTCTATATATTACTCATTCAGATGTAAATAACTTAATTAAATCAACCTGTCCATAATATCGTGCAATAAACAACAACAACGCCCTAAGGGCAGATAACTGTTCGTTGTATTAATATGTAACCAAGAGATAAAACCGAAACTTTTTAACAACTACCGTATATTCACAACCTTTTAACTAATTAGAAAGGTGAGAATCGTGGTCGTGATGGAACTTGGTCATACATGTTAATGTTACAAATGTCATCATTAATCGGCAGAATATGCCGCCATTATCACCGGGTTAACCAATGTGCGACGTCAAGGACGTTAAGGGTTTGTGAACGTTATCTCCCATATTTAATATATTATAGAATGATTTACTAACTGTATTTTATTGTTATTCATGTCATGACATAACCTTGAATTAAAGGAACGGGCATATTGAACGTATTATTAGTCTTAGTCGTTAGACATTGAAGGAGGAAAACAACAGAATATAAGACGCCAGCTCGGAGATCCTGACAAGTCCAGCTATTTGGCTATCCCACTCTCCCATCCCCACATTTATTTTATAGTAGACATCGATACGGACAGGGTGTCGATAACCTTACAATATAAGATTTAGATAAAGAGCTGACAGTTCTTGCTATAATAGTTCTTGTTGCTTATGGTGGGCCTATAGGAGGCGTGATTCAAGCTCCTGTCTGTTTTAAAAATATTTTTTATAATTCTTATACTCATCTCATAAATTATAAATATTATTTATTAGTTAATAAACAATGTAATATTGTTTTTAAATCATTTATATATAATGAAAAATCAACATCCATATGTATACATATTGGTGTGCACGTAGAAAACCCATTGACATTTGGAAATCGAGAAAGAGGTTCATGGAAAGGCCACTGTCTGGGTAAAATTCTCCTATCTCACATTGTCCATAAAACCATAGAAATAAACATTACAATATGTTTTTTTGCTAACTGTCAGCAGTCTTTTTACACGCTTGCCACTGTGTTCACGACTAGACGTGGGTTTTTCATACAATCCAATCTACTTGTCAGCCAAAAAGGTGAAGATCAGGCTTGGTATTTTCATTATATAACTGGTTTTCTAGTTTAGATAACGCTGGTACGAAATATTTTGCCTTGGTTTACTTATCAGTAGGCCACGGGTTTGATTTTTATGGAAGGGAACAGTGTCTAGTCATTCGGGTGGGACAAAAAACGCTGCTGTCCGGACAGAACAGTGAACCGGTAAACCTGATTTCACTTGAATTGGGCCAGGGCTTGGATTTTATTTTAATTATCTGGATTATTATAGGAAATACGTCCACATAACAGCCATGTCTTGACAGCTTCTGATCCGAAAGCAAAACATTAATAATGTTAAACAAATTTGACATGGTTGCCTTCAACCTCTATCCTGTTCGGAAAAGAAGGGTGACTCGGGAACAGAATGTCCCAAAACTGAATATTTATAGGATTCGTCATCCTTTTATACCAGATGTGGAACAAAATCATTCAAAACCACAGCCTCTAACTGTGGGACGGAAGGTTATGGAATGCCGAGTATCGATTTTGTCCTCCAATGACTTCAATACTTCATAGTAAATTCGAAAGAGAATCTGTTAGAACATCGGTGTAGGACGCAGGGCCTGGCAAGGACAGGGTCTAGTGTTGTAGGACGCCGGCCCTGGCAAGGACAGTCTCTAGTGGTGTAGGCCGCAGGACCTGGCAAGGACAGGGTCTAGTGGTGTAGGACGCAGGGCCTGGTTATCTAGCTGTTTGGATGGGACAAAAAATCGAGATCCCGTGTACAAATAGGCAGACACGTAAAAGAACCCTTGACAGTTGAAATTCGAAATAAGAGTAGGCTGTAGCCTCTTATACCACACTGTAAGGTGTAAACTGGTCTTCATTATTCCAGATATTAAACCCCATTTCTTTAAGCAGCAATCGAGTCACAAGATTTATGACAAATGGGCGGGGGGGGGGGGTAACTCTAAACGGTAAGGTCATGCAACGCTGAATATGGATAGGATTCGTCCTCTGATGACCCCAGGGCAGTTGGATGGTCAAACACTTCCAGTTGCCATGGTTTCGATACCCCACATGCACGTAAGTAAGGTTACCTGTGCAACCTCGTTGGTTTTCTATGAGTCTTCCGGTTACCTCTCACTGATAAAGACCCATACTGGCAAACAAATTATTGATATGAAATTGGACCACATGTTAGTCCCGAAATGTCATGGTTTAAACCCTGTTTATCTTTCTTCCTCGTGCATAGGGGTACGGCCAGGGGGTGGGTGGGGCAAAATGACTTTTCGGGCAGACAAGTAAAGTAAACACAGAAATTATTATTAGGTGGCAAACAAAAGTGCCCGAACTCTAATAACACACTAATTTGACACCAAATAATTACACCTCTAACTGCATGCTGGCCACAAACGGTGCCATCTTTAGTTTATTTTATCGCTGATAGATGGCCCTGGGATAGCCTGGTACAGAATCAACATGTCAGCCCCATAGTGGAAGGAGGCGAGTTTGACTTTCCGACTGGCAAAGTGCTATATCAGTTTAGTAAAATGTTTGTTCCAGAACATGTATTTTTCAAAGAATAAGAAATAAACGTGGCAACAATGCATACAGTAGTGACCCTATACATGCCATATATATGTTACCGGTATGCACCAAGATATAATTCCAACAATTATGCTGTTGTTTGACGGGAAGTAATCCAGGATACTGCTTAGTCAGTCAGCGTCTTACACACTTAACCACCGGGGCTACCATATTGCTTAAATTATATTTCTCAATTGAGAACGTTCAGAACCCATTGTTGTAAAACTATTTAAACATACATTATGCAAGAGCTAAATCGGATTATTGCAAGTCTTAATTTAGGCTTCAGATGTTATAAAAATTATAAATTAGATCTTTATTTAAACAACAAGCCCAAAATCAACTCTGTAGACCCACGGATGGCTCGGCTACAGCTCGGATTTAAATAGGATTTCACTAATTGATTAAATCAAATATGGGGCAACCTGATGAAAATACGTCAGTTAGATCGAGGCTAAATGATAGAGTGTACTTAGCGAGGCCGCTGTAGAGCGTTTCCGTATGCCATTGAAAACTTTACTTGATAATCGAGATATGTAGGTGGAGTTAACGCCTGTCAATCAAACGATCGGCCAAGGTGAAGACGCATTTCGCTACCATTTCTAGTCAAATATTACAACGATGATAACTATGTTCAGAATAAAGTAATTTGACTGAAATTTTCAATATATTCTTCTTTCATCATCTACTTTTGAACTGTTATAGCAAGAATGGCCAACTCTCTATAAAAATCTCCCATAATGTATCTTTAACCAACCAACTATTTAGTCAATAATCTCAAGCAATCTTTGCGATGTTATATTGTGTACCCAATCCACTGTTCACAAGCCTTTTGTCGGGCTATAACATGGAATCTACGGGCGTACAGACCCGATAGATGTTATAGTTGCAGTGCAGATATGAAATGCACGAAAAATTCCAGTTTACAGTGGCGGATCTTGGATCTTGGATCTTTCCGTGTACCCCCCCCCCCCAGCCCCTAAGAAAGATTGGAAAATTGGACTGCCCAAAACGCGTTTTTCGTTTTCCTGTTACTCCAGCACGTGAATACAGCAACTTCAATGTGGTCCAATATAGCCTAACTTAGGTGGCTGACCTGAATTCCTAACAGCTAAATGTTTAGTCCACGGGCCAAGGCCGGCCTCACCGAGAAATCAAGGGATGAATAAACTACTAGACTGCTAAATTTCAGAAGCCTCCTATGTTGCATTTTCAAAATCGGGTTAGGGTAGGCTCACTGCGCACACAAAAACTTCTAAGCTAGCTAGCTTTAATGACTCGAAGATCTTTATTTCACTAAATCCACAGAAGCAGAAATTATGAAAATGTCAAATTTCATTAACTACTATGTTGATTATCGAGTTAAAACATGTAGCAAATTTCACTCGGATTCGAGGCGAGGTTCATGGGTTCAATAAACACAGGGTGCGCCCACGCTGCATGAAAAATTACCCAAACCAGCCGCCATTTTGGATTTTGACTGCCATATTGGATCATCCGTTTGATCACAATGACTCCATTGACCAACAACGACATATAACACATGGGTTATTTTCATCAACAATGTTTATAAAGCCCAATTTCAGAATACAAATGAGTCCGTCAGGTGCTATGTACTGTGAGCAAGATTTAATTCAGAGGCGCCCTCTAGTTTAAATTGCCAAAAACACATAGGCCTTTGTTTAAATTTCAATCCATTCCCCCTCACAAAGTTCTATGTCCACTTTCACCAATATAATTCCTGGGTCTGGTGTCATGTGGTCTTTTGACAAAAAAGAGACACCAGCATGACTGTATTTCTAGAGCAGAAAACTCGTCGTAAGGCCCTCAGAATATTGTCCCAGAATGAAATTCTTAATCTGTTAGAAAGGTATTGATTGTTAGGCAATTTAAGACAGCTTAGGCCTAATGATTTGTTGAAACCCTATTTTTATTTTGAATGATCGTACACAGTAGTTCAGTGCATAATGATGGAGATGGAACTAGTTGACATCAAGGCCCAAGGGATCTTTTACGTATATGCCAGTCACGGGACCTCGGTTTTTCGTCCCATCCGAACGACTAGACAGCCGCTTCCTCCAGGGTAGCGAGCCAGCGCCTTACCCACTTGGCCACCGTGGCTCCCTACCATCGTAGGCTTACAGTGTAATATATTTATGATCTTTATCAAATGTAGGGGAGAGCGGGGCACATTGAACCAGTTTTTTCACATACATGGTTGTCCTTCCATATCAAATGTTTTTATAAGAATATCTCTTTACTTTATTGTATTGTTTGAAGACATATTATAGTCGCTATTGTATATCACATTTTAATCCACTTGGCTGTAATTGTTCAATGTACCCCGCTGTACAAAATAGTGGGGGAGGTTTAACCACATAGTGGGGCACATTGAACAGTGGTAAAAATTCCATGTTAAACATAGATTTGAATTTGGATCACAAACCTAGTCACTTGTTTCGTAGTGATCTAATGAATCTGCAAACAATCAGTGTTTATTTAAGAACAAATATCCACAGATTTGACATCCGTGCAACGATCGAAACAAGCAGGTGTCCGGATTCCCTAGGCTCCTACAAATCGCCGTAAATGGCAGTTTGGTGGGATAGTGGGATCCCAGTCAACTTTTGCAGTGAATCAAACCAACATTTGTCCAATATTCTGTCTAAATTTGGACAGCCTGATTTGCTGACAAGCGACTCTTAGTCAGGAAGACCCATTGCACCCCTGTATGCCACAGCCAAGTTTCGAACGCTGCTCCCATGAAGTTTTAATTCCTTTTATATGACAGGCCTACAGAGTTGGATCAATTGATATCCTACTATTGTTTTTATTTTCAAAGATATTACAAATTATCAAATGATATATAAACTATAATGCACTGGGGTACATTGAATCATGGTTCAAAGTACTCCATTGACAGTGGTTCAATGCAATCTGTCACATCACAGTTTCATGATCAAAATTTTAAAAAAATTCAATATGCCCTCTATGGATCAACCCCCTGTTTATCTGGATTGTAGATTAGACATATATATAATGAACTGATTTTAAGTACAGGAATTGCCTAGGCTAAACAGTTAACATGTATGGAAAATGATAAGTGGAAGTAGTGCATTTTCACTTTTAAGAGCTCTTTTGAAAAAAATCATTGCCTAAAAAATAATTGACAGCATGTTGCTACTGCCTATTGACGGGGAAATAGGCCTAAGAAGTTATCTCACTTCTGTGTAGTCTTGGGTTGCCTAGTATTATTTATAAAGGAAATATCCATGGTGGTTCAATGTACCCATATGTTCAATGAACCCCGGTCTCCCCTACATCTACTCCGTGTTTAACAGATACATTACAACTTCATACAACCCTTTAATACTAATAATAGCAGCTATAAATATAGGTGTCTGTTGATCATCATTCACCTTGTTGACATCTACACCAGCATCAACTTATGTAACTACACATTGTAATAACAAATCACGTCTACCTGGTTTGTCATCATTATCATAGTAATCTAAAAGTTTATATATCAGGTTGTCCTTATAGCTATCAACACCATGTACATCTACTCCATGTTTTAACAGATATATCACAACTTCATACAACCCTCGTTCAGCAGCTATCAATATAGGTGTATCTTTATCATCATTCACCTGGTTGACATCTACACCAGCATTCAGGGGTGTAGCCACGCTGGGTGGCGCCTGGCGCTTGCGTCCGTCAGTATTTTTTGTCGCCTGCAGCACAAAGAAAAAATCGAAGAAAGCCGCCCAGTCGTATTTAAACCCCTTCGCCCTTCTCTGTACACAAACTTGCGCTCTAAATTTACCACGGCAATTAAACGGCAAAGCCATGGTAAAAGCCGACGTACGCAAACCATGTCTGTCACGGCATAATTTATTTTTGTGTGCCATAGTAGACCCGATCATCCCAAATTAGTTTAAAGAAAGAAGTATTGGTATTTTGTTTATTTATATTTAGAAGTTGTGTAGGTCTATTCATTTCACAATTCTACGGTCTTTTAAATTTTTATATTTGCCGTAAATAGGTCACCCAACATAATGTATATCAACAACTCCGTCTTCTAACAGACAAACCATAACTTTATAAAACCCGTATTCAGCAGCTATAGGTAAAGCTTGCATCTTATCTTGTAATGATAATATTTCTACGACTTCCTGTATATTTCCATCCTTTTCAGCTTGACGTAGTTTAAACCGCAACCTAAAATATATTAAAGATGTTGTTTTAGTTTTAAAGATGATATAAATACAATAACAATGTAAAAATTCGCCGTATTCTGTCTTATTAATCAAGAATTAATCAATACATCTATATTATAAAACAATTCTTATATTTAAAATATGTAATTGTCTAAATATACATGAAATATTTATACCGTTTAGTTAGAGTGTTATTAGAATCTGTCTACCAGAGATGATTTAACGAACTCTTGAATAGCCTAGATGTCGACATTAAATTCACTGTTGAATCTAGTAAAGTAAAACTAAACTTTCTCGATGTCACGGTGAATCTTTTACCGAATGGTCAAATTAAAATGATATGTATTATAAACCGACAGACACCATAGTTTCACAATCGGATATCAAATAGATGCGCCTTAATGAGCTTAAAGGTTTTCTAAAAAAGCAACACTACCCGGCAAAACTAGTAGATGATGTCATTCGAAAAGCTTTAAGTTTAGATCAGAGCAAATTAAGGTGTCCAAAAACCCATCACAAGGAGATGGTAAATCTATAATTAATAATAATCTCCATATTCTTAAAAATAGCCCGATTATGGATGATGTAATAAATAAGACAAAAATAATAAATAGTTTAAAGCAGCTTGGCTAAATTACTAATCTCATCAAAATTCGAATCAACTAAAATCATACCCACAGTTAACAAGTGTAATGAATCCAAATGTAAAACGTGTTCAATCATAATTGAAGGTTCATCCATAAATATCACGGACAATTTTACATTTCATGTAAAACAACCAATGACTTGTAAATCTGTTATAATTTTCCGGGCTGTAAGGGTAGATATATCGGAAAGACCATAAATATGCTTAGATTAAGAATGAACCTCCATCGACAACATATTCTTAATCCGCTATACAGGATAATACACCTGAGCCGACCCCTCGATGTTTGTGGCAAATGCAATTTTAATGTCTTTCCGTTATATCAATTAAACAGCAAAAACAACTATCTATTAGAAGCAAAGGAATCATATTTTATTAAAAAATTCAAAATATTCCTTAATTCAAGGTGTTGCTTTTTGTTATATTAACATTGTAGTTGTGTAAATTATAAATGTTTAATTAATAATTTACTATATATTGATTATTTGTATAAATCCCCCCCCGCCCCCCACGTGCAGTTGGTAATAAACACTAAACACTATCTTGTAACAGTAACGGTAAAATAATGGTAATAATAATTATAAACACTACCTTGTAACAGTGAGATTGTAAAATAGTTACTTGTTTCCAAGAATTACACAAGTATAGTTTCTGAGAAGCCAGTATTCCTCGCTATCTGCTGTTTAAAGTTATAACAGTTATATCATACATATGACCTATATCACTTCGTTCACAGTCATTATTTACATTATAAAAGAGATATTTTCAGTATACGCAGCTATTGTCAAGTTGTTGTGCAATACACATGCGTATGTACAAATGAAATGAAATGAAATGGGGCTTAACGTCCTCAGTTCTCCGTTTGTGCTAATGAAAACGGACATACGCCATGTAGCTTGCTATGAGGGACATTTTGCCAAGACAGCGGCTCTATGGCCTACGCTTATCTCGAAGTAAAACTGTCAAGGGTTCTTTTACGTGCATGCCTATGTGTACAAGGGATTTCGGTCTTTCGTCCCATCCAAACGACTATACGTTGTTGCGTGCAAGGTCACCCGCCCTACAAGACAGACAAAGCAGAATCACGCCGGAAAATCTCGATGAACGTTCTCGGCCAAAGCAGGGATCGAACACGGGACCTCTAGGTTAGCGAGGCAACGTCCAACGCACTGAGCCACCATGGCTCTGTATCAGCCTTACGGGTTAGCGTATAGTATTGACAAGTCCTTTAATTACTTAAGAATGAATGGAGAAAGAGAGAGAAAAAGGGTTTAACGTCCACTCGACACAAATTAGGTCATTTCGGGACTAGCATATGGTTCGAATTTTTTTCAATAATTCGCTTGTGCGTAGGGGTCTTTAACAGTGGGAGGAAACCGGAGGACCCGGAGAAAACCCACGAGGTTTAAGAGTTTAAACAATATTTTATTTCTTAGTGAGTGACAGCTATATTTAACATACATGGATACAATAACAAGCATTGCTGCTTATGTAAAATCGCTTCCGTAAATAATGATCATTGAGAAGATAGACGACTGGATATGTTTGATTTACAAATTTTACAGGGTGCAGAAGGTGAAGGTAAAGATCTCTTGGAATGAACATACAATACACATACAAGTAGATTATAACGGTAGATATTCAATAAGACGATGTCGATGCCAAGGCCCAAAATTAGTTAGCCAAGTTTTATGAGTTCGCCTGCTTTCTGAGGGAGGAAAGGTTTGGTAATGATCTAGGCAGTTTTAAAGCGTTTCGTTAGTTTGATAAAGTCATGTACGATTTCAACGATGAAGGAATTGTCCTCAAAAGAAATAGCCGTGTTTCCAGAAAGTATCGTTTGTATATTTTTATGTTCAAAATCTAATTTATTTATTGTTATATTTCGCTAAGAGTTGTATAGTGGACAGTGTAAGAAATAATGTTCACAGTCTTCGACACCTTGACCACATAAACAAGGGGGATTTTCCGATATATGTATCAAACACTTGTGAAGGTTTAAATCGCTCTTTGAGTTTCGAAGTTTACAATGGATTATCTGTAAATGCCATTCGCCAATATAGTGGTGGGCATTAGTTTCGATTAAAGGCATGCTTGATTTTAATTTAGTTTTGAATTCAGAAATAGTTTTGGAATTTTTTATTGGAAGACTTAGATCATTCCACTGTTTAACAGAAGATGGAAAGAAAGAATTCTGGTAAAGTAATGTTCTACAGTTTATTTGCTTAATTATTTGGTTTGGGTTTCGAAGACGGTTGGGATGGTCAGCGGATAAAAGAGGTGGAACTATATCGGTTAGATATGTAGGGACTAGTCCATTTAAAATTTGTAGAAAAGTATCATTTTATGTTGATAGCGTCTTAATTGAAGCTGACAGATTCCAGTTTCCGTATCAAGTATGTTATGAGAGGTACCACATGGAAGACCGGTTATAGTACGCAATGCGTCGAGTTGAAGTTTTTCAAGTTGGGTAGATTTATCTTTAGAACAATTATTCCATACACAATCTGCATAATCGAAAATTGGAAGAATGAATGATTTATATATAGTTTCTAGCGTTTTTCGTTTTAGACAGTATTATATCATTCGATTTAAGTGTCGGTAGTTTATATTCAGAATTCCCCTATTAAAAGACACGTTTCTGTTTTTTATCAAAGACCACCATTTTGATTCATTAAAGTTATTTTCGTTTATTAATTTGTTAGGCTTGGACAGGCGAACCTACTCCTTGTCACATACAACCGGGGAATCGAACCACACCAGTTCAGTCATTGACAAACCTTATGATAAAACGCGTTCGCCCTAACCATCCGGCCATCCAATCCCCCAAGAATGAATGGAGTTTAACGTTCCACCTGTCAGCACTGGTTCGTGTTAACTTTGAAGTTCCTGACTAATGAATATAGTTTGTCTATTTATGACTTTCACCCGCTCCCCCGTTTTGAATCTTATGTTTTGTCTTTGATCTCGGATCGACGAAGAACGTTTGAATTGATACATTTATTTGCTGCCAGGATTTGGGTGAGTATTCATAAATTTGAGTTGGACTGATCCGGAAGTAAACAAACGTGAATTAGGAATATTGCGTACTACCCAGTTAACATTGATGGTTAGATTTACGTAAAGTTTACGTCATTATGGTTAGATTTTGGTTAGCGTCCAATAATGGTAAAATTCTTTGGTTAAATTTACGTTACTTTTACGTCATAATGATTATGGTTACTTTTACGTCAGAAAATGACGTAAATGTAACGTAAACTTTATGACGGATTACTAACCAATTTTTTTCCCTTTGAATATTTCTTGATTAAATAACATTACAAGTGTGTGCACATTCTAACAATTGATATATAGTCGGAATTCAGACATAATAATTATATATGTATTATTGGTTATAATTCTAACGTTAATCTAACGTAAATTTTACATCAGGTTTCTAACCGTTAGTTTATGGTTAGTTTTCTGACGTAAATCTAACGTTAGTTTTCTGACGTAAATCTAACGTTAGTTTTCTGACGTAAATCTAACGTTAGTTTTCTAACGTTAATATAATGTTAGTTTTCTAACGTTAATGTAATGTTAGTTTTATGTCATAATTTTAACCGTTAATTTAACGTTAGTTTTCTAACGTAAATCTAATGTTAATTTTATAACATAAATCTAACTTTAGTTTTCTAACATAAATCTAACGTTAGTTTTCTAACATATACCTGATATTAGTTGTAAAACGTAAAACAAATGTCAGTTTAATGTCATGATACTAACAATTAAGGGCCTGACAAGACAGCTGTCTAGTCATTAAAATGGGTAAGACCCTGGCTCGCTAGCCTGGAGGTCGGGTGTTCGATCCCTGCATTGGCCGAGAAAGTTCATCCAGATTTCCGGCGTGGTTTCCCCTTGTCAGTGATGCAGGACGGAGAGCCTGACAAGGACAGCTGTCTAGTTGTTCAGATGGGATAAAAAAAAAACGAGGTCCTGTGTACACATTGGCATGCATGTAAAAGGTCCCTTGACAGTTGGAATTCGATATAAGAGTAGGCCGTAGTGCCACTGTCGGGGCAAAATTTCCCTCATAACACACTGTATGGTGTATATGGCCATCTTCATTAGCCCAGTTCGGAGCAGAACAGTTGGACGTTAAACCCCATTTCATTTCATTACATTTTGTATCCATTTCTAAGTGCCCAAGAATAGAGATCTAGCTCCTTTAATAGTTGCGGTCTCTAGGTGACACACAAAGAGAAAACGAATGAATGAATGATCTACTCTCATTTCAAATTCCAAATGTCAAGGGTTCTTTTACGTGCACACCCACGTGATGGACTAGACACTGTTTTTTTGAGGTCCTCTGTCCTACACCACTACTAACAAAGGGAACTTTCTCGACCAACATGGGGATCACGTTGGCTAAGTGGGTAAGACGCTGACTCGCTAGCCTGGAGGTCGGGTGTTCGATCCCTGCATTGGCTGAGAAAGTTCATCCAGATTTTTCTGCTTGTTTTCCCCTTGTCAGTGATACAGGACGGAGGGCCTGACAAGAACAGCTGTCTAGTCAGGGATGAAAAACTGAGGTCACGTGTACACACAGGAGTGCACATGAAAGATCCCTTGGTAGTTGGAACTTGATATAAGAGTAGGCCATAGCGCCGCTGCCTGGGCAAAATTTCCTTCATAGCATACTGTATGGCATATGCTCATCTTCATTAGCTCAGTTTAGGAGCAGAACCCCTCATTTGCTAGCCAGTGTGTTACTAATTACTAGAGAGAGAGAGAGAGAGAAATGGGGTTTAACGTCTACTCGACACAAACTAGGTCATTTCGGGACTAACATATGGTTTAATTTTTATTTACATAATTCGCTTGCGCGTAGGGGTCTTTAGCAGTGGGAGAAAACCGGAGGTTGGACAGGCGACCCTACTCCTTGTCACGTACAACCGGGGATTCGAAACCACGCCAGTCAACTCAATGACAGACTTTATGATACAGCGCCCGCACGCTAACCATTCAGCCATCCAACCCCCCGTTACTAATTACTAAGTTTGTGAAATGTAGGTTTTTCCTCATGTAGGTTTGTCCTGATGAAATCGGTTTATTGTCCTACTGTTCTGCTCCGACTGGGCTAATGAAGACAGGTACATACCATACAATGTGCTATGAGGGAAATTTTGTCTACTAATATCGAATCCAGCTGCCAAGGGATCTTTTCGTGCAAGCCAATGTATACATGGTACCTCGGTTTTTTGTCCCATCTGAGTGACTAGACTACTGTCCTTGTTCCTGCACCTCTGACAAGGGGAAACCATGTCGGAAAATCCTGATGAACTTTCTCCACCAATGCAGGGATCGAACACGTGCCCTCCGGATTACCGAGCCAGCATCTTACGCACTTAGCCACCATGGCTTTATCAAAATTAGTAATGAAGATGTGCTATGACAGAAATTTTGCCTGGACAGCAGCATTACCGCACTTACTAATGAAGAAGTGCTAGGAAAGACATTTTGCCTGGAGAGCAGCATTTCCACATATAGTCATTACCAATAGTTCTAAGTGCACGCCAACCTGTAAAACATGTCTTTACACACTTTTCCATCATTACCAATTACTAGTCTGCGGGTTCACTAGTCTGTGGGTGCACTAATCCGTGCATTCACTAGTCCACTAGTCTGACTCTATAAAATACTATAAATATGAGTATTAAAGAAACCCAGTAGATATGGTGACTGATATCACCCTTCGTAAGGCGATAACCCAACATCACGGCATTTTAACCCGAAATCACAACATTTTAACCATTATAGCATATGCCCTTCTTCATTAGCCCACTTGGAACAAAATAGTAGGATGTTCAAACCCCATTTAAAATTCATTTTTATACTTTTCTGAACCAATCGGACTATTGAAGATAGTCATACGCAATGCAGAGTGCTATGACGGAAATTTTCTATGGACTGTGGCAGGGCGGAGGATCTGGCAAGGGATAAGGTATAGTTGTTCGGGTCATACGAAAAATCAAGTCCTCGTGTACATATTGGCATGCACGTAAAAGACACTCCGACAGTTGTAATTCAATATCAGAGTAGGCCATAGTGCCGCTATCCGTGCAAAGTTTCCGTCATAGTACACTGTATATAGTGTATGCCTGTCTTCATTAGCTCACTCAGAGCAAAACAGTAGGATGTTTAATCTCATTTAATTTTATTTAATTTTCCTACTTTTCTGCACCAATGGGACTATAAAAGATAGGCTGGCAAGCGGACGAGTGCACCCATTGACTATTGAGCATCATTTACTTGAAAACGTTGAGAGAACCCTCAACGAAATGTCGCTTTAATTAAAATAGTAATTGTGTTTTTTGTTGTATCATCGAGTCAAGTGAACGTTAAACCCCATTTCTCTCTCTCTCAATTTTGATACCCATAAATTTGACAAAACAAATAATGATTGTCGGAAACTGTTTCATAAAGCAAAGTTGTTCTCTACTAAAAGGTTATCACTGTCCAAATGTTAGGAGTAGTCCACACCTAGGCCGACTATGCATGAAGTGTTTTTATAATTAAATTTATTAAATATAGTACCTTGCATCAGTAAATATAAAATTAATGATCCTTTCACCAGTAAATATAAATTAAAATTACCCGATTTGATTATTCTTTTAATATAACGTAATCATGTAACCTCATATAAAATATGGTAGAGCGTATACAAACAAATAATATGAATAGATTCATTATCAGAAATATTACAGGCCTTTCAAACGAACAGTCGCCATTTTTAGACCTAAATACATGTAGATGTACAAATATATTTTTATCGTCTCGGGCAAGGTCAAGGTCACGATCTGTTCACTGTTGATGATTGTGTTTAAATCGGTTTATATCATATTATTTCTATTCACATTACAATATTTTTTTTATAGGTTACGGTTATTGTTGTTATTTATCAAAATTGCTTCAATTATTTATTAAATATTTTTTGTTTGTTCGTTTGACCGGAACGTACGGAATTCTGGGATTTAAAATGGCGGCATAGGTAATTATTTTTCCCAAAGAAGAAATGATGCCGTGATTTAAAGTTAAATAAAGCTATTCCACACATACACACACGATTTTGGATTCAGCAAAGTAAAGTTGAAGGTAAGTGCACTTTTTATGCGAACTTCCGTTGACAGTATACCGATAGATCTAATGTTCATAAAAAAATAATCTGGCCGTGGAAAAAGTTTGCACGCAACTTTGTATATCATCAGACAGTCAGTATTTGTTTTTAACACGATGCAGTTACATTGTCCGTAAACCATACTATTCATAAACAAAATCAACATTGCTTTAAGTTATCGAAAGTAATACTGGTTCCAAAATTGTTTTTAAAAAATCTGGATCCAAAAATTATCAAACACATAACGAATTTATTAATTTAATGATGTAGACTGTTAAAATTCAGGCTGTGCTAATTATAATATAAGTACATGTAGTATTTTCTAAACATTTTTATGGGTGTTTCAGGTTGGGTTTTTTTGTTGTTATTGTATTGATATTTTTGCAAATTTAATAATGCATAATGCAAGAGCTAAATCTATATATTGTACGTAGGTTAAGTAGGTATTTCTTGAGACTGTAAATGTTAAATTTTTTTATAAGACATTTTAATGTATTAACTTGCTAAGTCTATAATCAAGTCTCAATGCCATCGGGTGCTCGAGATGTTCACAGATTCAAACACTGGCGGTTAATGTTAATGATTTAATTTAATTGAAAAATGGATAATCAAGACTTTAAGCTTATATACATAGGCCTATTTATATGATATAACATTAAATAACAAGTTTGCCCGTACATACTTGTACATAAAGGTTTCAGTCCTACTCCCCTGCTTATTTTTTCTTGTGGTGGCCAAGAAAGTTCATCAGGATTTTCTGGCATGGTTCCTCTTTTAACTGGTGCAAGACAGAGGGGCTGGTAAGGGCTAATGTACAGTTGTTCGGATAGGACAAAAAACCAAGCTCTTTTGTACACACGGTCCAGTCAAAATTTTCATCATAGCACACTTTCAAGCATTTGTCCAACTTCTTTAGCCCAGTTTGAGCAGCACAGTATGATGTTGAACCCCATTTCATTACAGATCCACAGTAGGTTGGCTGTCAGCCCAGTTGGAGCTGAACAGTAGGCCGTTTAACCCAATATCGTTTTTTTGGGGAGTATAAAGTTGCTTTTTATTTATTTATTTTTTTTTTTACAGATCCTACATGTATATTTGAGCACCCGTGGTGGCAGTAATGACAAAGAAGTTCTAAAAAGATTTATATGGGCTTTATAATGAAAGTTAGACAACACTACTACTTGCCAAACACTACTACTTGTCACATAATGTAATGATATAAATATATATGTATCTATGGTAGCACAAATATCATCAGAATGTAGGCCAAAGCTTTACAAGCATTGTAGGCCTAAAATACTTTCTGTCTGAACTTTTGACAGTCAATTCTTTGATGACTAGTTAGTTTAGAGCAGATATCCTGTCACAGTATTATATAACAGCTCTTTGGCTTAAAATTTAAACTGAGTTGTATCAGTGAGTTGAAAATCATCTGTGTTCCTGTTATTGCTCCCTGCTGCAGCCAGTAAACAATAACCTTTTGCGTTCCTTACAAATCTTCCAATTTTTACTGATAGATCAACCATAGCAAAGATCTCTATTAAGATTATATTTGTAATGTGTGTAACAAATTCTATGACATAGGTATAATATTGGTGTAGTTAAGTATATACCATATTTATGCACACATTTCAATATTGGCATATTATTAGTCTCTATCATCTAGAAAAAAATATTCTATATTCTACGAATATTAGTGTGGTTGCGTTGTCAACATTTGAGAATAATCGGTCATAGGCTAGATTATCCGGTCTTTTACATTATCATAAACAAAGTCTAAGGGAGGTAACTAGTCCTAAAACAAGATGTTGACGCCCATGAAATTTATATAAGAATGCCATTTCCGAAAATCCATTTGATTGCATTGTCAGTTCAATATCCAACACTCTTAATTTTTTTTATTGTAAAATTTCTCTCTTCATGGGCCATATCTATGTTTTTTTTTTTATTGAATCCTAATTCGTCATCGCTATTCATGTTTGTTTATAAATGCAAGTGTTATTGACAACTGTCCCAGACCCTCATTATTTATATGGCCCAACTTTTCTTCGGGGTACACCGGCACGGTATTAGACTAGGATAAACATTAGTCTTATATACCGCCTCTACTTAATTATGGATGTAGGTCGGAAAAATGTAAAATTTGGCAATTTGACTTATACTCAACATCGACTTATGCTATAACTGTTTCAAATGACAAGTGCTAAATGAAGTATTTATGCGGTCTTTGGTGAAAGAAATGAAATGAAATGGGGTTTAACGTCCTACTGTTCTGCTCCTAACCTGGGCTAATGAAGACGAGCATATGCCATACAGTGTGCTATGAGGGAAATTTTGCCTGGGCAGCGGGGCTACGGCCTACTCTTATATCGAATTCCAACTGCCAAGGGATCTTTTACGTGCACGCCAATGTATACACGGGACCCCGTTTTTTTGTCCCATAACGACTAGACAGCTGTCCTTGTCAGTCCCTCTGTCCTGCATCACTGACAAGGGAAACCACGCCGGAAAATCAGGATGAACTTTCTCGGCCAATACAGGGATCAAACACCCGACCTCCAGGCTAGCGAGCCAGCGTCTCACCCACTTAGCCACTTGATCCCCCCCTTTGGTGAAAAAGAGAGAGAGAGAAATGGGGTTTACTGTCAACTGGACACAAACTAGGTCATTTCGGGACTAACATGGTTTAATTTTTCATTTACATAATTCGCTTGCGCGTAGGGGTCTTTAGCAGGGGGAGGACACCGGACGACCCGGAGAAAACCCACGAGGTTGGACAGGCGACCCTACTCCTTGCCACGTACAACCGGGGATTCGAAACCACGCCAGTCGACTCAATGACAGACTTTATGATACAGCGCGCGCTAACCATTCAGCCATCCACCCCCCCCCCCCTTTGGTGAAAGAAAACAGAGCTGTGGCTAGTGAAATGAAAGTTTAACGTCCTACTGTTTTGCTCTGAACTGGGCTAATGAAGATGGGCATACGCCATACAGTGTGCTATGTGGGAAATTTTGCCCGGACAGTGGCACTACGGCCTTCTCTTATATCGAATTCTAATTTCAAGGGCTCTTGTACGTGCACGCCAATGTGTACATGGGACCTCATTTTTTTGTCCCATTTTAATGACTAGATAGCTGTCTTGTCTAGCCCTCTGTCCTGCATCACTGACAAGGGAGAACCACGCCGGAAAATCTGGAGTAACTTTCTCGGCCAATGCAAGGATCGAACACCCGACCTCCAGACTAGATAGCCAGTGTCTTACCGACTTAACCAACGTGATCCCCGTTGTGGCTACAATTCCTGGATTTGAAGGTCAGGTATGATATGAAACGAATATTTTGAACCGGTTCACCAATGCAACCAATCTGTGACGGGTTAACCGATAGAGGGTTACATCCTTGATATAAATATACTTGTCGCAGGTTTTAAAAATAGAAAGATATATATAAAGGTAGCTCAAAATTCATCTCTACATATACATAGGCCAAGGGGGGATCATGTGGCTAAGTGGGTAAGACGCTGACTCGCTAGCCTTGAGGTCGGGTGTTCGATCCCTGCATTGGCCGAGAAAGTTCATCCTGATTTTCCGGTGTGGTTTCTCATTGTCAGTGATGCAGGACGGAGGGCCTGACGAGGACAGCTGTCTAGTCGTTTGGATGGGACAAAAAAAACAAGGTCCAGTGTACACATTGGCAGTTGGAATTCGATACAAGAGTAGGCCATAGCGCTGCTGCCTGGGCAAAATTTCCCTCATAGCACACTGTATGGCGTAACCTTTTGCGTCTCTTCAAAATATTTCAAATCTTTTGTCATGGATCAACCATTGCAAATATCCGTGTTACAATTATATTTGAAATGTGTTAAACCAATTCTGCAACACATGTAATATTGGTGTAGTATATATCTTTGTATATACACCCACATATCAATTTTGGCCCTGTTTGTCCGTACACTGGGTGTGAAATGTGAATCATTCCGATTGTGAGAGGACAAGCATTATCAATATACAGCTTTTCAGGACTTTGCCTTCCTTGGTTAATTCTCCTTTTTTCAAATGCAATAGATGCTGTGTTTATTCTTAATTGATCTTTTTCAAATTTGTGTTACACACTAGAATCATGAGAGGACAAAACCTATCAATATTCAGTATTCCACAACATTCCATTCCAGTGTCGGCCGAGAAAATTCTTCGTGATTTCCAGACTTGGTTTCCTCCCCTTGTCAGAGGTGCAGGACAGAGGGCCTGACAAGGAGGGACAGCTGTCTAGTCGTTTGGAAGGTACGAATGACCGAGGTCCTGTGCACACATTGGTTCGCACGTGAAAGATCCCTTGGCAGTTTGAATTCGATATAAGAGTAGGCTTTAGCGCCACTGTCTGGAAAAAATTCCATAATAGGACACTGTATAGCATATTTCCATGTCATTAGCCCTGTCGGAATAGGACATTAAACCCCATTTCATTTCACTCATTCCAAAGTTAACTCCTATTCCATCAATACCTTGAGCAAATAAGATAGAGGCTATAGGTTTTGGCCCAATTTGGTCAATATCCCAGTTTTTTCTTTCTTATATGCATATCAACACTTTCATAGCGCTAATGTAGACCTTTTTCTTGAACATTTTCCCTTGTCAGTGATGCCGGACAGAGGACCTGACATGGATGGCTGACTAGTCATACGGAAGGGACAAAAAAAAACCCAAGGTACAGTGTAAACTCAAGTGTGTGTGTGTGAAAGATCCCTTGGCAGTTGGAATTTTATATAAGAGTACGCCATAGCTCTGCACACTGTGTGGCATATGCCCGTCTTCATTTCTCAAACAGCTGTGGATAAAAACTGTTAATATTTAAATGTGTATTTTGTATTTTATAACATTATATTTTTGTCTTTTAAATAAAGTATATGTATACATACTTGTAGTATATTTTGTCATATAATTCTGCTAGATTTTTAACTTTTCTGTGCAATACATTTAGAATTCTGACTGGTTATGGGTAGATAGAGAGCAGTGGGGTAAAACATCCAATAGACATAAACTGTCCTTTGGGACTAAGTGATTCAATTCAAGTTGAATAATTCATCCGCACCAGGAATCTTTAGTAGTAGGAGGACCCAGAGAAAACCCATGTTCAAGTTGGGTGTGGAAAGAAACCACTTGACTCAATGACAGACCTTATGATCTAAAGCGCACACGTTGGACCACTCAACTTTTAGCCTCACCCACGGGTCAGGAAAATTTGATTATTGGTTGAATGTACTTCCCATTTACTGCGGCGAATAATGAATAATTTTGAAGGTTTTAATGCTCATCAAAATTTGACATTAGAATTGCATCCGTAAATGATGTTAATTTAATGCTAGATTTACGTTATAATGGTCGGTTAGATATCCATCATTTTGCTCATCCTTTTAACGACAATTTAACGTCAGGAAATGACGTTAATCTAGCGTAAAGTTTACGTCATTTTTATGTTATATTTACATCATTTTCTGACGTAAATCTAACGTAAAGTTTACGTCATTTTCTGACGTAAATCTAACGAAAATGACGTAAACTTTACGCAAATTTTACGTTAGATTTACGTCAGAAAATGACGTAAAGTTTACGTTAGATTTACGTCAGAAAATGACGTAAATATAACGTAAAAATGACGTAAAGTTAACGTTAGATTAACGTCATTTCCTGACGTAAAATTATCGTTAAAAAGATGAGCAAAATGATGGTAAACTGACTAACCATTTTTACGTAAATGTAACGTAAAATTAACATCATATTGTTATGTGGGTAAAATGACGTCACAGTCTATAGATTTCTTTGAACGGGGCTAGATTAGATCGAAAAGGTCAAACCCGTCAATGGTGAGAGAGTGAAATCGTCATCTAAGGACTAACGTATGGTTCAATGTTATCTCAATAACTCGCTTGCGCGTACCCGTGGGGGCAATTGGAGGACCCGGGATAACCCATGAGATTGGACAGGCGAACCTTCTCTTTTTCACGTACAAGCAGCGAATCGAAACCACGCCACTCAATGGCAGACCTTGTGATACAACGCTTTAAACAATTCGGCCACCCAACACCCGTCAGTTTTAGCCTGTCAATACGATTCGAGTTGTCTCCCTTGACCAACACGGCGTCCTGCGTTAAATATTACAACTTCGATGCTACCAATATAAAATATGTCCCAGGGTAGCACCAGGGTGTTGGTAGCACTTTTAACCAGTCTAACAGAAGTATGAATTGTATTGGATAGGGTGTTATTTTTTATTTTTGAAAAGGGTCTTGGGTGAACAATTTTAAGTTATATGTAAATATTTTGGATGATGGACAATCTTTTTTTTTTTAATTTATTTTATTTATCAAAAGGCATAGAAATATTAAAAAAAATAATAAGTATTATAAAGTATAACTATATTATCCTACTAATAAATTTCACAAGGATTTTATCATCAATAATTTCTATATATGGATTTAATTGATATAATAGTTGAAACTTGGGTAATAATCCATGATGTTTCATATGAATATAAACATTATTCATATGTTCCTTGAATGACATTTAGAAGTAGAGGTATAATATTCATAATAACACAACTTTATGGATTTACTACTTCTTGGTTTATTACATGCAACGTTTCAATACTCTTTTTTTTTTTTTTACATTCAGTTATGCATAATTATATTAACAATGCAATAGATAATTTATAATTTATAATTTAAATTTATAATTTAAGTCAATATGAGATGATATATACAAACGGTAATATAATACAAAATACAATCAAAGTTCCTATATTATAGCTACTTTCTTATATACAGCTAAAAATATATTTGAAGTCTGTAGTGGAAAAGCGTCTGGTTGAAAGAGAGTGTGATGTTTCCCAGCACAAAAAGAACGTGCATAGGGAATTGTGGGATGTTATGATGGCCATGTTAATGTTAGAGGTGAGTGTTGATTACAGTGACTGAATAGCGGTAAAACAAACGGGTAAAACTTGAGTTAGTGTTTAAATGTTTTTAATAGATTTCTATTTTACTGTTGGACATATTTCAGTGGGTGTATAGGTATTTTATTTATATGACAGAGTGAGATAGTGCCATTTAACGAAAACGAAAGATGACTAAGATGTCAAGTTGTGACAACTTAAGGTAAATAGCACGGTCTGTTTAGTCATATAGTAGAGTAATTAATATGGAAGCTTCATACAGGACGATAACTTGCCTTATACAGGAGAATTCGGTAAGGCAGAGTAGGCTGAAGCTTGGTGATTTCGATTTTATTTCCTTTTGTATAATATTGGTTTATCAATTAAGCCAAAATTTTCCAGAATTTATATGGGGTAGGCCTACAGGCGTTTGGTTATTTTCGCTTGTAGGCCTAAATCCTTTCTTAAAAAAAAAAAAAAAAAAAAAAAAAAAAAAATTTGCAATGAGTGCTCATATACGAAAGAAATATAAGAAGATGTCTATGGTTGTAGCTACTTATTATAGTAGCAAAGTCAATATTTCATGGGAGAAGTTGCAGAGTATAAATTCAGACATGACGACACAAACCTAGGCTTAAGGAGGGTCATAAGGTAGTGAAGACTCGAGCTTGAGAGAGTAATCTTTATTTTTGTTTTCTTTTTGTATAGAATTGGTATAATAAGCTCTTGTGAAATATTGGTGGATAGAGGGTGTGTTCGGTTAGACCATATGATCGACAGGTATAGGTATATATCATGAATGTATTTAGATTTTATATTGTGTAGATGGATTGTATTGTTGTTGATTTTGAATTCTTTGGTGAGATGAATGTTGTTTATATGTGTAGTAATGAAACATTTATAGAATTTTAATTTGGGGCAATTCAGAAATAAATGATGGTAAGATTCAGTTGCTCGGTTACAATAGTGGCATTTAAAGTTGATAGTATATATATTTCTGTATAGCATAATATCTTTTGTTAGTACTGCATTATTGATGAGTGTATACATGAAATCCGTTTCTTTTTCAGATAAGGAGGAGCATTTATAGAGGTTTGTCCAGACTTTTGAAAAGTCAACATGAGGTAATTGTTTATTTATTTTTGGTTGTGTCTGTAATAAGTCAATTAGGGACCAGTATATGTCTTTAAGTTTTGTATTGTATGTATATTTGATGGATGGTTTGAGGCTAATGTAAGTTTCTTTTATATCTATATATGATTGGGGGAGTTTTTCCGAGTGGGTATAATTATTGGATGCATATCTTGGCAGAGTATCCCTTGTAGTAAATCCTAGCCAGTATATGTATAGGCCTAACCAGGGACTGTTGTTGTCTTTGATTGCTTTTACTATAAGTTGTTGTTGCATTGCCTGGATTTTTAGTCGAATGTTTGGCACTTTAAGGCCACCATTTTTATGCTCTAGGTTCAAGGTGTTTCGATTAATTGTTTCACTTTTATTTTCCCAGATGAAATTGTAGATTATTTTATTTATGTTTTTAATAATTGAGTTTGAGGGAGGAACTATCCTAGCAACAAACCATAGTTTGCTGAGTATATAGGTGTTTAAGATGCATACTTTTTCTTTATATGAAAGAGAGTGATTTTCCCATGTCTGGATGGTTGAATTGATATCTTTATCTTTATCAAGCAATGATCAATAATGAATAACAACTCTACATTTATAGTACATCCATGAGTAAGAACCATTTAACAATAAAAACATAACATTAATTAAGACTATAACAACAAACATTTCCCTTTGAGTATGGCTTTACCATTTTTCTTCAATCTAAGGTGTTAAAAGTGGGGATTGAAGCCACCGCCTAAGCTAAAATGCAATCAAAACCCATTACCCACACCATCAAATATTTAATATGACTAATTTCAATACATTATGCATAATTAGTTAGGTTGAACCCACCCCCTCTTGCTCATACATTTACCATATTATTATATAGAAAATTTTTTAATTATTGTTCCAATAGAACAAATAAATAAGTTATAGTAGCCCTTATAAATAATAGTTCCACTGATAAATAAAAATTTTTAATTTCCACTCCACTGATACGAATAATAACTTATAGATCCACTCCACTGATAAAAAATTATTTTAATTTTACTTCACTGATAATTGATACTTATGGTATCCTTTTGTATAATACTTATAAATAGTTCCAATAATGGATAATAACTTGCTTAACAAAATAATTCATTCCATACATTAGAAATGGCTCTTCCATTGTCTTTATTCATTTTTGGTTTTTGTCTTCGGATTTCTAATGCTTCCCACAAAACTCTTTTCTTCCATACTTTAATATTTTTGGTAAGCACATTGGTGTTGTCCCATTCTATGTTATGGGTAGGATTGTTTATAATATGTTCGGCTACTGCAGATTTGTTTGGTTCCATACGTCTAGTTGCTGCTTTGTGTTCTTTGAGTCTCACTGATAATGGTCGGCATGTTTCGCCTATGTAAATGGATTTGCAATCGCATTGGATCTGGTAAACTATACCCTTTGGGTCCACTGTTGGTATTTTTGTTCTCCCATGGGCGTTGATAAGTGATTTTAATGATATCCCCCCACTAAATGTTACATCTATTTGCAATCTAGTTAGTAATCTTTTAATTTTATAACTTGTTGGGCCTATATATGGAATGTTGATATGAATTGGAGCCTTTTCTTTACCTGTCACGTTTGGGGCTTTGTTCAGTTTTTCTGTGGTACTATGAATAACTTTTTTGACAAATTCTAATGGGTAGTTGTTGTTATTGGTTAGAGATTCAGTAATATGTTCAATTTCTTCTTCAATTTTGTCATCAGTGCAAATATTGTGAGCTCTTCTGGTAAGTATCGAAACTATTCCTGCCTTGGTTGTTGTTGGGTGGGCTGAAGTGAAATTAATATATTGATCTGTGTGAGTCGGTTTTCTATACACTTTTGTAGTTAATTTATCATCATTTCTATCAATTAGGATGTCCAAAAAGGGTAGTTGTTTATTATTTTCTTCTTCAACTGTAAATTGTATTCGGGGATGGATTGAGTTGAGGTGGTGGAGTAGTAGTTGGTGATCTTCCTCTTCCTTCATAACAACAAACACATCGTCCACTTTCCTAAGCCAAATACTAGGTTGGAATGGGGATACTATCAGGGCATTTTGCTCAAAGGCTGTCATATATATTTCGGTGATAACTGGACTTATTGGTGATCCCATTGGTAAACCATGGATTTGTTCAAACACTTCATCTTTCCAAGTAAAATATGTAGATGTAATACATAATTGTAATAATTTCATTATACTATCCGGACTTATGCTGGTATTGAGGTTTGTTGTTTGACTTTGGATTTTCGATCTCACACAGTTTAAGGCTTCATCGATTGGTATGCTGGTAAATAGGTCCACTACATCATAACTGATCAGTTTTCCTAGTTGTGATTGTCTCTCTATTTTACCTCGAAGTTCTTTGCTGTCTTTAATGTATGATTCTGCTGACTTTCCTAATTCTGATAGTGCGTTTGACAGGTATCTGGCTGTGTTGTAGAATACAGTTCCTCTAGAGCAAATCAGTAATCTAACTTTGACCGGGTTCTTATGTATTTTGACCTGAGCTTTGGCATATGGCGTTGATGGGTGCGAGATATTGAGCTTTTCATATGTTTCAGGATCGATCTCACCTGATTCTTTAAGTATCTTTAAGGTGGCTTTTAGTTTCCGATCTAGTTTTTGGGTTGGATCTTTAGGTAACTTTTTTTATAGGTTGTTGTATCTGACAGGGTTTGGGACACCATTATTTCTAATTGATCTGTATCCATAATCACTGTTGCTTTCCCTTTATCTGCTGGTACAATAGATATTTCTTTATTGTCTTTTAATTCTTTGATGGCCTTAATTTCGTTTTTAGTTAGGTTTGGTTTTTGATTGATAGGTTTCACAAGTAAATTTTTAATTTGGTGTCTAGTAAAATCAATGTTACCACCCGGGGCCAGCTTTTGTAGTCCTTGTTCTATCTGCGTTATGAATGATTCTTTAGGTACTTTTGCTGTAGTTGGGATAAACTTTAACCCTTTTGCTAGTAGCGAGGTTTGTGGTTCTGTTAAGTTGGTAGAAGATAAATTCACAACTGTTCTCTTAACGTAATCTTTGACATTTTTATCATCTGGCTTATTCTTGTTCTTTTCACCTCTACTGATGAAACTTAATCTATTGAATTTATTTTGGTGCCGGCTTTTAATTTGGTTACTCTGTTTCGTATCTGCTTTCTGTTGCATAGATAAAAGGCTATCTAAGTGGTCATTTTGTAAAATATTTTCTAGTATGTGTCTAGTATCACTCTCTTTCCCAATCAGTTCTTGCTTGTTCTTTCGGTTATATGCAATTCTTTCTAAAACTAATTTGCTACTTGCTTTTCTTAGTATCTTATTAGCTGTTGCAGACTGAATAGGAGAAGTGATCCGTAACCCATTGGGAATAATGTTGTTGTCGCGACATCTTAGTAAAAAAGTCAAATTGTTATTTGTCTTACACAGTTTGTTATGCAGTTTTAAACACATTAATAATCCTATTTGTCTCATCACCATAATGATGTTTGATAAGTTCCTTGAATGACATTTAGAAGTAGAGGTATAATATTCATAATAACACAACTTTATGGATTTACTACTTCTTGGTTTATTACATGCAACGTTTCAATACTCTTTTTTTTTTTAGAATCTTTTATTATATACAAATTGTTGAATATACAATAATTACAAATATATAATAAGTTTTAATATATAATAAGTTTTAATATATAATAAGTACAAGTATATAATAAATATAAATATATAATATATTACATTAAAATTTGTGCAGTCCGGTTTTATTCGGCAGACTTTACTAGGTGTCAGTCGTATGTATCTCTGAGAGACTGGATGATGTCGATGAATACTGTAACCGGATGTTTTTATTTCACTGGTGAACAGGTAACGGTTTTCTTATTATGTTATCTATATTAATGTCTTTATTATTCTGATAAGAGTTGATTAGTATATTGTTTTGTTCATAGATTCTTTCATTCTACATGTCCTGTGTCTTATTTATAATTATTGTAGGTTAGAAATAGCATGTGACTTCGATCGTGGTCAGTGGGTGACTGGGTCAGTGTTACACTACTAGGGCAGTTGGGGGTTATCTGTGTTTGTTGTTAGATTATACATAGCTATAGTGGCATTTAAATCTTTGAGAAATTGTTGCGTCAATTCTGTGTTTATTTTGTTGTTTATGCTATTCTTTGGTTTGATTTTACATTTATATTCCCACAATGTTTTCAGGTAATACAGTATTCCACAAATTAAAATTGGTGATGTTACATCATGGAACAGTAGTGTGTATTTATTAAATTCAAAATGATTATTTGTGGAGAATTCTTTTAGGTAGGTTTGGACGTTTTGTTTATAGAGTTTTATTGTCTCACATTGTATGAAGATATGTGTAAATGTTTCCTCATGTTTCATGCATAGGCTGCATTTATTGTTACTACATAGATTTCTCTCGTATAATATTTGTTTTGTAGGCAGTGCTTGATGTGTTACGAAAATGACGAGGTCAAAATCGAAGAGGGTATAAGGCATACTAGCAAGTTGTTGCCATATTTTAAAGAAGTCTATTGTTGGATATTTGTACATAATACTTGGTTTATTAAAGTCTAATTTGTTTATTTCATTGTAGATATGTTTTAATTTTGTGGTGTCTGAAAGATTTATTTTATCGCGGTAGTGAAGGTAAGTAGTTTTTATGTTTTTATAAATTTGTGGTGTATTTACTGTATGTGATAGTTTGTTGGATGCTAACCATGGCAATATTCCTTTAAGTGTATACCCAAACCAATACGCAAACAGATTAATCCATGGGTTTATGTTATTTTTCATGATTATAATTCGTTGGAGTGCCATTGCCCTTATTTTATTTTCTATGTTAGGCACATTTAGACCACCCTTTTTGAATGGTTGGTGTAGTGACATTCTTTTGATAGTTTCTGGTGTGTCTTGGTAGATAAATCTAAATATTTCCTTATATATAGATTTTATAATGTGTTTTGGTGGCGTGATAATTCGGCATGTGTACCAGAGTTTACTGAGTATGTAAGTATTTAATACTAAAAGTCTATCTTTTATTTTTAGTTTGTATTTTATCCATTTATCTATTAATTTGCTTAGTTTTGCCAGTATGGGTAGCCAGTTGTTTTCAACATTGTTGTGACCAAACCATATTCCTAGGAGTTTTATTTGTGTTTTTATATTTATTTGTGGAATATCGTTTCTATGTATAGTAATATTATTTATTTTTATTATTTCAGTTTTTGATGGATTTAGTTCTGATCCAGAGGCAAAGCCAAAAGATTCTATGTCTTCTATAAGGTAGGTATATGATGTACTGTTTGTTATAATTGATGATAGATCATCTGCATGTTGAAATAGTTTTATTTCTTCAGAAGTGTTTGGGATATGGATTCCTTTTATGCAATTGTTCTGATTTATTTGTACCGCAACAGGATTTATGGCAAGACAGTATATTAACATTGATAGACAACACCCCTGCCTTATTCCTCTTGTTACATTAATCTCCCTTGTAAATGAGCCATTTACCTGCACCCTACTGACAATGTTTGTATAGATTATTGTAATCCATCTTACAATGAACTCTGGGAAGTTGTATTTTTGTAATAGCTTTATAATGTAGTTATGTTCTATCATGTCAAAGGCTTTCATTTGATCAAAGCTCAGTAGTAATCCTGGTATATTTTTTTCTTCCATGTATGTAATAATACTGTGAATTGACATTAGGTTATTTAGTATAGATTTTCCTTCCCCAGCCCCCGTTTGCAGTGGAGATATTATGCTATTTAACATTGGTGTTAATCTATTGGCCAAAATTTTTGTTAATATTTTGTAGTCCTGACATAATAGACTTATAGGTCTGTAGTTTTTCAAATAGTTTGAGTTGCCTTTTCCTTTATAACTGATATTAATTATTGCCTCTTTCATTGTAGGTGTGAGTTCACCCTTCAGATAAATGTTGTTCAACACCTCTACAAAGTCATCACCTATTATGTTCCAGAAAGTTAGATAAAAGGATTTTGATAGGCCATCTATGCCTGGAGACTTGTTATTTTTAAATTGTTTTAGGGCACTTAGCGCTTCTTCATTTGTTATCAAATGTGATATTTGTTCTCTATCTTCAAGTGTAATTTTTGATAGGTTATTTTTGTTTAAATATGTATCTATTGTATAGGGATTTATGTTTTGAGATGTATATAGATTTGTATAATATTCATGTATGGTTTTTAGTATATCTTGTTTAGTTGTATGTATCTCCCCATGATTATTTTGAAGTTGTGTTATCTTTTTATTACATGCATTCTTTTCTTCGGCTATTTTGAAAATATCAATATTTGAGTTGTCAGTGATATTTATATCTAATTTTGACCGAATAATATATCCTTCATTTTTATAGTCTTCAATGTGGGTGATGTCATTTTTAATTTTGTTAATTTTATTTTGATCTGGCTTCTGGGTTTGTTCTTCATCTTCTAGACAGCTGTAGAGAAGTTTTAATTTTGATTGTTTGATTTTTGATATGGCTATACAGAAGGTTTTTGTGATTGATTGAATTTCTTGTTTCCCTTTGTCCCACCATTCATTACTGTGTCTGAAATTCGTTTTCTCCTTTTGCCAGAATTCCCAAAATTTTGTTATGGCTGATTTATAATTGTTGTTTGTGAGTACTGAATTGTTAAATTTCCAAAATCCTCTTCCCCATCTATAGCTGTCTAGATTGATTTTCAAAGATAAAATTTTGTGATCTGATTTTGTATTTGGATGGTGATTTAAATGTGTAACACTAGTTAGTAGGTTATTAGATATGTATGCTCTGTCAATTCGACTAGCACTACCTCTTGTATTGGACCATGTATATAATATCTTGTCTGGAAATTTATTCCTGAAAACATCTGATATTTCTATTATTTTTGTGATATTGATAAGTAAGTCAATAACTATCTGGGAGTAGTAGGTATCATTTTTGGAATCAATCTTATTTTCTGTTACATTGAAATCACCAATTAAAATGTAGTATTCTTTCTCATTATAGATATTTATTATATGATTGTGTAAACTTTGAAAGAAATTTTGTTTTTCTTTAGTTGAACCAGGAGGGCCATATATATTCATTACATTGGTTGTTTTATCGTTAATGTATAATGATATATGTTGGTACCTTCCTTGTAGTAAGTTTGGATATGTATGTTCTTTAAATTCAATGTCATTTCGGATAAGCATGCTTGTTCCCAGATAGTTATTATCAATAGTATTTGATATAATTTTATAGTTACCATCTTGATATATCTTGGATTCATTTATAATTTTAGTATTTGACACTGTTTCTTGTAAACAGAGTATCTCTGGGTAGCTGAATTTATCTGTTAAGATGTTTATTTTTTCATCAAAGCCTCTTTGAATATTAGAGGATATAATATGCATAATTAGTGAGATAATCAAGATTTTCACTATAGACATTGTAGAATAATAATTGTATTGTTATATATAAACTTATTCAGTTAATATGATTTCACAATTGAGTCCAATTCACTTTTTAGTTATTATATCAGTTTTTTCTAGTCAGTCTGTTAAAGACCTCAACTATTGGACTTTTCATTCTTAGTTTTTTATCTGTTACATCTTCATTATTGCTGATATTCCTTTTCTTTGTATTTTTGCTATCTTGGATTTTAACATAGTCTGCACTGGTACACTCAGTTTCCTGTGCTTCTTTGACTGCAACATCATTTTTGTTTATATTAAAATCCATTAATGTATCAATAATTTTATGGTCGTCTTTATTCACATCATTATTTGGATCAAATGTGTCAGAGTGGGTTTGTTTCAACTCTGTTTCATCATTTTCATCATCTTACAGGTATCTTTATCAAGCAATGATCAATAATGAATAACAACTCTACATTTATAGTACATCCATGAGTAAGAACCATTTAACAATAAAAACATAACATTAATTAAGACTATAACAACAAACATTTCCCTTTGAGTATGGCTTTACCATTTTTCTTCAATCTAAGGTGTTAAAAGTGGGGATTGAAGCCACCGCCTAAGCTAAAATGCAATCAAAACCCATTACCCACACCATCAAATATTTAATATGACTAATTTCAATACATTATGCATAATTAGTTACATCATGGATGTACTATAAATGTAGAGTTGTTATTCATTATTGATCATTGCTTGATAAAGATACCTGTAAGAGTATTGAAACGTTGCATGTAATAAACCAAGAAGTAGTAAATCCATAAAGTTGTGTTATTATGAATATTATTCATATGATCTGTTAAAACTGATTTAAATACTGCACGTATTTCTAACTTGTGATTTTGCTTTAAGAAATACAACCTTGTCTTTAGAACAGCCAATCGAGCAGCCGAGAATTAAAATACTAAAAATAAATTATCAGCTTACTTTCGGACGGGATATCCAAACATGAACCAAACCACATAATCATCTCTGCTAAACTCTTTGCTCTAAAAATTCGCCTAAATCATGTCATATATGACCTCGTGTAATGATTTGACATATTTACAGTCTAGTAAGATGTGCCTCAAAGTTTCAACACATTGATCTTCACATAAGGTACAAAAAGGATCGGGAACTAATTTAGCTATACACTTCTTATAATTAGTTCATTAATAATGTGTACAATCTTGTAATCAGTATCTACAAATTCAGAACATTTGGAAGGATGGAATACCGACTTCCAAACATTCGACCAATCAACATCATAACCTAATCCCCCTCCAACAATCCAGATTTTGTAGGTGTACCAGACAATATATACCTAAGAATTTTATATGCTGAACCAGATTTTATGTCGGTCAAGACAAAATCTTCATCCTGAACATTGAGAACAAAATCAACAGTGTAACTCAGATCATGTGAATCTTGAGCATTTGTATTGATGATATCAACCCACTCATTTGTCAATGCTTTTAAAAGTGCAGAATTGTGATTTTTAACCTTGACATTTTGAAGCCTCCGGAACAAGGCTCTTAATTATGTGTGTTTTTGTTGTTTTAGATGTCTGTTATGGAGGATTTCAAACCAGGTTATTCATTTTCTTTTAAATAGTTCCTCTTCGTCGTCAGGTGAATCGGAGACATTTTTCTCCATCTATTATTTCACGGTGGACGAAACTGACTCGTTTGATACGCGTAGGAAAATAAACAAGATGGCTCCAGAGTCAAGAAAGGGAGGATTTGTCCTGTATCTGATCGAAACTTCAGTTACTGAAAGAGACATTAGTTCATCTGCCACGGTACTCCTCTCCCTCCAATGCATACTGGGTTTGTCGGAGGCAGGAGGCAACGCCTTGCTTTGTTCGGGCCCGCCATACACATGACCCTGATGGCGCTGCTTTCGATGACTTCAATCTTGCTCGTTGGTTGCACTTAATGATGGGATTTCTGTATTCAATCTGCAGCTTGTTGAATTTGCATGATTTAGATGTCCTACTAAATTACCTGGTATCCAAATAGTTGTATCCATCCACTGACGTTGATTCTCCGTTTTCTGTGGAGGAATCAGCCATAATAATAAATTGTGGTCGTGCCCTTTTGGAGAGGCCAGATGGTCCTTTAATAAATTCGCCCCTAAATGGAATCTTTGCCCTTACCAACTGGAGAATAATGGGAAGAATATTACATCAAGTTCCCATCGACATTCGTCGGACATTAAAGTCTGTTCACATCTTGAGGAATATACATAGGTGAACTATTGAATGAACCCATCGTTAACCCCTACGTATTTACAGACTCCCATTGTCATCTTGATCAACACCAGTGACCGGCTAAATTCAGTAGTGGCTAATTTTGTCCATCGATCATCTTGGCATTTAACACAAGGTATAACCGACCCTACCACCTATTTTGCCTATGGACTACATCTGCATTTTGTTTCCACCACCACCATGGGCCAAGATCCCAAAACGTTGGGGAAAATGATAGAAGAGAAAAAATGTGTGGCTCTTGGGGAGATTGGACACGACTTTACCTCCAGGAATCAGTCATTATGCCAGGAATAGTTCGTCAGAAGGGTCTTGCAACATTCTGATCCTAAACAGACAATTATCATTCATAGCAGGGATGCTGGAACTGGCGATGCAGCAAGGCAGATTCTTCACAATCTAAAGCAGATGCGACTCGCAACCAGACACATACACTGACATTGCTTCGTAGGTGATGTCCAAGAGATGCGCCGCTGGTTGCAAGATTTGGCAGATGTTTTCCTGGGGATCACCTCTGCTCTTCAGCGCATTGATTTGACTAGGGACATGTTCGAATCTCACGCACCTTGCCTAGCTACATCTCCATGGGGAGTGATGGTCGTTGCCAAAAAATTCGCTCAGCTCCGTAACATTCCTGTCAGAATACTGCTACACATAGTTAATAGTGACTTCCGCCGACTTTACCATCCATAAACACGACTCACATAAATTGCATATTTCGTGATAAATACTTCTAGTTTTTATTGATGTTAGGAATATGTTTGCTAACTTCATTTAGAATCCAGGTGCTGGAATACAGGTGAGAGATTCTGCTTGATGTATATTATAATTTATGGCTGTAACATATGAAGGATACGATTCATGGATGTCTGGAACAATTTATGGCTGTTATTCTTTACGGTTCCGGTGGAGTTGCGGGGGGGGGGGGGGGGGGTGCATCCCTCGAATTTTGTATAACACCCAACCCAAACAATCAAGATGCGAGATTCATCGAAGCTATTCCCAACTATTCAGAGGAGGTTACTCTTGTGTTCCTCTAGTAAGTAACGACTAAGACTAATAATATGTTCAATATGCCCGTTCCTTTATTTCAAGGTTATGTCATGACATGAACAACAATAAAATACAGTTAGTAAATCATTCTATAATAATATGGGTGTCCGGCGTGGTGGGAGATAACGTTCACAACACAAACCCTTAACGTCCTTGACGTCGCACATTGGTTAACCCGGTGATAATGGAGGCATATTCTGCCGACTTACTTATGGTGACATTTGTAACATTAACATGTACGACCAAGTTCCATCAAGGCCACTATTCTCACCTTTCTAATTAGTTAATAGGTTGTGATTATACGGTAATTGTTATAAAGTATCGGTTTTATCTCTTGGTTAGCTTTGGATATAACGAACCGTTATCTCCTCTTCCGACATTCTAGCACCCTTTATATAGGAAAATTAGACTGTCACGTGACGTTATCAACCAATGAATAATTGTCCCTTTTCTGAATGTCGCCACTTCTTTGAAAAATAGCCTACTTAAATATTAAAACGAACTTGTCCGTTTTACTTAAATTTGACCAGGAATAATTTGAGATGTACAACAAAAAGATTGATTATAAACAGACAAAATGGACAATAACTATTGAACCGAGTAATTTGATCAAATGTGATCATACCATGTTTAATTATTCAAGACGTAATAGGTAACAATATAATCCAGTTGAACTACGTCAACCCTGGTCATAAAACATAATTATTATAACAACCAAGATAAAATACTAGTGTTGACAATGATCATTAAACAAATAGAAATATATGTAACAATCTGACACAAGATGGACGTCTACGTTGTGACATATAAATATGTTCGTAACTAAGGACCATTTTAATGCAAGATTGAACATTTTGGAAAAGAAGTATGCAATGATATAATTTATAATAAGTGTACATTGAACAATAATAGCCCTATATAAAAGACCGAATTCTATATATTACAATATGATACATCTTTAAGAAAGTAAAATTAATGTTAGAAAATCTCCCAAGTCAGATTAAACACAGAGTAATCAGAAGATTTTACCTAAGATTACAGGTGGCCTTGACTTTTGATCATATCCCATTTATATCATCTGTAGAGGATTCTGAATATTGACCAATTTTTGATTCATCATATCTTTGTATATACTCAACAGAATATTTGGGGGCCTGACACGGCCCCCAGTGATTCAATTTTTTACAATATTTCATATATTAGAGACATTGAATACAATGTAAATAAATATTTTTGTAAGTAAATTGTAAATTTGAAGCTGAGATTGTAGAATATACATATTTGGTATTTTTTATCTCAACAAAAGTAGACGTATATTTTAAATTATTTCAAGAAATCTACAACTTCTTCTAGTTCTCTTTGTGCCCATCAATTCTCCATTACTTCAACTGACACTTTCCATTTTACATGATAAATTCGTTTATCACATGAAGGACATTTTTTACCTCCTGAAAAAAAAAACCCCAAACATAATCTTATATTATGTGTTACTTTTATTTTAAATGTAGATTAAGTGATATAACATGAAATGGGGTTTAACGTCCTACTTTTCTGCTTCTACAGGACTAATGAAGATCGACATACGTCATAAAGTGTACTATGAGGGAAAGTTTACTCAGACAGCGACATTCCCATCTAGTCTTCCACGACATTCCAACTGTCTGTCAAGGGTTCTATTAAGTGCACGACAATGTGTACAATATGGAGCCTTGCATTTCTGACTCGTCCAAATAAGAGAATAAACTTTTTATCTTCGGTCAACTATCTAAAGTGAGATCCGTGGTTTGAATATTGAACAAATTTAAAACAAAACAAAACAAATAGAAGACACAAGTAACACTTAATAAACATATCAGAACATCAAGTCAAAAATTAAAATCACAAAATTATTAACATTTAAAATATTGGCCATCCGCACTCCTTATCCTTAAAATGGTAAGTATAATATAAACATGATATTATGGAATAAAAATGGATTATCCCTGGCACATTCTATTATAATCTTGGTTTATTTTGACCAAATGAGATCAAAATGGTAACTTTCTACTCAGTTAAAGAAATTTGTCGATGAGTGAAGCCGATCCCTAATTTTTCTGGATCCCAAAACTACCTCATTTTGATGGTCACGCAAGTCACAAAAGTGAGTATATTTCTTTTATAGCACCCTTTTAAAATAACTTTATTATTTGACAAATATTAATGATAAATAAGCATAAAAAACTGAATATCTGAATGAATTTTTGTAATGCTATCAATTTTTTCTAGCGCAAAAAAAACTACTTAAAGTCATGTCACGCGAGTCACATGTCACACGAGTCACGCTATATTGTTCTACTTTTAACTTTATTTTTAGCGACTTTAGGGCAGTAATTCAGTTTGCTATACTGCTTGTAGCCTAACATGTTTTCATTCTAAAACTAATTTGTTGTTTTCTTTCCAGGATGTCACTGGTTGCTGAATCTTTTTCGGGTAAACGGTCCGATATAAAATATATTTCTATGGCTCAAGTTTTGGATGTTGATGGTCAAGATGTTCTTTTGCGATACCTTCAAAGAGTTGGAGATAATCTATATACCTGGCCTTCAGATCCAGAGGAGTCCTGGCTAAATAAAGAATTTATAATTTTGATTGAAATATTTTTGAGCAAATTATTTCTTGTTTGTTTTGACAATGAAAGACAATAAAAAAATTAGTTGATTATATTGAAACATTAGTGTTTTTTTCTACCTGTCACGCGAGTCACATTTTTATGTCACGCAAGTCACATATAAAATCTCAGTTCAACACAAAACTCAACAATAAAACACCACATTGTAACAAAATGATGCTACGGCTCAACAATTTAGCTTCATATACATATAAGTCATATTCCTATATTCTATTTACTTTTCTACTAAATGGGGGGGGGGGGGGGTCAGTATCATTGCCCATGAATGCGCTGCAAATGCATGTCACACGAGTCACAACTCAATATGATCACATTGCACAAAATTTTGCCCAAGAAAGTAATATTTAAAGTGTTTCTCATGTAACAGAACACAAAAACTTTACTTGGGAGTAGTTTTTATAGAAACCGATTATTAGGTTTCATGATATTCATATTTAAAAATTTGTGTTGCGTAGAAATGTCACGCGAGTCACCGTGGAATGGCTGATATCATTTAAGCAGGTGTAAAGTTTTAGTTTTCTTCACCCATTGAGGTCGCCATGACTCCCAGCAGTATTATAAATATTTACCTATAAATGGAGGTGTTTTCATGAACGTATCTAAACAACCATTATGAAACAGATGACCACAATAAACTCTTTGTCTATTTGATTTTTACAACCTTTCAGTTGATTCTGAAATAAAATATTTTTCACACATTATCTAATTTTTATACCTTAAAGTCTTGATGCATCATTTTTCATACATGACCATATTGTCTACAGCTTAATTCATGATAAAATCTACCGGTATTCAAATTGATTATTTAACATTTAATTTATTTAAGAAAATAAAATCAGAATATCAACAGTGATATAATCTCCTGGCTTCAATTCAATCTGATTAAAAGAGGTCAATCGAATTATTTCAGACTCTGTCCATTCATCTGTTTCGCTTGGGTTTGTTTCTGGAGAATATCTCTTAAACCGATCAAGATATCTTTATGATACTTTGTACACACATCAACCTATTGTAGTAGTTCTGCCTCTTGATAATTAAAAATTTCATGGATTTAATAGTTTTTTGTGTTTCCATGGAAACAAATTATACTTTTTGGTGTACAAGTTTGCAGCATTATATCTATAACTAGTTTATAAAGGGCTGCATCCTAGATTAAACCATTATTAATATTATACAGTTTTGTCAAGTTAGTTAAGTTAGGGAATTAATACACTTTGGTTATTAGACAAAATATAAAAAACATTACCTCAGGATCTTCAGCTACACAGTGGACAGTTTTCTAGTGGATATCTCTTGACACAATCATGTATCAAATAATCACAACCAACTTTTAATGACGGTTTATGTTCGAATACAGCAGCTCTGAAAAACATAAACAAAACATAGGTTTTCTTTTATAGATAATGGAGAGAACATTTACAAGACGCTAAAAACTTATCTAGGTATTGTTTATACAATTTATAACATTATTCCAATTTTTTAGATATATTTTGTAGTGTTTTTACACATAACAACTATCAATGTAACTGTATTTATTGTATTTTAAGGTTAAATTATTAGAAATACTATTTTTTAACAGTAAATTGACTAACAGGTAAGTTCTCCAATTTGTCAACTGGACTGTCAAGTCTGACTGAGACTAACTAAGTTGTTTTATTGTAATGATACACAAACTTTAATTAAATCTTATTTCACCGTTCCTACTTTTATCATCCAGAAAGGATAACTCTATTTTGAATTATCTCCCCTTATCCCACAATTTAAAAGTTGTCTGCCTTAATCACATCGCTAAAAACAAATTCTAAATAAAATTGTAAATGACTAATCTATGTCAAGATAGACAGTATCAACTTGCATGTGATTACTGGTAAACAACAACAAATATAAACAAAGAAATCTGGAGAGATATATTCTAGAAATAAAATAAGCTTTAATCATTTAATGTCCTATTTTTCTGCACACCATATTCTGGATATGTTCATAAAATTATGAAGTTTAATTTAACATTTTAAAAAAAAACTTGTGATATTTAAAACCTATCCTGGTACTAAATATAACTTGAGAGTTATCACCCTTACCTGACGGCCTTCAATCTTCACAGATCTTCTCCAGTTTATCACTCAGTAAATTTCTGTTCTACAAGTATAGTCGACAGGAAACTATATATATTAGCTATTAACTGAAATACAAAACGTTATAATATAGGAATAATGTTTAATATCTACACAATCATTTGATTATTTAAATAGGACAGACAGGTCTATACAATAATGTGATAGGAATGGGGTTTAACATCCAATTTGTTAAAACACGGGGATCACGGTGGCTAAACTTTTAGTAGATTCAGATTCAGATGTGATGTCAGGTAACAATGGAGTTAAGTTATTCCATGATATTTTAAAATGTAAGAGGTTGGGGGTGTTCAGTTATTACATGGGGCGTAAGTTGATTGTTAATGGTTTTACAGCTGAAGGAGAAAATATGCTTCATCTTTTAGCTGGTGTTAACTATGATTATTCTGCAAACACGTTTAAATGGTTGTTAAATAACGAACTAGACATCAAACATCCATGTTCTCAAACCAACACACCTACTATGATAGCTGCCTTTTTATTAAACAGCAAATATTTAGAATTGTTGACACGTCATCCTAGACTAGAGATCAATACACACAATAACCAGGGTCATACGGCTCTCCATCTTTCTATCATTGGATTTACTATGTTTAAAGATGGTTTGAACAAGAGACAGGTAAATGATGTTGTTAAGAATTATTGTAGACAGATATATCCAATATACATGACTTGTATTGATATTTTACTTGGTGTTGATGGAATAGATGTAAATATTCCAGATAATGGAGGTAGAACTAGTTTAATGATGGCAGCAATGAAAAACGACAGAGTTCTTACAAGGAAACTACTTCAAGCTGGTGCCATAGTTACCATGTTAGACTATTCAGGAAGATCTGCTCTACAATATCTTAATATTATCAGAATGTGTTTGATTTGACTTATTTTAAATTACTTCTATCTAATGGTAATACTGGTCTTCTCTATTTACCCTGTAATGATGGCAACACGATTATCAAAACAGCCTTATGTTTTCCCCGCTTCTGGGAACCATGCCGCATTGTTCGTTTTATTAGATATTTAGTTGCTGAAAACTGTGTTCAGACTCTCATTATCTCTTCAGGTGAAAGTAGCTATAATCAAATTGATCTTACTGAACTAAGTAGTTCAGATAGAGATAAACTGAGAAAACTGTTATATCTTAGTGGTGCCCAAGGGCGGGAAATTATGACAACTTTGAATTTTGATAAGGAAGATCACACTACCCATTCACAAGGCAGGGAAGAATTCATTAGTTTCTGTAGTAATATATCTCTCAAGTCCCTGTACGTAGAAGATTCATCAGACAGAATCTTGGATTGGGAATAAAGGAGAAGGTAAGGGATCTTGAATTACCTCGTGAATTAAAGGATTTTCTTCTGTTAAAAGATGTTCTTCATCCTAAAGATTACAACATAGATAATATTGATGATGGTTGTAATGATTTTGATGATGATTATGATAGTTATGATATAGAGATGATGATTATAGTCAATATAACTACCAGTATTTTACTCTCAATACGGATCATGAACTAAGACAAGATTTCCTAAAAACCAGGATATTTCCTAATGATGTTGATATATCTAGTGATAGTGAAGGTGATTGATGGTGATTTATAGACAAATAAAGATGATGATTATAATAGGCCTACTGATATTTCCCAGTGGTGATGACACGCCCCAAATCCTCAATTACATTATGTCCCTTTATACATTGTCAACTCTCAACAAGGGTGGATACAGGAATTTTGAAAAGGGGGAGTGCAAACCCCTATTATTCCCGACAGAGAGATATGAGAAAAGAAAGAACCTCAAGCGGATCGAGCCAAATAAATTTTTCTAGCTCACTGAATCTTAATATATAAAAATATACTTTGTCGTATAATAAAAGACATGTTGGTTATTCCTTTTGAGATTTTATAACGTTTTATATAATATATTGACAAAGCCTAAAACATAAGCGTTCCGCCAGTTCCAATAAATTCACAAATTCTATACTCCCTTTTACAACTGATAATAAATTTTTGATTTAATTTATATATGCACATATTTTATTTTTTATATACGCACATATTTGATGTTTACATATGTTGCCATTACTAAATAATAATTTATTTTTGCTACTGTTTTATTTAAAATTATTGTGTTAATATATAAATTTTATTATATTCTTGTATTTCGTTACTATTTATCATTCTTATATAAAAGCTTTAAGAAATATTGTAGATGACGCTAAATAAATGGCTTAAAGAAATAATCAAATTGGAGGGGGGGGGGGCCCTAACGCATGAACTATTGATTATAAGGTATGTCACTGAGTTAGGTAGCGTTGTTTCAATCCCACCCCATGGGGTTCCTTTCGGATTCCCCCCACTGCTAACTAAAGCCCACTACATACAAGAAATTGGCATAGTTTGTGTGTGACAACGTTAAACACCCACATCCACCCACGACAGGTATTACTGTCAGGTTGTAACTTTTAACTTAGACCAAACTCTCTTGGGTAACATTTCGACATAAAACTTTCAATTGAATAAAGAAAAAATAAAAGGTGTTCATTTCGTCCTGACCATTGTGTGTGGTGTGGTGTGCTAGTCAGGCGAATTGGGCACATGGAACTGGATCCCAAACGGTACTTGTCTTGTTCCTCGGGCGATCCTCTTCCAAAAAGGCCCAAGTAGGATCAACATTATTAAACATGACATGCTTGTTCTATGGGCAATCGCGCATCGATTTTGTATATGACGTCACAATTTAAAGGTGGCGGCCATGACGTCATGTTCGGTTGCTGGTCCGTATACTACGGTCATTGGGGACATTGGCTTGGATATATTTTTACATGTACAACATTGGGTAGACCTGGATTCTCATGTCTAAATATTAAGGCCACCTGCAGATTTCATCAAGGTCACCTGATGTAAACAGGTTTAGGGCATGTGGTTGCTGGCGAAGACAGTGGGTTGGGTTAGAGTTAACCCTGTTTACATCACGTAACCTTGACGATAATCTACAGATGGCCTTAACATTTAGACCTAACCAGTCTGACCCTCTCAGACGTGTTCCGTGAAAACTAGGCGAGAAAAATCCTAAGCTATGATCTCAAAACATATAGGAATTTAAAATTAAAAACGAAACAATTTGATATAATAAGTTGAATGAATATTTAATAACGAATATGGTAGACAAGAACGATACAAACATTGCTGGGGTGGGTTGACAATTGTTGGAGGGGGGGGGGGGGGGTGTATACTGAAGCTGACACAATCTAGATAAAACGTATAAACACAAATCAATCAATCAATCGATCTATAATACACCATCATAAACTACACAATGTTTACTATATTACATACGGTACATCACTAACTTGTCTTCATAATACCGGTAGGACGTTAAACCTCATTTTATTCACGTATTCGTCAAATGGGGTTTAACGTCCTACTTTTCTACACTGACTGGGCTATTGAAGATGGGTTTATGCCATGCAGTGTGTGCTACCGTATAAAAGACATTCTGCTCGGACAGCGACACAATGCCCCACTGTTATTTCAAATTCCAACACAGGCTTATGTGTAGGTCTTAATTATACCAGCAAGGCTGAATGAATTCAGGTAACTCTATTGGTAATTGGAATCCATAAATTTAAATATAGCCAGATCTGTTGGTTTCTTTTTCTTTGATGACTTGACATGATTTTACTATAAAGCTTCCTGGCTGGCAGCCACTCCCCTTATAACACTTGGACCTTAGTGCCATTGACATCTGAGTATTAATTTGAAAATGTTATAATACTATACCGGGCCTATATACAATAGAGTTTATTTAGTTCTAGTGTCATTGCCATTAGTTTGAAAACGAGTTCCCTCCCTAATCATATTTTATCCCCATTAGCGGACATGTCGATCGACTGGGGACGTTTTTGATGTTAGATCTGTTGGTGTCTTTTTTTAAAAAAAGTATTAGTTCTTTATAGTGGTTATATATAACAATTAAACTAATCAACTAGTACCTAATGTTTCTCTGGTGAAATGTCAAGACATTGATCAACTAGTACCTAATGTTTCTCTAGGCCTACCTGGTGAAATGTCAAGACATTGATCAACTAGTACCTAATGTTTCTCTAGGCCTACCTGGTGAAATGTCAAGGTACTAATCAACTAGTACCTAATGTTTCCCTAGGCCTACCTGACAAAATGTTGAAACAGACGGCTAATAACTAGATCTACCTTGTAAAATATCAAGGTGCTAATCAACTGGTCCTTAATATTTCACTAGGCTGGGAAATAATGGTTTTATTTGTAGGCCTAAACCACCCGAGATATTCCAGTGGGGAGTCGTCGACCTTTGTTTATTAAAATCTGATCAGATTAAATTTTTGTTACGAGTTGAAGTAAATACAGTTTTTGATAATTAAATATCACTATTGAGACCACCTTCACATATATCAGCCAACATTTTCACATATCTCAGACTGACATGACAAGTTTTTCAAAGAGTAGGACAAATTTTGAATATTATTTCATTCATAAATATATATTTAAGTGTTTTAAATTTAACTGTATTTATAGTCTTTTAAGGTTAAAATCATTGAAATGCCCTATTTTACAACTTGTATATAAATCAACTGCCAGTCCCAGGTGAATTCTTCAGTCGATCTTTTACTGGTTATCCAGTACCAGGGAAACGAGAACCATAATGAATATACATGTAGGATCTGAATTCTCATAAAATGTAAACCACCTTAGGAATATTCCATTTAAAATTACAGGGGGGGGCAGATACCATAATATACTGAGCTTTTTTCAAACAGACCCTCCCCCCATGCCCCATTACATTACCCACAAAACCCAATTTTTCCACACGTTCAGTAAAAGATTATTTTTTTAAAAAATGTGTGGTACCCTCCAGATATTTTTAAATGGATTAGCCCTAAAGGAAAATCTTTCCTCCCACTGCTAAAGACCCCTACGCGCAAGCTTAGCTTTAGCTCGAGATATTAATCATTGAACTCAGTCAAGACATTCACCTAATGAACATCAAGTTTAAACATTCTACCTCAATAAAAAGCAGAGTTGTAATGTTTCGAAGTCTTGACCAATCAAATTGCTTATCGCTCATTAGCCTAAGCAGAAAATTCTCATTATCAAACTTAATCAAGGTAATGATGTAATGAATCTATATTCGGAGTTTCATCACTCTCACTTAATTAGAACTAAAGTTATCGTGTCCCAAAGCATCAACCAATCAAATTGCTTATCTCTGCTTACCCTAAGCAGAAAATGCTCATCTTCGAACTCCATCAAGGTATTGACCTAATAAACACCTACACCAAGTTTGAACATTCTAGCTTAATTAGAAAGAGAGTTATTGTGTCCCAAAAAGTGTGACGGACAGACCGACAGACGGACGAACTCATTTTAATAGTCCCCTGCTTTCTTTGAAAGACAAAAATATGTTAACATATTATAAACACTCCATTATATACCAGATTAAAACATATAAACAAATTATAAACACTCGCCTTAAAATTCCTCTCGTATCATACTGCATGGAACATGCTTGTCTTTCTTGATGCAGAACAATAGGACATTAAAGGACATACCAAATATAATTTTAATACAGAGATCATTGCTACAGTAGATGCGTAACGAAGATTTGAAGAAACAGGAAGTGACGCAAACAATGGAAAACACGAGTTATCCTTATATTAGTTATTTTAGTAATGATGTCTGATAGAGGCTAGCTTTCATCGTTACTGGCTGATCCTAAAGATAACTAATATGAAAATAAGGCTTTTCCCCCACCTTGGTTCTAAGGCCATTTCGGAATCCTAACCGTCTATTTTTCACCGTGATTCTTCTTTGATCGCCAGTGTCAATTGATCCTTGGAGTTTTATATACAGCGTGAAAGTCCTGACTAGATAAGTGTCATCCTAGTGTCATGGGCCGTGGCATATCACTGTTTTTTAGTGCCGTGACGAAGGATAGTCACCGTAGTGTCACACTATTTTCTACATAAAGTGAGGAGGTTTAGCTCCTTCAAAACAGTATTAAAAAAAAAACCCTACCTTTAGACCTTTAGCTCTGTTTATGGCACGTAAAGGACGTAGACCTCTCAACACATGGAGAATTTTTACAACTGATATAGCTTCATGGCTGAAAATATTTGAAAAAGGTGTAAAAATAATGATTTCAATTGGAGGTGAACATGAAACCTAAGAACACTGATTTCCCATTAGTTTAAAATAACAATTCAATATGTGTCCACTTGCTGTGTACACAAATATATTTTATTATTGTGAAATGCATAGTAAGTCTACATAAAAATCCAGTGTATAAAAATAATGATTACAATTTTCATTTTGATAGGAACAAAAGACCCAAGGACACGGAGTGAGTTAAAATACCATGTCTTCTATATGTCTTCAGTTGCTGTGTATACAAATAGTTTTAATTTATTGTGCATGTGTGTATACGGTATGCAGTGTTTAAACAGGCATTATATAAGAGCTAAATCTGCCTATTGCAGGTCTTTCTTTAGGCATGAAATGTTATATAAATCATTAATTAGATATCTATTAACATGACAAGACAATAATCAACTCTCGATGCCATCAGATACTCCAGATTTTAACTAGATTAGAACAATTTGGCTATTTCATGATTTAATTCAACCAGCGGCTGCCAGGCAGGATACGCCCACATTTTCGAGAGATGGATAGAGAACAAGCTAACAAGAAAGTGATTTTTCCTACAATCAAGGGCCATAATTCAGGAAATTACAATTCGATATGCGCAAATATCGAAAGGAACTGAATGAACGGCAGCCAATTTGTCTGTCAATTTTGGGCCAATTTCCACGAAATTTGAACTCAGTCGTCCTCAGTGTGTAACGGTGATATAATAATACGTTTTTTTAAATCGGATAAAAATTATGACCTCTATAGGATCCACAAGCTAAAAACGCAATTTTTCGTACAATAAAGGGCCATAATTCAGGAAGTTACGGTCCGATATGTGCGAATATCGAAAGGAACCAAGATCTTTGGGTTATAAACTTATATTTCAAGTTTCAACAAAATCGGATAAAAATTGTGACCTCTATAACATATTCTTATGCTATTCCAGAACGAATGGCGGCCATTTTGTCTGTCAATTTTGGGCCGATTTTCACGAAATTCAAACTCAGTCGTCCTTAGGGTGTAACAGTGATATAATAATACGGTTTTTTAAATCGGATAAAAATTATGACCTCTTTAGGGTCCACAAGCTAAAAACGTGATTTTTCGTACAATCAGGGGCCATAATTCAGGAAATTACGGTCCGATATGCGCGAATATCAAAAGGAACCGAGATCTTTGGGTTATAAACTTACATTTCAAGTTTCAACAAAATCGGATAAAAATTGTGACCTCTATAGGGTCCACAAGCTAAAAACGTGATTTTTCGTACAAACTGGGGCCATAATCCATGAAGTTTCGATCCGATACATGCCAATATCGAAAGCAGCCGAGATCTTTTGGAGATAAACCTATATTTCAAGTTTCGTTAAAATGGATAAGAATTGTGACCTGTAGAGTGTCCACAAACAAATTGTGGACGGACGGACAGGGGCGACAACAATATACGTCCACATGAACCAAGATGTACGAAATGAACCAAGATCTTTGGGTTATAAACATGCATTTCACTTTCATCAAAATCGAATTAAAATTGTGACCCCTACAGGTTCCACAACATTTTTCGTACAATCAGGGGCCATAATTCAGGAAGTTACGATTCGATATGCACGAATATCGACAGGTACTGAGATCTTTGGGTTATAAACTTACATTTCAAGTTCCATCAAAATAGGGTCCACAACCTTGATATACCATGTTTTTAGGCTATTTGAGAACGAATGGCGGCCATTTTGTCTGTCAGTTTTGGGCCGATTTTCATGGAAATCGAACTCAGCCGTCCTTAGGGTGTAACGGTGATATAATAATACGTTTTTTTAAATCGGATAAAAATTATGACCTCTATAGGGTCCACAAGTTAAAAACGCGATTTTTCGTACAATCAGGGGCCATTATTCAGGAAGTTACGGTGCGAAATGCGCGAATATCGAAAGGAACCGAGATCTTAGAGTTATAAACTTACATTTCAAGTTTCAACAAAATCGGATAAAAATTGTGACCTCAATAGGGTCCACAACCTTGCTATACCATATTTTTTACGCTATTTGAGAACGAATGGCGGCCATTTTGTCTGTCAATTTTGGGCCGATTTTCACGAAATTCGAACTCAGCTGCCCTTAGGGTGTAACAGTGATGTACTAAAACATTTTTTTGAAATCGGATAAAAATTATGACCTCTATAGGGTCCACAAGCTAAAAACACGATTTTTCGTACAATCAGGGGCCATTATTCAGGACATTACGGTCCGATATGCACGAATATCAAAAGGAACCGAGATCTTCGGGTTATAAATTTACATTTCAAGTTTCAATAAAATCGGATAAGAATTGTGACCTGTAGAGAGTCCACAAACAAATTGTGGATCGACGGACGGACACACATATGGACTACGGACGTATAAAAATATGCATTTTAATCATTGAGAATTTTGACTTTAAGACTGTGTATACATTATTTGTTAGATATAACTTATGTTGTCTGCTAGCTTACAGATCATGTGATCTCGAGGATCTCATACAGAAATATGACTCATGAGTATGACATGTACCCGTTACAGGAGGTGAGAAATGAGAGAGAGAAGAAATGGGGTTTAACCTCCACTCGACACAAACTAGGTCATTTCGGGCCTAACATATGGTTCAATTTTATTTCAATAAAACTCTCTCTCAAATGCACTCACTAGTTATCATGCTTCTCTAATCACATGACCTGTGTATTCACAGCACACACCTGAACTAACATGCACTCTGACTGTTCTATTTAAAAAAAAAAAAAAAAATCTTAGGAGATGCTTGTTCATGATGACAAAAAAGTCATAATTTTAATGGAACTGACTTTTCAATATTATTGATAGTAATATAATTGCTACTTTGTACAATTGAATTTTATATCATTGGAAAGAACCCGACATTCTGTACATTTTTGTAAAAGTTTTTCTATGTATAGAAAATATATGTTCTTTTTTTTAGTTATTTGCAATTTTATAGTGGGTATTAGAATTAACAATAATCCACTAATTGGCTTAGGGAGATGGGCCCTGCTGATTTAATGAGCTTAGGGGTACCTGGCTAATCTTTTAATTGACTCTAGGGTTAAAGTGTAGACTACCTATCTATAGTGGTGTAAAATCATCCAAATTGTACTATATTGCATGTCAATAGGGGGCAGCTCTAAACAAATATGGCAGAAAATTGATGCATCGTAACCAAATTTCAGGCAGATTAGCATAACCTATTTTGAGGTTACCATACAAGAGGCTTATTTCATACCCTGCTTTACCAGTCAATATCTTCAAATAATTAATGTATAATGAGTTCACTAGTAGTACCACTCGGCAAACCTTGGCAAACTCTGGTACCCTATATATCTAGCCTTGGCTGTACCTAAAGTCAGAAATCCTAAAAAACCCATTGTAAATAAAAACTTAATAATTAATGATGTAAGGTATAGGGAGTTCTTAAACTCATTTTGTATGCCAATTTATTTTAATGTTATAACTAATAATAATATGTATATAAATAATAATTTAAAGGCTTCGGTAAGTCTATTCTTAAGCACTGTTCAAAAATATGTAATTATTTCAACACTGCTATTTTCTTCCATGTTTCAAATTAGGAAATTCAAAGTGATATTCTTTGCGATATATTTTACGTTTATCAAAAACAAGACAGTTGTATATAGGTTCATGGGCAGAAATTCTAAAAAGAGGAAAAAAAGGATGTAAATGTTACCATATATACAGAAAACTCATGTAATTATGACAGATAGATATAGTGAATACGTTCCCCTGTGGGACCGGGGACAAGAGTAGGCTCAACCTTAGTTGAATTGTGTGTCGTAAAAAGCGACTAAAATTTGACAACTCTTATAATTTCCACATTAAAATAATTACATTAAAGTACCTTTCACATTTAAAAAAAAGAAAGAAAAAGGTCTGTGTGTCTAAATTATTTTTAAAATTATTGTTAATTGCTATAATCAGGTTTGTTAGGCAAGGTGGACTGGCCATCCATTTTTGACTGACATTCCAACGCTGTGCCATATTGGTGATGATCAGTATGCAAAGCATTTTTCAAACTTTAAGAAAGTTTGATTAGACCACATAGACCTAGTTCTTTTACGTAATTAAATGGCAAACATAAGAAAATAGCAAAACTATTATGTTTTTCTTCTAATAGGAAATAGAAGTTCTGAATATGATTATTATATTGAATGATATGTATATATATAAATATAAATTGGTTTCTTTTTTCACATTTCGTGAAATATACCCCCCAAATTTTTTTTGATTAATAATTATAACATGAAATTAAATAAAAGAATTGATAACATGTGACAATATATTAGATGATAAATAATATATGAGAATGAATAGGAAAATAAATTAGATCATATAAGAAATGATCATATAAGAATAAGAAATGATCATATAAGAATAAGAAAGAAATGATCATATAAGAATAAGAAAGAAATGATCATATAAGAATAAGAAATGATCATATAAGAATAAGAAATGATCATAGTAATAACCGAAATATTGAATAATACTATATGAAATAAGGAATAAAAGAATAGAGTATCTTCTGAGTTCTGAGCCTTGTACAAGGATGCATTATACATAAGGCGACAACAAAGGATTACCTTAGTGAATTTAGCCTGTATAATCATATATCAACATAATCCACTCAATATATTGTGATACAAAATTTTATACAAATATTTAATTATAAGCATATGTTTTTCTTTTATATAATTATTAATAATTTCATCAAGTATATTGTGTATATATATCATGCGAGGACGCATGAATTTTTCAGGACGGGGGCATTTATCACCGAATAGTGATACTAAATTCTACTTCTTTTTCAAATTTTATTTTAAGGATATACAGAATTTATTTCTTAAAGTATATAGACAATATAGCTAATAGTAAGGTTATCATTTAGTCTTTCTTTACTTTTAGTGTTAATATTTTGATTTAAAGTCTATAAAAAGTAATTGCCTAAAAGCATGATTGGCTTTGACTGTTTTATAATCTTTGGATGCCAGTAGGCTTATTAAGAGAAACCTTGAGCAAAGATTTATACAGTTAACAATGCAGTCTGATCAATGCCAATCAAGTGTCAATGCTTTTTAATTCTTTATGGCTTAAAGCTTATTAGATCCTATAAATTATATTTCACTATGAAACTTTCAACCAATGAAATTTATATATTTATTTAACTTCTTTTCATTTGATGTGTTACAATATTTTTATCTTTAATTTGATTTGTTGAAATCATTGTCCTTTTGTCTGTATACAAATTAGTTACTTTAAAAGACCTCTACACACAGACAAGAGGGCAGATGAAATTAGAGACACACAGACAAGGAGATCGAATGCCTTGTATATAATTTGTAAATAATGTATTTTTAAAACTGTATATAAAGTAATATTGAAATGAATTTGGAATTGGACTTTTAATGAACAGTGACCGCCTTCACCAGAATACTTCTCCAGTAACGAGCTATACACCCCCAATCCTAGCTCTTCCATATGTATGAAATATTACATATGTATCACCTGGGTGCATATTCGAACGCAGAATAGCCCCGAAAAACGCCGGTGATATAAGTAAAGTCTAGCATCATATTTAAGAGGCGGCTAGATTTTGGGGGAATTGAAACAATATGGATCGAAATTACACCCAAATATAGAAAATCATTTTTATTATTCTTGGTTTACCAACCTCCTGCCTCCAATCTAAACTGGTATAACATTTTTGAAAGCCAGTTAAATATTGTTAACAGTTCAAATATACCATTATATATTATGGGTGACATTAATATGGATTTTAAACTGAACATTCCTAAACAATGGTTTGAAATTTTAACGATAAACAATTTACCTAACTTGTTAATTCTCCAGCAAGTTGTACTCAGAATAGTCAAACAATAATAGATCATCTATACAAACTCCCTCGATACGGTTATAGAATGAAATATTTCAGTTTAAGGTTGACCACCAAAATTTTGAGATACACAAACTTGAAGAAGCATACTAAAAACATGTAACTAGTTGCCGTACATATCGCCGTAGCTAACCTGATAACCCTCTTATCCTTCCGCCTCAAAATCATGAATATTTACCAAAACCTGGCAGAAAATGTTAATTCAAACCCTCTTCATCCATTCTAGACCAAAAAATCAACACAAATGGGCATGCAAAAGGGGAGAAAAGAGAGAGAGAGAGAGAATTGCTATAAATAGACGAACTACAATTCGTGGGTACCGAGATGATGAAATTTAATGGTGGTCTGCCTCCTATATGGTTTTATAAGTTCATATATCATCAAAATTCTTTTCTTTATAGCTTCACATTTATTTTTGCAACATTATTATAATACAGAATCAGAAAAAAATAATTACTGCAGAAATGGTGACCCTTTAAAGTTATGTAGTGTTTTGTATACCGGATTGCAGCTCAGGTCCATGGGCCTTTTGTTCTAGAATTGAAGATTCTTTCTTAATTTTATCGAAATGTGAGTTCTGCGAAAAGATTTAAAGAGTTTCAGACAAGTCACATCAAAAATATTCAAAATATTGGAATATTTTTCAAAAATTGACTTTCTTTTACCTTTTTCTACAAAATGGTCCATTTTTGACACTTTGTATGCCTCAAAATGCTAATATTTCCCTATTTCTGGGAAAGTCTGAGATGAAAAGCATTTATTTCTAGAAACCTTGGCCGGTATACAGGAAGACAAGCTGCAAATTTGTTGCATTGAAGGTAACTGTAAGGAACTATAGTGAAACCTGTAAGCCCACCCCCTAAAAACGTTGGTGTGGTAACAAATCCCACTTGTGTCCACATAAGTAATACTGTTGATGGAATATGGCTAAAAGCCATGTTCTTCTATCCCTGGCTTATATACATACATATAAACACAGTTTGTTATAAGAAGTATGAATTATTTATTAAAATATGGATTGATAAATGTAAAATAAATGCTGTATTTAGGTGACAACCAGCCACTCTAATAAAAGGGTCGCAAAGCACTATTTTTTTTTTAAAAAATGGGAATATTTCAGTTTTTAAAATACTTTAACAATCAGAGGTATCCTTGAAATTACATAGTGTAAATATTATGTGGAAGCAAGTTGTTTTAATCTTTACATCAATGTCCTGACAAAATGAGATGGAAAAAGGGAGTTCTGACATAATTCAAAGCATAAAAGGGGTATGAAAAGACTATTAATTAATATTTTATTGCCCTGTAAGCGCCACATTTTCAAAGATCACCACAAATAATAGATTTACATTAAAAATGTAAAACATTAAGCTGCAAAAAACACATCTACAACATATCCATTTTGGGGTGTGGACTCATTTGGAAGAAATGTCATAGGATTACATGTTTGACCATAAACAAAAAGTCTTAGAAATCCTTGAAATCTTATATGTAACTATTTGTTTGTGTCAAATAAAATGCTCGGTTACAATTCAAGCACAAAATCAGATTACTGCTAATTTGGAGTCAACAAATGTTCAATTGAATATCCAAATATCATCTTCAAGAAAAGGGGTGGGGTGGGGAGGGTGAGCCAGTCTAAATGAAATGAAGACAGAGAAATTTCCCTGCAAACACATAGAGTTTACTTTCTCGAGAAGGGAAATGCAACAATTTCAGGTTTTGAAAGATTAAAATTGTGTTAAGCCTGAGGAAAACAGCAGCAAAATGCAGTTCACTCATGTTTTGAAAATTCTAACACACCTAAGCAGAACATAATTAGACTAAATTTCTTAATTTTTAAATTTTTGACAAACACATGAATACTTTTTCAATATCTGACAAACACATGGATCCTTGCCAAGTTATTTAACAATGAAAATAAAGACATGCAAGACATTTTGGTTCATTTTACAACAGATGAATAATTAAAATTTTGACAGCAATATTGGGGGTAATCTGAAGAATTTCAGACAATTTATCATGATTTTTAGGCAAAATTGAGTGAAATTATGATACTTTCTTCCCGTCTAAAAATTATAATGCAGAAAAAGTAAAAATCATACATTAAAATATTTTCCACTAATTTTGAAAAGTAAATAAACACTGAAAATCACAAAATTTTGACTAAAATCAAAATTTCCCCTCCCAAATTTGTCAAATATTTTTGAAATTTTACCATTTCACATTTTTTACTATCAAAATGCCATATATCACATTTTCTGACAATTTGGAGATCATATCATCAAATTTAGGCCTTTCATCCACTGTCAGGTTGTTTTCATATAGGAGGCAGACCACCATTAATTCCCCATTGACTTCAATGTTAATTCTGGCCTCTTTGCCCACCTCCAACTTTTCCCCAAATTTTCGTTGGGCTGAATGCTTTCCACTACAGACAGATGAACAAATGGTCATGTCTTTGCACTAAAATTTGTATGAGGTTGACCACCAAAATTTTGAGATACACAAACTTGAAGAAGCATACTAAAAACATGTAACTAGTTTCCGTACATATCGCCGTAGCTAACCTGATAACCCTCTTATCCTTCTGCCTCAAAATCATGAATATTTACCAAAACCTGGCAGAAAATGTTAATTCAAACCCTCTTCATCCATTCTAGACCAAAAAATCAACACAAATGGGCATGCAAAAGGGGAGAAAAGAGAGAGAGAGAGAATTGCTATAAATAGACGAACTACAATTCGTGGGTACCGAGATGATGAAATTTAATGGTGGTCTGCCTCCTATATGGTTTTATAAGTTCATATATCATCAAAATTCTTTTCTTTATAGCTTCACATTTATTTTTGCAACATTATTATAATACAGAATCAGAAAAAAATAATTACTGCAGAAATGGTGACCCTTTAAAGTTATGTAGTGTTTTGTATACCGGATTGCAGCTCAGGTCCATGGGCCTTTTGTTCTAGAATTGAAGATTCTTTCTTAATTTTATCGAAATGTGAGTTCTGTGAAAAGATTTAAAGAGTTTCAGACAAGTCACATCAAAAATATTCAAAATATTGGAATATTTTTCAAAAATTGACTTTCTTTTACCTTTTTCTACAAAATGGTCCATTTTTGACACTTTGTATGCCTCAAAATGCTAATATTTCCCTATTTCTGGGAAAGTCTGAGATGAAAAGCATTTATTTCTAGAAACCTTGGCCGGTATACAGGAAGACAAGCTGCAAATTTGTTGCATTGAAGGTAACTGTAAGGAACTATAGTGAAACCTGTAAGCCCACCCCCTAAAAACGTTGGTGTGGTAACAAATCCCACTTGTGTCCACATAAGTAATACTGTTGATGGAATATGGCTAAAAGCCATGTTCTTCTATCCCTGGCTTATATACATACATATAAACACAGTTTGTTATAAGAAGTATGAATTATTTATTAAAATATGGATTGATAAATGTAAAATAAATGCTGTATTTAGGTGACAACCAGCCACTCTAATAAAAGGGTCGCAAAGCACTATTTTTTTTTTAAAAAATGGGAATATTTCAGTTTTTAAAATACTTTAACAATCAGAGGTATCCTTGAAATTACATAGTGTAAATATTATGTGGAAGCAAGTTGTTTTAATCTTTACATCAATGTCCTGACAAAATGAGATGGAAAAAGGGAGTTCTGACATAATTCAAAGCATAAAAGGGGTATGAAAAGACTATTAATTAATATTTTATTGCCCTGTAAGCGCCACATTTTCAAAGATCACCACAAATAATAGATTTACATTCAAAATGTAAAACATTAAGCTGCAAAAAACACATCTACAACATATCCATTTTGGGGTGTGGACTCATTTGGAAGAAATGTCATAGGATTACATGTTTGACCATAAACAAAAAGTCTTAGAAATCCTTGAAATCTTATATGTAACTATTTGTTTGTGTCAAATAAAATGCTCGGTTACAATTCAAGCACAAAATCAGATTACTGCTAATTTGGAGTCAACAAATGTTCAATTGAATATCCAAATATCATCTTCAAGAAAAGGGGTGGGGTGGGGAGGGTGAGCCAGTCTAAATGAAATGAAGACAGAGAAATTTCCCTGCAAACACATAGAGTTTACTTTCTCGAGAAGGGAAATGCAACAATTTCAGGTTTTGAAAGATTAAAATTGTGTTAAGCCTGAGGAAAACAGCAGCAAAATGCAGTTCACTCATGTTTTGAAAATTCTAACACACCTAAGCAGAACATAATTAGACTAAATTTCTTAATTTTTAAATTTTTGACAAACACATGAATACTTTTTCAATATCTGACAAACACATGGATCCTTGCCAAGTTATTTAACAATGAAAATAAAGACATGCAAGACATTTTGGTTCATTTTACAACAGATGAATAATTAAAATTTTGACAGCAATATTGGGGGTAATCTGAAGAATTTCAGACAATTTATCATGATTTTTAGGCAAAATTGAGTGAAATTATGATACTTTCTTCCCGTCTAAAAATTATAATGCAGAAAAAGTAAAAATCATACATTAAAATATTTTCCACTAATTTTGAAAAGTAAATAAACACTGAAAATCACAAAATTTTGACTAAAATCAAAATTTCCCCTCCCAAATTTGTCAAATATTTTTGAAATTTTACCATTTCACATTTTTTACTATCAAAATGCCATATATCACATTTTCTGACAATTTGGAGATCATATCATCAAATTTAGGCCTTTCATCCACTGTCAGGTTGTTTTCATATAGGAGGCAGACCACCATTAATTCCCCATTGACTTCAATGTTAATTCTGGCCTCTTTGCCCACCTCCAACTTTTCCCCAAATTTTCGTTGGGCTGAATGCTTTCCACTACAGACAGATGAACAAATGGTCATGTCTTTGCACTAAAATTTGTATGAGGTTGACCACCAAAATTTTGAGATACACAAACTTGAAGAAGCATACTAAAAACATGTAACTAGTTTCCGTACATATCGCCGTAGCTAACCTGATAACCCTCTTATCCTTCTGCCTCAAAATCATGAATATTTACCAAAACCTGGCAGAAAATGTTAATTCAAACCCTCTTCATCCATTCTAGACCAAAAAATCAACACAAATGGGCATGCAAAAGGGGAGAAAAGAGAGAGAGAGAGAATTGCTATAAATAGACGAACTACAATTCGTGGGTACCGAGATGATGAAATTTAATGGTGGTCTGCCTCCTATATGGTTTTATAAGTTCATATATCATCAAAATTCTTTTCTTTATAGCTTCACATTTATTTTTGCAACATTATTATAATACAGAATCAGAAAAAAATAATTACTGCAGAAATGGTGACCCTTTAAAGTTATGTAGTGTTTTGTATACCGGATTGCAGCTCAGGTCCATGGGCCTTTTGTTCTAGAATTGAAGATTCTTTCTTAATTTTATCGAAATGTGAGTTCTGTGAAAAGATTTAAAGAGTTTCAGACAAGTCACATCAAAAATATTCAAAATATTGGAATATTTTTCAAAAATTGACTTTCTTTTACCTTTTTCTACAAAATGGTCCATTTTTGACACTTTGTATGCCTCAAAATGCTAATATTTCCCTATTTCTGGGAAAGTCTGAGATGAAAAGCATTTATTTCTAGAAACCTTGGCCGGTATACAGGAAGACAAGCTGCAAATTTGTTGCATTGAAGGTAACTGTAAGGAACTATAGTGAAACCTGTAAGCCCACCCCCTAAAAACGTTGGTGTGGTAACAAATCCCACTTGTGTCCACATAAGTAATACTGTTGATGGAATATGGCTAAAAGCCATGTTCTTCTATCCCTGGCTTATATACATACATATAAACACAGTTTGTTATAAGAAGTATGAATTATTTATTAAAATATGGATTGATAAATGTAAAATAAATGCTGTATTTAGGTGACAACCAGCCACTCTAATAAAAGGGTCGCAAAGCACTATTTTTTTTTTAAAAAATGGGAATATTTCAGTTTTTAAAATACTTTAACAATCAGAGGTATCCTTGAAATTACATAGTGTAAATATTATGTGGAAGCAAGTTGTTTTAATCTTTACATCAATGTCCTGACAAAATGAGATGGAAAAAGGGAGTTCTGACATAATTCAAAGCATAAAAGGGGTATGAAAAGACTATTAATTAATATTTTATTGCCCTGTAAGCGCCACATTTTCAAAGATCACCACAAATAATAGATTTACATTCAAAATGTAAAACATTAAGCTGCAAAAAACACATCTACAACATATCCATTTTGGGGTGTGGACTCATTTGGAAGAAATGTCATAGGATTACATGTTTGACCATAAACAAAAAGTCTTAGAAATCCTTGAAATCTTATATGTAACTATTTGTTTGTGTCAAATAAAATGCTCGGTTACAATTCAAGCACAAAATCAGATTACTGCTAATTTGGAGTCAACAAATGTTCAATTGAATATCCAAATATCATCTTCAAGAAAAGGGGTGGGGTGGGGAGGGTGAGCCAGTCTAAATGAAATGAAGACAGAGAAATTTCCCTGCAAACACATAGAGTTTACTTTCTCGAGAAGGGAAATGCAACAATTTCAGGTTTTGAAAGATTAAAATTGTGTTAAGCCTGAGGAAAACAGCAGCAAAATGCAGTTCACTCATGTTTTGAAAATTCTAACACACCTAAGCAGAACATAATTAGACTAAATTTCTTAATTTTTAAATTTTTGACAAACACATGAATACTTTTTCAATATCTGACAAACACATGGATCCTTGCCAAGTTATTTAACAATGAAAATAAAGACATGCAAGACATTTTGGTTCATTTTACAACAGATGAATAATTAAAATTTTGACAGCAATATTGGGGGTAATCTGAAGAATTTCAGACAATTTATCATGATTTTTAGGCAAAATTGAGTGAAATTATGATACTTTCTTCCCGTCTAAAAATTATAATGCAGAAAAAGTAAAAATCATACATTAAAATATTTTCCACTAATTTTGAAAAGTAAATAAACACTGAAAATCACAAAATTTTGACTAAAATCAAAATTTCCCCTCCCAAATTTGTCAAATATTTTTGAAATTTTACCATTTCACATTTTTTACTATCAAAATGCCATATATCACATTTTCTGACAATTTGGAGATCATATCATCAAATTTAGGCCTTTCATCCACTGTCAGGTTGTTTTCATATAGGAGGCAGACCACCATTAATTCCCCATTGACTTCAATGTTAATTCTGGCCTCTTTGCCCACCTCCAACTTTTCCCCAAATTTTCGTTGGGCTGAATGCTTTCCACTACAGACAGATGAACAAATGGTCATGTCTTTGCACTAAAATTTGTATGAGGTTGACCACCAAAATTTTGAGATACACAAACTTGAAGAAGCATACTAAAAACATGTAACTAGTTTCCGTACATATCGCCGTAGCTAACCTGATAACCCTCTTATCCTTCTGCCTCAAAATCATGAATATTTACCAAAACCTGGCAGAAAATGTTAATTCAAACCCTCTTCATCCATTCTAGACCAAAAAATCAACACAAATGGGCATGCAAAAGGGGAGAAAAGAGAGAGAGAGAGAATTGCTATAAATAGACGAACTACAATTCGTGGGTACCGAGATGATGAAATTTAATGGTGGTCTGCCTCCTATATGGTTTTATAAGTTCATATATCATCAAAATTCTTTTCTTTATAGCTTCACATTTATTTTTGCAACATTATTATAATACAGAATCAGAAAAAAATAATTACTGCAGAAATGGTGACCCTTTAAAGTTATGTAGTGTTTTGTATACCGGATTGCAGCTCAGGTCCATGGGCCTTTTGTTCTAGAATTGAAGATTCTTTCTTAATTTTATCGAAATGTGAGTTCTGTGAAAAGATTTAAAGAGTTTCAGACAAGTCACATCAAAAATATTCAAAATATTGGAATATTTTTCAAAAATTGACTTTCTTTTACCTTTTTCTACAAAATGGTCCATTTTTGACACTTTGTATGCCTCAAAATGCTAATATTTCCCTATTTCTGGGAAAGTCTGAGATGAAAAGCATTTATTTCTAGAAACCTTGGCCGGTATACAGGAAGACAAGCTGCAAATTTGTTGCATTGAAGGTAACTGTAAGGAACTATAGTGAAACCTGTAAGCCCACCCCCTAAAAACGTTGGTGTGGTAACAAATCCCACTTGTGTCCACATAAGTAATACTGTTGATGGAATATGGCTAAAAGCCATGTTCTTCTATCCCTGGCTTATATACATACATATAAACACAGTTTGTTATAAGAAGTATGAATTATTTATTAAAATATGGATTGATAAATGTAAAATAAATGCTGTATTTAGGTGACAACCAGCCACTCTAATAAAAGGGTCGCAAAGCACTATTTTTTTTTTAAAAAATGGGAATATTTCAGTTTTTAAAATACTTTAACAATCAGAGGTATCCTTGAAATTACATAGTGTAAATATTATGTGGAAGCAAGTTGTTTTAATCTTTACATCAATGTCCTGACAAAATGAGATGGAAAAAGGGAGTTCTGACATAATTCAAAGCATAAAAGGGGTATGAAAAGACTATTAATTAATATTTTATTGCCCTGTAAGCGCCACATTTTCAAAGATCACCACAAATAATAGATTTACATTCAAAATGTAAAACATTAAGCTGCAAAAAACACATCTACAACATATCCATTTTGGGGTGTGGACTCATTTGGAAGAAATGTCATAGGATTACATGTTTGACCATAAACAAAAAGTCTTAGAAATCCTTGAAATCTTATATGTAACTATTTGTTTGTGTCAAATAAAATGCTCGGTTACAATTCAAGCACAAAATCAGATTACTGCTAATTTGGAGTCAACAAATGTTCAATTGAATATCCAAATATCATCTTCAAGAAAAGGGGTGGGGTGGGGAGGGTGAGCCAGTCTAAATGAAATGAAGACAGAGAAATTTCCCTGCAAACACATAGAGTTTACTTTCTCGAGAAGGGAAATGCAACAATTTCAGGTTTTGAAAGATTAAAATTGTGTTAAGCCTGAGGAAAACAGCAGCAAAATGCAGTTCACTCATGTTTTGAAAATTCTAACACACCTAAGCAGAACATAATTAGACTAAATTTCTTAATTTTTAAATTTTTGACAAACACATGAATACTTTTTCAATATCTGACAAACACATGGATCCTTGCCAAGTTATTTAACAATGAAAATAAAGACATGCAAGACATTTTGGTTCATTTTACAACAGATGAATAATTAAAATTTTGACAGCAATATTGGGGGTAATCTGAAGAATTTCAGACAATTTATCATGATTTTTAGGCAAAATTGAGTGAAATTATGATACTTTCTTCCCGTCTAAAAATTATAATGCAGAAAAAGTAAAAATCATACATTAAAATATTTTCCACTAATTTTGAAAAGTAAATAAACACTGAAAATCACAAAATTTTGACTAAAATCAAAATTTCCCCTCCCAAATTTGTCAAATATTTTTGAAATTTTACCATTTCACATTTTTTACTATCAAAATGCCATATATCACATTTTCTGACAATTTGGAGATCATATCATCAAATTTAGGCCTTTCATCCACTGTCAGGTTGTTTTCATATAGGAGGCAGACCACCATTAATTCCCCATTGACTTCAATGTTAATTCTGGCCTCTTTGCCCACCTCCAACTTTTCCCCAAATTTTCGTTGGGCTGAATGCTTTCCACTACAGACAGATGAACAAATGGTCATGTCTTTGCACTAAAATTTGTATGAGGTTGACCACCAAAATTTTGAGATACACAAACTTGAAGAAGCATACTAAAAACATGTAACTAGTTTCCGTACATATCGCCGTAGCTAACCTGATAACCCTCTTATCCTTCTGCCTCAAAATCATGAATATTTACCAAAACCTGGCAGAAAATGTTAATTCAAACCCTCTTCATCCATTCTAGACCAAAAAATCAACACAAATGGGCATGCAAAAGGGGAGAAAAGAGAGAGAGAGAGAATTGCTATAAATAGACGAACTACAATTCGTGGGTACCGAGATGATGAAATTTAATGGTGGTCTGCCTCCTATATGGTTTTATAAGTTCATATATCATCAAAATTCTTTTCTTTATAGCTTCACATTTATTTTTGCAACATTATTATAATACAGAATCAGAAAAAAATAATTACTGCAGAAATGGTGACCCTTTAAAGTTATGTAGTGTTTTGTATACCGGATTGCAGCTCAGGTCCATGGGCCTTTTGTTCTAGAATTGAAGATTCTTTCTTAATTTTATCGAAATGTGAGTTCTGTGAAAAGATTTAAAGAGTTTCAGACAAGTCACATCAAAAATATTCAAAATATTGGAATATTTTTCAAAAATTGACTTTCTTTTACCTTTTTCTACAAAATGGTCCATTTTTGACACTTTGTATGCCTCAAAATGCTAATATTTCCCTATTTCTGGGAAAGTCTGAGATGAAAAGCATTTATTTCTAGAAACCTTGGCCGGTATACAGGAAGACAAGCTGCAAATTTGTTGCATTGAAGGTAACTGTAAGGAACTATAGTGAAACCTGTAAGCCCACCCCCTAAAAACGTTGGTGTGGTAACAAATCCCACTTGTGTCCACATAAGTAATACTGTTGATGGAATATGGCTAAAAGCCATGTTCTTCTATCCCTGGCTTATATACATACATATAAACACAGTTTGTTATAAGAAGTATGAATTATTTATTAAAATATGGATTGATAAATGTAAAATAAATGCTGTAATTAGGTGACAACCAGCCACTCTAATAAAAGGGTCGCAAAGCACTATTTTTTTTTTAAAAAATGGGAATATTTCAGTTTTTAAAATACTTTAACAATCAGAGGTATCCTTGAAATTACATAGTGTAAATATTATGTGGAAGCAAGTTGTTTTAATCTTTACATCAATGTCCTGACAAAATGAGATGGAAAAAGGGAGTTCTGACATAATTCAAAGCATAAAAGGGGTATGAAAAGACTATTAATTAATATTTTATTGCCCTGTAAGCGCCACATTTTCAAAGATCACCACAAATAATAGATTTACATTCAAAATGTAAAACATTAAGCTGCAAAAAACACATCTACAACATATCCATTTTGGGGTGTGGACTCATTTGGAAGAAATGTCATAGGATTACATGTTTGACCATAAACAAAAAGTCTTAGAAATCCTTGAAATCTTATATGTAACTATTTGTTTGTGTCAAATAAAATGCTCGGTTACAATTCAAGCACAAAATCAGATTACTGCTAATTTGGAGTCAACAAATGTTCAATTGAATATCCAAATATCATCTTCAAGAAAAGGGGTGGGGTGGGGAGGGTGAGCCAGTCTAAATGAAATGAAGACAGAGAAATTTCCCTGCAAACACATAGAGTTTACTTTCTCGAGAAGGGAAATGCAACAATTTCAGGTTTTGAAAGATTAAAATTGTGTTAAGCCTGAGGAAAACAGCAGCAAAATGCAGTTCACTCATGTTTTGAAAATTCTAACACACCTAAGCAGAACATAATTAGACTAAATTTCTTAATTTTTAAATTTTTGACAAACACATGAATACTTTTTCAATATCTGACAAACACATGGATCCTTGCCAAGTTATTTAACAATGAAAATAAAGACATGCAAGACATTTTGGTTCATTTTACAACAGATGAATAATTAAAATTTTGACAGCAATATTGGGGGTAATCTGAAGAATTTCAGACAATTTATCATGATTTTTAGGCAAAATTGAGTGAAATTATGATACTTTCTTCCCGTCTAAAAATTATAATGCAGAAAAAGTAAAAATCATACATTAAAATATTTTCCACTAATTTTGAAAAGTAAATAAACACTGAAAATCACAAAATTTTGACTAAAATCAAAATTTCCCCTCCCAAATTTGTCAAATATTTTTGAAATTTTACCATTTCACATTTTTTACTATCAAAATGCCATATATCACATTTTCTGACAATTTGGAGATCATATCATCAAATTTAGGCCTTTCATCCACTGTCAGGTTGTTTTCATATAGGAGGCAGACCACCATTAATTCCCCATTGACTTCAATGTTAATTCTGGCCTCTTTGCCCACCTCCAACTTTTCCCCAAATTTTCGTTGGGCTGAATGCTTTCCACTACAGACAGATGAACAAATGGTCATGTCTTTGCACTAAAATTTGTATGAGGTTGACCACCAAAATTTTGAGATACACAAACTTGAAGAAGCATACTAAAAACATGTAACTAGTTTCCGTACATATCGCCGTAGCTAACCTGATAACCCTCTTATCCTTCTGCCTCAAAATCATGAATATTTACCAAAACCTGGCAGAAAATGTTAATTCAAACCCTCTTCATCCATTCTAGACCAAAAAATCAACACAAATGGGCATGCAAAAGGGGAGAAAAGAGAGAGAGAGAGAATTGCTATAAATAGACGAACTACAATTCGTGGGTACCGAGATGATGAAATTTAATGGTGGTCTGCCTCCTATATGGTTTTATAAGTTCATATATCATCAAAATTCTTTTCTTTATAGCTTCACATTTATTTTTGCAACATTATTATAATACAGAATCAGAAAAAAATAATTACTGCAGAAATGGTGACCCTTTAAAGTTATGTAGTGTTTTGTATACCGGATTGCAGCTCAGGTCCATGGGCCTTTTGTTCTAGAATTGAAGATTCTTTCTTAATTTTATCGAAATGTGAGTTCTGTGAAAAGATTTAAAGAGTTTCAGACAAGTCACATCAAAAATATTCAAAATATTGGAATATTTTTCAAAAATTGACTTTCTTTTACCTTTTTCTACAAAATGGTCCATTTTTGACACTTTGTATGCCTCAAAATGCTAATATTTCCCTATTTCTGGGAAAGTCTGAGATGAAAAGCATTTATTTCTAGAAACCTTGGCCGGTATACAGGAAGACAAGCTGCAAATTTGTTGCATTGAAGGTAACTGTAAGGAACTATAGTGAAACCTGTAAGCCCACCCCCTAAAAACGTTGGTGTGGTAACAAATCCCACTTGTGTCCACATAAGTAATACTGTTGATGGAATATGGCTAAAAGCCATGTTCTTCTATCCCTGGCTTATATACATACATATAAACACAGTTTGTTATAAGAAGTATGAATTATTTATTAAAATATGGATTGATAAATGTAAAATAAATGCTGTATTTAGGTGACAACCAGCCACTCTAATAAAAGGGTCGCAAAGCACTATTTTTTTTTTAAAAAATGGGAATATTTCAGTTTTTAAAATACTTTAACAATCAGAGGTATCCTTGAAATTACATAGTGTAAATATTATGTGGAAGCAAGTTGTTTTAATCTTTACATCAATGTCCTGACAAAATGAGATGGAAAAAGGGAGTTCTGACATAATTCAAAGCATAAAAGGGGTATGAAAAGACTATTAATTAATATTTTATTGCCCTGTAAGCGCCACATTTTCAAAGATCACCACAAATAATAGATTTACATTCAAAATGTAAAACATTAAGCTGCAAAAAACACATCTACAACATATCCATTTTGGGGTGTGGACTCATTTGGAAGAAATGTCATAGGATTACATGTTTGACCATAAACAAAAAGTCTTAGAAATCCTTGAAATCTTATATGTAACTATTTGTTTGTGTCAAATAAAATGCTCGGTTACAATTCAAGCACAAAATCAGATTACTGCTAATTTGGAGTCAACAAATGTTCAATTGAATATCCAAATATCATCTTCAAGAAAAGGGGTGGGGTGGGGAGGGTGAGCCAGTCTAAATGAAATGAAGACAGAGAAATTTCCCTGCAAACACATAGAGTTTACTTTCTCGAGAAGGGAAATGCAACAATTTCAGGTTTTGAAAGATTAAAATTGTGTTAAGCCTGAGGAAAACAGCAGCAAAATGCAGTTCACTCATGTTTTGAAAATTCTAACACACCTAAGCAGAACATAATTAGACTAAATTTCTTAATTTTTAAATTTTTGACAAACACATGAATACTTTTTCAATATCTGACAAACACATGGATCCTTGCCAAGTTATTTAACAATGAAAATAAAGACATGCAAGACATTTTGGTTCATTTTACAACAGATGAATAATTAAAATTTTGACAGCAATATTGGGGGTAATCTGAAGAATTTCAGACAATTTATCATGATTTTTAGGCAAAATTGAGTGAAATTATGATACTTTCTTCCCGTCTAAAAATTATAATGCAGAAAAAGTAAAAATCATACATTAAAATATTTTCCACTAATTTTGAAAAGTAAATAAACACTGAAAATCACAAAATTTTGACTAAAATCAAAATTTCCCCTCCCAAATTTGTCAAATATTTTTGAAATTTTACCATTTCACATTTTTTACTATCAAAATGCCATATATCACATTTTCTGACAATTTGGAGATCATATCATCAAATTTAGGCCTTTCATCCACTGTCAGGTTGTTTTCATATAGGAGGCAGACCACCATTAATTCCCCATTGACTTCAATGTTAATTCTGGCCTCTTTGCCCACCTCCAACTTTTCCCCAAATTTTCGTTGGGCTGAATGCTTTCCACTACAGACAGATGAACAAATGGTCATGTCTTTGCACTAAAATTTGTATGAGGTTGACCACCAAAATTTTGAGATACACAAACTTGAAGAAGCATACTAAAAACATGTAACTAGTTTCCGTACATATCGCCGTAGCTAACCTGATAACCCTCTTATCCTTCTGCCTCAAAATCATGAATATTTACCAAAACCTGGCAGAAAATGTTAATTCAAACCCTCTTCATCCATTCTAGACCAAAAAATCAACACAAATGGGCATGCAAAAGGGGAGAAAAGAGAGAGAGAGAGAGAGAGAATTGCTATAAATAGACGAACTACAATTCGTGGGTACCAAGATGATGAAATTTAATGGTGGTCTGCCTCCTGACTCCTTTATTAGGGTTGTCTTTCTTGCTTTTATCTTCCATTTATTTACGTTTTTGTTGTCTCAGAGATGGACTATTATTTTAAAAAAAAGTTGAAAATCGTAAAGTTTAGGAAATGTTAATCATATAATGATGAAAAAAAAATAAGAGCATATGATAATAAAAATGTGTTTGAAATTGAAGGCTCTATAATTAGCCTATAATTAAGGTATCAGTATGGAACGGATCGTAATCGTACGGTATGTATTCACTACGGTCAGACTGATATTTAGGAACGTAAAGTTATCAGTCTGGAACGATCGTAATCGTGCGGTATTCACTAAGGTCATACTGATATTTAGGAACGTAAAGAAGACCATTTTACTAACCGTCTCCATTTTAAGAAAGAGCAGATATAAATATATGATAATATCGACAGAATCTCCACACGAATCTTTAATTTAGTAGAAGAAGAGCAAGTTGATCATTGTCGCCATATTTGACCTATTTCTCTATTGGTTGTATATGCATTAAGGCGTGGATCTAACCAACCCGAGTAGCTCATTATTGAGCCGAGAGATTTATGAAATGAAATTGGGGTTTAATGACCCGCATTCCTTCACTATTCAGGCTAATGAACACTAGTCATTGTCGAGACTAATGATTTTTATCGCCGCTGTTGATCAATATATATATTAAATAATAGCCCGAATTCAAGTATACCAAAAGTTAAAGAAATATAACCAGTTTTTGAGCCATTCAGATATGACTGCCAAAATTGTAATCAGCGCGCATGTTTTTTTAGGCTAAAGTCTAACCATAAAACTTAGTGTCCATACATAATAAATATTTTATTCCATTAATCAATTCCATTCCGCCATTGGTTTGTCTTAAACTCGTCATTTGTGTTCATGGGCATCAGGGTCGAGATGGCAACGTTATATGTTTTATTCGTCTAATTTACTATAAAACATCATTCGGTTTGCCTCACGGGTTAACGGCATATTAATAGCTTTATTCACTGAGATGGTTCCTTTACTTATAGTTTATTTTTCGAATTGCTTTTTGTATTTTTTTAAATGGAAATATTTAGCACCTTCTTGTTAAACCGTTGAAAGATTTAAAGTTTGGATTAATGTTAAGAGAGTGTGGGTCAAAGATGCCGCTGGCAGAGTGTGTATAGGGTGTTAAAGTTTAAAAGTTATTCCCTACAAGGTGGTTCTACGGTTCTTACCATAGAATTCAGCTGTGAAATAACACAGTTTCTTTCATTATGTGTACAACAATAAAACTAGTTCAATTGCAAGTTGTCTAAACCACGGTGCTGTGATGTATGCATCTAAATGTTTCGACGACCCACCAATCAGTAGTTGCATGATGATTAAATTTATCGGACATGGAATGTGAAAATGCTTTGGAACTTTCAACTGTAACACGTTGCAATAATTACTCAATATAAGCCAAAAGGATCCGCCTTGTTCATTTATAGTCCGGCCCTGTCTTCAGTATTAAAATATAAAATTGAACACAAAGTATATTTAGTAATCCGTATTGTAGTAATGGCAATCACGGCTTGTGTTTTTTTTGTTTTGTTTTTTGTTGTTTGTTTTTTTTTGCAAAATATAAAATAATTACGATGTCGTTTAACACTCACAATAACAAATTTGGTTACCGGCCATTCAGCCATTCAGGTCGTACATGTGTCAAGTATACAGTCATATATACAAACGCCTAACTATAGAAGCCTACCATTCTTAATTTCTACTTTTCGCCCTCCAAAACACGAAAGTCGAAAAGTAGCAGTTACGACAAAATGTGAGGCGACAGCAACGCTATACAAGCCAAAATCGACTCGAAAATAGGAAATCAAGAAATAATACACTGCGATAATAGCGCCCCTCGTTTTTTTTCCTAATTTCTTATTTTCGACTTGCATTTTGGCTTGTATACCGTCTTGTTGACTTTCGACTTAGTCATATTTTTGTATTTATTGATGTCAGTAAGATGTTACTATGGAGAACGTAAATTTCAGATTATACATTCCAGACTTCGTAATTGTAAAAGTGCTCTAAACTTCCATAGATTTTTAATGCATATTTCACATAACCCGACATGCAGTTGTGGTCATACTCAAGAAGACAGCGACCATTATTTTCTGCACTGCCCAAATTATTCGTCTCAGCGTATCTCAACATTAAATACCCTCCCATTTAAATCCATAAATACAAAAGCGTTCCTATATGGCGATACCAACGAAAGTAACCCGTTCAACAAAGTGAGTTTTAGTAAAGTTCACAAGTATTTAAAACTAAACAAGCGTTTGAATAGATAAGGTAATTGTCAGGCGACGATGATTGGTGTTAAATAGTGATGATGACGATGATGATGACCATGAAGATGATTTATTTATATATTTATTTATATACTAGAAGAATGCCCGGCTTCGCTCGGGGGGTCATAACTCCGAAACCGGAAGTGGTAGACTAACGCCACCTGGCCTATGTTACTCCCCGGTCCGAGCTACCCCTATACCCCAAATTTCAGACTCGGAAATGACAACGTGAATGATGGATCAGTCGAACGACAGAGTGAATGACAGGAGTTTTCCAGTCGAATAATAAAGATAATGGCAACTCTGGTCATAGCATATCTGTTTATAATATATTTCATATAAATGTTTATACACGTATTTGAAAAATACATTTAGGTCTACGTGTAATGTTGAATGTATAAATTCGGAAATGTTTTGATCTCTTGAACTGTATTATTTAAAATACACGATTAACGTATTAAATTGTAAATAATGAATCAAGCCAAGACATGTATAAAATGTATTAAATGTTTTATTGAATTGGAATAGAAACTGAAAACAGATTAACACCCTGTGTGAGATATTTCATTCAAATATTGTGAAAGGGTTGGTAATAAAATTAAAATTGTCATTGTGTCATTTTAATAACATTGAAGCGTCCTATTCTGTTACGTAGTCGTCTCAACATATTGTTGTCATGGGTTACTTCTGCTAAACAACTCAATAGAAACGAGTAAAGTATTATAAACGAAATTATGTCTAAAGAGTTCTTCATGACATGTATTGACAATACTTTTCTGGTTAGATTTTAGCCTAAACACGACATGTGTGTTGGTGACAATTTTGGCAGTCATATCTGAATGACTCAAAAACTGTTTATATTTCTTTAACTTTTGGTATACCTAAATTCGGCCTATTATTTATGGTAGAAAGATATAATAAAATGACCTAAAGCTTTAAAACATATTTTTAAATATGTTGAGGCACCCTAAATTGAATTTGAAGCACCAGGGATGAATAAATAAAAATAGCTATAATGCATGATTTTATTGTAACTAGTGAACTGATAAATATTGTACAATTTATCTAAAGAGTACATTTATGAAAACGTGGTACTTTTCTGATATCTAGTTAAATTAACACTTACCCAGATCTTGGCATAAGCATGACTTAAAATGATCACGGCTAAAACACTTCCGTGCGAATCAAGAATTCTTTATGTAAGAATAGAGCTTTATAAGACCGTAAATGCACCACACATTCTGTCTCCATAAGATGGTAGCTATAATCTTTCAATCCAATCCCCTAATTAAGTATACCCCCACCCAATCATAAAAAAATAATAACATAGCAAAACGGTGTTTAATTCTGATCATCTAAATTATCAAACGATATTCGCCGAAGTAGTAACTGAGAAGGGCGTGTTTTAAGATATACATAATGTATCTTACTATTTTTCGCTTATATAATTTGATTTTCAAATACAAACCATTAATACTTATCTTAGCATTAAAACAATCAACCATTTGTGGTTATATTGAAATCTGTAAAAGACGCATTCTTTTTGAATATATTTTTAAAAAATAATAAATGGAAAAAAACATATTATTAACGCCTTTTCAACAAGCAATTGTTATACTCTTAGTGATTTGTAGAGCGTCAAATCACAATGTTATTGTACTGTTTTAAATTGTAGATTTTATTCATTCATGTAAAACATTTATTACAATTTTATAAAAAAATGTATAAAACACTGAGTTCGAGATTCAAATCACAAATCCATCCAAGCTAGGATACTGCAAATCCGAATATTTTTGTTTATAAAATATTTACATTCCATTCAATAAATATTCCAGTCATCTAGTTTTGGATTTGGGGAAATTCATCCTTCTTTTCCCATATATACATATTGCCGTATTATTTAATAATCAAACCAAACAGCATGTAATCAGAGAACGCTTGTATCCGCCATATGTAATATTGTCACGTGACATTGTTATGTTTTGTTTCGCTCGGGAAGAGTTTATTATACATAATAGAACTCCAGTGTAGTAAGCCATAACTATGAACAATATCATGTCCCAAATAAATAATCTAATTTGTAGATCTGCAATTGGTCACATGATGGTCCGAACATTATTTGTATGGCTCTATTTGTTGACAGCAAATACCGCTAATAATTATCTTGGATAAAATACCTCGTTTAGTAAACGAGGCAATTTTACCCAGCCTCGTTCTGAATAAAATACCTCGTTCCAAAAACAGGGCAATTTAAAAAAAAACACGTTTTAGAACTCCAGAGAAACGAGGTATTTTTTTTACCTCGTTACAACGAGGCAAAATCGGGGCAAACATTTTGACACGTTTTTGCCTCGTTTGGACAGAAATGCCGAACGAGGCATTCTGAGGTTTATAGTGATACACCACTACGGGTTCTTCGTCGCAGAAGACACTAACGTCGGCATCGTCTGAGATGGAGGACTACATAACCGGAACTGGCACATCGTATCGGGTTTCGGCTGTAAACGATTCTTCTACTTCCATAGGTTCAGTTGTTGGGACCTCCATAACTTCTTCTTGTTGTTCGTCCATATCTTCCGTCTGCTTATTAGATTTAAGGTTGTTTTTTTAAACATAAATTAGATTACAATTCAACTAACACAAAAGTGTAAAAAGATTTTTTTCTAGTCTGTGCCCGCGTTTATGTCTACTCTTGGCAAAATCGTTATAATATATTACTATTCAAAAAAAGTAGGGGATATTTGATTTTTAAGTGTTATTAAAGTCACCTAATGAAACTGACGAAGAAACAAATGACAAAATGAAATGAAGTTCACATTCATCGATTTATTCCAAATAATCGTTAGACTAAGTAAGGCACAGACTGACCATTATAAGGGTAAAATGATACCCGGGGTCAAACAGCAAAGTTACCACAGCATCACAACCAAGTCAGTAACGGGTAAATCCTCCTCTGTTTGCCAAACAAGCATTGATCCGACGTGGCATACTCCTAATGAGACGTCTAAGGTCATTTTGGTCCAGATTGTCCCATTCCTGTTGCAACGCAGCAGCAAGTTCTTGGATATTGGCAGGACGTTGTTGACGTTGACGTAACCTCTGTCCAAGCATGTCCCAGACATGCTCGATGGGGGAGAGGTCGGGACTCAGTGCTGGCCAAGGTAATGTGGTGATGTTCTGTTGTTGGAGGTAACCTGTAACGATCCTGGCCCTGTGACATCTTGCGTTGTCATCCTGGAAGATGAAACGGCGGCCATGACGTCGTGCGAACGGCACAACATGGACTGCCAAGATGTTGTCCCGGTAGTACTGGCCTGTAACACACCCTGCAACAACATGTAAAGCCGTTCTTCCAGTGATGCCTCCCCACACCATAACAGAACCACCCCCAAATCGATCATGTCTGATGACGTTAACGTCTTGGAAGCGCTCGTTTCGACGACGCCACACCCTCCTACGTCTGTCCCAAAAATCAACAGTGAACCTTGACTCATCTGAAAACATCACATTGCTCCAGCGTCGATTATCCCAGTGTTGACGATCCCTACACCAACGACGTCTTGCCTGAATGTGATGATCTCTCAAACAAGGGATCACGCGAGGACGTCGGGCGCGAAGGTGACCCCTATGCAGTCGATTCCGAATCGTCTGGCCACTCACTCTCACACCAGTGTCTGTTTGAAGACGAGCGCTGATCTGATTTGCTGTGATGACACGATTTCTCAAGGCCAAGGTACGGATAAATCGATCCTGGGCTTGAGTTGTCGCCCTTGGTCGACCTGAGCGTGGTCTGTCCTGTACAGATTGTGTATCACGGTATCTGGACCATAGCCTGCTTATGACAGACTGAGAAACATTCATCGTCCGCGCCACAACCGCCTGTGTTGTGCCGATCTGTAGCATGCCAAGGGCACGTAACCTTTCATTTTGGGTAAGCCGACGCATATCAAAATTTGTTTTCTGGTCACTAAAACAATTAAACTGATGTTTCCACCCTGGAATTCAATGCCACAATGACAGTAACATTCAAAGTCAGAGTCGTGCAAATCTTGGGTTGGACCCCCATGATGATCCCAAGCATCACCTGCATTCCATATGTGATTCTGTAATGTGAGTATTTGAACAACATCGTAGCGCCGAACAACTAATGTTAATTAAGCATGATTTCAGAAAAATTGAACAGATTTGATAATAACATGCCGAAATTCTTTTCCTGACCGCGCCATATTATAAACATGAACTTCCGGTTTAAATTGTTGGAGTTTTTGTTAAGGAAACGAAATACTAATATTATACAGAGAAACAATATCGATGCTAAATTACATACATGGTATTATTTTTTTTATATAAATATTCACAAACCTGCGGTTTTGTATTCTATGTGACCATTAGCTTACATTTGTCAAACATATCACTGCTCCAAAATCATTTCAGCACGTTGTTAAATGTTAAATTAATTGTGTGAAATCACTTCATTTAATGTCCGCTTCCACCGAGATGATATCGCAGACAAAATGTAGCCTATAGTACGTTGATTTTATCAACCAATCACATTCAATAACAGTTTTACTTATTTTCTTGTCAACGCATTTGGAGTCAATTGTTAAAATCACACCGGGCATGAGCGCTCAACAGGCCTTTGATCTACCAGTTTATTGGGCCCAACTTTATTTTAACTACAGACATCTTAACACCAATTAGCATTCAAGTCTGTCTGGCTATATTGTCTGAGTAAAAAATACCCTTCTCTTACTTGTGGACCCCCGGATTAAAACTTTGTATGGAGTTCAAATTTTAAAAAAAAAGTATTTGTTGACGGTACACATTACTTGTGTTAATTATATGGAAAAAACACAAGATTTGTGTTAATGCATTAAAAAGAACACAAGTTTGTGTTAATGCAATGCAAAACAACACATAACTTGTGTAGAATAATTTTCACACAAGTACTTGTGTTGAGATCCAACACAAGTTTTTTTTCAGTGTACATCTATCTATAATGCCCTTAACATGATTAATTTCGTTCCAAGTAAACTTCTGAATTGATGATAAGGTTTGCTTTATATACGATAGAAGACATACGGTCAGTATTCTTACTGCACCAGTCTTCGATAAACGTTTAAACCATCATCAGAGTATATAATTTATTTGGAACTTTATATTATTTTTAGATCCCCCAGAATATCCAGAATATACTGTGAGAACGTGAAAGATCCGCTAACTACTGAGCTACACCCCAAATTACCTAAAGTAAATTAACTAATTATTTAGCAAACGGACCCACGTTCTCAGTTGGTGGACGATGTCAAGATCATGAATGGTACCTCTACTAAAAGTACAAGAAAAACCTCATCTGACACCAACAATCTTTCCCTACGAGTTACGAAGCAGCAAAGGTGCCATAACAATAAACGAGATTGACGAGATTCCAGAGGACGAAACAGCACAGTGAAATCATTTTAAACAATACAAACAACATGGCTGAGGCTGACGCTCAACAACAGGTGACGCATGTCAGTCGTAAACTTGAATTTTCCGAAAAATTCACCGGAAAAAATGGACAAAATTTTGAGGTCTGGCTCAAGCGATTTCGTGCATATTGCCAAATGAAAAATCTGTGTATTAAAGAACAGCTCTTCGCACTAGTAAATTTACTAGAGGACAAGGCAAAACTACATTTCGACACACTTGATGTCGACTTTAATGCCGATTCGGTCGAACCATATTTACTTTCACTTACCGAGAGATTTACAGGGTCAAAAGTGTTTGATACATCACTTCTTGATGTTAAACAGGGACAAAATGAATCCGTGGACGACTATATTGATAGAATTCAGACAAATATTGTGGGACATAAATACAAGAAAATATTCTAATTTCTTACGTATATAAAGGACTTAATCCCACTATTCAACCGTGGGTACGGAATAAAGATCCAAAAACTTTATTGAATTTACGGATGTGTGCAAAAACCACCGAACAACAAATGTGTTTGACGCCAAGTGTCCGAATGGTTGACACACAGGATTTACAGAATATGCTGGTAGCGGCCCTAAAACAGCATAATAACAGCAACGAGAAACAAAACGGGGCTGCTTCTTCAACTATGCCCTCACCAGTGCTTCCCCGGAACCAGGAATATGCAGAACAGTGGTTCAGCGAAACAAACGCATATGGACCAAACAATGAACCCCTTCGTTATCAAGAAAGAATACCCAACAACTACCAACACTTACACAGTGCATCTACTAATTTTCAACGAAACTCATCTAATCACTATCACCGTGGCGCAGATTACAGACATCAACCCAGTAGTGTGTTCAAACAATCCGGCGCTTCACACAACCAATACAATAAAGGATTGCAATATAATAATGGTGGATACAATCAACGTCAATATTCTTATACTGGTGGACGTCAACAACCCAACCAACTACAGCAAAGACAACAGGCATCCGGTCTATATGGATCTTGTTATGGCTGCGGTAAGATGGAAATATGTTTTCCTAAAAATTCTTGTCCTTACTTTAATTTTACTTGTCAAAATTGTCACCGCAAAGGTCACCATACAAAATTATGCATGTCTAATCAAAATCACCAATTCTCTCGACAATGAGATATTGCGCCTGATTCTTTTCATACAAAGGTCAGGCATACTCTTAATTCTAATAACATTGTACAATTAATTGCTCCCATTGAAAAGAATACAATTTTAGTAGGTATTTGTGGCACTAAAACTAAATCTCTTTTGGACACGGGGGCTATGATATCATGTATTACCTTTAAATTTCTTGAAAAGTGTGTTTTTTCAAAGGCTGACTTACTTGCTAAAGAATTCTTAAATATCGTCGGTGTAGGAGGTGAGACTCATCCTGTTCTTGGTACAATTAATCTTCCAGTTAGAATAAGTAATGTTGTATTTGAGCATAAATTTCACGTATTCCAACATTTACATCAGGCCGTAATATTAGGATTAGATTTTATTGAAAAAAATGGAGGTAACTTAGATTTTTCAACTAAATGGGTCTTTTTCAAAGATGGCTTGGTACAGGTGTCCCTTATAGATTATAATTGTGGGTTTGCAAGATCCAAGAAGGCGTGTAGAATATTACCTAATCATGAATGCGACATTCCAATTAGTTTATCACGTGTCAATAGTAATGGTGTTTATCTTATAGAGCCTATTTTACGCAAAGCCTGTGACGTAGTGGGATCTAAATGTATAGTAAAATTAAAAGATAGGAAATCTCGTATGTTGGTAATTAATACATCTGATAAGGAAATATTTCTACCTAAGAGCTACTTACTTGGTACGGCATGCGCCATTGAGCAAAATTTTATTTACACATTATCAGATAATCCCAAAACAAACAAACAAGTAGTTAACATGTGTGCACCGGCTACTGATACCCATAATACATCTGATATTTCGTTTAACTTAACCGAATCCGACCTTTTACCCGAGGAAAAGGAAAAGTTACAAATATTTCTTCAGAATAATAGAGATATATTTGCTAAAGATTATACAGAATTAGGCAAGACTCATCTTCATCACCACCCTATTGAAACAGGCGACGCGCCACCCGTCAGAATGCCGTTTTATAGACAGTCTGTTCCAATTAGACAGGAGTGTACTAAATTAATTAATGAAATGGTGGATGCTAAGATAATAGAACCAAGTAACTCTGATTGGCGATCACCGGTTGTAATGGTAAAGAAGAAAGATGGAACTTATAGATTTGCAATCGATTATCGTAAGTTGAACGCCATTACCCAACCAATCTACTATCCACTGCCAAGTTTTGAGGACGTTATTGATTCTGTTGGCCAAGCCCAAGCTAAGATGTTCTCGGTCTTGGATTGTGCTAGTGGATTTTGGCAGATTCCACTGGATCCCGAAACTAAACATAAATCTGCTTTCATCACCCAAGATGGAATTTTCCAATTCAACAGACTTCCATTCGGCTTGAAAAACGCCCCAATGGCTTATCAATCCACTATGGCGGCTGCCCTCCGACAGATGAGCTGGAAGTATGTCCTTGTTTATATAGACGATATAATTATTTATTCCAGAAATTTCGACGAACATATACGCCATCTAAGCGAGGTTTTTATTAAATTAAGGGAAGCTGGGTTAACTCTTAAACCAACAAAATGTAAGTTCGCTGCTAAGAAGGTAAACTATTTAGGACATATATTTTCTAAAGATGGCATTGAAGTAGACCAGTCTAAAGTGGAAGCAGTTCAAACGTTTCCGATACCTTCTTCCCAACAAAAGATCCGCCAATTTCTTGGATTAACAAATTACTATAGGAAATTTTTCAAAAACTACTCCAAGATTGTGTCACCACTTACCAAACTTCTTCGAAAAGATGCTAAATTTAGTTGGTCAGATGATTGTCAGGGAGCCTTTGATCACCTTAAGACAACATTAACCACGGCACCCATTCTTGCTTATCCAGACTTTAGTAAACCTTTTATCTTATCAAGTGATGCCAGTGGAGAAGCTGTTGGTTATATTTTGTCTCAACTTGATGACCAGAATCGGGATCGGCCCAATGCTTATGGAGGAAGATCTCTGCATCCCAATGAAAGAAAATGGTCTGTGACAGAACAGGAATGTCTTGGAGTGATTGAAGGTATTAAAACTTTCCACATATATTTGGCTACTAGTAAATTCAAAGTATATACCGACCACAAAGCATTAGTATACCTCCAATCATGTAAACACACCGGAACTGGACGTCTTGCAAGATGGGCAATGTTTCTACAGAAGTATGATTATGAAATCCACTATCGCCCTGGTTCCAGTAATTTAAATGTGGATGCCTTATCTAGAAGACAGTATCAACAACAACAACCTAAGCCTACTGATCTCGACGACGATTTAGCATGTTTTGCCACTTCTGTATCGCTTGAAGAAAATGAAGACGAGTCTGCACAGTCCCGTGAGTATCTCGAAGTTGGATTTTCTTATTCGGACAAAATGCCATTTGTAGCAACAGTTCAAGTAGAAGATCCTTTAGAAACTCCGGAATTAGGCGAAAGACAACGACAATGTCCGGTTTCGGGGACATCATAGCGTATAAAGAAAACAAAGTTATACCTGAGAGTTACACTGGTGCCAAACTAAATGGTCTGATAGGGAGATCCCAAGAATATGATACCGTGAACGGCATTTTATACCATATTCACCATCCAAAACACCGAGGGGCAAAGGTTAATCGACCAAGGTCTCTTACTCAATTAGCTGTACCAACCCCTGATCGACAAAATCTACTATATGCCTACCATGATTCTAAGTTAGGAGGTTGCCACTTAGGAAGAGATTCTACTCGTCAAGCTCTAATGCAGAAGTATTATTGGCCTAGTATGTATCAACAAATAGAGGATTACATAAAATCTTGTGACATTTGTCAGCGATGCAAGATTCACAAGACAAAAGTCGCGCCAATGGTCCCTTTACCCATAGAAGGAACCTTTCAACGAATCCATGTTGATATATTAGGAGCACTACCACAAACCCAAAATGGAAACAAATATGTTTTATTGGCGGTGGACGCTTTTACTCGCTGGACGGAAGGCTTTCCTATGAAGACCCAGGATGCTGCGGAAGTCGCAAACTTATTGGTTAAAGAAGTTTTCACAAGGTATGGTGCGCCAGCGAAACTCGTTACTGACAGAGGCAGGCAATTTACATCCAAACTTGTTGATGCTATATGTCAGATATTCGATGTCAAGCACAATTTTACCTCCGCTTACCACCCCCAAACCAATGGCACCGTGGAGCGTAAGAATAAAGATATTGCGCAGATTTTAAGAGCATACATTAATAAGGAACAGGATAATTGGGATACCTTTATTCCATATGTTCTTATGGCTATACGAGCTTCTCCTTGTCAGTCTTCTGGATATTCTCCCCATTATCTACTCTTTGGACGAGAGATGACCCGACCTTACGATATCACCATCACACCGAAAGAGTCTCTAAATAAAGACCTGAAGATCTATGTGAATGATTTATTGAAAAACTTAAAAATTACGAGCGAAATAGCCAAAGCCAATATGACAAAAAGTCAGGAATCATCGAAAGCCAGGTATGATAAAACTGCAAAGGATGCCGATTTCTTAGTTGGTGATATGGTACTACTCTATAATCCTGCCGTACCAATAGGTAAAGCTTCCAAACTTACTATTAAACACCAGGGACCTTACGAGATAACAGGTATTGGACCTAATCACACTTATCAATTGACAGACCCACAGAAATTTAAAAAGTTGTCATCATTAGTCAATCATAATCGACTTAAGAGATATAATCTTAGACAAGACAGTGCCCTCGGTAATACACAACCTTATCGCGATACGTCTCAAGGTCAAGTCAACAAAACGGATGATACCCCAACCAACCAAAATACGCCACCTAGTGACGTGGAAATACCAAAAAACGTTAATACCAATGCGGACCTGTCATATTATACCAACAAGACTGTCGTCACTTCTAACGACACCGACATAGTGGCACCAGATGTGTGTGACGAAACAATACCCGTTAAGGATGTTACATATAACTTTGACAAGATCTTACGACGACGAAAATATAATGGTATATTACAATATCAGATTCGATGGAGTGATCGATCAAAAACATGGGAACCGTAGGAAAACATAGATGAAATTTATAGGAAACATTTTGACAAAAACTTTAATCATGATGGATCTCGACGTCGAAACAAAACAAGAACATTTTTTAATAAAAAAAACGCGCGGAACATAGTTAGATCTTCAGACAATGAAATTGTGACTGGGGTGATGAGTCTCTCCCTATACCTACGTGTATATTAAAGTGCTAGAAGTCTTGTAGATACCCCATAACATTGCCCAAATCTAATTTCTATCGTCTGCTTGAGCCTCGATGCGGCCACGGAACCACAATGCTTTGCAAGCCTTGTCTGGGCCAATCAGCAAACGAGTCGTGTTGGAAGCATAGCAACAAGTGGAGTGTGTTTACATTTTTAGGGGTTTTAAAACCCTTTTGTATTCCTTCAAAATGAATTCATCGGCAATATTTTGATCATATTTATAAACTAGAGATTCTCCGCTTTACAACGATGCCAGGCATTTTGCAAGAGGATTGACAGGTCGCCCCGCTGCGAGCAGAGAAAAATATCTAATTCCACTGAGAATATTCAGAAAAATACAGATTTAAGAATACGGTACTCTTACAAAACGTCCAAATAAAGGCGTTTTAAAATGTTTTATTGCTATTTTGATCTTTTGAGTCGATAGATTGTATATTTATTGACTCATTTTTGTGAAAATTTCAATTTCGATCAAAATCAATATTTTTGCTTATTTTGTCTCTTGTGCAAAATTAATTTTCCCGCATTCCGGCTCATTTAGAGGGGGCACGTCACATATTTGAATAAAAATATTTTGTCTTATTTAAACCTTTCAAAGACAGATCATAATGTATGGTACTTTTTCGGGTAGTCATCGCTAGGCTATAAATAGACCCCCCCCCCCCCAAATGGCACTGTGTCAAAAAACGTTTGTTGTAGTAGTTATTTTCGCATTTTTACTGCAACAAAAATGATGTATATTCATTTTGTAGGACGAAGTTAAACTATTTTAAGTGTTTGGGAGCATTACCTCTCGACCAGACATGGTGATAGGACAGAAATATCGATTTTAAAAAAGAATGGCGAATAACGAAAATGAATGGCAAATAAAGAAAATGAATGGCAAATAACTCTTTGCCATTCAAATGGCGAATATCTTCTGCCTATTAATTAACTGCACATCTATCTATACTTAGTCTAAGCATAAAATGTTCACGATCAAACTTAGTCAAGGGTTTAAAGTACCTGCTAGTGAAACTATACACAAAGTTGAATCCCTCTCCATCAGTTGGAATTAAAGTGATCTTGTCCCAAAGGAAATATTAATCATTGAACTCAGTCAAGACATTCAACTATATTTATATGTTTTCGATCTGGACGAATTTATTTTTATGTTCACTCAAGTGTAAGGGTAGACAATTATGTTAATAAATCAATTAATTACAATATGTAAATTTTATTTATTTTTTTTTTTGTTTTTAACATTAAAAATACCGCAATAATCCTATATATAGTTTGACTACAAGTTAAATCGAAAGTATCGAATAATGATTACCCTTGAAATTAGAAACTAATTTTGTATTTAATCTTTATCCCGCTCCGGACGAACTTAGGGTTGAATATTGAAACGGGATCCGTCCATCCCGATTTCATTTCCGAATTTAAAAAAAGAAATGACATTAAAAATACCGCAATGACCTAATTAATATATCGTTTGACTACATATTAAATTGAAAGTATCGAACACTGATTATTTCTGAAATTAGGAACTAATTGTTTATTTTTAATTTGTATCGTAATTATTATCCCGCACCGAAGGAAGTAAGGGAAAGTTATTGAAACTGACTCTTTCCCTCTCCCCACTCTCCCTCTCTCTCTCTCTCTCTCTCTCTCTATGGAAACAAATTTGACTAAGTTTTCGGTATTCAATTTTTATTACCGACTAAGACCAGAAAAGGAATAATAATAATCTTAATAATAATAGTCAGTGTAAAATACTAATAATGAGTTTCAGTGAAAATGAACGGGTAAGAGGCCAGAACTGTGTCTCATACCGCGACACTTCATACTGATCAACACCAGAAATTGTTAAATAGCGTTCGACGTGTTAACATCTGCTGCTCAAATGATCCAGTTTACAAGTTATACAGTCACCATGGACCCAGTCATTACATCGGAAGAAACTAACCGATAATCGTACTACCGACAGGGGAATCCTGTGGTGTCTGACTATCTGCCCGTGGGCTGGAAAGAGATACTCACAATCTACTACCAAGAGGAGGAGTGGCATGTTCATCTGAAAACCAAGGACACGATGAAAAACACACCTACATCGAGACTTTCTGGTATCCTACTCAGACAAATATTTCGAATCATTTATGTCCGACATCGGTTACCTAAGAACCTACAAAGACCGCCAAGTGCCGGGACCTAATGTATACAGAGGAATTAGAGAAGTAGACAAAACTTAAAGAGCTACCCCAAATTGATAAAAAGGCAGATAACGTAGATGCGAGAGCAACAGTAATAACGCCAGGCCAACCTTTTCAATGCTTTAGATGTGAGAAGTTTGGTCACTCTCGGAGAGCGTCCACTTTACGAGGTCCTGAAAAGGAGTCCACCCCAAAACCAACAGTTATACTAAAAGCAAGTTCCGCCAGTTAGACCTACAGTCAAACCAGCCCCAAAAAGTAAACCAGTAAATATGCCCCCCCCCCCCGTGCCTAACACCATCAAACAAAAGACGAAGGGGGGGGGGGAATCTGCATCTTCCTCATCACCGGAATACCCAGCAATACCCACCGAAAATCGATCTATATCCCCAGAATCAGAAAACACCTGTCACGAATGAGGAATCTAGTCACAGAGAGAGAGAGAGAGAGAGAGAGAGAGAGAGGGGTGATGGCATTGTCTCTGATATCACTTCTGTGGAAGCGGATGTACAATCTCTTATGTAACAACAATGTGACGTGCCTGCTCGAAGTTGGAGTATTCATTGTTTAATTTAGAATTAATTACTGTTCTACCTTATATCTAATTAATTAACTAGTTTGTTACTTACATATACCTTTTGGTTAATTTGTAATATGATATCATATTTCATCAGGTACGAATTAATTGACTTGTTTTATTAATTTAAGCTATTTTGTTAAGCTCTGGCATATTAAGGATTACTCAAGCGCACAGCGTTTTTCTCGGGTTAAAATAGGGGGGGGGGGGGCGCATAATTTTTGTGCGTGATTAAGTTAAAGTTTTCACGGTCCCATATGAATTAAATATAACTGTTTTAACTAATTTACATTGATATGATGTGGTTTCTGTGTCTGATGCTGTGTACACGTTGACGTCAATTAATACTAGTTTTGTACTATATTTATTATATTATATATAGTTTATACAGGTCAGGATTCTATGGAATACAATTACTGCTTATTACTGAGCGACGTTTCAACTAGGTTCATCTAATCAGCCCACAGCATAATGAACGATTTCAGTGTATGTCTTGACCCCACAAACGTACCGTTAGACTCAATATCATCCTAGACTAAATATTACGGGATTATTTGAAATAACGGCCGTCTTGGGCGCCATCTGGAATTTCTCAAAACGCCCCATGGTGACCGAGGTTAACCCGACAGATTCTGAAAGAGGACACCCTAGGCTACTAAAATCAATTAAAAGGGTAAATAACAAACAATCGTCAAATTCAAGTCCCACCCTCTTCATTGATACCCACTTCTTCTGTAAAAAGGGAGTCTTATATTTCATCTGAATGATTGTGAATTTAATTAGGAGTACACAACCTGTTATTCTACCAAGTTTCATGTCAATGCATTGAAAAATAAATTCTTTACATTGCACTGAAATCTAATTTCGATTTCGGACTGAAATAAAACAATTGAAAATTACAAAAAGTATACTGTTGTGCCATTAAACACCATTTGTGTGTTATCTTGTTACATTTGATATTTTTCGTAATTTGAATGATTTTAAACTAATCAATTGATACCTATATTTGAATATAGGTATCAATTGAATATACGATAGTTAAATCATATTAATCATTAAACTGAAGTGAAATAAGATAGTTAAATCATATTACTAATTAAATTAAATTAGAATAGTTGAGACCCTATAAGGTAGGTATCTTGTCGGCTTATTTTTATTTGTTGACATACAGAGCTCACAGAAAGCCTTCCACCGAGACCACCCCCTCCCCCAATGTTATTTAGTTATTTTTGGCAATAGTTATGTTACACTAAAGATTTACCGGCTCTAGATGTTATTTAGCAAGGCCGGGAAATAAAGATTCACTTGCTCTAGATGATTTTATGAAACATTAATAAGTTTTATGTCTAAAATATTGGAGAAATGTATTGCTTCTCAGATAAAGGCCCATCTAGATGATAACTGTATGAACCATTTCAAAGTGCTTCGTAACGAAAATCGATGATAAAAAATGTACATTTTATTAGATTTATCTGCTGCTTTCGACACGGCGGGTCCCTTATATTCTTTTACGTAAACTTCAATTTAAATTCGGTATTTGTGGCTCTGCATTAAATCTTTTAGAAAGCTATCTTGTGGGTAGAAAACAGTGTATTGTAAATCGTCGTCGGAATCTGTTTGTCATCGGGAGTTCCTTAAGGTTCTGTTCTTGGTCCGATTTGATTTACGCTGTATATCTCACCATTATGGTCTCAGCTTCCATTTGTATGCTGATGATACTCAATTATATATTTCATTTACACTTAATTGTCCATCTTCTTTCAATTTATCAAAGCGCTTTCTAAAATTGAATGATGACCAAACCGAATATTTGTTATTAGGCTTAAGGCATCAATTAAGTAAATTTTCACATGATAACCCCCCTGCTGTAATTGGTAGCGGTTATATATTTTCATCTTATTCTGCTCGTAATATTGGGACAATCTTTGATAGTTTTATGCTAATGGGAACTCAGGTAAATAATATTGGTAAATTGTGCTATTTTAATATCAGAAATATAGGTGAAATACGTAAATCTGTAACGGTAGAGGCCACTATGTCACTAGTTAATTCTCTGGTCACTTTTCGATTAGATAACTTTAATTCTCTTTTAGTTGGTTTACCTTTAAAGCTTATAGATAAATTACAAAATGTACAGAATACTGCAGCTAGGAATGTTACTTTATCTAAGAAACGCGATCACATAACTCCTGTTTTATATAATTTACCCTGGTTACCTGTTAAATATCGAATTGATTTTACCTCGCAGATCTTTTAAAACTTCATACACCCGACCGAACATTACGTACATCAGACAAACCACTTTTAAAGCCCAAAACTGTTCAACTAGTCTCTTATGGTCAGCGCTCTTTTAGTTATCAAGCACCTGTTTTATGGAATAATCTACCATTTAGTTTAAGATGCTGTACATCTCTATATTCTTTAAAAAAAAAACAACTCAAAACACATTTATTTCATCAGGCGTTTAACGGACTCTGTATTCAACTGTTAGCATGTCTATAATCTTGTTGTTTATTTATGATTACATTGTCACTTTGTAAAGTGCCCCTGAACATGTTATATGCAAGGGCACACTATCAATATGCTGTTATAATCTATGGCAATCATTGCTTCGTGAATATCCTTTTCTGTTTATTTACGGCTTATATTCACACAACAGTAAACTGACACTCGAAAAAAATAAAGCATGGATAAAAGACGTGTGTCGCTTTGTATAGGGAAATCCCTTGTTTTTCACGATCGTACAGCGAATTTGGATAATATAATATTATTCATTCCATGTTATTAATACAGCTATACATCCGTACAATGACTCAGTTTTTATAATTTATTTGTTTTATTTGAATACAATCAATAAACACTCAACGTAATATGCCGTGTCATATTTTATTGTAAACACATTTTTTTAACACTGACTATTTTCTATACTGTCTCGTTAGCAAAAAAACAAAATGTTTTGACGACAGAGGGGTTAACAGAGAGGGTTTTATTTTTACCGCTGAAGCATCAAAACACAGTTTAATTGACAAATGGACGAAAATGGTTATGAAAAACCTAAGAATAACAAAACACGTTCTGTCTCGTTATTTAAGCCCGACACACAAAATGGCTTGCTTTATGTTATAGAGGTGAAAAGAGGCTTGTTTACTGTTGAGGCATCTTTCTTATAAGTCAATTAAATACAGAAAATAGTTTACTTGACAAATGGACAACGATTATAGGACGTTTATAAGAAATAATAATAATTTTGTTTCTGTCACGTTATTCGTTATTCAAATTTGAATTCGGAATAACGAAACACACCCCGTCTCCAAGGTACCGTGTACATATTGACTTGCACGTAACAGAAACATTGGCAATTTGAATTTGGTTGAGTAGGCTGTAGCGTCGCTGTCTGGGCAGAATTCTCCCGTATCGCACACACCATGGCATATGCCCATCTTCATTTACCCTGTCTCGTTATTCAATATTTTAATCCGAATAACCATACACGTGTTGTTTCGTTATTCGTTATTCGCCCGGTAACCAAATAAAAACTGACCAAATTATATATTAATGAGTCTAAATGATTCTAAAGCCAAATTTTGTTATCCTTTAACAGTGTTGTATAAATACATATTTTATGTGCATTCTGTTTGTCGACCCATCCGAATAACTAGACAAACTTGATAGTAAAATATATAATTCATTTACAAAATATTAGCTTGTGGCCTGCCTATAAAGGATCAATTCACCTGTCAGATTTAGATTTTGTTGATAGTTGTCCGGGTGCATGGCCGTGTGAATTTCTAGTGAATTTGTAGTCAAGACGTAATTATCAATTATTATGATAATTACATCAAACTGGGCATAGGAATTGCAAGCCTTTCATATTCAATAATATGTTAATATCCGTAACCTTTACACGCTATGTTTCCGTTGTATTATTTGATGTTGTGCATGAATCATAACCACCAATATTCATCATTATACAACATTCATGTGTATGTTATAAAGCATGTCGGTAAGGAAAGTGAAACATGGGATCATTTTCGTTTTATTTGAAGAGTAAAGTAGCAATGATAATACAAGAAAAAACAATTAGCCGCAATATACGTGTTAAAACGTGTAGCCGTAATATCAATTAACCGTAGCAAACTAGTTAAAACAATTAACCATAACATACTAGTTAAAACAATTAGCTATAAAATACTAGTCAAAACAATTAGCTATAATATACTAGTTAAAATAATTAGCTGTAATATACTGGTTAAAACAATTAGCTGTAATATACTGGTTAAAACAACTAGCTGTAATATACTGGTTAAAACAATTAGCTGTAATATACTGGTTAAAACAATTAGCTATAATATACTAATTAAAACAACCAGGCGTAACATACTGGTAAAAACAACTAGCTGTAATATACTGGTTAAAACAATTAACCGTAATATACTGGTTAAACAATTAGCCACAATAAAACGTTAACCATATAACTAAAGTAAAATACACTGTTTACAAAAGTTATTAGTGTTGCCGTGTTTGTTGTAATATCACACTTATATATTCTCTGGGATTTTGTAGGTCATACATTTTACAGTGAACTATAATCCCCGAGAATTCCCGATTCAAAGTAAATTGTAAACGAAATAAAATGAAATGGGGTTAAACGTCCTACTAAAGTAACGTGTATTCCCAGGGAAAATTTACGGCTGTAAACAAGCTCATGAAAATGACAAAATCTTTATTGAATAAAACATTTGTGAACTTTGATGTTAAGTTAAGAGCCAGGTTCATTTGACACAGTGGTGTGAGCATAGTAAAAGGGGGTCACACTAAACCATCATTAAGAACCCTCCACTGGTTGCCCATAAATCAGCGAATTAAATTCAAAATACTGTTACTGACTTTTAAAGCACTCAATAATCAAGCGGCACAATATATTCAAGATCTGCTCACACAATGTGAATCCAGTAGAACTTTAAGATCACAGAACAAGTCGTTATTAGTTATTCCTGCAGTCAAACTTCAACAGACGAAACGATCTTGTCACTTCGCAGCACCTTTCTAAATAATCAAAAACTCTAGACATTGTTCAGTCACGTTTGAGACACGTCTATTTGACGAAAAATAAACAGTAAAGAAATCCGCTTCAACTTTAAAGCGCATTAGGATTTTTTACGAAGCTTTGGAACCCATCTTGAAGATACTTGTATCATTTCTAACCCGTTGGCGATAATGTGCTGAACCCTCTCATGTAGCGCCGGATTAACCATGGTGCGGGCCCTGGGGCCTTAAGCATGTTTTGGGGCCCCCAACCTAACACAAGTGACCTGAACTTAGGTAGTATTATTCCATACATATGAATGTTACTACATCAAATTTAATTTGAAGTCGGTCATTGATAAACATATGGGAGACCTTGATACAGCGAGTCATATCAGCGAAGGCCGTAACGTTATGACATAGTAACCGACCGTCGTCAAACACTATAAGAATCATGCGATAATACCAGATTCAATCAAGAAATCAGACTATTTCATGTGATCATGAAGTGATGTATGCACGGAAAAATTATACAGTAACTACAATTAAGTACGTCAGTGTAAGTTAAAATTCGCTATAAAACTCCGTCTTTCAAACGATACATGATAAAACAAACCGGGTTACATTCCCCGTAACAATCCTCATCTTCACTTGGCCAAAATTTAAATGCGTTTTGTTTGAAGCAAAACACGAAATATCGTAAGTAATGTAGACTATCTAAAACCTACACATATTATACACACCAAATTATCAAATAATTAAAGTACTCGGTCCTCGATTCACCAAATTATCAAATAATTATAGTGTATAATCTAAACGTTCCTCGATTCACCGACAACAAAAAGAAAAACAAGTTCGTTAGGAGATTAATAATGACATTTTTGACAGATTCTGAGTTCCAAACTCGAATAAAACAAATGGGTTCAGTCAAAGTTACCTTAATTTCACAATCTACTAGCAGAAGTTCTAACCAAAATATTGCCGCTGAAGAGGATTTTAATGGGGTTTCTTGGTGCCCTTTTTCCGCTAAATAAGCAACTACAAAAAAAGAAACACAAGCGCAGCACGGGCCCACCATGGATTGAAGGGGGCCCACTATCTAAGAATTTTAAATTGCAGGTACGTGATGACTGATGTATAGCCAGTTTTGTCCATTTGTGATAATTTCAATGGTAGGTTCGCAAGATGGTCAGGATTGAAGACAATAATAACAATGATTGTACTTGTTGGTGGCGAAAGTTTGTTTCAACCCAATTGATCTATCTTTTTCAGGCCTAGAAATTTTCAGTCAGCCCTCATATCCTCCATGAGCGGTAAACGTTGATATATTTTAACACATGTGACATGCATTGAAATAAGATCTAACGTCCTACTCCTCGACTCCGACTGACCTAATGAAGTTTGGACCATACTATACAGTGTACTATGGAGGAACTTTTGTCTGGGATCGGTGCTACGGCTAACTCTTATCTTAAATTTCAACTATCATGGGTTCGTTTACGAGCAAAAATGTGTACACGGGATCTCGGGGATCCTTCTAATCCTACCGACTATGCTCTCCGGCTAACATCACTGACAAGGGTGATCCTTCCAATTCTAACGACTTTTCCTGAGTCCTACATCACTGAACCACGCCGGAAAATTCCGATACACTTACTCGGCCAGGAGCGAATGTCTTACTCACTGAGCCACCGCGACTCCCACAATGATACGATAACAATGGGTTAGATTTTGTCACGTTCTGGGTCACGATCTGGCTAGGAGGTCCTGCTGATTCATTGGAATCGTCAATGCGGTTAGAATAAAAAAAACAAAACCTGTGGGGAAAATGAATCCGCTTACTTTGTAGAAAACCCATATAGATTGTGGTCTGCGCCAATAATAAAATGGGGCCTCGTTCAGGCGCAATATCGTGTTTTGATATGCAGTTTATAAATGTAAATGTGTATTACTTGCTGCGGATCGTCCGAGTCCTGGCAGAATGTTTATTCGTGCCGAAGTCGAATAAATAAAAAGTTCTATATTACGATAACCATATGGATGAGTATAACCCTACTTTATTTGGCCTATAAATCTGATTGTCAATAGAAGTCATGCATAGAAATAACTATTATTGAGTGATTCATAAATACATGTAACTATTCAATAAACTTTTACAAATGATTTTTCGTATAAAAGAGGGGGACGCGTCAGAAGATATTATTATAGTAACAAAAAACAAACCGATATAACATAATAATATTTATTAGAGACATATTACTTGATCACAGTATTTTAAAACTCCTGTCTACCATCACCTGAAACGTAAGTTTATGTTACTTTTATATATTGTACATTTTTATCACTTTTATACATTGTACATGTTTATATATAGTACATGTTTATCACTTTTATACATTGTACATATTTTTCATTTTTATACATTGTACATTATGTTAAAGTAATATGTCCATCATTTCTATATTGAACATTATGCTGTGTCCAGGGGCGTACGTAACGATTTTGTTTGGGGGGGGGGGGGGTGGTTAGCAAAAATGCGACCTACTGATGCACATGCCCCTAATACGACCGCTGGTGCGAGTTTTCGAGGCTGTGTGGGACATGCTTCCCCTGAAATATTTTTGAATCTAGAGTCTCTGAAATGTCATGTCCTGGACTTTGGGCTTGGGGAAGATTTTGCAGAATTCTGATGGTCAAAAAACATTTATAACATGCGTAAAATACGTTTTAATTTCTACTTGGACTGAATATGCAACAAGTAAAAATTCTTAAGTTCGCCTTAACGGAGCTAAATCGATAATATTTGGGACCAAGAAATTGACACAAATGGGTCGCAACGCATATAATAATGTAATATGAATGTATATAACCTGATCAACATTCAATCCGTTCCGTTTTTACTGTAATTTCTAATCAGTTATATTTGGGGAAATACGCCAGAAGTCTCAATCGAATGGCAGTCCCTGTCTGATTATTCCAATCTACACCGAAACGCATTATGGTACACGATTCGTGTACCAATGGTAAAATGTTTATTTTGTCTTAAATATTGGATATCAGAAGCCCATCTTTTCCCGGTAAGATCACAACAACAATGCTGATTTGAATCGACAAATAATTCGTGTTTTCAATGTCGAAGACAAAACTATGGTTCCCATAGCTTTTTGCCAACTGTTCGACAAATATTATTCTCATGACAATCAAGTATATATTTTGAAATATTTTTTTTTCGAAACATGACAAGTTGACTAGGTTATTTTAGCGACTGCGGTGAGCAGTTATTTTGAGACCGACTATTTCTTCCTTCGGGGGGAAACATTTCTTAGACCACAATACTCACAACAGAATAAGAGTGATTTTGTTTTCAAACGTGGCAAGTTGACAAGTTTATTTTCTAATATAGTTTTGTGTTTACCCCATTAATTCATTTAGTCGCCGATGCATAATATTAAGACCGACAGCAGTGACTGCACTTATTTTGAGATCGACTATTTTCTCCCTGGGTCAAAAAATGTCTTAGACCAACCTATTCACAACAGAATAAGAGTGAAAACCATTTTTTCAAACATGATAAGTTGACAAGGTTATATATTAAAGTTTTGCGTGAGTAGCGTGACGTATGCAATTTAGATGCACGGATTGACGCCAATACATATATTTAAGTATTTGTTTTTTTCCCTTCTATTTTGGCATTGTTTGTTTACCTCATAAATTCATTTAGTCTGAGACAGACTGCAGTGAGCACTTATATTCAAACCGACTATTTTTTTTCCTCGGGTGGAAAACATTTCTTAGACCGACATGGCAACATACGCAAAACAAAAAAATTGTGAAAAACATGTTTTCAAACATGACAAGTTGACAAGTTTATTTTATACTATAGTGTTGGGTGAGTAACGTGGTGTATGTAATTTAGTTGCACGGATTCACGCAAATACATCGTCTGGGATTGTTTGTACATAATTTTGAGACCGACTGCACTTTTTTAGGTGAATTGAGGCTTTACACTATTTCACGTAAAAGCCCCCTTCCTTCCATGTTTGTGGCGTTGGTATGAGTTTAACTTCTAGAAAATACACTGTATATTATATACAAAACTGAAATGTTACGAATTTATATCGATGGCTCACTGTACTACTAGAGATCATTCCCTCCAACTATCCTACAAATGGTGTCATAATTATCTTCTATATTATATTCTGGTCCAGGATTTCTTTCAAATATAGTGTAAAGGAGTAGGGTCAGGTGAAGATGCGAACTGTCGATATAGCCAGGGCTCAGCGACCTTCAGTTCCAGAGTTATGGCCCTACTCAGAAAACCTTGTTAAAGCGATAGGGCTGCACTTTTTGATGGATTTCGTTCAAATTGAGACCATTCAATACTGTAGTTACTCCTTGTGAACGTGATAGACTCTAAGGTTTTAGCATATTGTTTCAAATTTGGTGGAGAAGCATTTGAGGTCATTTGGGTCCGAACCTCATTGATTTTCAGCGCTCTGCAACCTACAGTTACGGAGTTGCCTTCCTTTTCCTGCAAAATCTATCGATGAACCCTATCAATGAACTCTATCGATTTCCAGCGCTTCGCGACTTTAGATTCGCCAGTTTACCACAATCCCCGACAAAAACCTTATAAACGCGATAGATGCTAGAGTTTTTTTAAGATTGGTGTGGAGTATTAGGGGTCATATCCTAAGAATTATCCTATCAATATTCAGCATTCTTTTCCGGGGTTACCTCTATCCCCTTTTCCGACAACCTTGTCAACAGTTTTTAACAGATGTTTTTGAAAAATTTTGTGAAGTACTTTGGTCGTGAGAGACAAACCCTATAAATATGCAGCGTTCCTCGACCTCTTATGTCCCCTGTCCTAGACTTAACACTACCCCTACCCCTCTTTAGTCCCCAGTCGCAGGCTTAACACCACATCCACCCCTCTTATGTAGGGGCCATAAGAGGAGAACCCTATCCTATTTAGCTTTCCTAGACCACCTCCTTGGGTTTTTCCCCAGTTTTTCTTTTATTGAAATAAAATTCTAGAAAGTTCGATAACATTCGCATTCGAGAAGTTTCCACGGTTTCTAGAAGTTTCTAAAGACCGATTGTAGAAAGATAGAATGCATACAACACTCTAATAAACAATAGATTTAGATGAATTATAATCCCATAACACGGTAATGTTACAGAATTCAACAGCCTCAACTGCTTCTGAACGGATTCTGAAAGAAGACATTTTTTGAAACTAAATTAAAGCTTATATCCTTACTGGGTACGACATATCAGGTATGGAAGACCAAACAACTCTTTATTCCGTGTTCTTAGTCCTTATTTCTTAATTCATAGTCCTTAATTTTTCATTTGTTGTCGTATTTCGACATTTGTATACTGAAATTAACATTTGTATCTTAAAATCATTATTTGGTTTACAAATCAGACATTTGTCATATCATTACGTGAACATACATGCAATATAAACAATGTCACACAATACAAAACAAAAACATTTTTACACTTACATAGACAGTGTTCAATAGTTTGTAGCTTGTTACAATGTACATAATAGGGCAAATTAGAAAATCCTATTTTTGGATAACCACTAGTTTGTTGGTAGTCGAATTTTCCGATCTATGCAATGTTAAATATGTATATATTTGGGCTGAAGTTATCGTTTATTTTGAATTAACTCCATATATTATTTTTTATAATTCTGGTATTGTTTGGAACTGTGTAGTGTAAACTCAAATGTCAAAGCAGCAATTTCAAATTTATCATAATTTGCTTTGAATCAACCCGCTATTCTGAATTCGTCCATGCTTATTACGTTTCCAATTTAATATCTCATAAAAGGTCGTTTTTAATTTCTGGTGAGAAGACTTCAGCGAATAAAATAAATAAATAAATAGATAGAAAAATAGCTCTTTATCTAACGCCCTCGATAAATACATATGGCGATAAAGGACGTCCATGTCTCACACCTCTATAATAAATATGGAGATAAAGGACGCCCATGTCTCACACTTCTATCATACATATGGAGATAAAGGATGTCCATGTCTCACGCCCTCTTTACGATTCTTAAAAGATTTACAAAAAGTTTTAAAATCCGGTGTCTTATCAATTAAACTCCACTCTTATCTACCATAGGCCTTTTCAAATACAATTTGAAACAGTTTGGTTTCTTCCAAATATTCTGGGGGGTGGGGGGGTTGGATGGCTGAATGGTTAGCGTGTGCGCGCTGTATCATAAAGTCTGTCATTGAGTCAACTGGCGTGGTTTCGAATCCCCGGTTTTACGTGAGAAGGAGTAGGGTCGCCTGTCCAACTTCTTGGGTTTTCTCCGGGACCTCCGGTTTTCTCCCACTGCTAAAAAACCCCTACGCGCAAGCGAATTATTGAAATAAAATTAAACCATATGTTAGTCCCGAAATGACCTAGTTTGTGTCGAGTGGACGTTAAACCCCATTTCTCTCTCTCTCTCTCCAAATATTCTAGTACATCAAATATAATCTGTACATATTATATTAATTAGTATCTTTTTAAGTCTGCTTATTACTACTTAAGTCATTATTTTATAATCGCATTTAAGTAGCGGTATGTTTCAGGTGCACATTCTTTATCTCGTTTATCCATCATAAATTATCTTGTACAAATATTTCTAAAAAAGTTATATCATTTCCACTGTATTTAAAAAGATTATCTACATTATTTAAATACTCATTAGTTTTAATTATTTTTAGGTAAAGGGATGTCTATTATCCCATAATAAAGGCACATTACAAATCGCGATATTTAATTCACCAATTGGCTATTATTTCTTGAATAAGTTTTAGATGACATTTACCTATTTAAAGAGATGTATTAATAAAAAAGAAACATGGTCCTAGCAATTAATTAGATAGGTCAATTAGAGAATGGTTTCTTGTATACCCAGAACTTATATTTTTCTAGGGAGGTTGGATGGCTGAATGGTTAGCGTGCGCGCGCTGTATCATAAAGTCTGTCATTGAGTCGACTGGCGTGGTTTCGAATCCCCGGTTGTACGTGGCAAGGAGTAGGGTCGCCTGTCCAACCTCGTGGGTTTTCTCCAGGTCCTCCGGTTCCCCCCACTGCTAAAGATCCCTACGCGCAAGCGAATTATAAATAAAATTAAACCATGATGGCTGAATGGTTAGCGTGCGCGCTGTATCATAAAGTCTGTCATTGAATCGACTGGCGTGGTTTCGAATCCCCGGTTGTACGTGGCAAGGAGTAGGGTCGCCTGTCCAACCTCGTGGGTTTTCTCCGGGTCCTCCGGTTTCCCCCCCCCCCACTGCTAAAGACCCCTACGGGCAAGCGAATTATGTAAATAAAATTAAACCATATGTTAGTCCCGAAATGACCTAGATTGTGTCGAGTGGACGTTAAACCCCATTTCTCTCTCTATATATATATTTTTCTGTTTATGTTAAACGTAAAATTCATAATATATAAGGATGACAACACATTTTATTGAAGTATCGTTTGATATAAGTTGTCAATCGAAAATATACTGTAGACGTATATTTTCACGGTATATTTTAAATAATAAAAAAAATAATCAACCAGCCAATTATTGTTGACTATAACACATTTATTATAACATCTATTGTTTATTTGTTGACATTTTTGGTTACATTCAACTTCTACCATTATTTGATTATTAGTCTATGATAGATAGAGTACTGATTTAAAACGTTAACGGTGTCTTAAATACTGGTTATTAGGATCTCGAATATTTCGTATTTTTTTAGAGGTTTAGCTGCTCCTTTATTAAGAAGTTTCCTAGTCTTTTTAGATGGTGCAAAGTGAGAGTCTCGCTTTAATGTTTCTACAATCGATAACAAATAGTAGGACGTATCCATAATTGCCCTTGTACATGTCGGGTTTACTAATTGATCTAATTTACATGACTAATATTTTCTTTTCCACGGTAAATGAATTTTCTTCGTAATTGATATGGGTCAAACCCAAAATGATTGTCCGCTCCAAAATGTATCTCTGATGACGTCAAAAGACCAAATATCGAAACTATCTAGTTGTCTGTGTTACATTTGCCAACACACATGACTTCGCTCTGAAATGAAATTTTTAATATATTCTCTTTTCACTATCTATGTTTTCAGTATTATACCAAGAACAGCCAACTCTTTATCTAATCTTGCACACTGTATCTTTAACTGAATAAACTATTACTAATAGTAATATTATTTATATATATATACCCTAGTCAAGAGACGAGTATGGTGCCAGTAATTAATACTAGTTCTAAGTCATTGATTTCATGTTTATAGTGATGTATATATACCCAAGTCAAATGGCTAATATGAGGCCAGTATGGGGTCATTGATTTCAGGTTCATAGTTATTGAGATTGCCTTTACAGTTTGATGAAACTATGTAATCACATTTATAACCAAGTCAGTACTAGTTTAATGTCATCAATAATCAGTTTGTGTAGGTTGTTGTAAGTAAAATTTATATTGATATAGATGTACATTATAATTGTAATAATGCATGTTGAAGTTGGTGTACTTTTAGATCTAACTAAAAGTTTAAAGGAGCTAAATCGCTAACATTTGGGACCTAGAAATTGACAAAAGTGGGTCGTAACGCATATAATACTGTAGTATGAATGTATATAAACTGATTTACATTCAATGGTTTCCGTTTTTACTCCAATTTCAAATCAATTATGTTCGACGAAATAAGCTAGCAGTCTCAAGCGAGTGCAAATTTCTAGCGTCTGGTTATTCCAGTCTACATACGCCGTTTGATTTAGTGCAATGTGTCTAGCCTCGTCCCTCGAGTCTCTTGATACAACTGGGGCTGAAGCGCATTATGGTACACGATTCGTGTACCAATGGTAAAATGTTTTTTTTGTCTTAAATATTGGATATCAAAAGCCCATCTTTTTCCGGTAAGATCACAACATGAATGTGGATTTAATTTGACAAATAAATCGTGTTTTCAAGGTTGAAGATTTTGGATGATATTGAGTTAGAGACTTGGCTACTTTAAGTTGTCATTTACCCAACGAAGTTTTATTTATGATAATTATGTAGCCAATATGTGTATGGTAGTGAATGTTGATGATGTAGATGTGAATGTTGATGATGTAGAATGTATAATTGAGTTAAATCAGTTATACATGTATATCTGTGATTTTCAGTAATGGGTCAACTAGTTAGAATATTTTCAGGATGTAATTTCTTACACGTAAAGACAAAATTGCTAGTTGTCAGCTGGTGTTAAAATGAACTTCACTTTAAAAGCACCATATGAATTTTGTCTAACTACGTGTGGTGCCATATTGGGTATTCTGTGTGTCGCTTGTGTCGTGTGGACAAGAGATTAAATACTTTAATTTTCAATTGATCATTGATCTGGCCAAGCTACTGCGCAGTTTCTGATATCGCATTCATTATTTTTTAGAAATAATATAAACTGGTTTTGTTTTCTAATTGAAGGGTTAAAACTTCCTTTTGTTATCTGATTGTAAGGTTTGTGTTTAAAAGGACGAGAATTGAGCAAGTGCATCATTGTAATTGTCGACTTTTTAAATTTTCTATTGTTTAATTTTAGTTAAATTATTTATTTCTTATTCTGGGCGACATTTATGTTTTAGGAATTGTATTATGTATGGTATGGTCGATCGGTTACCGAGAATTCTGTTTAATCCAAAATATTATATGTGTTTGTCTTTTTTTAAAAAAAAAAGGTTTTAAATAACACGTAATTTAAGTTATATATTGACCCACGTTAAGATTTTTCTATGAATCGTCTATCCAGTTTGTTTCCCATAGTAGTGACGTGTGCAAATTGAATACAAGCCATAGAATAAAATGCATTATATTAAATTCAATTAAAGTTAAATTCACGGGGAACGAATCTATTGAAAGTTTGGTCCTTTAGTAACGCAATGATCAATTGGTGTCATGTGATATAAGATATGTTTATTAGAAACGAATTTGACGAGAATTCTTCATTGAAGCGGTTGGCTGTTTCACTGTCTAGAATTCTACCTGAACTCAACCTTTTTTTACTCATCTGTAAGTTTGATTTTATTTTACATATATTTACTGTACAATATATTATGTTGTCAGTTTTAAGTATTTCATTTTCATTTATAACTGTATTTATACTACTGGACCAAACTTATAGATAGTTGTTGGGTGACCCTTCAGAATATTGTGGAAAAAAGTCAAGAGAACTTTCACCATTGACACGTGCTCAAATTTCAACTTTTTTCATAATATTCTGAAGCGATCATCCGACAACCACTGGTCAGCTTGACATGGGGTGGCCCTATAAGATAATTTCATATTTTGTTATGGATACATTGAATCGCTAATATCAAACATAACACACATATACTACAAGCAAAAAATAATATTAATACTATCATATAAATACATTAAATAAAATGGTGTAGACATGGGGGGAAATCACTAATATCAAACCTGTCACTCACTGGGAGACGCTTATTGCCCACACAGCGTATCACCCATATATGGTTATGACCTGTCAATCACTACATGACGCGTACTGCCCACACTGCGTATCACCCATATATGGTAATAGTGTAGGAGAACAGCTAGAACGGCTGAGCGTCCTATTCTATAAATAAATGTATTACTAATCACACTGGTGTAAAGAGACCATTTTGACCTTTTTATTCGTAATGGCGTGAGAAATCTTCCTCTATAAAAGTCGACTGAATTGTTGTCAAAATTAAATATTCCTCTTTAGTGTTGTCACAACAAAACATCACACACAGTCGCCATTCAGTATCCTATTTGTATGGCTGTATTAACAGCAAGCAATGACTAAAATTATATTATCCAATTCGCTTACGGTCGCCTTTTGCGGCCATGTCATAATCCCGATGCCTCGCCGCGAGAAGTGGAAAAGTCAAAGGTGCTTTCTCGCCTCGGAGGGTCAGTTCGTGGGCATGTTCATTTATTGCCACAAACAGGACAATTTACCCAAACTCATAATACTCTGCTAATATTCCCACACTCAAATCACACATTAATTATAATCATGTCGTTATTTTGGTTAATTAAAAACTATAGACAAAAACAGTCTTGTTAAGTACAGTCCACGGTTACATCAAGCAAGCTACTATTCTCTACCAGTGAAGATGGGCATACGCCATACAATGCGCTATGAGGGAAATTTTGCCCTGACAGCTACGACCTACTCTTATTTCAAATTCTAACTGTCAAGGGTTCCATTACGTGCACGTCCCAGACTCTAGACAATGTTCATTCTCTGCCGCATGTTTAACTTTTGGAACAATGTTTACGGTTCTTAGATGAAGAATCCTGTTGATTTTCAACGATTGGCAATAATTCTACAAGAGTCATGGCCTGTGCGCGATGAGTATAGAGACGAAGGTTATCATCTGATTGTTGATTTTCCATAACTTGAACTGCTAGATTTTTACAGTGGTTAAAACGAATAAACCTATCGATTTTTGACGATTTCCGATAACCTGAACAGCTAAATTTGAAAATCCTTGGTAAGAAGTCAAAAGTATAACATCACTAGAACAGGCTTCCATAGTTTCCCCACGTTCTCTCACTATCGCACCCTCGCCCTCAACTTCTCGCTCCCTCAACATCTAGACTTCTAATTTTTTCGCGGCGATTATATCATGGCCACAAAAGGCTTCCATATCGTCCGTTATTATATTTGCCGTAATTTACTGGTTAAAACAATTTGCCACAATATTTAATGGCGTCATAGTGTAATAATATACCATTATATTCTATACCATTGATATGTTCAACATTTGACATGAAATGAAATGAGATTTAAGGGCAAGGTTAAGTGACCACACCATACCACAGGACAACACGTCCTGATATTGGAGGTCCTCACAAAAACATTCACAACACCTTTAGTGCTTTTATTTTGGTGTTTAAGCGTGCTTGAGATGACACTGAAAAATAATTTTAAAAAATGGGTGAAAATCAAAAATAATGTATTTGTAATTTGTAACTTTGGAAAATATGAAGCAAATATACCATTCAGCACTGCGCAGCTACAGGGTATACAAATCAAAATGGGAAATCACGAAGTCTCGCAGAGATAACTGAATATATACATAACAACCATCAAGATTTCAAATTTTGAAAACTATCTTTGTTTTAGAACACCAATTCCATATAATCAAACATTTTTATATTCAAATATGTGGAAGCCTGTAACTACCATTCATAATTTCTACTTTTCGCCTCTTCACAACGCGAAAGTCGAAAAGTAGAAGTTACGACAAAATGTGAGGCGACAACACGCTATACAAGCCAAAATCAACTCGAAAATAGGAAATTAAGAAATAACACACAGCGATAATAGCGTCCCTCGTTTTTTCCTAATTTCTACTTTTCGAGTTGCATTTTGGCTTGTAAAGTAGAAATTAGGAAATTAACACACCACGCTATTAACGACTTTTCGACTTTTCGCCTCGGAAGTTGTTGTAGTCTCAGTTTTCCAGGTCGCATTTGAATACGTGCAATCAGGACTCCCACTGTATTTCATTCTTTTCCGTCAAAATGGATAATAATTTTTATATAAAAAAAATGTTCATATTTTTTTCCGCCAACTGGGATATTTTATCTGCCAAAAATGTCTGATAAAAAAGTAGAAATTGGGAAAAAACGAGGGGCGAAAAGTCGAAAAGTCGCTAATTTTTACTTTTCGAGTTGCATTTTGGCTTGTATAGCGTGTTGGCGCCTTCTTACTGACATCAATAAATACAAAAATATGACTAAGTCGAAAGTCGACAAGACGGTATATAAGCCAAAATGCAACTCGAAAAGTAGAAAATAGGAAAAAACGAGGGGCGCTATTATGCGACCGACTGATGCACATGCCCCTAATACGACCGCAGGTGCGAGTTTTCGAGGGGTGTGGGGGGCATGCTTCCCCTGAAATATTTTTGAATATAGAGTCTCTGAAATGCCATGTCCTGGACTTTGGGCTGGGGGACGATTTTGCAGAATTCTGATGGTCAAAAAACATTTATAACATGCGTAAAATACGTTTTAATTTCTACTTGGACTGAATATGCAACAAGTAAAAATTCTTAGGTTCGCCTTAACGGAGCTAAATCGATAATATTTGGGACCAAGAAATTGACACAAAAGGGCCGCAACGCATATAATAATGTAATATAAATGTATATAAACTGATTTACATTCAATCATTTCCGTTTTTACTGTAATTTCTAATCAGTTATATTTAGGGAAATACGCCAGAAGTCTCAATCGAATGGCAGTCTCTAGCGTATGATTATTCCAATCTACACCGAAACGCATTATGGTACACGATTCGTGTACCAATGGTAAAATGTTTATTTTGTCTTAAATATTGGATATCAGAAGCACATCTTTTCCCGGTAAGATCACAACATCAATGTTGATTTGAATCGACAAATAATTCGTGTTTTCAACGTCGAAGACGAAACTAAGCTTCCCATAGCTTTTTTTCTAACTGTTCGACTAATATTATTCGCATGACAATCAAGTAAATATTTTGAAATATGTTTTTTTTTCTCGAAACATGACAAGTTGACTAGGTTTATTTTAGCGACTGCGGTGAGCGGTTCACCTAGAGGGAGGTCAGAGTGCCCCACTCTGATCAATCGGCTTTGGTCGTTTTAGCTTTGTAGAATGTACCCTTTTCCAATTTAATGCTCTGTTGTTTATTCACTCAGCAATTACTACCTTTGTGTCCTTAGTACATTCTACAAAGCGGCGGCTTGGGTCAATCAGGTTGGATTAGTATATTTACTTTCTGGCTTGAGTATACCCCTCGTCGAGCCCTGAGGCTATGCGCTGGTTATCCGTTCTAGACCTCCCCTTAGTAGACAGGGCAGTAACCTGGGGGACGACGAGGGATGAATTTAAAAAAAAAATACGTTCATGGGTTCCCCAATCCCCCCACCCCTATCAATGAACGACAAAAACAGAAACGTCCTAATTCAGAGGATGTTTCTAACATATTTAAAAATAAAATGGCAATGTCATGGCCGAGGTTTCTCTTGATTAAGAGGCCCTCTACTGACTTATTTGGAGACCGACTATTTCTTCCTTCGGGGGGAAACATTTCTTAGACCAACATACTCACAACAGAATAAGAGTGATTCTTTTTTCAAACGTGGCAAGTTGACAAGTTTATTTTTTGTGTTTAACTCATTAATTCATTTAGTCGCCGATGCATAATATTAAGACCGACAACAGTGACTGCACTTATTATGAGATCGACTATTTTCTCCCTGGGTCAAAAAATGTCTTAGAGCAACCTATTCACAACAGAATAAGAGTGAAAATCATTTTTTCAAACATGATAAGTTGACAAGGTTATTTTATATTAAAGTTTTGCGTGAGTAGCGTGACGTATGCAATTTAGATGCACGGATTGACGCCAATACATATATTTAAGTATTTGGGGGTTTTCCCTTCTATTTTGGCATTGTTTGTTTACCTCATAAATTCATTTAGTCTGAGACAGACTGCAGTGAGCACTTATATTCAAACCGACTATTTTTTTTCCCCGACATGGCAACATACGCAAAACAAAATAAGTGTGAAAAACATGTTTTCAAACATGACAAGTTGACAAGTTTATTTTATACTATAGTGTTGGGTGAGTAACGCGACGTATGTAACTTAGGCTCACGGATTCACGCAAATACATCATCTGGGTTTTTTTGTTTACGTCATTAATTCATTTAGTCGGCGATGCATAATTTTGAGACCGACTGCACTTATTTAGGTGAATTGGGGCTTTACACTATTTCACGTAAAAGCCCCCTGCCTTCCATGTTTGTGGTGTTAGTATGAGTTTAACTTCTAGAAAATACACTGTATATTATATACAAAACTGAAATGTTACGAATTTATATCGATGGCTCACTGTACGAGTAGAGATCATTTCCTCCAAATGTCCTATAAATGGTGTCATAATTATCTTCATTATTATATTCTGGTCCAGGATTTCTTTCAAATATAGTGTAAAGGAGTAGGGTCAGGTGAAGATGCGAACTGTCGATATAGCCAGGGCTCAGCGACCTTCAGTTCCAGAGTTATGCCCCTGCTCAGAAAACCTTGTTAAAGCGATAGGGGCTGCACCGGAAGTGGTCGAAACTGTGCCTACTCTGAGATATTATTAATGTTATTACAATCTGCAAGTTTCATTGAAATCGGTTCGTAATTGCGGTCTGTAGCCGTGCCACATGAACCTTGTGGTAACCTGATATCTCGGAAACCGCTAACCGGAAGTGGTCGAAATTTTGGCTACTCTGAGATATTATTAATTTAATTATAATCTGCAGGTTTCATTGAAATCGGTTGGTAATTGCGGTCTGTAGCCGTGTCACATGAAATGTGTGGTAACCTGATATCTCGGAATATTATTTATTGCTTGTAGTATATGTGTGTTATGTTTGATATTAGCCAGTCAATGTATTCATGTGATAGTATTAATATTATTTATTACTTGCAGAGTCTATGTTATTTGTCTGAAGTGTTTTGTCCCGAAATTTGTTCTGGGATTCTTTGGCTGTTTTGACTATTCGCATTCATAATAAAATACCTCTGAACACCACCCCTCTAATCCTTATAATAAAATATCTCTCAACACCACCATAAGAAAACATGAAATTATCTTATAGGGCCATCCCATGTCAAGCTGACCAGTGTGTGGAAAAAATAAAATCACATGATGACAAAGACAATGTAAAATGCCATCCCTTGTTTATTTTATTATAGTTTTGATTTTCGATATTAAAAATATTTGGAAATCAGCCAGTTGTATTCGTCAAGAATTTTTTATTATTTATTTTAGGGTCCATGATAAAAAAATAAAAGTATGAGCAGTATTTACACTAACCATTTGTCTTTGGAATGGCGCATTACAATATTCAAATTTAAATACTGTTCAAATAATTTTTTGTGTGGTCTGATTTCTCCTAATATGTATTGTTATAGACCTTTTTTTACATACACACATCTATACCTATATTCTACTTTCTTTTTTTACCTTTAAGTACCTTAATATAAATATCCCATTTTCTTTTTTTTTGTAATTTTAGAGACTTTCTTTTTTAAAAAAAAAACCCAAAAACAAGACTATTCACATATCGGGCTATGTTTTCGTCCAATTCCTAGTAATATTAGAAAAGTTCGATAATATAAGAGTTATTTTTTTTGTGGCGTCTTATATTATCTTCCTGTAATTTTGGAGTCTTTATGTTGTTTAATAAACACCTGTCATTGCATAGGCCTATATCCGATTTTCTCCTTTTAAAAAAACCTACTTATATTATAGGCCTATATCATTTTTTTTTTTAAATATTTATACTATGGGCCGATATCCTATTTTGTTTTTAACAAATAACTAATTATATTATGGGCTTATATTCCATTCTCTTCTTTACAATTTACAATGTTATTTTTAGTGGTAATTTCAGAGAGAAAATAGCGCAAATTTATTTGTAAAAAAATATAGGATTACATTTTATGGGCCTATACCATAAGTTATATTGATCAGTGAAGCCTACTATTTATCGAAGCCGCTTATATCAAGATCAAATAGATGATATATGACGTCAACGTGCTAGATCGTCTTCGATCTAATTTCTCGATGGTATGCTTAATCGTTGTCGAAGCATTTAATGCTGCTTCAGTGTTGTCTAAATGGTTCAAGTTGGGATGAGTGTAGGCACGAACAGAGTATACTTCATTATTTCGATGTTACGTTGCCATAGGAAATTTTGATGCATTTCCTTGTCGAGTCCAAATATTACACTAATCATAATATATTTTCTTCAAATTCCTGAACTCTTCATATATATAATTAAAGACCACATAAGATTAAAAATCTTAATTGAATGTACTTATAGACAATGGTTACTATATCCATTTTACGGCAAGTTCAAACCAATTTGATTAAAATTAATTCAGCCATTGAGGTTTAAGTATCGGAAAGCCAAAAAAGGTTTTCAAATTTTCAATTACAACCTTAATCCAGTTGATGACGTCATATGCACTACGCATACTATATACATTATCTATACAATATCTCACGACTAGTTGACATCTGAGATATACGTTTATTATCTATACAATATCTCACGACCAGTTGACATCTGAGATATACGTTTATTATCTATACAATATCTCACGACTAGTTGACATCTGAGATATATGAGATCTGTGCTAAAGGATTTGTTTTAACTAACTTTTATTATATGGAAAGAACCACAATGACATTTTTATTTGTAAATACTTCACGGATCTATGTTGTTTTTACTGCGAGAACTTCGCTTTTCCACATTTTTCCCACAGGGTTTTTTCGATCCGCTACGATGGCACCAGCCAGCTGGATCTCCTATTTTAACTTGTTTTCACTATGACAAAGTGAGAAGATGACCCGCCCTCTCTTCCCACGACAACGATTTTAAAACCATTTTTAAAACCGTGTTTTAAAGTGATTTTTAGATATACAAGAACTTTTTATTATTTTAAATCTGTTTTAAAGTGACTTTTAGATATACAAGAACTTTTTATTATTTAGTGTTTTTACCTATCTTCTATATATTACTCATTCAGATGTAAATAACTTAATTAAATCAACCTGTCCATAATATCATGCATTATGTATTGGACGTTAAATTTGTAATAAACAACAACAGTTGACAAGTGTGTACGTGTCGGTCCAATTAACATGTGACTGGCATAATCATAATCACCGAATTATCGTCTTGCGTTGTTATAGATTAGACATTTGTGAGTGAATTTAAAATGCCATATCATGCCGTAGATCCATTTAAGGTGTCATTGTTTAAATAGGCCCCGTGACAACTGAAGACGACCTAAGCAATTAGCGCATTTACCGGTAATTTGGATAACCCCGTAATACTTGATATCCCAAACTATTCTCTATAAGTACAAAAATACAAATGGTGTAAGTCAATTGTCGATATATTCATTATTAGCTGGAATTTATCATTCAATATTGTTTTATACATCATCAAAAATATTTACATATAACGTAAAATTGTCCATCCAAGACCTTTTTTTTAGATAACACACTATTCAACACAATTCATACTTCTGTCAGACTGGTTAAAAGTGCTACCAACACCCTGGTGCTCCCCTGGGACATATTTTGGATTGGTAATATCTAAGTTGTAATATCTAACGCAGGACGCCGTGTTGGTCAAGGGAGACAACTCGAATCGTATTGACGGGCTAAAACTGACGGGTGTTGGGTGGCCGAATTGTTTAAAGCGTTGTATCATAAGGTCTGCCATTGAGTGGCGTGGTTTCGATTCGCTGCTTGTACATGAAAAAGAGAAGGTTCGCCTGTCCAATCTCATGGGTTATCCCGGGTCCTCCAATTGCCCCCACGGGTACGCGCAAGCGAGTTATTGAGATAACATTGAACCATACGTTAGTCCTTAGATGACGATTTCACTCTCTCACCATTGACGGGTTTGACCTTTTCGATCTAATCTAGCCCCGTTAAAAGAAATCTATAGACTGTGACGTCATTTTAGTACGCAATATTCCTAATTCACGTTTGTTTACTTCCGGATCAGTCCAACTCAAAATTATGAATATTCACCCAAATCCTGGCAGCAAATATCAATTCAAACCTTCTTCGTCGATCCGAGATCAAAGACAAAACATAAGATTCAAAACGGGGGTTTGGTGGTGTGTGGGTGAAAGTCATAAACTATATTCGTTAAATCAGGGGAAGCAATTAACACGAACTCTTTAAGTCAGTGCGGACGATTGGAACGTTAAACTCCATTCATTCTTGGGGGATTGGATGGCCGGATGGTTAGGGCGAACGCGTTTTATCATAAGGTTTGTCAATGACTGAACTGGTGTGGTTCGATTTCCCGGTTGTATGTGACAAGGAGTAGGTTCGCCTGTCCAACCCTAACAAATTAATAAACGAAAATAACTTTAATGAATCAAAATGGTGGTCTTTGATAAAAAACAGAAACGTGTCTTTTAATAGGGGAATTCTGAATATAAACTACCGACACTTAAATCGAATGATATAATACTGTCTAAAACGAAAAACGCTAGAAACTATATATAAGTCATTCATTCTTCCAATTTTCGATTATGCAGATTGTGTATGGAATAATTGTTCTAAAGATAAATCAACCCTACTTGAAAAACTTCAACTCGACGCATTGATAACCGGTCTTCCACGTGGTACCTCTCATAACATACTTTATACGGAAACTGGAATCTGTCAGCTTCAATTAAGACGCTATCAACATAAAATGATACTTTTCTACAAAATTTTAAATGGACTAGTTCCTACATATCTAACCGATATAGTTCCACCTCTTTTATCCGCTGACCATCCCAACCGTCTTCGAAACCCAAACCTAATAATTAAGCAAATAAACTGTAGAACATTACTTTACCAGAATTCTTTCTTTCCATCTTCTGTTAAACAGTGGAATGATCTAAGTCTTTCAATAAAAAATTCCAAAACTATTTCTGAATTCAAAACTAAATTAAAATCAAGCATGTACATATCGGAAAATCCCTCTTGTTTATGTGGTCAAGGTGTCGAAGACTGTGAACATTATTTCTTACACTGTCCACTATACAACTCTTAGCGAAATATAACAATAAATAAATTAGATTTTGAACATAAAAATATACAAACGATACTTTCTGGAAACACGGATATTTCTTTTGAGGACTATTCCGTCATCGTTGAAATCATACATGACTTCATCAAACTAACTAAACGCTTTAAAACTGCCTAGATCATTACCAAACCCCCCCCCCCTCACGCCGAAAGCAGGTGAACTCATAAAACTTGCTTGGCTAACTAATTTTGGGCCTTGGCATCGACATCGTCTTATTGAATATCTGCCGTTATAATCTACTTGTATGTGTATTGTATGTTCATTCCAAGGGATCTTTACCTTCACCTTCTGCACCCTGTAAAATATGTAAATCAAACATATCCAGTCGTCTATCTTCTCAATGATCATTGTCTATGGAAGCGATTTGACAAAAGCAGCATAATGCTTGTTATTGTATCCATGTATGTTAAATATAGCTGTCACTCACTAAGAAATAAAATATTGTTTAAACTCTTAAACCTCGTGGGTTTTCTCCTGGTCCTCCGGTTTCCTCCCACTGCTAAAGACCCCTACGCACAGGCGAATAATTGAAATAAAATTGAACCATATGTTAGTCCCGAAATGACCTAGTTTGTGTCGTGAGGTCGTTCAACCCTATTTCTCTCTCTCTTCATTCATTCTTAAGTAATTAAGGGACTTGTCAATACTATACGCTAACCCGTAAGGCTGATACAGAGCCATGGTGGCTCAGTGCGTTGGACGTTGCCTCGCTAACCTAGAGGTCCCGTGTTCGATCCCTGCTTTGGCCGAGAACGTTCATCGAGATTTTCCGGCGTGATTCAGCTTTGTCTGTCTTGTAGGGCGGGTGACCTTGCACCCAACAACGTATAGTCGTTTGGATGGGACGAAAGACCGATGGTAATTTGTCTCTTAGAATTTTGAAGGTGAGCATTCCTTGGTTGTATTGAATGCGTTAGTGGATTGTAAGCCAATTTAGAGATTCAAACAAAGGTGCCGAATATGAATCAGGTTTTTCATCCAAATTGCTCCTTGATGCACGTTTTTGAAGTTTATACAGGACCTCTAGTTTACCTGTATTGACATTACTCCAAACTCTGGAACAGTAATCTAAGTATGGTAAACTATAACCGTTGAAAAATAAAATTCTAAGATGGTGTGGTAAAATAAGGTTTTAACTTTGTCAGGGGGTAGCTTTTGGAGGATATGATTTTGGAAATTTTGTTAATTTGTAGATTCCATTCTAAATTTTGGTCAACAGTAAGTCCTAATAACACTGCTTCAGATACATAAATACCTGTAAAAGATTATTATTGTACTTATAGGGTTGTACCATTAGAGCTTTTATTGTCATGTAATATCAACAATATATATTTTATGTTCATATTGCCGCAAGATTAGTAAGCACTTTTATTGTTATAAACGTTTGTAAAACGGTGTGAGGCGAATTATCAGAGTATTTTTGTTTTGATTATATTTATTTTTCTTTTCTTTGCGTTGTTTTTGTCCCCCGCCTTTCGAAGAAAGCAGGGGACTATTAAAATGGGTTCGTCCGTCTGTCTGTCCGTCTGTCTGTCCGTCACACTTTTTGGGACACAATAACTCTCTTCCTAATTGAGCTAGAATGTTCAAACTTGGTGTATGTGTTTATTAGGTCAATGCCTTGATGGAGTTCGAAGATGAGCATTTTCCGCTTAGGGTAAGCAGAGATAAGCAATTTGATTGGTTGATGCTTTGGGACACGATAACTCTCTTCCTAATTGGGCTAGAATGTTCAAACTTGGTGTATGTGTTGATTAGGTCAATGCCTTGATGGAGTTCGAAGATGAGCATTTTCCGCTTAGGGTAAGCAGAGATAAGCAATTTGATTGGTTGATGCTTTGGGACACGATAACTTTTAATTGAGCTAGAATGTTCAAACTTGGTGTATGTGTTTATTAGGTCAATGCCTTGATGGAGTTCGAAGATGAGCATTTTCCGCTTAGGGTAAGCAGAGATAAGCAATTTGATTGGTTGATACTTTGGGGCACGATAACTCTCTTCCTAATTGAGCTAGAATGTTCAAACTTGGTGTATGTGTTGATTAGGTCAATGCCTTGATGGAGTTCGAAGATGAGCATTTTCCGCTTAGGGTAAGCAGAGATAAGCAATTTGATTGGTTGATGCTTTGGGACACGATAACTTTAGTTCTAATTAAGTGAGATTGATGAAACTTGGTGTATAGTTTCATTACAGTAATACCTTGACTAAGTTTGATAATGAGCATTTTCTGCTCAGGGTAAGCAGCAATTTGATTGGTTGATACTTTGGGGCACGATAACTCTCTTCCTAATTGAGCTAGAATGTTCAAACTTGGTGTATGTGTTGATTAGGTCAATGCCTTGATGGAGTTCGAAGATGAGCATTTTCCGTTAAGGGTAAGCAGAGATAAGCAATTTGATTGGTTGATGCTTTGGGACACGATAACTTTAGTTCTAATTAAGTGAGATTGATGAAACTTGGTGTATAGTTTCATTACAGTAATACCTTGACTAAGTTTGATAATGAGCATTTTCTGCTCAGGGTAAGCAGAGCGATACGCAATTTGATTGGTCGAGACTTTGGAAAACAATAACTCTCCTACTTTGATTGTTAGACTATAAGTAAAGATATACTGTTTGATTGTTCAATACTTTGTAAAAGATAATTTGTGATAAATTTATATGTGTCCTCTAATTATTTTCCTATTTCGGCGGGGGACATCAGCCTCACTGTTGGCTTGTTGTAATTGGGGTGGGTGAGGGAGCAGTTTGGTTATGGGTGAGTATAAAGTGGCACCAATTGTTGTCATTCAATTCATGTGTACAACATTTAAACAGGATAGACTAAATACTATAATTCATTCTTGTTAAATATTGAAGGTCACCATTCGAAGAAATCTTGTTTTCCTGACAAAGTTCTCCCATTAATATTTATTATTTAAAGTGATCGAGTTTCAATCCGTTTAAATCAAGTTTGATTTGTAATTAATAACGCTGTAAAATGACCAATTTAATTACATTGGAAGGTGTATACTGATCAAATAAAGTTTCGTTGGCAATAAAAACGACGGAAAGTGTTAGAACTAGTGAGTATTGTGAGATGATAGCAGACGAAAGGTCGTCAACAAGTCAAAACAAAATGTCAGCTGATAAACCTGGTTATTACTGTTATATATAGTCAAAGAGTAGTAAGAAGTTTTATTTTAATCCCTTCAAGTGCCTGTGCTTTGGCCTGCATGGTTGGTTGAGATATTATCTTATTCAGTTGACGCATGCGTTATAACCCGAAATACCCCATTTCACTCATGTGTCACTATTTTTGCGGATTCCGAGAATTTAATTTAAATATTTTATGTTAGTTTTATAAAAGTTGTAATGTAGTGTGGCGCGCTTTTTTACTTCTTCTTCTGTCTTTCGCCACGAAATGGTGTAGCGGTTTGGTAGTGTGGGGAATTCTGCTGCAATTGTTGCTCAGGACCCACACCCCGGTAATTTCTCTGCCACCAGTGATCTATTGGCCGATCACAAGCCGTTTAAAGTAGAGACTCTTCAGAGGAGAAGGCGAACTAGCTAAAAAGTAGTTTTGCTCTGTTTGGCTCTCTCTCTTCGAACAAACGGAACAAAACTGTATAAAACTATAAAGTTTTATTATGTATCATAACATATACTATTCAAAAAAAGTAGGGGATATTTGATTTTTAAGTGTTATTAAAGTCACCTAATGAAACTGACGAAGAAACAAATGACAAAATGAAATGAAGTTCACATTCATCGATTTATTCCAAATGATCGTTAGACTAAGTAAGGCACAGACTGACCATTATAAGGGTAAAATGATACCCGGGGTCAAACAGCAAAGTTACCACAGCATCACAACCAAGTCAGTAACGGGTAAATCCTCCTCTGTTTGCCAAACAAGCATTGATCCGACGTGGCATACTCCTAATGAGACGTCTAAGGTCATTTTGGTCCAGATTGTCCCATTCCTGTTGCAACGCAGCAGGAAGTTCTTGGACATTGGCAGGACGTTGTTGACGTTGACGTAACCTCTGTCCAAGCATGTCCCAGACATGCTCGATGGGGGAGAGGTCGGGACTCAGTGCTGGCCAAGGTAATGTGGTGATGTTCTGTTGTTGGAGGTAACCTGTAACGATCCTGGCCCTGTGACATCTTGCGTTGTCATCCTGGAAGATGAAACGGCGGCCATGACGTCGTGCGAACGGCACAACATGGACTGCAAAGATGTTGTCCCGGTAGTACTGGCCTGTAACACGCCCTGCAACAACATGTAAAGCCGTTCTTCCAGCAACAGTGATGCCTCCCCACACCATAACAGAACCACCCCCAAATCGATCATGTCTGATGACGTTAACGTCTTGGAAGCGCTCGTTTCGACGACGCCACACCCTCCTACGTCTGTCCAAAAAATCAACAGTGAACCTTGACTCATCTGAAAACATCACATTGCTCCAGCGTCGATTATCCCAGTGTTGACGATCCCTACACCAACGACGTCTTGCCTGAATGTGATGATCTCTCAAACAAGGGGTCACGCGAGGACGTCGGGCGCGAAGGTGACCCCTATGCAGTAGATTCCGAATCGTCTGGCCACTCAGTCTCACACCAGTGTCTGTTTGAAGACGAGCGCTGATCTGATTTGCTGTGATGACACGATTTCTCAAGGCCAAGGTACGGATAAATCGATCCTGGGCTTGAGTTGTCGCCCTTGGTCGACCTGAGCGTGATCTGTCCTGTACAGATTGTGTATCACGGTATCTGGACCATAGCCTGCTTATGACAGACTGAGAAACATTCATCGTCCGCGCCTCAAGCGCCTGTGTTGTGCCGATCTGTAGCATGCCAAGGGCACGTAACCTTTCATTTTGGGTAAGCCGACGCATATCAAAATTTGTTTTCTGGTCACTAAAACAATTAAACTGATGTTTCCACCCTGGAATTCAATGCCACAATGACTGTAACATTCAAAGTCAGAGTCGTGCAAATCTTGGGTTGGACCCCCATGATGATCCCAAGCATCACCTGCATTCCATGCGGTAGCTATTGGTGCGTTTGGGCGTCACATGTAACTGGAAATGTTTCTTCTGTTAGGTTCTATAGTGACTTTTTTCGTAGTCATTTGCATATTTTAGTATTATGCCCCCAAAATCAAATATCCCCTACTTTTTTTGAATAGTATATATACAGGTAAGTTTTAATGGACTGGGAAAACTCTTTTATACTATTTATAAAGAGGCGAACTGTCCCAGTTCAAGCCGTTCTGTGATCTGTTCTGTTTAATAGCTAAAAGCTATACTGTTCATTAACTGCAAGCAGTTAAAGGCTGTAACTTTGCATTAAACGCATGTCTATAACTGTTCATTAGATGCAAGCATCTAAAGGCTGTTTATAAACTACATGCAGTTTAAAGTCTGTTCATTAGATGCAAGCATCTAAAGGCTGTGTGCTCAAAGAGCATTCATCATGAACTATAGGTGTAATATCTAGAGCTTCGCTTCGACCCTGGAGACGGATATCCCAGTGGGAACAACTGACCAAGGGTACAAGTGCCGGGTAACACGTTCGCCTGGCCGTCTCGACAGGATGGCCTTGTTTCTGAGAATTCGTTCCAAGCTCATGCAAAATTATAAACTATACGCTCCTTATGTAAACAGCGTATACATTGTCAACAATATAAATGCAACATTATTTAACAGATGGACATAATATGATATATGATTAAGTTGATATACAAAAGTATCATTTAGTTACGTTTGATAAGTTATAGGATATGCATATAAATTATATTGCATGCTATATATTCAAATTCAGCTATTTAAGTAAAGGGGGGATAATAATACTCAATACTATAAGACAATGTATTATGGTACATTTCCAACAAAATAGATTATATAATAAAAATATAAACTCACTAATAGTATGCTAAATAACAAGACATGGGTTTCTATTAAATTATAAAATTAAACATAATATATGGCAGATAGCAATATTTTTATAAAACTTAGAAAGAGTCTGTCAACATACTATTCACAGAGTTATCAAATATCCTTTCCCTCACTATAAATAACTACAGTGACCTATATCTAAATATAGCTGTTATTAGTCTTGACCATTTAGGCGTCTACAGACTATAAATAAAACAATACTAACAAAATGAAACTAGCTTTGCCACAGTAGATATGATATATATTGACTTCTAATAACACATACTTCACGTCATCGATGTGTGAATATACCATTATTACAAGGGTATAACTAACAACTAACAACTCAGATAATAACTGCAATATCTGGGACAATTGTAACGTTTCTATCTTCATAAGACATCAAGACGTCAAAATATCTGATGTAGGAGTAGGCCCAGCGGAGTGGGGGGGGGGGGGGAACTATGGGGGGGGGGGGGCGCAAGTACTCTTTTCTCCAGGTTATTGCGGCCCCTGGACCCTTGCCTATAAGGACCCAGGATGGAAGCCTCCCAAATGAAGAATTGCTTCCGCCGGCCCTGAGGAGACAAAATAACAGAAGCAAAACAAAATCTATGTGGAGTAGTCGATAACAATGTTTTATATTTTAGAAGAAAAAAAGAATCACCAAGTCAAATATTGTTGAATACAGTAATTATATCATCTATTGAAATATTAAAGTAGTTGACGATATATCCATTGTGATACGACAGGCATATTGTACTATTATCTTATCTGATACGTTTTAATTCTGATATACCATATATTATAGGCTATAGCTGGGTGTCTCTTTAATATAGAATATATGAAATCAAATACATAAATCTAAGGGTAATCATTATTTGTATTCTTAGTTACACCGAACGTTTGCCCTTATTTGATTATTTTTCCTATGATATCTCTTTAAGTAAATCGTGATCCACGGGGCGTGATGACATTATCTCTGTCTTGTATCATACGATACTTGTATTATGAAACACACATGTATATACAGTCGTGTAGACTGATATCTATATATTCACACTATTACATGAATTATATATTCAAACAATACACTATAGAATTATCTAGCATATAGTTTACCTCGTAATTCATTAAATTAAATAGTTAAAATTGTACTTTAAAAAAACGAGTGTCCAAAACTGTCTATTGGCCACAACAAGGGCGGATTTAGGACATGGCAAGAACGGGTGTAAACTATAATTACGGAATATATATCGTCCCATTATAAGTATAAACTCAAACAGTTGAAAAAAGACTTAGAAGATTAGTGAGATATCAATTCGGACATTGATCAATTGCTATTTTCACTAAAATTAAATAGTAATAAAATATATACAAAGATACACTATAATAATCTTGTGGGGATATGTTTTTTGTCCGTTGGTGAATCATGGTTTTAAATGTCCTTCAATAATTTTAACTTTATCTCCGTCATATCGTCAGCAATTTCTATCCCCGACCCCTACAAGATCTTCCTTGTTGATATAATGTTATAGTTGTCTTATCGTCTTAGGAAACATGCAATAATGTCTCTTGGTATTTTTCTATCAGGCCATTATTCATTCTCCCGACCCTACACACAGCGTCTATTGCAATTTCATCTTCTATTTTTAACGTATTGAATAATATCAATATTAATCTGGATGATCAGTGGGATGGGTGTGTGTGGGTGGGGGGATGGTGGCATGAAATCTGCACAATACCAAAACCAACTTTTCTAGAGTATTTTTGGGCGCAGTTGGGGCGTTTTCGAGATCGAAAGTAATCACTCTTTCAATAAAAAATGTAAACTTGCTAAATTCTTAAACATTCATGAAAAATTTACACACTTTTAATCACGTCATCAGATACGTGTTTCCCGGTCACAGATTAACGTCGGTTTTCCCAGATTGGGATTCCCGGAAATACTCTTCTCGTATTTCGCCGAACTGAATAGAAATTACAGTAAATCAGTTTATTATGGTGTTCTATTTCGGACACTTCCTGCGTCGCGCGTCGCTCTTTTCAGTGTTAAGCTATAGAGAAAAAAAAAGCGACGCCGGCTTTTTAACACGACGTCGGCCCTCAAAAGGCGTCGCGCGTCTCCTTTTCTAAACTGATATTGTTTACAGTTTTGATGATGAAATGCGCATGTGCCAGGAGAATTCATTTGTAATTTATTTGCCTTTTGGTATTTTATCTTCAGTACAGAAATTTATATTTGACACAAGGAACTGTCATTAATATCCTATATTATATAACATTACATTTCTATAATACCCAAATTATATGTTATATTTTAAAACTCTATTCTAAACTTAAAATCGTAAACTCTGGGGCCTGTTTCACGAAATTTTAACTAAAGATAAAATCCAAATTTTAGTAGATACTTCAATTTTGATTGGCTAAGCACTAAAATCAATCTAATATTTTCCAATCAAATTACTAAAATTTGAATTTGATCTTCTGTAGGGTTCTTAATGCATTCGTCATAGGATATCCACAATAAAAATATTCTCGTATTAATTCTGTCTTGAGGACCTATAAAACAACTGATGTAAATAACGGAATCCACACCGACAACATCGTTATCAGTACCCTTTCATCGTTTGTTTAACTATAGTGTCTGTATCTGCAGATAGCACGAGGTCACTCTTTCATAGCTTAAAATTTTAAGTTTAGAACAGAGATTTAAAATACAACATTTAATCTTGATATTATAGAAATGTCTTGTTATATACTCTTCAAAAAAAGTTGGGGATATTCAGAAACAATACAAAACAGGCCAATAGCTTATCTGACGACCCCATTTCACTCGCAAAGAGATACACTGTCAAAAGTGAAAATGGACATTTTTGTTTTTTGTCTTAATATAGAATAATTGCTCCACCAATCCTCAGACATTCAGCAATTCGTCGTGGCATGCTCCTACTCAACCGTCCAATCACGATTAGTAATTGGGTATTTATAGGGTAGGACCCTTAGTGTGGCTAGTAATAGGGTATTTATAAGGTAGCACCAGGTAGTACCCCCAGTATGGTTAGTAATAGGGTATAATCCTTGAGTGGCATTTAGCGATTGAACACATTTAAAACACAACACAGTTTATATGCTTGATAACGATAAGAGAATACTTGTCGAAACGTCGTGCTATACTTATAAACCAGTGATTGTATTTCCATATAAACTGTGTTGTGTTTTTTAGTAATAGGGTATTTGTATCATAGGACCTTTTATGGGCATCTGTTTTTCGCCCCATCCGAATAACTAGACAAACTTGATAGTAAAATATGAAATTCGTTTACAAAATGTAAACAGTTTTATGGCAGATTTTGATATTTATTTGATAATTATCCGTGTGTGTGGCCGTGTAAATTTTTAGTAATTTGTATCTGTGCATGTGCATGTTAAAGGTCAACAAGTGATCATCAATTATCATGGTACTAGGCAATGACGTCTATACTAAGACGTCATTGGTACTAGCACAGAGTAAAAATACACAGAGTAGCGACTCGCATTACGGCCCATAGTCACACAGCGACGCGCAATGCATCTTGGGAATCTTCTGTAATAAACACTCATTGACTGTTCGCTCAACGACGTTACGATATCTATATCGATGAACTAAATCTCTTTAATTTCGTAGTTTTATAGTATTTTCGGTAACAAAACTACCGAGAATTATCACATACAATCATACGTTAGTTGTGTGTGTTTTTCGGGAATTTATAAAACATGATTCATATTATAATCCTTATAAGACATATAGAAATAGATTTCACTAAAAATAAAACACACTTATATGGATATACTACTTCTGAATTTATTAACATGCTACGTTTCGATACACATACAGATATTATTTGCTTGAAAACGATATCTGTATGTGTATCGAAACGTAGCATGTTAATAAATTCAGAAGTAGTATATCCATATAAGTGTGTTTTATGATTCATATTTTTAAAACATGCATAGATAAAGAGTGGTACAGCCCGGAATGAAGTGAGAGACGGCATTTGTGACGATTTATGAATTGGCCTATGTTGCGGACGATGTTAAAAACGAAGGCCCATTCTAAAAAACGATGTTTTTTATTCGATGACATACATTACAATTATATCGATGGACGATGAAATGTGGAAGCGTGCTATCCGTTCTTTCTCTCTCGAAGCTCTTCACCCTCAGAGGTACGATGGGATATATGCTGTGTTTGACACCTGATCGAAAAATGTGATCTCGAATGGCTGCGCTCTAATACCATATCGATCACGTAATATCATTTTAAACATATCCCCCTCCTTGGTGTGACTAACATCAAAAGCGAAAAAACAGATAACCTACATATTATGAACAAAATAATCACAAAAGTTCTATAGTTAATGTCAAGTCTCGAACAGTTTTTAAACAATGAACGATGTTTCGATGCATTTCACTAAAATTTCACGAATTTACCGATTGAACACAATATACACGAATGAACACGATATACATTTTTTTTTTTTTATTTTATATTTTATTCCATAAAACGCACACTATGGACTCTATAAAACGCACACTATAAACTCCATAAAACGCACACTATGGATACATATTTTCTAAAAACACAGGTTTACACTATAATATTACACATCTAATGGACACAAATGACTTATAGATCGCCTGTAGATTTTTTCTCCAATTTTCACATCCACAACGCGAACGTGATTATCGACACCTTCATACACTTTGATTATTCGACCTAAAGGCCATTTTCCACGCGGCGATTGGGGATCCACAACTATCGCGATATCTCCTTCCTGGAAATCTCTATGAGTACGATTCCATTTTTTACGAGAATTGAGCATTGGTAATAATTCGCGTAACCAACGCTGCCAGAAATGTTTTACCAATTCCTGAACTCTGCGCCATCGTTTTCGTGGATTGAAACGACAACTGTCAACCGACTCCGGTGCCAATTGACCACTAACTTGTCCGTATATAAAATGATTTGGGGTCAATACAGGGTCATCTAACGCGTCATCACCCTGGTAACACAGTGGTCTAGAATTTATCAGACCTTCAGCTTTTGTAAAAGCTGTGATTAGTTCTTCGTCGCTTACGTCAGCATCACGAGTTATGGCTTTGATAGCCCGTTTCGCAGACTTTATCATGGCTTCGAAGACTCCACCGAAATGTGGCGATAACGGAGGATTAAACTTCCATTCGATAGCATTGTTCGCCATTGAAGTACCAATTCGAGTTTGGTCTAAGGCGCGTAACAAATCGCTTAATTCTCGTTCTGCACTAATAAAGTTCGACCCATTATCTGACAATACGGTTAAAGGTTTGCCTCGGCGATTTGTAAACCGGGAAAACGCGCACAAAAACGATTCTGTGTCCATACTCCACGCCATCTCCAAATGACAAGCGCGGCTAGATAAACACGTAAATAAACACAAGTATCTCTTGAATCTAGTTTTACCCCTACCGTGCTTGGTATAGAAAGGTCCCGCATAGTCAACACCAACCCTTGCGAACGCACGTAGTGGAGATCCAAGACGATATGCAGGCAAAGGTGCCATAACTTGTTCGGCAGGCTTCTTGCGACGTCTGACGCACTCATTACAAGCGGACTTGACAGATTTTACGAGACAACGAGCACGAATAATCCAAAATGCAGTCCGTAAAAGCGACAATGTGTGTGAAACACCGATGTCGTGGTTGCCATCCTCGTGACAAGCCGATACGATAAGACGCGATACATAGCTATCTCCCGGCAATATAACGGGGAATTTCGCATCATACGATAAATGTTCTGACTTGCCGATTCTTCCATCGACGCGAAGTACTCCATTGTTATCTAAACAGGGATGTACTGTTAACAGTTTTGAACTCTTAGGAATAGACTCTCCCTTAAAAATTGCGTTAATCTCATCACTAAATGCAGTAGCTTGAGCAAATTTATACCAAAATCTTCTAGAGTGATCAATTTCTTCAGAACTTAGAGTTTTTGATAGGATGCGCGAATTAGAGTTTCTTGAATTGTTTACAAACCGAAGCACCCACGAAGTTATTCTTAAAAGTTTAGACCACTTAGAAAAACGTGACGGTGCTAATCTTCCGAAGTCTTCTATGCGTGGAAAAGTTAGAAAAGTATCCGAGACATTAGATCGAACTTCAGTCAAAGCTGTATCAACTGAAGCTGGTATCTCGATTTTTGGCCAATGTGACGATTCTTGCGAAAGAAACGATGGGCCATACCACCATGCGTCACTGTGGGCTAAGTCGGCTGCGGTCATGCCGCGCGTAGCTAAATCAGCACTGTTTAAATTTGTCGGTACAAAACGCCATTGACTAGGTTCAGTTAGTTGGTGAATCTCACCCACACGATGTCCAACAAACGGTTTGTAATTCCTTGATTCACCCTTTATCCAATATAACACGTTCTGTGAATCGCACCAAAAAGTTACTAATTTCATCGAAATATTTAATACTTCACGAACAGTTAAGCTTAAGCGAACTCCTAAAATTGCTCCACATAGTTCTAACTTTGGAATAGAAATTGTTTTTAAAGGAGCTACCCTCGTTTTTGCAACTATTAAATTAGAAGTGACTGAGCCATCTTCATACTCGCTCCTAAGGTAACAACAAGCTGCGAATGCCTTTTCTGAAGCATCGACGAATACATGTATAGTCTTGTTTACAATGCGCGATCCGTCGTTTACTAAACACCTCGATACTTCGACATTTGCTAATAAAGAAAGTTCTTTGAACCAATTAGTCCAATTAAAGGCAAGATCACCGGGTAACTCGTCGTCCCAGTCTAATCCACGTACCCATGTCTTTTGTATACCTAATTTTGCGCGTATGGTGAACGGAGCGACTAGGTTAAGTGGGTCGAAAAGAGTGGCTGTTCTACTCACAACCACTCTCTTAGTAAGAACTATGTCCGATGGTTCCGTGATTTCAAAAGTGAAAGTGTCTGTTTCTGCCTTCCATAAAACACCTAGAGTTTTTACGGATGGTAAATTATTATCGTCCAATGAGAGGCGATTTACACGATCCGAAACAGGAATGTCTGCCAACACTTCTGTCTTGTTGGACAGCCATTTGCGAATCTTGAAACCCGCACTATCTAATAAACCGGTTACCTCGTGGCGCAATTGAATAGCTTTCGAGATGGACTCGACACTATCCAGAAGGTCGTCCACGTACATGGAATTCAAAACCGAGTTAGTACCATTTGGGTATACATGACTATTTCGATTGCAATGTTCTCGAAGCACTGCTTGGGACAAGTATGGTGACGATGTATTCCCAAAGACTAGTCTATTGTATTCATAAATTTTAACAGGTTTATAATTGTCCAAATCTCGCCACAAGAATCTGTGATATTGGTGGTCCTCTTTGCGAAGCCCAATTCTCAAAAACATCTCACTTATGTCAGAGGCAATGGCGACTGGCTTGCTACGGAAGCGGAGGAGAACGTCAAAAAGTTCACGCTGAAGTTTTGGTCCAGCGTTAATACAGTCATTCAAAGCGACATTGTTAGTTGGCGCTGCAGCGTCCATTACAATTCTCACTTTCGTCGTCGATTTGTCATTTCTAACGACTGCAAAATGCGGAAGATACCACGACGGTTCACTATGCGAGTCAACCAGAGAAACGTATCCTTTTCGTATATGATCACGAATTGTTTCACAATACTGTTCAGCAACCTCGGGTCGTTTAGCTAACGAATGTTCTAGTTTGTATAGACGATTTAACGCACTTGGATAATTCGACTGAAGTTCATGTCGATTCGATTTCCAAGGAACGCCAACGATATAACGATTAACGGATTCATCGAAACGCAAAGTGTCCTGTGTAGATTGGATTGCCTCTTCCTCGGCCTTAGTAAAGTTCTGTGATTCAAGCCGAACGCCTGCGTTCTCGATCTCCCAATAATTACGAAGTAATGTATCTGTATCCGATTCAGTTTTCACGAAATACGCGAAATGAGCGAAATTGTTTGTATTAGGTCGAAATGGACTGACAGGACCAATGCATGTCCACCCCAACGGAGTTAAGCGGGCGACTGGCTCACTTGAGAGACCTGCTATCTCCGTGATAGCTCGATGAATACCAGGAACATTAAGACCTATCAAAACATCAACACGAGTGTTCTCAATTTGCGGAAACGGTATTCCCTGCAAATGCGGACAAAATCGCGCTTGTTTATTCCAATCAACTGTGCGCAAGTCTCCGGTAACGTTTTTAACGGTAAATGCGCCGAACGAAACACATGTTCGGTAATCAAGACTACAAAGTTCTGCGACTACATATGTGGAGTTTAATGCGCTCGATTTTCCACCTAAGACATTGACATTCAAGTCCGACACTTCACCCCGTAAACCTAACTCTGCAGCTGCGCATTCGTTTATATAACTGTCTGTTGAGCAGTCATCCATTAAAGCGTTGCAACGAATTGATCTGTTGGCGCTTCGAATAACGATAGGAACAACTCTCATTACTAAGGCAGTGGCTTTTCTAACTTGCGTGTGCGTATGCCTAGACGATATAAATTCTGCAGACGGCGAAGGTTGAGATGTGGACGATCTATAAACTGCTGGTAGGTGGTTGGAACCAAGCGAGGGCGTGTCTGAATCCCCCGATCCCCCTCCGTGCAACAAGAAGTGATGAGTACGTGTACACCCATCAAATTTACACTGTTGACAGTTATTACACTGATTACCTCTATGATTTGCACTAAGACACCGAAAACATAAACGTTTCTCTTTGGCTTTCGACCAACGTTCGTGAACGGACAAGGACCGAAAGTACGCACAATTGATTACACCAGGTTCGTGACTATGAGTACAGAGTTCACACGATTTCGGATTATCATTTGTTCTAGCATTTGTAGCAAAAGTTTTCGATCTATCATTGTGATATCTAGATCTAGTATGCGAAAAATTGTCAGCTTTATTGCTCGATGAAAACGATGAGGATGAAGTCGAAAATCCTTCAACCTCTTCCTTAGATTCTACTCGATATTTGATTTCTTTCGAAAGCCATTCGTGAAATGTTACAACAGATTCTGGTTTGCGTTCTAAAGTGGCCCAACGTTTATATTGAGCAACATTGTTCGAAGATATTCTCGATCGGGCAACACAAAAGAACATGGAGTTGGGTCCAAACTCTTCAGTTCGGCCACTTTCGCGAAGCGATAAAATACAAAGTTCTAAATTGTCTACAAATTCTTCAAATTTCTTTAGATCATTAAAATTGACATTTTTAACGTTCATGATCGATTCCAAATGAATGAGAACGGCGCGACGGTCACCACCGAATTTGTCCTCAAGCCGATTAAGGGCTGCATCGTACCCAGTTTCGGAAGCCGGAAAGCCTTCAATTGATTTTAATGCCTCACCAGTTAAGTGTTGTCTAAGTTGGAGCATTTTGTAAGCTTTAGAAGACGATGTATTATTAATACATTCTCGAAATGCATCTATGAATGGCGCGTATTCTCTCTTATTGCCAGAGAACTTTCCTATCGACACCCTACCTAATTGCCTATACATATCTCTATCTATTTGTGTAAAATTTGAAACCTGTGGAGATTGTTGATAACTTTCACCATTACCATCTGTATTAACACCATTACTATCTGTATTAGCACCATTATTATCTGTATTAACACCATTACCATCTGTATTAGCACCATTATTATCTGTATTAACACCATTGCCATCTGTATTAGCACCATTATTATCTGTATTAACACCATTACTATCTTGTTGAGGAGATTCGGTTGGATTTCTCGCTCTGGACTTCGTTGAACTAACTGTGGGCTGAAGCCGGACTGTTTCAGCTGGTGAAATTGCCTCCCTTGATTGACGTCTACACAACCAATCTGTAGCTCTCGACAATAATTCTGAGATGCTCGAATCATCTTGAACAGCGTCGAGTTCTGCTTCGAATTCAAGATTCTCATCACAGAGACTGTTGAGAATATCAATAGCAGCATCTTGATGTCGTAATATAGCATCAACAGCATTTCTAATTTGTTGCTCTTGTTTTTCACCGGCACAAAGTAGGCTGGTCAGCAAAAGCTTCGATTTTGTCAATTGAGATTTACAAACTCTCTTCTTGCTGCGCAATGCAGCAACTGTTGCTTGATTATCGTTTCCGTCGACAGGTTGATCGGCAGATTTATCCGTTGTGGTCTGGTTGTTTACTTGATCAGGGTTATCTCCCATCTTGGCCACGCTTTCGTCTATTTTCTACTTTTCAAACTTCGATAAAACTAATAGAAAATACATTACGAACCACGCTCTGCTACCATATGTTGCGGACGATGTTAAAAACGAAGGCCCATTCTAAAAAACGATGTTTTTTATTCGATGACATACATTACAATTATATCGATGGACGATGAAATGTGGAAGCGTGCTATACGTTCTTTCTCTCTCGAAGCTCTTCACCCTCAGAGGTACGATGGGATATATGCTGTGTTTGACACCTGATCGAAAAATGTGATCTCGAATGGCTGCGCTCTAATACCATATCGATCACGTAATATCATTTTAAACATAAAGTAACGTGTATTCCCAAGGAAATGTTTAAGACTGTAAAAATGTTCATTAAAATGACAAAATCTTTATTGTATAAAATATTGGTTAACTTTGATGTTAAGTCACGACAAACACAATGAAAAAATGATTCTGTTTGAGAAGATCATACTCCACACAATGATGTAAGCATAGATAAGTTTCAACCTGATGTTTTATCCATGAACAGTTCACAGTTGATATCAATATATTTAACACATGTGAAATAGGATTTAACGTCCTACTGTTCTGCTCTAACTGGGCTAATGAAGACATGTATGCGCCATACTTCACTTGTTTCTAGCCCGTTTGTTGATATATAATTTTCTCTAAGCTATATTTTATATATTATATATGATGTTATTGACAGGTTGTTTGAATATAGATCATTACCATGGCGACGTATTAAAATACAATCGTAAAAACATAAAACAATTCTTTGAAAAATGACATTAAAATTCTCTGTCGTAAGAAGAGAGGACGGGCCATCTTCTTCTTTCTCATAATAAATGTAAATTAAAATTGGAGGTCTAGCTGATTCATTGGCTAGAATTCAATACCGATAGAATTTTAAATAAAAGTAGGGAAAAAGAATCCGCTTACTTTGTAGAAAAGCGAAGTTCTCGCAGTAAAACCCATATAGATGGAAGGGATTGTAAAGGGGGGTGGGGTGTGTGCGTTGTCCTTGACCAGTGGTCTGCGCTAATAATAAAATGGTGCCCCGTTCAGGTGTAAAATCGTATTTTTATATTTAGTTGATGGCTGTAAACTTTAATTACTTGCTGCCAATCGTCCAAGTCCTGTAGTCCAAAGGGGATTGGACAAAAAAAATTTATACCGACGTCGAATAAATGAAAGTTTTATATTTCGATAACCACATGTATTATAACCCTATTGTATTTGTCCTATAAATCTGATTGTGTATATAAGTCATGTATAGAAATAACTATTATTGAGTGATTCATAAATACATGTAACTATTCAATAAACTTTTATAACGGAGTTTTCATATAAAAGGGTGGACACATCAGAGCATATTATTATAGTAACAAACAGCAAACTTTATTACAGACATATTACTTGATCCTAGAAGTTTAACACTACGTATATTGAAAGCCACAAGTCCATCAATTAAACAGTCTACCACCACCTGAAATGTAAGTTTTTGTTACTTTTATGAATTGTACATGTTTATCACTTTTATACATCATTTAGTTGAAGAGAGGCGTTAGACTATTTCACGCATAAGACCCCTCCCCTCCGTCACATATAAGACCCCTTCCCCCAATCCCTCATCCTAGACTATTCAACGTATAAAACCCCTCCCTCACATATAAGAGCCTTTCCCCAACCCCCCACCCTAGACTATTCCACGTAAATAAAACCCCTCCCTCACATATAAGCGCCTCTTCCCCAATCCCCCACCCTAGACTATTTCACGGATAAGACATTTCCCGCTCCCTCAGATATAAGAGCATTTCCCAAAATCCTCCACCCACACGACTAGGGACAGATAACATTGTGTTTGAAACACACAATAATAATAATAATAATAATGACTTTATTTTCTGAGGGAACATATTTAGACATGTCCTTCCTACGCTATAAAACTAGCAACTACACAGTAATAATATTTACAAAGTGAATATATATCATATTATATAAGCTTATATTACAGAAATATCAAACAAACAAGAAAGAAAAGTAATTATATATATATATATATATATATATATATATATATATATATATATATATATATATATATATATATATATAATTAAAAATATGAAATCTGTAAGTTCTTTACTTAAAGTTTCATGCGGTACAATACAAAAAAATTTTTTTTTTTTTTTTTTTTTTTGTATTTTTCTTCTGACAAGTGTGGAGTACCGCATGAAACTTTAAGTAAAGAACTTACAGATTTCATATTTTTAATTATTTATATTCGCTCTGGATTTATTCATCGAGCACTCTGTGTTTAGCCTATGCACACTATTTGGATTATAATATATATATATATATATATATATATATATATATATATATATAACAAGGGTGTAGTGGCCTGCTTATCATATTACTAATTTTATCGGGTAGTATAGACTCCGCCTACATTGGCATCACTTATCGATTTGTCTTGCCTTATTATTGTTTCATTTCCGCTTGTAAAAAAGTAAAGCATGCTTGCTGGTGAAGCCACAGTTTGACAGTTTTATATGGGAAGAGTAAAAGGGAAAACGAGTTTTTACAGGCAAGGACAGTATAGAATACAGATATAGAATCCTGTAAAAACAAACCCACTAACTCTTCATAAAGATAAAATACATTTATTTGTATTGTATGAATATTAAAATATCTCTACATTGACTTGATTGTCATCATTGATGTTGTATAAAGGGTTCAAAGATTTAACATGTTTTACCAACTTGCTTTTTGAAGATAAAACTTGAAGACGCATGTTTCACAGTTTGAGGTAGTGAATGCCAGAATACAGAGGCGGTATATTGAAATGTTTTTGTCATTGCCTTTTTCTTACTTTTTGGAATTGCTAATTTAAGTTGACTTTCTGATCTCAAAGTCATGGTAGTTTCGGTCAATTTAGAATTTTCACAGAATGTGTTACATAAATATGGTGGTAATTTGCCTCTTAGAATTTTGAAGGTGAGCATTCCTTGGTTGTATTAAATGCGTTGGTAGATTTAGAGATTCAACAAAGGTGCCGAATGTGAATCAGGTTTTTCATCCAAAATCCTCCTTGCCGCACGCTTTTGAAGTTTATACAGGACCTCTAGTTTACACTAGGGACCGGGTATCATCCAGATTTTACGAAAAAAGGTAAGAAACTACCCTTATCATCTAGAATCTAATGCACGTCAACAATGTGTTAAATGCCGTCAAGATTCATCAAAAACCGCCCAGTTTGTGCTACCGTGTAGATTTAGAAACACCGTTTAGTTTTGACATTTATCGTCTACTTTACGACCGTCCAGTTTCTCGGGATGTTTTAGATTTGAAAGGGGTTTAGTTTTTAGACAAGGCCTTATTTTCCCGGACGTTGTCGAGAAATGAAGAGTGTTTAATAACACAAGACGTTTAGATTTTACGCCAAATTGGTGCATGCAGATTAAGAATAGTGTTAAATAATTTATACCATACTTCCAATGATTTATACCATACTTCCAATGCCATATTTGGTGCATGCAGATTAAGAATAGTATTAAATGATTTATACCATACTTCCAATGCCATATTTGGATTATCTATAGTTTTAATATCTGAAAAGCTTTGGAGAGAAAGGTCATTTAAAAATGCATATAATATATTGAACTGTTTGAAATTTCTATATTCGATTTCAAGATGACAATGCCGCTTGATGTTTTCATCATTTCCTATGACAAAAATTACTGAATAATGATCACTAAGACCTTAAACTGAAATATTTCATTCTATAACCGTATCGAGGGAGTTTGTATAGATGATCTATTATTGTTTGACTATTCTGAGTACAACTTGCTGGAGAATTAACAAGTTAGGTAAATTGTTTATCGTTAAAATTTCAAACCATTGTTTAGGAATGTTCAGTTTAAAATCCATATTAATGTCACCCATAATATATAATGGTATATTTGAACTGTTAACAATATTTAACTGGCTTTCAAAAATGTTATACCAGTTTAGATTGGAGGCAGGAGGTTGGTAAACCAAGAATAATAAAAATGATTTTCTATATTTGGGTGTAATTTCGATCCATATTGTTTCAATTCCCCCAAAATCTAGCCGCCTCTTAAATATGATGCTAGCCTTTACTTATATCACCGGCGTTTTTCGGGGCTATTCTGCGTTCGAATATGCACCCAGGTGATACATATGTACATATGTAATATTTCATACATATGGAAGAGCTAGGATTGGGGGTGTATAGCTCGTTACTGGAGAAGTATTCTGGTGAAGGCGGTCACTGTTCATTAAAAGTCCAATTCCAAATTCATTTCAATATTACTTTATATACAGTTTTAAAAATACATTATTTACAAATTATATACAAGGAATTCGATCTCCTTGTCTGTGTGTCTCTAATTTCATCTGCCCTCTTGTCTGTGTGTAGAGGTCTTTTAAAGTAACTAATTTGTATACAGACAAAAGGACCATGATTTCAACAAATCAAATTAAAAATAAAAATATTGTAACACATCAAATGAAAAGAAGTTAAATAAATATATAAATTTCATTGGTTGAAAGTTTCATAGTGAAATATAATTTATAGGATCTAATAAGCTTTAAGCCATAAAGAATTAAAAAGCATTGACATTTGATTGGCATTGATCAGACTGCATTGTTAACTGTATAAATCTTTGCTCAAGGTTTCTCTTAATAAGCCTACTGGCATCCAAAGATTATAAAACAGTCAAAGCCAATCATGCTTTTAGGCAATTACTTTTTATAGATTTTAAATCAAAATATTAACACTAAAAGTAAAGAAAGACCAAATGATAACCTTACTATTAGCTATATTGTCTATATACTTTAAGAAATAAATTCTGTATATCCTTAAAATAAAATTTGAAAAAGAAGTAGAATTTAGTATCACTATTCGGTGATACATACATAATTAATCCTCCACCAATTTTATTGCATCCATCTTTTCGAATTATTTCAAAATTAGAAATATTTATATATGCGCGAGTAATCTTTGAGTGTAAAAATGTTTCAGTTAGACCTAAAATATCAATTTAATTAGATTCACAAAGAATAAAATCATTTACTTCATCAAATTTACTGTAAAATTTGTTGATATTTAGATGACAGAGTTTGAATCCATGACATTTAGTGATAAAAAGATTGGAAAAGGAATGAGGCCATTTTGTTCAAAAATTAACAGCAACGTATCAGTTCATATATTAAAATCCTAAATCCTAAGGAGGCTATGATGTTACCTTATGATGTCTGAAAATAAATCAAACCCCCTCCCTCCTATATAGAAGTAAAATGCGTCCGCTATTAGGGCGGGACAATTTCTATTTTTGTGTAATTGTTCCGTACAGGCACCGTTTTACGTCAAAACTATTCTAGTTAATTGTATTAATGGTAATTATCTTCGTCTGTAGAATTACATCTAGGGCACACCTTTGTTTTACTAATAAAATGGTAGAATAAATGGTTATTTAAATTACTAGCTTTATTTCTTAATTGCCAATAGATAATATTTTCTTTCCTATTTCCAGTATTATAATATAATGGTGGTGTAAGTAATGGGTATACACGTGAAAGGCCCGATTTAAATGTTCTTAAAGTTTGTGAGGTTTTAATGTTTACCGGTAAATTGTTCCAAAGTTTAATTGTGCAGGGAAAGAAACTATTAGAATACGTGTTGGTTTTAGAAAATGGTGGATTGAGGTTCTGACTTTCATTACGAAGACTATAAATTTAAAAATTTCAGTCAGATAAGTTGGGCCTAGGTTGTTCTTTATTTTATATAATAAGTAAATCACTTTTTGTTTTATTCTACGATTAGACAGCGATTCATACCCACGCTCTTTGAATAAATTGTTTTTAGATGAATTTCTTCTAAGGCCAGTTATTATTCTACCTGCTTCAGTTTGAACACTTTCCAATAGATCAGAATCCTTCTTTGAACAGTTATCCCATACAATATCAGCATATTCTTAAATCGGGCGAATAACAGCAAGATAAATTTTATTAAGTGAAATTCTATTAATTTTCTATTTCAGTATGCGCAAAATGTTTAGTCGACCACAAGCTTTCTGGTATATATTTGAAATGTGTTTTGACCATAGTGCATTTGATTAAAATGTTAATCCAAAATGACAATGAGTATTTACGTTTTCAACTTTTATGTTTCCGAAAACAACGTCTGGATGGATTGTATTTTTTTCAAGTAAAAGTAATATTTTTAGTTTTATTGGGGTTAAAAGTTACACACCACTGTTTAGCCCACGATGAATAATTGTAAAAAGTGAAGTATCATCAGCAAATAGTCGTATGTTGTTAGTAATATTATCGGAGATATCATTTAAGTAAATCAAAAAAAAATAAGGACGCAATACACTTCCTTGGGGGACTTCAGAATTAGTATGCAAATAATTTGATTTAAAACCTGCTAAAACTACGCATTTTTATCTATTCCTTAAATAGTGTTCAATTCATTTACATATTTTTTTTACTAATTCCACATTGTTTCAATTTAGTCAATAAACCTTCATGCCAAACTTTATCAAACGCTTTTGATACATCACAAACTATAAATCGAATTTGCTTTCCTTTATCAAGATTACGTATCATAACATCATTAGCTGCGTTCACACTGCATGCGCATTGAATGCGAATTCCGGAAACCGGCCTCCGGAATTTGGATTGGGTTTTCCCGGTTTAAAAGCGGTGCGTCACATAACAGTTTATTCGGATTGAATTCAGAATGAAAAGCGCCACCCTGAATGCGCCGTGAAGGTCATTCATATCCAAGATGGATGCGCCAAACATTCGTAGTGGTGATCTTATGTTGCTTATGTATAATTTCCTGAGGCAATCAAGGCTACATCAGCGGGTCTTACATCTTCGACACCTTGCCATGCAGCGCCGGGCACGATTTCGTTGGCACCAAAATCAAATGCGAATGAGGATGATTATTCTTTTGGTAGCGTTTGCTATACATTAACACATATGTACATGTACTTCACTCTTGGCTCTGTACTAGCGAAGATACATTTCATAATTGAGATGTTATGAAATGGGGTTCAACTTCCTACTGTTCTGGTCCGACTGGGCTTATAAAGACGGGTATATACCATTTTCCCAGGACAGTGGCGCTACGGCCTACTATCAAGGGATTTTTTACGTCAATGTGTACACGGGAACTCTGTCTTTCGTCCCATCCGAACGACTAGACTTTAGTGTGTTGTAAATGTTTGCATTACTGACTAACGGTTAGGTATGCCACAACCCCTGTTCACTGCTCAGAGTACTTAGCTGCTGAGGACGTATGTTTCGTTGGCTGACAACTTATCGTTAGCTGGTTATGTTACCGTAGAATTTAGGCTACACCCCAACATGCGCGCAAAGTTATCGTTTCTGATAAAACTGTTGATCTGAATCAAGCGTGTCACACTCAAATCTTGACTGCGAATAACCCGATTCGGAATTATTGTTCCGGTTTGAATTCGGAAAAATATACGGATTCGTTAATTCAGATTCAGTTCGGTTTTTGTCGAACTGAGTGTGACGCCAATGTCCGGCATAAGACTTTATTCTGAATTCAATTCAGATTAAACCCCTAGTGTGAACGCAGCTATAGATTTCTAAAAGTTTTGTAGAATCGTTAGGTTGAATAACAGGTTATTTTCTTTTTTAAAATTATAAAGATTTTTGAATAAGATTTTCTCTAGTATTTTACATTAAATGAGCATGTTAATGAAGTTGGTCTATATTTGTCAGAGTAATGCGGATCACCCTTTCCTGTATACGCTTCAATGATATATGAAGTCTTTCAAAAATCAGGTAATAATTGAAGTTCTAATGAAAGATTTAAAAATTTGGAGAGGGCTGGTGATTGGGGAGTTAACTTTTTCAGTACAGAAGGCTTTGAGCAGTTAAGAATTAGTAACTGGTCTTTTACTTCTTGTTCATTTATAATAAATGTCTGTAATTCGTTGTTACTGCGAGAGGCAAAGTTTGGAAGGTCAAGTTCATCATTTAATTTTGAAATTGAGGCAAAATAAGTGTTAAAGATATTTGCCTTATCAATACTAATGACGAGATGGTTACCTTTTCATTATCAAAAATTTGTAATAGATTTTGCTATTTTCCGCCATTTATTTGGTGGTAGGGTTTTAATATTTATTTCAATTTCTAAAATTATTTTTAGCTTACCTGATTAATGTTACTACTTCATTTCGTATTTTTCTAAATAAAAGCCAAAGCCAATGATTAGAATTATTATTATTATTTTTTTTTTGGGGGGGGGGGGCGCATTTGTGTGCACTATTTCGTTTTCGAATTTGTATACGTATAGCGTTATTCATAAATGGCTTATCATTTGGCCGTATAGTTACTACTTTTGTTGAGATATACTGTATTAATGCTTTATTTAAAACGGCTAAAAACTTGGATAGACTTTATTGATATCATCATTATTAAAGACGTGATTTGTCCAATCGACAGTTAATAATTCGTTATTTAAACCTTCATAATCTGCAAGTTTATAATTTCTAATAGTTCTTTTGGTATTCTAATTGTTTTTATGTTTTTATATTTAAAGATAATATTATTGGTGAATGTGTACTGCATATAGGAGCATTAACATTATAAGTGATTTCTGATTAGTAATAAAACGATCAATACATGAACGTGGTAGCGTTGTGAAATTAGTCGGTTCTTTTATCAGATTTTCAAGATTTAATATTTGTAATAGTTTTTTAAATTTAGCACAATTACTTGAATTACTTAAAATGTTGATATTAAAATCCCCTGTTAGGACAAGAAAGTAACCACTGTCTAATGCATTTGATAACGTATCATAAAATATATTGCAAAAGGCAACCCTTGTATTTGGAGGTCTGTAAATTACACCGAGTAAGAATTTGGTATGATCATTAAATATGTCTATAAATATTAATTCAATATCAGTGTTTATGAAATTATGTCTAATCTGAAAGTGTAGATTATTTTTAATATAGACAGCAACCCCACCCCCATGCCTGTTTCTATCAAATCTAACAGGACTTTTATAACCGAGCAGTAAAATCGATGAATCTTTAATAGTGTTGTCTAGATGAGATTCAGTAATACATATTATATCATGGTTAGAGAATTCTGCTTCAATTATATCTAATTTTGGCAATAGGCTACAGACATGTATTATTGTGAACAATGGAAATGTTATCTGAACTTAATGTATTTAACGGACCAGGGTTTTGTTCTATGCAGCCGACAATTAGCAAAGTTTTAATTATAAGCAAGAGGTGAATATTTATAACATATTACGAGATAGGATGTAAGATCACATACAAGGTATGTTGATTGTTCCGTTTGAGAGGCAAAATATCATTAATTTCAGTCGTGACTGTCGTTAAATAATATTTTGCGTTCACATGTAAAATCGGAGCAATCAAACATATATTTATATCTATATATTTATGTATCCATAGAGAGAGATGACTTTAAACTAAAAGTTACTTTAAATATGAAATTGTGACATTTTACACTCCAAGAGGTTTGATAAATGGACTACTGAAAGGTGATAAATAAATTTACAATATATTACAAAACAATAAACAAAACATCAAAAAAATTAGAATATGTACAATCACAGTTACGAATCAATTCATAATTATATCGAGGTATGAGTCAAACATCTCCAACAGTTAGATTACTTTCTTATAATTGAAATGAGATTTCATGTTTTAAACGCGAGTAAATAAAAACCAGTATTAGTGGGCATGGGGATATATAATTATATATGCAAGGAGGTAGAGCTGGTAGATAGTAATTTAAGTAATCTTTTTGCAATTCGATGGCACTTAAGTCTACAGTAATAGGGACACGTGAATTAAGGTGTACTATAAGTAAATTAAATTACTTAAGTTTTATCACAAATATTTTCAATAACAGAGTTCTTTTCATTGTTGAGAACGAATATTTCAGTGTAATTTATTTGATTCTAATATTGAATAAGATATTCAATATACATATAATAGATTGAATTAATAAACTACAATATCATCATTGTATTAGTAGAATAGAATAACGTTGTTTAACTTAATAATTTAAGCTAGTGAAACTTTCATCAGGATATAGCATTATTTCATATCATTTCGTTCCTAGCTTTGTAAATTTTCATGTCATTTTGGCAAATCGAATGATATTTTTTATTGGTAATAATCAAGTTAGGACTACAAAAGTTTGTGGGTAAAATGTAAACAGTAAACAACCAGCATTTTTTATTTAATCTACATTGTGGAATAACATAGCGCACACTTCGTGTTGGTGTTAAGTATTTACATATGTTCAATTATAATCAACCTTATTTATCATTTTCATTCGGTTTAGGATTGGGTGTAGAAGTAAATAAACCTAGGTCTAACAAGGACTGTTGTCGTAACAAGGGGCTTGATTGAATTAAATCAGGTAAATTAACCGGTTGAGCTGTGGTTACAGATGTAGCTGTTCAACATTTTTGGCGTGTCATAAAACTGATTTATGTCATCTTCACAATTAATTAATATGTTCTTGTCATCATCTAGATTTCTTACATATATTCGGCTGCCCTATGTCCAACAGTTTTTAATTTTTTCAGTTTGAAGAGTTCGCATGTTTTTTTATACAGCTGAGATTTTCTGTGTGTCAAGGCTTCATTAATAAAGATTTTTGTTTTATTTGTTACGACCTGTTTGGTTTATTGTTAAACGGTCATCTCGATCGTTTAAAACATGGTTATTTATAATATCTATAGTATCAGATTATCTGTATTTTCACCAGCTCTCTCACTGATACCACTGAATTTAAGGCATGTTCGTCTAGAATATTGTTCAAGTTCATCAATTTTATTTTCTAAATGGTTGAGGTGACTAACTAAATCTTGAGTTAGTTTTGGTTGGATTAAGTGAACAATATGGCTCATTATGACTTCGCGTTTAAATAATTCACCAATAAATGACTGTCACGACCCATCATCTTTTAGAACATTATCTAGAAAATCGTTTATACTGTTGGAATCATTTGGATTTGAATTTGAAGCCATCTCCCTTCTTGGTCGTTTTGGTTGTCTTGATTTCGTCATTAGTATTTTATATACAACTTATACACCAGTCTAGCCTTGTAAAAATAAGCTGAGTGAACTCGCGTGAACTGTTTTCCCAGATACATGTATTATACAGACGATTTTATAAGTCAACGAAAAGTCTCCCTTTTTGGATATGTTTGTCACAGTTAACACATTAAAAATTAATTTAGTACATACTCAATTTACTCAGGAAGTTTTGATAAATCATCTGAAATATAACTCTATTTAAACGGAAGGAGATTGACTCAACACGTCCACCTCAGTTGGCCATTGTTGTTAGAAGTATAATGCGTCAGCTATTAGGGCGGGACAATTTCCATTTTTGTGTAATTGTTTCGTATAGGCACCGTTTTACGTCAATACTATTCTAGTTAATTGTATTAATCCGTACAGTGTTTTTTTGTTAAAATTAATAGGATATAGACCCACACTATAAGTATTTTTTTAAAAACAAAATCTAATATAGGCCTATAATATAAGTAATTTTTTTTAAAAAAGAAAAAAAGATATACACCTATGCAATGAAAGGTGTTAATTAAACAATATACAGACCCCATAATTAAAGAAAGATAATATAAGACCCACAAAAACTAACTTATATATCTTTGAACTTTTCTAAAATTACTAGAAATTGGACGCAAACATAGGCATGTGAATAGCCTTTTTTTTTAAAAAAAAAAACAAAATGAAAGAGCCTAAAATTACAGATTATACTGACCACAAGACGAAAGAAAAAAAAAATAACTGAATAACACATCTTGAGGGTTTTTTTTCCTCTAAAATTAACTGTAAAATTACTGAAAAGTAAAAGAAGAAAATGGTGTGAGGCCTATATATTTTTAAAAAATAAATTTGGACTGTTTTGTATTTAATGAACACTGAAATGATGAATTTTAAATTGTAAAGAAGAATATTTGATACAGGCTTGTAAAATATAGTTAAATAATACAATCTTATATTTTAAAAAAGACAAATTTGTGCTATTTTCTCTGAAATTAAAACTGAAAACACAGAATTGAAAAGGAGAAACTAGGTTATAAAAAAATAATATCAGTAGTATTTTTAAAGAATATGATCTCGGCCTATAACAGTAGTTTTTTTAAAGACGAAAATATGATATTCCATATTACAGACTACTAAGAAAATATTCGATCCCACCCCCAAATAAATTAACTTCTATATCTTTAAACTTTTCTAAACTTACTAGGAAAAATACAACTTGGCATTTAATGCAAATCTTTATATATATATATACGTAGACTCTAGTATTACAGACTATGAAGATCATATTATATAAGACCACATAAAATAACTGTTCTATGTATCTTGACCCTTTTGTCTCTAAAATACTAAATAGTAAAAAAAAAAAAGAAAAGAAAATGGGATTTTTATATAAAGGTCCTAAAAGTTAAAGAAAAAAGGAGGAGAATATAGGTCTAGATGAATGTATGTAGAAAAGGGCTTTGAAATTACATATTAGGATTAAAAAGAACGCACAAAAAAATTATCTGAACAGTATTTAAATTTGAATATTGTAATGCGCCATTGCAAAGACATATTGGTTGTGTAAATACTGCTCATACTTTTATTATTTTATCATGGACTCTATATTAGATTTTATGTATTTTCTTTTACCAAAGGGCGTGCTACAGTTTGTTATTCATAAAGATTTAAAGTAAATAGTACAACATTCTGAATACAACTGACTGATTTCCAAATATTTTTAAAATCCATAGTCAAAACTATATTAAATAAACAAGGGGTGACATCTTACAATTCCTTTGCCATCATATGATTTTATTTTTTCCACGCAATAGCAACAACATTTTGTTATTTCAGAATTCATATTATAGCTTCTCTGCCATAAAAATTGAAAATAATCGATTAACATTTTTTATCCTGAAATGAATATCTGCTGTTAGTGTATATAAGTAATAACGGCATAGGAATATTTAATATTAAGGGGAAAAAATAACACAAATAATAATGGTAAGATGTAAAATTGAGACACACGGAAAAATGGCACAAGTAAAAAGAAAATAATTTATTAAAATTAAATAACAAATGAAAAAAATGTTTACATTGTTTTGATTAAGAATTATATCATTCATTACAATAGCCGAGGGGTCCTATTCCATAAATGAATGTATTACTAACAACATTGGTGTAAAGAGGCTAATTTTGACCTTTTATTAATCATTGTGTGAGAAATCGTCCTCGATAAGTCGCTGAATAGTTGTCAATATTAAGTATTCTGCTGTAGTGTTACAACAAAACATCATATAAAGTTGTCAGTCAGTGTCCTGTTTGTATGGGTGTATTAATAACAAGTAATGACTCATATTATATCATCCAATCCGCTAACGGTCGTGGAAACGGGGGAATTACCCTATACATGTACTACGGAACAGCTTAATGCAGCCATGTTATAATCTCGCCGAATGGTTCTCCACACCCTGCACGTTTCAAGTCAGTAGCTTGAAGCGTATATATGGTATTAGTGTCAGTGGCTTGTGGCACGAAGTAACAGTATATTGTCGCATACATAATATATTATGTCAACGCTTGGGCGACATAATATATTGTGTTGACGCTCCAAGCGTGTTAGCATATTAGACCTGTAGACTCAGTGGAATGTACGCGTCATCAGAGCGGATCCAGGGGTTGGACCATGGGGACCGGTCCACCCCCTTAACAATATAATTTCTTTTCGATAATTTTCACCTAAGTAATTTTCAATATAAATTTTTTTCTTCTAATTTTCACCCAAGTTATTTTTAATTTATTCTTGAATTATCATCCGAGAACATTTGAATTCCCACCCGAACCATTTTTCACTTATTTTATTTTTTATAATATTCACCCGAGTGGTTTATAATTATCACTCAAGTAAATTTTAATATGATTTCTATTCTGTTGAATTTCCACCCAGCGTACATGTGAGGTCATTTTATCTAGCCTCGCTTGTACGAAAAATCGTGTTTTTAGCTTGTGAACCGTCTAGAGTTCACAATTTTTATCAGATTTAAAAATCCGGTTAGTACATGTATATCACCGATGCACCTAAATGATGGTAAATTTTAATATAATTTCTATTCTGTTGAATTTCCACCCAAAATCGCAATTTTTATTCAAATTTTTAAAAACCGTTTTAATATATCACCGTTACACCCTAATGATGCCCAGGTTCGAATTTCGGGAAAATCGGACCGAAATTGCCAGACAAAATGACAGCTATGGTGTAAAAGTATGGAATTCCAAAATTGTGAACACTCTAGAGGTTACAATTTTTATCTGATTTTGATGAAACATCCTGGATTATGTCTCCAAATTTTACGGAAAAAAAACACGTTTTTAGCTTGTATTCGTAAAAGTCGCAATTTTTGATCCTATTTTAAAAAACGTTACACCGTAATGATGACTGAGTTCGAATTCGTGATAGTTGGACCGAAACTGCCGGAAAAAATGGCCGCTCCTTGTACGCAAATAGTGTAAAAGTATGCAATTCGAAGGCTGTGGACACTATAGACTCTAGAAGTCGCATTTGTTATCCCATTTTGATGAAACTTAAAATATATGTTTATATCTCTCAGACCTTGGCGCTTTTCTATATTTTCGCATATCAGACGCTACGTTCCTTGATTATGGCCCCTGATTTTACGAAAAATCTCTGTTTTAGCATGTAGATCCTCTAGAGGTCACAATTTTTATCCGATTTCATAAAACGTTTCAATATATCACCATTACATTGGTCCGAATTTCGTAAAAATCGGACGAAACTGTCGGATGGGCGCTCCTCGTACGCAAATAGTGTAAAAGTATGTGATACCAATGCTATGCTGTGTTATCAATATGACTATGCTCTAATTCTTCCTGGCCATAGTTACCTCTCCTTACTGAAAACATTCTGAACGCAAAGTTTTCTGGAATTTAATGTGAAGCATTGAGAACATAACAGAAATGTCATACCCATCACCTTCCATTTCAGAGATACCCCACCATCTCCCCAGTCCTGCCTGTGATTTTAAGAATTCAATGTCAAGCATTTTGATAACCAGGGGACGAGAACTATCGATTCTGCCTTTCATCTCTTGTTAAATGTTGGAAGATATAGCGAAATGTTTGTTTGCTTTGTACAGTTTCAGATAACCAGATAATCATGGCGTACTCGCAGGAAGCGACAAGCAAGAAGACAAGTAAACAAGGTCGCATGGCCAGAGATGACATGGCAGAAATGAATATACCACAAAAGGGTAATTTCTGATGAACAATGTGCTTTTTATTGAATCACCATAAAATGGCTTTCTAGTCCCCTTTCTTGTATATAATTTTAATACACCCACTTCACCCACATGAAAATGTGGTCGTATTGTCATCCGTCCATCAGTCCGTTTGTGTGTCGCTTTATTGAACCCTGTGAAAGTTCTAACAACTAAAGTTATCATCCGATCTGTATTTAATTTACATGTACTATTTCAATTTGTAAAACGAAGATGCCTATCGCATTTAAGCAATTTCTGTTTATGGCACGTGTTTCACTTTGTTGAAACTTGTGAATGCTCTAAAGACTTAAGTTATATCTTCCGATCTATATTAAATTTACATGCTTTATTTAAATTAGTAAAACGAAGAAGAGTTTTGAATTTCACCAATGTCCGTTAATGCCTTACAGTTATGACCCTTGTTTCACTTTGATGAACCCTGTAAATGATCTAACGGCAGAAGTTATCATTAGATTTGCAGAAAATGAATTCAGTGGCTTGTAAATTCTCCCATTACCTACAAAAGAATACATATGCGTCAACCCTTGCTGACTTCTCGGATGATTTAACTGCTGTGGGCGTATGTTTCATATTTTCAAATCGCAGCCTATTTTTGTTTTTTGTAAACTAAAAAGCTGTTGTATTCAGTTTGTACTACATACATACTACATTCAAATGTGGTCGTATATTGTCGTCTCCCCCGTCCGTTGGTCCATTCGCTCACAATTGCTGGTGGACGCTCTAGAGTATTGAGGCTTCTATAGGCGGTAAATATCCGATTGACTTCAAATTTAGACTATTTCAACAATTTCCGATAATTACTGCCAGAGTTATGGTCATTGGCCATTGATCACTATGGCAAATCATATGGACGCTCAAGAGACTGAAGTTAATATCCAACTGAGTTCATGTTTAGGTCATACAATTTGCAACGATTTTGATAATTACTACCAGAGTTATGGTCCTTGATCACTTTGCAAAAATGACGTGAAATCTCTCCTAGAAAAGAGCCATTGATAACTTGAATAGCTAAATTCGTGAAATTAAATGTGTATATTAAACGTTAGCATGGGGCAGAACTAAATGCCAATGAAGGTCATTATGTAAGATTTAGATAAAGAACTGGATGTCGTAACTATAATAGTTAAAAAATGAATATATTGAAATTTTCATTCAAATTACTTTATTCTGGGCGAAGATATTAGCCTTTGAATGTTTGACAAGATGTGTGCAGAGGTTGTAGCCACCGCACTGGTTGTTCGAGGCTTACCCTCCCTTCGCCATTTTAAGATTTAATTTTTTTGTAAATGCCGAACCTGTCGAATCCACTGAAAATAGGACCGATATGATGTCATCGATAGTTGATTATGGTTTTGTCGATTAGCTCTTGCATAATGCATGTTTAATGAGATGTTGCTGTTAAACAGATTTAAGTGTGTTGTAAATGTTGTAATTGTTGACACAGACAACAAATATGCTGCAACCCTTGTTCACTGCAACACTATTATAGATTGATGTTTTCCAGAAATTAACATTAAGATTATATGACATGGTAACATCAGAAATACGATGTCATAACTTCAGGGATAATATCTCGAAAAATAGGCATTACACTGCAAACATAATTAATTGAATTTTAGTTTGTTAATAGTAATCGTTATTATCTTAATGACTGATAAACAAACCGAGTTGTTATAATATTGTTATTATAGACACAGGTATAATATTGTGGTGTTTATTTTCTCAGTAGAATACCAAGAGAGCTCACCTGATGCTAAGAGGAGAAAGGTTATATCTAGAAGAGAGAAGGGGAAGATGTTACCTGAAGATGAACATAGAATAATATCTAACTATACGTATTTAACAGAGAATCTGAGTCCTCTACAACCATTATTAGACAGTTTAACTGAGATATATGTACTAAATGAAGATGATTTGGAAAAAATCAGAAGAGCGGAATCTAGCGGCGGTACAAAGGATATGATACGTAAATTTCTAGATATTCTTCAAACTTGCGGTAGACATGCATATTCTAAATTCATCCATTGTTTAAATAAATTAAAATATACAGCAGTAGCCGAACAATTAGCATCAGGTAAGTAAAATAGCACAATGTACATTCGATACCATTTACATATTTCAGTTGGCTTCTTCATAACTAAATACCAAGTAAAAAGCGGAGAGTATTAAATGCATCTGTTCGTCTGTTGACTTTCGGAACATATTTCGCCTTCCATAATGATAATTTTCTGTCCGTCCACAAGCCCTTTGAAAAATTTTGTGGACTTTCTAGAGGCTACAGTTAATATCCGATTGATTTAAAATTTATATACAATGTTTAAAAGGTTATTCAATAATTACTGGCAGAGTTATTGTCCTTGAAACTTTTGAACAATGTTGTGCATGTTTTCGAGACGAAGTTCATTCAAAACTTGAAAAGCTTTTTAATTTACAATAGTTAATGTTTTGTTCGAAACGTTGTCATGGGGCAGAACTAGAAGCTAAACAAATTGTAATGATTTCTGATAATTGCTTAAAATGGGGTTGTCACTGGTAATCAGTTTCAAATGTTTTAGGTATGTTTCGTTATCTGGCAACCTATCTTTGTTTACATGGTACGGTTCTGAACTTACTAATATATATGTTTCTATTACAGATACTGATGATATATATGATCACTCACTAATAGATGAAGAAAGCAAAGGGATGACAATTCCAGGTATGTCAATGTCATTACGTTTTAGCCATTTTAATTAATAATTGAAGAAATGGCAAGCAATTTTCTAGTCGGACTGTTTTTAAGCCGGGATGTATATCTTTCACACAGGTTTTACTGTTAGCTTTCACATGTTGTGAAAAACCATGGTCAAGGGTTATAAATATAATTAAAATATAGTTATTTATAAGAATACATATGCACGTGGTCCACATTCATACCAGGCACAGTGATTATTGTTGTCAATGTTAGGCAATAATAATGATAAACCATTATGACAATATAAATTAATAATGGCATCGTGGTGTTGATATACCATTAATAACAATATGGTGCAGATAAACCAAAACATGATCACATGCATTTGATTAATACGAATTAAACAAGTATTAACTACGTAGACTAAATCTATAAATGGTACTGATTATCTACAACACAATGATGGCAAAATGTAAGCGAAAAAGCCCTGATTTACAATTTCGTAATAGTTAGTTTTGCATATTGGCACAACCAGATAAAAAGTCTATGGTATGACTTTTGTAACAATCTGGTTATAAGCGTGCAATAAATTTAAACGAAATGAAATGGGGTTCGACACCTTACTTTTCTGGGTTAATGAAGACGGACATACCTGATACAGTGTACTGTGAAGGAAATTTGGCCCGGTCAGAATCTTTTTTACTGAGCCTATGCCGCACCTGGTTAGCCATGGGGCATGACCCTTCCCCCCCCCTCCTTTATATATTATCCTGATTTAAGGCAATATTTTATTTTGAGATATATTATTGTGGTATTAATTTTCCGTAAAGATCATCTGGGTACATTATTATGTAAAAGTTGAGTAATAATAATAATCCGCTACTTTGAATTTAAACATTTCAAATCCAGTCAATGACCAAACAGACTTTACTTTGCTTAAGTACAATTCAGTACGTAACTCCAGAATGATAACAAATAAAGAAAGCAGTGATATACTAGAATGGAAATATACATTTTTAAAAATGACTGATCTGTTCACCGACAAGTTTATAGAAAAATAGCACATGACGACGATGTTTTTAACGGTCTAATTTATAGAGATACTGTAACAGTGTTAAATCTTCAAGAAATAACTTCTTTTAATGCCATAAATACTTTGATTGTTCCAAACATATAATGTACAAGTTAATGCCCTTAGTTAGCTTTTGTTTTTAGGAGTTATCTAAACATTTATATATTACAGTAAATATAACATGTAAAATCACCAATTTACCGGATGCTGTAGCAATAGAAGGACGTAAAGGGCTTATATTTACTGTAACTGGTGAAACATCCAATAATCAACCACTCAAATTTAAATCGAGTTGGCATCCTGAAGAAGCTGAACAATATTTCACTCTCTATCCGGAACGTATGTATACGATTAAAGTATTTGGAAAGATTATCAAAATGAGGGCCTCAGAATATGTGCTTAATTTATTATTTCTATGGAAATGTCAAACAAGTGTCCCTAATTCTTTGCAGGGCTCTTAATGGTTGTTTGAATAAATAAAGGCAAAAATAACTAATTATTTGACTTTAGATGCTATATGTAAACTGTTGACTGTGTATAAGAACTTCCAACTTATCAATTTGGTTTTCTAGACTTTTTGAGACCGATGAATATAATTCGAGTAAAAAAAATGCTGTAAGAAATAGATACTATATATATACATTTCTTGATTTACGTTCAACCGATATATATATTGGATTGATATCTGTCGGTTTATTTGGTACAATTTATCTGTTTCTGTCCTACAATCAAATGTTACTAGAGTGATTGATAAATACTTGTTACTATATATAGATTAATATTTTACATTGTAGACGATGAATTACGTGTACAAGTTACGTCAGATCCTGTGTTTTCGTGTAATTGTGTGACTCTAACAGTTACAGTTAATGACGGAATGAGTGATTCACTTCCAGCTAACCTAGAAATTGTCAGTAAGTTCAATATTTGTTCTAAGAAAGCATTTGTTTAGAAGCTTTGTTTTGTATTTCCAATCTGACTGATGGATTACAGATACCTGAAATAAATATTTTAAAGATTATACTTCAGTCCCATTATGTGGGATTTGTACTAAAATTCTGTACTATTATTCTACATGTTCATAAATATGAATGGATTTGTTTCTTAACACATGCATATTTTAATACACCCACATGTTAATATAGTCCTTTACACCCACTTGTTAATATAGTCCTTTATTTTAATACACCCACATGCTAATATAGTCCTTTATTTTAATATACTCACATGTTAATATAGTCCTTTAATTTAATACACCCACGTGTTAATATAGTCCTTTATTTTAATACACCGACATGTTAATATGGTCCTTTATTTTAATATACCCACGTGTTAATATAGTCCTTTATTTTAATACACCCACATGTTAATACAGTCCTTTATTTTAATAAACTCACATGTTAATATAGTCCTTTATTTTAATTTACCCACGTGTTAATACAGTCCTTTATTTTAATACACCGACATGTTAATATAGTCCTTTATTTTAATACCGCGATGGCCCCATATGTTGAATTCAGTTATTTATTGTGTTAATGCCGAATTACTAGCTGTCTTCATTAACCCAGTCGGTAGAGAAAAGTAGGACGTTAAAACCCATTGAAGGCAATTGACAGTTTATTACCATATTTGTATTGCCCACAAGAACTGATTAGTTCCTGTGGATAAAAAATATGAATTTATAAACATACTATTTGTATTTATGCTAGATGCCCTCATAAATAAAACAACGAAAGAAGCCGAAAAGGGTGATAAAACTAGAATCCGATGAGAGTTCTAACCAGGGTATAGGGGTGTGTGGCTATGTGCCCTTCCTTCCGAAAAAGTGTCCCCGAATTTCGAATGCCAACACCAATGTTATCATATTCCCATTGCCCCAATGATAATATTGTGCCCTCTTTTCCCGCTGCCCTTTCCTTGTTCCAACCAGGTCGTTAAGTACTTGGGGTTTACTATGTCCATGTTCAGATCTTCAGACCTTAATCATAATCCCTCAACCAAGTGTCAGATCAAATCTAATATGTGCCACAGTTTCATCCCTCACCTACCCCCTGAGTTTGGTCTGCCTACCCTACTTCCGAGACCTCAACACGCCTATGATATTTGCTCTCAATTTCAGAAGCGGAAGTGCGTGTAATATTAATTGGTAAAACTGGTGTTGGTAAAAGTGCCCTGGGGAATAGTATATTGGATTTATCAAAAGATACTAGATTTAAATCTGAATCAAGCGCTGCCTCGGTTACACGGTTTAACTCATGCAAACATAATGTCAGAGAGGTAGACGGTGAAAAGTATCTTTTCAAAATACTTGATACTCCGGGGTTATCTGATACCAAAATTTCACACCAAGACGTAGCAATGGAGCTTGCCAAAAGTATAGATGGTCTGGCACCAGGACCCCATATATTTTCGTTTGTGTTACCTATTGGTAGGATTGATAGACATGTTTTGGAAACCATAGAACAATACACAGATTTATTTGGGGAGTGCCTAAAAAGATATGGAGTGATTATTTTTACAAAAAAAGATGCACTTCAAAAAAGGTCATTTACAGAATATTATAAAGATGCAAATCCAGAATTTAAAGAATTCCTGGAAGATTACTGTGATAATCGACATTCTCTTATCAACAACGAAAACCCTCAGCCTGATGATGTTCATGGTATTTTAAGACTCTTGCTGGAAACAAAAAGAAACAATAACGGCGACCACTACAGAAATACAATGTTCGAGGAAGCTAAGAAGTTATACCAAGACAAGCTCCAGAAGATAGAAGAAGAGAAAACTAAAGTAGAGCGGGAACTTAAACAAAACCTTGAGCTGCAAGAAAGAGATTTTAAACAACAACTCAAGCTGAAAGAAAGAGAACTCAAACAACAAGAAGAACAAGAAAAAGAACTCAAACAACAACTCCAGCTGAAAGAAGAAAATGAGGAGACATTTAAGGAGCGAGAGAAGGAATTTAAGGCGCGGGAGAAGAAATTTGACCAAAGAGAAACTGAGCTGGAGAAGAAATTTGACCAAAGTGAAAAGGAGCGTAAAGCATTGCGGGAAGAACTCAAGAAGTGGAAGCCATCGGATCAAGATAAAGATGTCAACTCTGTGACAGATCAACAACCACAAATCGCCAAAGTGACTCATGCTGATCCACCAGGACAAGAGATAGATTTGAAGACTGCGACAGATTCACAACAACAAATCTTTGAAGTGGAAAAATTAAAACAGACGGTAGATATTCGAAACATAGATTTCGTAAAGCTATGTAATCTTCTTTTACAAGATGGCTGTTTGAATGAAAAAGACAAAGAGGATATAGTTTCATCAGAAGCCTCAATCAATACAATGGATACACTAATGGATATATTACATAAAACAAACAACAAGAAGGCCTACATCATTGTTATTAACCATTTAAAGAGTGGAACTACCATGGAAACCACGAACACAACACAAGGTAAGTTTAAAATCATCACCACTTACATATGTATTATAATATCTAGCAAGATATCATGTGATAGATGTCATACACAAAGCAGGATGTGCATTCATTTCTGAAACCCACAAACTCAGTTAAAAGACAACCATACTTTTTTTTACAATAAAGCAATTGATTGATTAATTGATTAGGTGCTAACGAGAAAAGTTATTGTCCAATCTGCCAAAAATATGTAGGCCATATATATATGCATTATTCAAATTAGTGAGACGAACAAGCCTATGGAATTTCAGCAATGTCCATGAATTATTTCCAGAGTTATGACTCTTGTTTCACTTCGTGGAACCTTAAGACTACTCTGGTGACGAAAATACTCATCAGCCAATCTGTTTGAAATTGATGAGCGAATTATTTAAATTAGTGAAACAAATTATATTTAATTTGAATAACCTCCTCACAGGTGGGAAGATTTACCCAATACTACCAATACCACCCCAATATCACCACATACATGTGCTACAACATAGTGGTGCAAAATAAGCATATTAGCCTACTTGATTTCTTTAGAAAATAGTGAGTTATATCGCAGGACATGTATTTCCAATGCTATAACCGATGTCTGTGGCTGTTCCATCCCCCCCCTCCCCTATTACCCAAAACAAGCAAATAATAACCCGGTACTACCAAATACTACTCAATATTATCAAATAAAACACCTGTGTCAATCAATCCAGACGACTTTGAAAAATTTCCTCTTCTCAAATTTTCACCGATGCTTCGAATAATGTCACTATTGAACAAATTGTCTGGTATATATTCACAGGTGACGATGTCGCTGTGATGTCATTACCATCTAAATGAATAAATGCGATCTCCGGTTTCCTCCCACTGCTAAAGACCTCTATACGCGAATTATTGAAATATATCCCCGAAATGACCTAGTTTGTGTCGAGTAACGATTTTAATTCTGAAAAAAATGAATATGTGAACTTTTATCTCTAATGGTATGGGTTTTTTTTTGAATATGTGAACTAGAATTAAATTGTTTCTATGGGATTTAGTAAGTGAACAAGAAATACAAAGGACATACTTCTATTGAATACAATTAGTACTAAGTATTACTGATCTTTGATTAAAATCTATATCAGTTCAAATAGCCACCTTGTTTAAACTTACATGTCTTAGATGGAGTTTAATTTAAAAACAACATTTTTGTTTGTAATTGTTTAAACTTACATGTTTTAGGTGAAGTTTAATATAAAAACAAAATTCTAAAACGTCGTTTTTATTCGTAAAACTGATTTAAATTTTGTGATTTTTGTTAATCTGCTGGATTAAATATATAAAGTTATTATTCAAATTTGACATAAAAAGATTGAGATATAGTTGACCATTACATAATATTTGACTTTTGTCAGATATATAATATTCAAATAAAAGAATTGAAATATAGTTGACCATTACATAATAATATTTGAAATGTAATCTTTCAGTTACTCATTACTTATTAATGTCCTATTATCCATTAGATTTGCAATACTTCAAACTGTGTAATGATTATATTTCATTTCCACTGACATCACAATTAACTCTGACCTGTTCTACATACTGCAGTGTCGAAGATACCTTTTTGCAAATTGTTGAGTGTTCAAATGAAAGCGAAATCAGATTAATAAATTGTTAAATAACGTTGGTATTTAATCTAGTTCCGCTGGTATTATGAAACCCTTTTGTAGTCAATTACTAACTTACCACAGTTCATTTTGTAATTGAATCATTTTATATTGAAGATGACCCTAGACATGATACAATGGTACAGACAGATCAAACTGACAGAATTACAGACACAGACACTGAAAATAAAGCGAATACCAATATTGAAGAAGCGGCTAAACCTGATATATCTGGTAAGTACAGATAGTAGCATGTTGGTGATTAGAACTCTGTGATTCCTTTAACTCGGGTACATGGATTGACAAATCAGAAAAAAAGTCATAATTAAGGATGTGTCCGCGATAAGACCATACAGGAAGTGATAAGGCTCAATTTTGGGATTTCATCCATTTTTGTCTATTGGCTTACCTAGTGCCTAAACATACGTATATAAAATGTTAGAGTGATTGATCCACCCATGGAAATGCTGAGATGGCTTTTCCGGTCTTGAGAATGGTAAAAAATCTGTAGTTTCGTTTGTTTTTTTTACCACCAATTTCAGTACTTAATATCTCATTGATGCGAAGAGTCAACTTATCCAAACTGAGCAGACATATAGATCACTTTATTTTACATCGGTAACAATATTTATCGGTTGTAAAGGGAGATAACTGCGTAAATATTTCAATTTTCATCAAATTATCGAACATTTGTTGCAGTTATTATACTAATGTGCTGCTATTTGACGATATTAGGTTTGTTTTTTTATACGCCCACATTTTCATGTGGACGTATATTGTCGTCGCCCCTGTCCGTCCGTCCACAATTTGTTTGTGGACTCTCTACAGGTCATAATTCTTGTCCGATTTTGACGAAACTTGAAATATAGGTTTATCCCCAAAAGTTCTCGACTGCTTTCGATATTGGCATGTATCGGATCGAAACTTCATGGATTATGGCCAGGGCTGCCGACAACCAGTATCGCAGCGCAATTTGCGATACATATTTTGTCCGTTGCTAACCCAAAATTAAAATCTAACGTTTTTGATTCGCAGTTACTGCGAATCATCAATATGCCTGACATTTTGGATATTGACACAAGAATAATCCACATTTTGAAGACTAGAAGGCTTACTCAACACTTTCAACGTGTATAAAATGTTGAATAAAATTTTATAAACAAAACTGAATTCTCCGTGTGACATTTTCTTCTCGAACTACCCAGACACAATACTATATAACACAGGGACATAACTCTATGAATAGGGACTATTAAACCGGAAATAGGGAATCAAGTAGTACCACTCACGTTGCGAGACATCAAGTAATTATATCATATTCATTTTGAAAGAAATAAATCCAATGTATCCCCCACGTATTGTAAATAAAATATAAAAAAATAAATACATGTTAACGTATTGTAAAATGATAAATCAAAGTAAAAATTCCCGTAAAACATTATTGTTTATATCGTGTGTGTCTAGTTAATCGAGGTGTGTCCGATTGAAGAAAAATAGTAATACACGATAAAAAGCAGATGGAATTGTTTTCTAACGAAGATTTCTAACGTAACAAAAAAAAATAACAATTAAAATGAGTGGGGCTTCGGAAGTCACTGTCAAGAATTGGCTTCAGACATAAGACCTAACTAAATTTCTACATCACATTCATAAACTGTCACAAGTACCTGTGGCAGTGCTAAAAAATCTAAGAATAGTCAGAATGGAATCTAATCATATTTATTATGAATTAAAGTAATATCTTGTTATTTAGGTGTTTTACATTGAAACTGAAAAACTGCTAATCAATTTTTAAATTTGCTAATCAAATTTGGCGAAATTGGACTTTTTGATTAGCAGTGCTGCTAATCAACTGTGAAAAATTACCGACAGCCCTGATTATGGCCCCTGTTTGTACGAAAAATCACGGTTTTAGCTTGTGGACCCTATAGAGGTCACAATTTTTATCCGATTTTGTTGAAACTTGAAATGTAAGTTTATAACCCAAAGATCTCGGTTCCTTTCGATATTCGCGCATATCGGACCATAACTTCCTGAATTATGGCCCCTGATTTTGACAAAACTTGAACTATAGGTTTATCTCCAAAAGATCTCGGCTGCTTTCGATACTGGCATGTATCGGATTGAACCTTCATGGATTATGGCCCCTGTGTGTACGAAATAATACGTTTTTAGCTTGTGGACCCTATAGAGGTCACAATATTTATCCGATTTTGTTGAAACTTGAAATGTAAGTTTATAACCCAAAGATCTCGGTTCCTCTCGATATTCGCGCATATCGGACCATAACTTCCTGAATTATGGCCCCTGATTGTACGAAAAATCACGTTTTTAGCTTGTGGACCCTATAGAAGTCATAATTTTTATCCGATTTAAAAAACTGTATTATTATATCACCGTTACACCCTAAGGACGACTGAGTTCGAATTTCGCGAAAATCGGATAAAAATTGACAGACAAAATGGCCGCCATTCGTTCTCAACTAGCGTAAAAATATGGTATATCAAGGTTGTGGACCCTATAGAGGTCACAATTTTTATCCGATTTTGTTGAAACTTGAAATGTAAGTTTAAAACCCAAAGATCTCGTTTCCTGTCGATATTCGCGCATATCGGACTGTAACTTCCTGAATTATGGCCCCTGATTGTACGAAAAATCACGTTTTTGGCTTGTGGACCCTATAGAGGTCATAATTTTTATCCGATTTAAAAAAACCTATTATGATATCACCGTTACACCCTAAGGACGACTGAATTCGATTTTCGTGAAAATCAGCCCAAAATTGACAGACAAAATGGCCACCGTTTGTTCTCAAATAGTGTAAAAATATGGTATATCAAGGTTGTGGACCCTATAGAGGTCACAATTTTTATCCGATTTTGTTGAAACTTGAAATGTAAGTTTATAACCCAAAGACCTCGGTTCCTTTTGATATTCGCGCATATCGGACCATAACTTCCTGAATTATGGCCCCTAATTGTACAAAAAATCGCATTTTTATCTTGTGGAGCCCACGGAAGTCATAATTTGTATCCGATATAAAAAACTGTATTATTATATCACCGTTACACCCTAAGGACGCCTGAGTTCGAATTTTGTGAAAATCGGCCCAAAATTGACAGACAAAATGGCCGCCGTTCGTTCTCAAATAGCGTAAAAATATGGTATATCAAGGTTGTGGACCCTATAGAGGTCACAATTTTTATACGCCCACATTTTCATGTGGACGTATTATGCCGTCGCCCCTGTCCGTCCAGATGTCCGGACGTCTGTCCGTCCGTCCACAATTGTTTGTGGACACTCTACAGGTCACAATTCTTATCCGATTTTGACAAAACTTGAACTATAGGTTTATCTCCAAAAGATCTCGACTGCTTTCGATACTGGCATGTATCGGATCAAACCTTCATGGATTATGGCCCCTGTGTGTACGAAATAATATGTTTTTAGCTTGTGGACCCTATAGAGGTCACAATATTTATCCGATTTTGTTGAAACTTGAAATGTAAGTTTATAACCCAAAGATCTCGGTTCCTCTCGATATTCGCGCATATCGGACCATAACTTCCTGAATTATGGCCCCTGATTGTACGAAAAATCGCGTTTTTAGCTTGTGGACCCCATAGAAGTCATAATTTTTATCCGATTTAAAAAACTGTATTATTATATCACCGCTACACCCTAAGGACGACTGAGTTCGAATTTCGCGAAAATCGGATAAAAATTGACAGACAAAATGGCCGCCATTCGTTCTCAACTAGCGTAAAAATATGGTATATCAAGGTCGTGGACCCTATAGAGGTCACAATTTTTATCTTTCTTTTGTTGAAACTTGAAATGTAAGTTTAAAACCCAAAGATCTCGTTTCCTGTCGATATTCGCGCATATCGGACTGTAACTTCCTGAATTATGGCCCCTGATTGTACGAAAAATCGCGTTTTTGGCTTGTGGACCCTATAGAGGTCATAATTTTTATCCGATTTAAAAAAACCTATTATGATATCACCGTTACACCCTAAGGACGACTGAATTCGATTTTCGTGAAAATCAGCCCAAAATTGACAGACAAAATTGGCACCGTTTGTTCTCAAATAGTGTAAAAATATGGTATATCAAGGTTGTGGACCCTATAGAGGTCACAATTTTTATCCGATTTTGTAGGAACTTGAAATGTTTATAACCCAAAGATCTCGGTTCCTTTCGATATTCGCGCATATCGGACCACAACTTCCTGAATTATGGCCCCTGATTGTACGAAAAATCGCGTTTTTAGCTTGTAGAGGTCATAATTTTTATCTGATTTTTCTGGAATTTAATGTGAAGCATTGAGAACATAACAGAAATGTCATACCCATCACCTTCCATTTCAGAGATACCCCACCATCTCCCCAGTCCTGCCTGTGATTTTAAGAATTCAATGTCAAGCATTTCGATAACCAGGGGACGAGAACTATCGATTTTGCCTTTCATCTCTTGTTAAATGTTGGAAGATATAGCGAAATGTTTGTTTGCTTTGTACAGTTTCAGATAACCATATAATCATGGCGTACTCACAGGAAGCGACAAGCAAGAAGACAAGTAAACAAGGTCGCAAGGCCAGAGATGACATGGCAGAAATGAATATACCACAAAAGGGTAATTTCTGATGAACAATGTGCTTTTTATTCAATCACCATAAAATGGCTTTCTAGTCCCCTTTCTTGTATATAATTTTAATACACCCACATGAAAATGTGGTCGTATTGTCATCCGTCCATCAGTCCGTTCGTGTGTCGCTTTATTGAACCCTGTGAAAGCTCTAACAACTAAAGTTATCATCCGATCTGTATTAAATTTACATGTAGTATTTCAATTTGTAAAACGAAGATGCCTATCGCATTTCGGCAATTTCTGTTTACAACTCTTAGAGTTATGGCACGTGTTTCACTTTGTTGAAACTTGTGAACGCTCTAAAGACTTAAGTTATCATCCGATCTATATTAAATTTACATGCTTTATTTAAATTAGTAAAACGAAGAGGAGTTTTGAATTTCACTAATATCCGTTAATGCCTTACACTTATGACCCTTGTTTCACTTTCATGAACCCTGTAAATGATCTAACGGCAGAAGTTATCATTAGATTTGCAGAAAATGAAATCACTGGCTTGTAAATTCTCCCATTACCTACAAAAGAATACATATGCGTCAACCCTTGCTGACTTCTCGGATGATTTAACTAAAAAGGCTGTTGTATTCAGTTTTTACTACATACATACTACATTCAAATGTGGTCGTATATTGTCGTCTCCCCCGTCCGTTGGTCCATTCGCTCACAATTGCTGGTGGACGCTAGGGTATTGAGGCTATAGGCGGTAAATATCCGATTGACTTCAAATTTAGACTATTTCAACAATTTCCGATAATTACTGCCAGAGTTATGGCCATTGATCACTATGGCAAATCATGTGGACGCTCAAGAGACTGAAGTTAATATCAAACTGAGGTCATGTTTAGGTCATACGATTTATAACGATTTTGATAATTACTACCAGAGTTATGGTCCTTGATCACTTTGCAAAAATGACGTGAAATCTCTCCTAGACAAGAGCCATTGATAACTTGAATAGCTAAATTCGTGAAATTAAATGTGTATATTAAACGTTAGCATGGGGCAGAACTAAATGCCAATGAAGGTCATTATGTAAGATTTAGATAAAGAACTGGACGTCGTCACTATGATAGACAGCAATATTGGGGGTAATCTAAAGAATTTCAGACAATTTATCATTATTTTTAGGCAAAATTGAGTGAAATTATGATGCTTTCTTCGCGTCTAACCTTTATGATGCAGCAAAAGTAAAAATCATACATTAAAATATTTTCCACTAATTTTGAAAAGTAAATAAACACTGAAAATCACAAAATTTTGACTAAAATCAAAATTTCCCCTCCCAAATTTGTCAAATATTTTTGAAATTTTACCATTTCACTTTTTTTACTATCAAAATGCCATATATCACATTTTCTGACAATTTGGAGATCATATCATCAAATTTAGGCCTTTCATAAACTGTCAGGTTGTTTTCATATAGGAGGCAGACCACCATTAATTTCCCCATTGACTTCAATGTTAATTCTGGCCTCTTTGCCCACCTCCAACTTTTCCCCAAATTTTCGTTGGGCTGAATGCTTTTCACTACAGACAGAGGAACAAATGGTCATGTCTTTGCACTAAATTTTGTATGAGGTTGACCACCAAAATTTTGAGATACACAAACTTCAAGAAGCATACTAAAAACATGTAACTAGTTGCCGTACATATCGCCGTAGCCAACCTGATAACCCTGTTATCCTTCCGCCTCAAAATCATGAATATTTACCAAAACCTGGCAGAAAATGTTAATTCAAACCCTCTTCGTCCAGTCTAGACCAAAAAATCAACAAAAATGGGCATGCAAAAGGGGAGAAAAGAGAGAGAGAGAGAATTGCTATAAATAGACGAACTACAATTCGTATGTACCGAGATGGTGAAATTTAATGGTGGTCTGCCTCCATATTAGACAATGTATTATGGTACATTTCCAACAAAATAGATTATATGATAGGGATATAAACGCACTAATAGTATGCTAAATAACAAGACATGGACTTCTATTAAATTATAAAATTAAACATAATATATGGCAGATAGCAATATTATTATATAACTTAGAAAGAGTCTGTCAACATACTATTCACAGAGTTATCAAATATCCTTTCCCTCACTATAGATAACTACAGTAACCTATATCTAAATATAGCTGTTATTAGTCTGGACTATTTAGGCGTCTACAGACTATAAATAAAACAAATACTAACAAAATGAAACTACCCTTAGCAAAAAGTCCTACAGGATACCAGTGTAGAATTCTATAGAAAATCTATAGAGTTTTTTGGGGGGCGTGTCCCATTTTTTATAGGATAAAATTATATAGTATTCTACAGAATTTTGGGGGCCTGTAGGAAATAACGGCCCCAAATATTCTACAGTTTCTGTAGCGCTCATCATACAGATTTATGGCAAAATTTCTATAGGAAAATACTGTAGTATTTCTTAGGTTTTTTTTATTGCAATTTCTGTAGGAAATTCTACAGTTATGTATAGGAATGAATACTGTAGTATTCTGTAGTTTGGAAATTGGGCCACTATAGTTTTCTGTAGGAATGGGTACTACAGAATTCTATAGACTTTTTTTTATTAAATCTTATTTTGGGAATAAATATAGTTGACCCATGATTTCTTCTAAATTGATAAGCTTATTTTTCTGTCATGGATTCTCAGGCCACGAAATTTCACGCGAACGATACCAATCGGTTACGTGCGGTTGCGCTAGCTCAAAAACACGCGACCGATTACCTGGTTACGCAAATTGAAATATCGGTTACGTTAACAAATTTCATTAACAGATTTATTCACATTGGATCAATTTTTATACAGGATGACTTTGTGACACGGGTCTAAATTATTTGTATTATAGCACAAACTCCATTCATTCTTGGCATTTCATTTCTCCATTACCATATTACGGTACTTTGACAGATCAAGTATTTTGACACCACGTACGTAGGCTATTGACCAGTTGCAAGCACGTTGATTTAAAAATGCCTCCCGCCCCTAATTCTTTAAATGATTGGTTATGCCATAAAAATTTGAAAGCGTACCTTTGGATTTTCAAACACAAAAGGAGAAATGAGTTTGACTATTTAACATGTCGGCTATATTTCCAAAGAATTTACTACACATGTTCCTTTCAGTTTTCACTATAGCCATGCTGTAGTACCAATGACCCGTGTGTAGTCGTCAACTTTGACCCCCTCCCCGGCATCGCTCGAGCGATAATGTAAACGATTTTACTGTCCTGTCTATTTTAATATTATTTCATGACATCAAACTATTCTTTTTCCTTTTGAGACTTTGTGTATAGAGTGCCGAGGTTCATAATAAATACTGTTTGTCAATCAGTCGCTACCTATGAGTGAGGCTATCTCATGCTACGTGCTTGGATGAATAATTGCAAGTGACAACTTACAAGTGTAATATATGAAGTACGCATGTAGTCTTCAGTGACCGAAAACAATGTGGTAGCTACCATTCCTGGTTTTTGAAGGTCAGATATGATATAAAAACGGAAATCCATTAGTAATTTTTGGAACCGATTCCCCTCATTATTAAAATATAGGGATTTAGTGAAGTGGAATTTTTTTTCTAATGTTTTATTGTTTAAATGAGGACATCGTGGGATTAAAGTCATCAACACTTAACCTCAAAATATAATATTAAATATAAAAGAATAAAGTTAGTCAAGTTATTTCTTTAAAAATACATTCACTGCAAGTGGAAATGAATAATAGCACCATTTAAATCTGGATAAAACATGAAAACAGCGCAACCATTTTATGTAACCAATTGGTTACGCAGAGCATAAACCCGCAACCATTTTTCTGGTATGCACGGTTGACAGAATCTGAGTACAGAATCTGCTATAGTCATTAAAATCTAACTAGCAGGATCACCTAACAGTTCAAATAAACTGTCTTTATTTCATTGACTTATCTGAAGAATAATTTATTATCTGATATTTTTGTTGGGGTGGGGAATTCCTTTGAGTGTCAACATGTATCACTATTTCATTCATATTATATACACTATTTTATACTTTATATTTAATTTTCGTGGTAAGCTTATTTTAGTTTGTCATTTGGTATCACAATAAATTAAGGAAAACTGCATCCAGGAAAATTAATATGCTGGAAAAGTTTACATAATTCACACAAGTGCATCACTAAATTCTATTGTAAACTATAGTATGAATAAAAGACATCACCAATTCATGAAATCTGTAGTATAGAACATTGTTTCTACAATATTATGTAGGAAACTATAGTAGGCTATTTGTTAAAATGACAATATACATATAAATTCTTAGTTTTCAACAGAATGTCATCGACAACTATAGGAATATACTACTGACTTGAGACAATAAGTTAGTTCTATAGAAAACTATAGTTTTTACCACCAAATCTATAGGAATCACAGCTGACATGAGAATGCAAGTTGGTTCTATAGCAAACTATAGTTTTTAGCACAAAGGCTATAGAAAACTGAAGGATTACTCAACTGACTGGAGGATACAAGTTAGTTCTATAGAAAACTATAGCAGCACCAATGAATCTGTAGGTTTATTTTTTTTCCAATAGTTTCTTACAGTATTGTATAGAATTCTATAGGAAATTACACTTGGAAAATATTCATCTACCAATCCTACACAAAACTATAGTACATGTTTTTGAATCTATAGTCATGTAAAAAAAAAAAATACAGAATAATTTCGTTTTCCTGCAGCATTCTTTAGAATCCCACAAACTTCTATAGAAACCTGTACTTTTTCTATAGAACTTTTTCATAAGGGTAGCTATGCCACAGTACCGTGTCAGTCAAGTTACGTGACACATTTTAATAGATTTTTAAATCTTGGGGTATTTTCTCGCGAATACAATGTTTTGAGAAGGATTTAAAGCACAATTATAATAGATTAATTAGTTTGAATATATTTTTAGTCCAAATATATCATCAAATCACACAGTTTGTACAGGGAAGGTATCTTTAATGGTTAATCCAGCCCTGTGTTCTTTGGTAATAGTAGTTATGGAGCCTGTTCAGGGACGCACGTGCTGCGCATGCGCGCACGGATGCGCGTGCATGTGCGTGAATGTGCGTGCACGTGACTTTGACCTTGCACGTGCGTGACCTTGCACTGAATGACCCCGTGACCTAGTTCGTCATGACCTTGCACTGAGTGACCCCTTGCACGTGCAGTGACCTAGTTTGAGAAAGAGAGGGCGCGCGCGCGGGAAGAGAGAGAGAGAGAGAGAGAGAGAGAGAGCAGAAGGGAGAAGAAGAAGAAGAAGAAGGGGAGAGGAGGGGTAAGGGGAGACTACTCTTTTGCATTGATTAAGTTGGCCCTGAAAAGGGCCGTTGGCCTCACTAGAACGTGAGGGTGCGACGCACTTTATGTCGGTTGCGTCTGATGGTCTCCACTAATTCGGGAGGGGGTCTTTTCCTGGGAGGTGTTTTTAATACCTCGTCAGGTAAGACAAAGATATCGTCAGGGGTAATCACGGCAAGAGTATTCCCTCTGAGATACAAGAGCGTATCTACGTTGAGGTTTTCCTCGAGGCGAATGATGGGATCGCCGTCAGCCATTCTGATACTGAGAGAGGGATGGTCCGTCGTTTTATTACCGTAAGGACGAATCCATTTGACGGACGAGTCCATTCGTGGAGTGACGTCATAGGACGAATCCATTTGAGGGTATGACGTCACAGACGAGTCCATGCATGGAGTGACGTCACAGCGCTTAGCATAACGTGATGCAACGTTATACATCGTAGATTGTACGTTGGAGGCTAAAAATAGACGTGATGTAACGTTATACAACGCATGTGCAACGTTATATCACGTGGGGGTGTACGATATCGAACGTTTGATGACGTCACGGCATATGGGGGATAAAAGGGAGAGACGCGATAGGTTTGAACACTTTCACGCTATCATCGAGCCGCGCAAGATGAGTTTTTCATTACGACCTGTCGATAGAAGATACAGTAGATTGTTCCGAACCGAATCGTTATGTGTGGACATAGACTTTTTGGAGGATTGGTCCCACGTTCCGGCCATATATGTACCACAGCAATTACACGACACCTTTGAGGCCATCATTGAGGAAATTCGTCGAACCTTGGACGCTAGAGAAAGTGACTACGTTAGAATCGCCATCAGTCACCCAGGACTCAAATCACCTATCTGGTTACTGTTTCGTGAGCATCGGTTGTTAAAAGCCGAAGACCTTTTACAGAAAGTGGCTGCCGTATTACAGAGTAATGAAGAATTTCGACTGGATCAGCGCATGTCTATGAATATATGTCACGTGTCTCTTCCGGATGGCAGAGGTAGCGGAACAAACGTGAAGAAGAGACACAGTGCTAATTTCGACGAGTATTTGAAGAAAAAGAAATGCCTCGTCACCATCAAGAATGCCGACGAATTATGTTTTCAGCGAGCTATTGTCGTCGCTCGTCACTATGCCAACAAACAGGACACACCTGAATGGGAAAGAGAAAGGAACAGATTACAGAGGAGGGCAGGACCCCAATCGTGGCAGACGAAGAAAACGGAAGCTCTCATCGAGGCCGTGGGTGGAACCAGGGAAGCTTGCACGGGGATGGAAACGTGGGAACTGTATGCCAAGTATTTGGGTCAACAAGGATACCAACTCAACGTTTTCTCTCAAGTCATCTTTGGTAAGGCGATCTATCGCGGAACAAAACACGTCAACGGAACACCAAAACATCTGAACCTGTATTTACACAGCAGACATTATGACGTCATTACCTCCATGCCCGCCTTTGTGGAAAGGTCGTATTTTTGTGAGACCTGTCAGGTGGGATACCATAGTGCCGAGAAACATTCGTTGTAAGAAAGTTGGTCCAGCCTGTCCACCCGATCCCAACACAAAGACGTGTTACCGATGTCATCGTGTATTTATGAGCCGGCAGTGTTTCGACAACCATCTCGCTACCCGTTCCAGAGCCAGCTGTAGTGTATGTCATCGGTGGAAGAAATGTGAAAAATGTCAAAAGGAGTGGGACGTCATCAAAGCCAAGCGAAATTTAGAAGAACATCGATGCGGAGAATACCAGTGCTCCATCTGCCGAGAGTGGCACACGGCCGCAAAACAGTTTTGTTACATTCAACCGCTGAAATCACCCATCGACATGAATGAAGACAGAAAGACCCAAATCGACAAACAGCAGAAAGCAACGCTGACCCGCTTTGTCTTCTTTGACTTTGAATGCCAGCAAGATTCCGGTGAGCACATACCCAACTTATGTGTCCTGCAAACCTGTTGTCACTTTTGCCTCGATAATCAAGAACCCTGCGAGAACTGCGACATGTACTGGAATCACCAACGGGAAATTGTTTTTAAAGGTCAAGACACGCTGGATGATGTGGGAAAATGGTTTTTGCAACTCGCTGCTCACGGTACGGTGGTAGATGGTCGGAAACATGACAGTCACGAATCGAGTCCCGTGATCGCCGTGGCGCACAATTTCAAAGGTTACGACGGACTGCTGATTTTACAGACGCTGCACAAACATTCCGTGGCGCAACCCGAAGTGATTATGAACGGGGGTAAAGCGATGACGATCACTGTCGGTACGGTAAAATTCATCGATTCCCTCAACTTTTTACCGATGGCTTTACGGGACATGCCCAAGACTTTTGGCCTGCAAGAACTCAAGAAAGGTTACTTCCCTCACCACTTTAACAGACCGGAGAATGAAGATTACGTGGGCGCCTATCCTCCCGACACCGATTACGATCCAGATGGTATGAGTGTATCGGAACGAGAGAAGTTTCACAAGTGGTACGAACAACACAGTCACGACGTCTTTGATTTTCGTCAGGAAATTTTGGCTTACTGCCGTAGCGATGTAGATGTCTTGCGCCGATGTTGTGGTGTATTTCGCGAGATATTTCTCATGGACACGGGCATCGATCCCTTCGAAAAAAGCCTGACCCTGGCCTCTGCCTGCAGTCGCGTACTACGCACACACTACCTGAAGAAAGACACCCTCGTCGTCATTCCTCGAGCCCTGATGCAAGAACCGAAACCGGGTAAAGACTGGCATCGCTTCCAGCCTCGACAACAGTCCAACAAAGCCCTTCGATGGTTGGAATGGGAACAACATCGACAGACCATGACCGCTTTCCGAAACCAGACCCCACTACCCAACATTCGACACGCCCGCAACGGTAGTGAATGCCGAGTCGGCCCTTACAGTTTGGATGGTATGGACACGACCACCGGTACAGTGTACGAATTTCACGGGTGTGCCTTTCACGGTTGTCCCAAATGTTTTCCGGGCCCCGTCCAAGACGTTCAACACAAACATCCCTACGACCCCTCTCGTAGTATGAGAGACTTGTACCAGAAGACCCAAGAACGTCACCGTCGACTCCAGGAACAGTACGGTATGCAGACCATCCGTGTCATGTGGGAGTGTGGGATGGAGGAAGAACGACGCCAAGATCCCGAGATGAACGAATTTCTGAGCGGATTGGAAGATCAGCAATGGCCGGCCCCCGAACCTTTGTTGCCCCGTAACGCTTTCTTCGGCGGGAGAACCAATGCCATTCAACTGATGGTCAACGAGTCGGCCGAGGACATGCGCTACATCGACGTGGTGTCTCTCTACCCCTACATTTGCAAGTACGGTACGTTTCCCATCAAGGAACCCACGATCGTCACACAGCCCGATCAAGACCAGTGGCAGCAGTACGAAGGGTTGATCCAGTGTTCGGTTTTGCCGCCTCGTGGCCTGTACCACCCGGTGCTTCCTTTTCGACGCAAACAGAAATTGGTGTTTGCCCTGTGTCGAAGCTGCGTCGACGAACACATGCAACAAGGAGAGATTGCCGAATACCAACCTTGTGATCACACCGATGAACAGCGAGCCTGGGTGGGTACGTTTGTCACCCTAGAACTGAAGAAAGCGGTGGCCCTGGGATACCAAGTATTGAAAGTGTACGAAGTCTGGCACTGGAATGAATTCAGCACCTACGATCCCGAGGCCAAAACAGGAGGTTTATTTACTGGGTACATCAATCACTACCTAAAGAAGAAGATGGAAAGTAGCGGTTATCCCGACACTTGTCACACCGAAGAAGATAAGACCCGCTTCGTGAACGACGTGTACGACACCGAAGGTATTCGCCTGGATCCCGCCTCCATAAAACCCAACAAAGGTATGCGGGCGTTTAGTAAGCTCCAATTGAACACAGCGTGGGGGAAATTCGGACAGAGAGACAACTTTCCCAAGACCGAATACATCACGGAGCCCAGCGACTATTTCGAGAAAATGTTGGACGTGACCCAGACCGTGCGAGATGTCCAGTTGGTCAACGACAATATGGTATTGGTGGAAACACTGAAAAAAGATGAACACGTCGCACCCTGTCCCATCACCAACGTAGTGATCGCGGCCTTTGTCACCGCCCAGGCCCGCTTGAAACTCTATTCCGTCTTGGAAAAGTTGGGAGAACGTGTTTGTTATTTTGACACGGACAGCGTCATCTACCAATACCACTCCACCTCATGGAATCCCCCGGAAGGTTCGAGTTTGGGTCAATGGAAGAACGAGTTGCCCGAGAATGTTACCATTAAGGAATTTGTCAGCGGAGGGCCAAAGAATTACGCGTACAGGCAAAGTGATGGAAAAACTGTCTGCAAAGTCCGGGGATTCACCCTGAATTATCGTGCCTCCCAACAACTCAATTACAACATCATGAAAGAGAATGTACGGCACGTCAATCAAAACGAACCGCTTGTCATCGCCAATCCGTTCAAGATTTTCAGATCACGTGACCGACGTCTCTGGACACGCCCCGAGAACAAAAGATATAAAATCGTGTACGACAAACGTTTTGTTCAATTTAACGACGATGGCCAACCGATCAACACTTACCCCTATGGATACTGACTTTCGTGTGTCAGGGCGATGGCGACCAAACAGGGAAGATGACGAACCGGCGGAAAATACAGATTTGATCGAGAAACTAAGACGACGATGGCTCAACTTTCGGGTCTGCAACTGTTACTTACTGGCGAGAAGACGTCGACGAAGCCTTGAAAAAGTTTTGGCGTGTGGTTCCGGGATTTAAGACGGGGTTGATCAAACGCAAAGACGAGTTTCTCGAACCCAAAGACGAAGAGAATCCCATACGACGGTGGATAGACGAGTTACCGAAGTAAAAGAAACGATGGTCCCTGGATCAAATGGATATCAACGTCATGTCCGGCAAGCTGGGAGAAGGTTGGGAATGTATTGGCAGACATCTAGGAATCAGAGAAGCGCGGATCAGTCAAGCCAAGATGAGTCATCCTAACAACGCGCACATGCAGATTTTCACCGTCTTTAATCAGTGGCGACAAAAACACGGTAATCGAGCCGACCTGGTGACGTTGTTGGAGGCCTGTCACGTGAGTGAAGCCGTCATCGATTGGGAAGAAGTGCAAAAGTACGTGGAAAGCCTGGAAATCATAGACTAGAAACGAACCAATAGAAACGAAGAAAAAGAAAGAACCAATCAAAAGAGAGTGACGTCACGGCCAAGACTATAAGAAGCGAAGTGTCAGAATCAAATTTCATTCTGCTCTCGATGGCTAGTCAAGCTTGTTTCTCTTGTAACAATGTCGGACACTGGTATAGAGACTGCCCTACTCGTTCCCAACAACAGCAACGAAAACCAAGACAAGACAGACCAGCTTATGGCTCCTATGGAAGTTGTTACCTCTGTGGAGAACCAGGACACTGGGCACCCCAGTGTGGAAAACGAACCGAAGCCCAAAAAGCGAAGAGTGACGAAGAAAGAAAAGACACTGTCAAACGAAAGTGTTACGGAGTCAAGAGACCCACCGACGACAATCACAAGTGCCTCAACTGTGGACAGCTCGGCCACGGCCTGCTCGAGTGCCAAGAAGAAATCCAAACAGAAAACAACTTCGAAGCCGTCGCCAGTCGCATGTTCGACAACAACATCGATGTGCCCAGAGACAACACCCGCAGTCAGCGATACTGGTACTGGTGTGGAGAAGCGTTCGAACTCTACAGACGCTACAAAGAGAAAAAGAAAACAGCCGACGAAGCTTTCCAGTCCACCAGTTATTTCCCCGACTACCAGTGAAACCAGTGAAACCAGTGAAACCCCGAAGCCGACCGTTCTCTTGTTGGCGGAGAAGGAAGCAGACAGTTTTTCCCGAGCACTTATCCAATATGCGGGTCCGAGAGATATGACCGAAGTCTTGTCCTATCCCCCCTGTTTCGATATGAGCGAATGGGTACCCGTCGTCGTCACGTTTGCCGAATTGGAAGACTGGCACCCACACGATACGATGCAGAAGTTTTTGGGACATGTGTATTGGATTCCTCGCGTCCTGCGAAACGTACCCTGGCTGCGACAAGAGATCCTGAAGAGACAACGTGATAACTAACATTTTTTCTTTTCCTTTGTACTATAGGCCATGTTTTTTGTATTTGTATTGAATGCCATGCTATGTTTGTATTTTTTGTAAAATAAATTCTGTTCTTGTTTCACTCCATGTCTGTTGTTCTGTGGTGGGCGCGAAGGTATAAAAGGCAGGGGAAAAGGGTAGGGGGGAAACAGTGCAAGATGGATGTGGCGTTCAAACACCCCTTTACCATGTTAGTCAGCGGTCCAACGGGTGTTGGAAAGACGGTCTTTGTACAGAAATTTCTCCAAGCGTCCCTGTTCGACATCCCTCCCCAGCGCATCGTGTGGGCCTATGGGGAATGGCAAGAGAGTTACGATCGCTTTCCTTACACTTACGTCAAAGGTTTGACAGACATTGACGACGTGATGGAGCAAGTCAAGGGTCCACAAGTCTTGGTCGTGGACGATTTGATGGGAGAAGACACGGAGATATTGCAAAAGTGGTTCACGAAAAAGAGTCATCACCACGACACGAGTGTCATTTACATTGTGCAAAACTTGTTCGACAAGCAACAGCGTACCATCAGCCTGAATGCCCATTACTTGGTCTTGTTCAAGAATCCCCGAGACGCCTCACAAATTGGCGTGTTGGCCCGTCAGATGTACCCCTCCCACTCCAAGTATATGCAAGAAGCTTATGCCGATGCGACGAGTACCCCTCGCAGTTACTTACTCATTGATTTGAAACCCGATACGCCCGAAGCTTTGCGTTTGAGATCCAACATTTTACCCCAAGAGGAACCACCCATCGCCTACGTTCAAAAGGTATAAAAGGGGGACCTGTCACTCGACTTGATTCTGTTAGTCACGATGGCTCGTACGAAGAATACGCAGCGGAAACATCCGCCTCCGACCCTTCCCAGAGCGACGTTCCCGACCCTGGCACCGGACCTTCGTGATCCCACGGTACGAAGGCAGACTCGTCCGAGAATGAGGGCACCCACAACACAATGGCTGCCCTCGTTGACACCACCTGGGAGCCCCATGTCTCCCTTACCGGCCACGCCACCACGTCTCACCTTACCGGTCACACCTCCACGCCACACAAGATCCCCTTCTCGGTCTCCCTCGCCGATCATTCGTCGACCCCGAAGAGAAAAGAAGAGTTCTATGAAAGGATTGAAGTCCTTTATTCGCAAGTTACAACATCTGACTCCCGATATGGCTTATGGACAGTTGGTCAAGAATACGGGTAGGGCACGTCTTGGATTGTTGCAGTGGTTCAAGTTGGCGGCCAACCATTTGTTGAATGGTAACATTCAACCACTGCATGCCCAGCACAAGAAATGGGTGGAACGAAATCGACAAGTGTTGAGCCAACTGACCGAGAGAAACATGCCGACGGCCGAAAAACTCTCTCTGATCATGAAACCTGGAGGACGTGGGTTCTTCGGGGGTGTGTTGATTCGTATCTTGCTGCGATGGAAGGAAAGACTGCAAGAGGAAAGAAACAAGAAACGAAATAAATTCGTTCGACGGAACGTTCAGCGCGGAAGGGGTCTGAGTCCCGAGGAGTTGAAACAATATCAAGCATTGCTTCGCAAATTGACTAATCCACGAACATCACCCGTCGTCAAACAGCGACTTCTCAATCAACAAGGTGGTGCCATCGGTGCATTGCTCGCTATGGCCCTCCCAGCTTTAGCCCCTTTGGTATCTAAACTATTGGGAGGACAACAAGGTGGTAAACATCCCTTCATAAGAAGGAGCGAAAGAGCGAACGCTATGGCCGCCGAGTTATCTAGATTATTTGGGGGATAAGGGAAAAGGTATAAAAAGGGAACCGGTGAACGGCCCCGAGCTCAGTCATGGACACACTGCGGTACCTGTTGAACACTGCACCCAAAGACCGACCACTTCTGCTCGAGGCTCAACCCATCGTCGACGGTGTGTGTGAGTGTATTGGAAACCTGATTCGCGGCAACGTTCCTGTGACCAAGAACGTGGTCAAACGTTTGAAAAAGGACGCCCCCTTGTTACGACGTTTGGGCACGTCTAAAACACCTTGGAAGACCCGTCGGCGACTTCTGAAGCAACAAAAAGGGGGATTTTTCAAGCGGTTGGCCCGGTCCTTTCCGAAAGATGAAATTCGCCAAGAAAATGAAACTGGTGCCCTTCGACGGTCCCACCGACGTCAAACCCATCGAAGTCAGACAAGTGGAACCCGCATACGATCGAGATCCACTGGAACAGGTCGTCGAAAATGTTTACCAAGACATGCAACACGTGCTAAACGATCCCACACTAACCGACGAAAATAAAATGCAACGATACGGACAATTGTTACAACGTTTTCAAACGATGCAAAGGAAAAGAAAGCAGGTCATTCCCTTGTCGGACGAGAACAAAACGAAGAAGAAGCAACCGTGGTCTCGGAGGCCCCCATCCTGGAGTCGGTCCCCCGGGTCTTTCAACATCGAGCTCGCCTTTTGTTGAAACACCTGAAGGAGAAAACACCTTGGTCGTGGAACGAGAACTTGGAATTGGTTCGGAATGGCGTACCCGTACCCGGCACCAATGCCATCGACATCGTGAATGATTTGGTTCGTCGGCGAAAGAATACTCAGGCTCCACTGGGATGGTTTGGCCTGATGCAAAGTTTGAAAGTCACGAACGTACCGCGCGAAGCCATTGGCAATCAAGAACGATGGAACGTGTTGTCCACGCCACCCACACGGACTCCCGTTCCGCCGCGACGCCCGAGAAAGAAGAAAATCTCAAGTACCGATACCCCGACTACGAGTACACCTACTGGGCGAGTCAGATCTACATCTACCAAGCGAGCCCGATGGCTCCCCTTGCAAAAACTATAAATAGCCTGATCACATGGAAACCGACAGAAACATGGAACGAAAGCTGAAGAAAGTCTATTACGACCCGAAACACCCGGCCGCTTTTGGTGGAGCCCTGGGTCTCCACAAAGCTACCGGTGTGCCCTTGGACAAAGTCAAAACATGGTTGAAACAACAAAGGCCGTACACCTTGCACAAACCACTGAAAAAGAAATTTTCTCGGACTCCCACCGTGGTGGCCGGCATAGATCATCAGTGGCAAGCCGATTTGAGCGATATGTCGGCCTTGGCCAAACAGAATGAGGGATACAGGTACTTGCTGTGTGTCATCGACGTGTTTTCCAAGTACGCTTGGGTGTTGCCCCTCAAAAACAAGACGGGAGATAGTTTGGTGGACGCCTTTCGTCGCATCTTTCAAAGTCGACAACCCCAGCGACTTCAGACGGACAAAGGCACCGAATTCCTCAATCGAAAAATGCAAGCTTACCTGAAAAAGAAAAAAATTCATTTTTTCGTGACACACAACGTCGAAACCAAGGCCAGTGTGGTGGAACGATTTCAGCGGACACTGAAAGAGCGCATGTGGCGATACTTTACTCATCGACAAACACAACGGTACATTGACGTGCTAGATGAATTGGTTCGGGCTTACAACGCCAGACGACATCGGACCATCGGTATGGCACCCCAAGACGTTCGTCCTGAACACGAATGGATGTTGACAACACCTCCACGCCCCCGCAAAAAGAAAAAGAGAGCCATGGACGTCGGTACGACCGTACGTTTGGCTTTACCGAAACACGGTGCCTTCGACAAAGGTTACTGGCCGAACTGGACTCTGGAAACGTTTAACGTCGCACCCAACGTTGGTCCCGGTTACAAGCTGTTGGACGAAAGAGGCGAACCCATACAAGGCACCTTCTATCCCGAAGAATTGCAAGCGGTTCAAGTCAACGACGACGAGATCTTTCCCATCGAAAGAGTACTCGAAAGAAAAAAAGACAAAGTGTTGGTGAAATGGTTGGGTTATCCGGCGAGTTTTAATTCGTGGATCGACAGGGCCAGTCTCCAAAACGTATAAATAGGAGTGAGAGACGCTCACTTCAGTCAACATGCAAGACGAAACCACGTCCACATCCGCGACATCCCACAATTGGTCACTCTTGGGAAAACGTGTGCCCCAAGCGGAAATCGTCTTTTTCTGTCAAGTGATTTTAGTGTACGTCGTGGCAGGTGTTTCCTTGTCCCAATTGGCTTTCAAACCCGACGGATCACAGACCACGTTGTGGACGGCCTTGCTCTCCAGTACCCTGGGTTACCTGTTACCTTCTCCGACCTTGAAAACCAAACACAATGAACAACGATCGACCCTTTTACCTCACGCTCCCTAGTGACAGTTCCATGTCGTGGTATCCCGACAACACCGTGTCCACGTATCAAACACACCTGGATCCGCCCCTTCTCGTCGATCATCGGGAATGGGAAGTGGGACTGTCCATGATCACGTTACCTGACCAATGGAACAACATCGATCACCGACACAATACGATCGGCTTACGCGTTCATTCTTGGTCGCCCTCGAGCGAAGAACCCGAAGTAAAGGTATGCCGGGAACACCACAGCATCGATCCCTCGTATTGTTTCAAGGGTGTCCAGGGCGAAGAGGCCAAGGGATCGATCGAAATGGAAACACACATCAAGAGTGACAACTACGAGTCGCTCAAACATATCCTGGATGTCCTGAACACTAGACTGGATGATTTGTGGAATCTGGCTCCCATCTACAATCATTTGGCCAATCAACCCGTCCGCTTGGATCCCAACAACAAGGAAATGACCGACCACGAGAAGAAACAGCAGAGCGATTACGAAACTCGAGAGATAATGCGTCAAGGGGCCGTGCAAAGAGGTTCCTTCGTTTCTTTCAAGAAAGACCACACCAACGATAAAGTGTATCTGAAAATCAATCACGTGCAGACGCTTTTCTACTTGGACGTATTGCCGAGAATCGAAGTTCGTCTGCGGGGACCCATCGTGTCCATGTTGGGATGGTCGGGAAACGAAATGATGATTCCCCTGCAGTCCATAATAATGACCGGCGACGATGGCCAAAGTCTCCTGCCTTACTACGCTCACCACACCCCAAATCTTCAAATCCATTACGATCTGTTTTACGTGTACACGGACATTATTGCACCTCAGATTGTGGGCGACATGCAGGCTCCCCTGTTGGACGTGATTCCCAGTCGACGATTGTATCATCGTCCCGCCAGGATTCAATACTTACCACTGAAGTACAGTCGACTAAACTCCATTGGTCTCTATATAAGGAACGGAACGGGAAACGCCGTGCCATTTCTCGACGGTAAGGTGGTGGTCCAACTTCATTTCCGTCGCCGACGATGATTCAAGTGTACAAAAGTGGAGTGCTCAGACAGCGAGGGGCCGGACTGGTAGTGTACAGAGGGGGAATTCTGCGACAACGGGGTGCCGGGCGATGGTCGGGATTGTTGAATGCCGTCAAATCCGTGGGAAAGACTCTGTGGTCGGCCGGCAAAGCGGCCGTGAAAAAGAATGTGGCCCAAGTGTTACCCAAAGTGGGACAGAGCGTGCTCGACGCCGTCAGCGGTCGGGAAAAATGGAACTGGAAGAAAGTCGCTCAGGACACGCTTCGGCCCGCGGTGTCCAACACGATGTCCGACACACTCAAGAACGTGGTCGCCCACCTGGAACCTATAAAAGACCCCTCGCAATCCCCGTCCACTTCACATCGTCCAAAGAGGAAGAAGAAGACACAGGTCACTTCTCACAAACGACGCAAATTAGATATCTTCGATCATGGCTACGCAGGTAATGCGCAATGATTCCTGTCCCTGTGCGCGAGACGAATTGCAGAATTTGTTCAGCGTACCCGACACGCAGACGGCCATACACAAAGTGACCAATATCAGAAAGTATCCGTTGACACCCGACTTGAACCACGACGGACCCATCGAATTTCATATTTCCAATCACACCAAAGATTACATGGATTTGGCCAACATGACGCTGCACCTGGCCCTGAAGGTGACCAAGAACGACGGGAGTGACCTGGATGCGGACAGTCAAGTCGCACCCGTTAACAACCTGTTTCATTCGTTGTTCAAAGACGTCAAATTACGCTTGGGAACAGCTGCCGAAACCTTGGTCACCACTTCTCTGCCAAACTATGCCTACCGGGCTTACTTGGAGAATTTGTTGAGTTTCGGTAAGGGAGCCAAGAACGATCACCTGTCGAAACAAGTCATGTGGGAAAAAGACACAGCCGGTCAGTTCGATTCCACGAGATCCGTCGCCACCACGGTGGACGGTGTACGACAGGCGCCGAGTAACAAAGGATTGGAACAACGTCAGAAAGTCATCGCTGGCAGTCGCACCTTTGAACTGCAGTCACGTCTACACTTGGACATGTGTCTACAAGATCGGTATCTGCTTAGCGGTGTGGACGTGCGATTGAAATTGGAAAAACAATCCCCGAAATTTTTTCTGATGTACGGCGAAGGCAACGATGCAGAAGACTACAAAGTCGAATTCACCAAAGCCTACCTGAATATCCCGTTCGTCACACTGAATCCCAGTACCTGGACACGCATCGAACAGCAACTTCTATCGTCCAATGCCAAGTATCCGGTGAATCGCGTGGTGGTCCGAGACATGGTCATTCCCGACAACCGCACTCATCACATCCTAGGTAATCTGTTCGACAAGGAAATCTTGCCGAAGAGACTGATCGTGGGGTTGGTGCGCAATACGGCCTATGACGGAAGAAAAAACAGAAATCCGTTCCATTTCGAACACAATCAATTGGAAAATATCAAGCTGACCAAGCACGGGGAAATCGTGAGCGAATACGACGTGAACTTTCCCCAGCGACAAGCCATCGCACCCTACCTGGATTTGATGAAAAGGGTGGCCGTCTTAAACACCAGAGAAGACCTGGACCTCCCTTTCCACGACTATATTAATGGGTACAATCTGTATTGTTTTGATTTGACCAACGACCACGGAGCCGACGGTAACTACTTTCATGTGAAAGAGACAGGTGAACTGAATTTGGAACTCAAGTTCGGTGCGGCCCCGACAAATCACCTCAGTCTTGTTCTGTTTGCCGAATACGACAATGTCTTGGAAATCGACCACTTACGGAAAATCATCACCGATTGGTGAGGCTCTCTCCAACCGACAACTGACACGAGCTTTAAAAAAACATCTCCCCGCTCCCATTTTCGGAGGCGTGTGGGCTCGTAATCACCTGGATATACTGCACCCGACCTCGTACCCCAAAGCCTACGTCATCAACACGGACGACGAAGACCAACCGGGCAAACATTGGACCGTGTTTGTGTGTGAAGGGCCAAATCACGTCACCTTCTTTGATTCCTATGGTTGCCCCCCTGATATCTATGGAGACGCCTTTCGACGTTTCGTTCAAGATCAACGACTCGACTACCAACCCAGATGGATTCAAGGACTCGACAGTGTCGTGTGCGGACATTATTGCTTGTATTTTCTGTGTCATCGATTTCACGTTCCTTCCCCATATCCCCTTTCCGTTTTCGGTCGCGTGTATCGTGTAAACGATATACTCGTCGAACAATGGGCTAGGGATCATTTTCCCAACTTGCAACAGGAACAGAAGAAGGGTCAACGATGTCGATGCTTTTTTGCTCTGTAAATATGTTTTTTGTAAGTTTGATTTGTCATGATAAAAAGTTTTGTTCAATAAAATGTCGACAACATATCACGTGTCTGTTTTTTTTCGTGACGTCATGGTTTTTTGTGACGTCATGCTATTCTGATTGGTGAAAAATGGTATCGTCCCAACACCTTAGACTCGTCCCGTCCCGAGCTATAAATAGGAGTGTCAAAGCCAGAGATGTCATTAGCAAAATGGATCGAATTCCAAACGATAAGAGATTTTGTAAGACTTGTGGGGGGTATTACCCAATGTTTAGGGGTAATCGGCCGGATGTCGATTACCTTGTCTGCTACTGGTGTGGCGTAGATGTTTCCAATACCTATCATAAGAGGTCGAAACATCATCTCAAATGCCAGAAGCGGCCAAGGTATTTGGCGGAAAAACCGAAGTGTTCCTGTTAAGGAACCCTCACGTTCTAGTGAGGACAACGGCCCTTTTCAGGGCCAACTTATGCAATGTAAAAAGAGTTGTCTCCCCTTCTTTTGGTCTTCCTTCCCCTCCTCTCCCCCTTCTTCTTCTTCTTCTTCTTCTTCTTCTCTCTTCTTCTGCTCTCTCTCTCTCTCTCTCTCTCTCTCTCTCTCTTCCTGCGCGCGCGCCCTCTCTTTCTCAAACTAGGTCACTGCACGTGCAAGGGGTCACTCAGTGCAAGGTCATGACGAACTAGGTCACGGGGTCATTCAGTGCAAGGTCACACACGTGCAAGGTCAAGGTCACGTGCACGCACATTCACGCACATGCACGCGCATCCGTGCGCGCATGCGCAGCACGTGCGTCCCTGAACAGGCTCCATAACTACTGTAATCATAGATTCTGGTAAAAGTAGTATATTAAAAACGGAATAATATGTTGATGAATTTAATTGAAAATATTTACACGACATGCACGATTATTCAAAGTCCCTACCGATTTTAATGATAAAACGTAAACTGAACTTTGACACGCTGTAGTTTCTGGGCTCAAGCCTTCAAGGTCAATATTCGATAATGCATAAACATGAATTCTCACTTATTTCAAATCATCAAAAAACTATTTTCTTGAAGTATGATCTGTTTAATTTCAATGATGACAATAATGATGATAACGATTACAATTACGCTTACGCTTAAAGATACATTATGGGAGATTTTTTATAGAGAATTGGCCATTCTTGCTATAACAGTTCAAAAGAAGATGATGAAAGAAGAATATATTGAAAATTTCGGTCAAATTACTTTATTCTGAACATAGTTATCATCATTGTAATATTTGACTAGAAATGGTAGTGAAATGTGCTTTCACCTTGGCCGACCGTTTGATTGACAGGCGTTAACTCCACCTACATATCTCGATTATCAAGTAAAGTTTTCAATGGCATGCGGAAACGCGGCCTCGCTAAGTACACTCTATCATTTAGCCTCGATCTAACTGACGTATTCTCATCAGGATGCGCCATATTTCAATTAATTGATAAGTGAAATCCTATTTAAATCCGAGCTGTAGCCGAGCCATCCGTGGGTCTACAGAGTTGATTTTGGGCTTGTTGTTTAAATAAAGATCTAATTTATAATTTCTATAACATCTGAAGCCTAAATTAAGACTTGCAATAATCAGATTTTGCTCTTGCATAATGTATGTTTAACTGAAAAATATAAGAAATTAAAGAATATTCAGTAATTGAGTTTTAAACTGACAAAATAAGTCTTTCTATTCTTCAAAACGTTCATAGTCGCTTCATTAAATATTCCGATTCCTGCTTGAAAAGTCTACTTTCTATTTAAATCTGCATGTGCTGTAAATGACAACAATCTATGGTCTGGGTCCAAGTGACTAATTAAATACGATTTCTGACAATGTATACAATGACACATGCTAAATTATTGTTCAAAAAGTTATTGGGGCATGTTTGCATTTATAATTACCGAATTGTTGACGACAACGTCCTATTTTCTCGAATTAATCTTGAAAAGTTGCAAACATCATATATTCGTCATACGCTGACTTCATTTTCTAATAGTAAGTGCAGGGGGACTGCACCACACAAAATTTACACAAAAACAAATACACGGACAGGACATCATTCTCGGGAAAACACAAACATACAGACAATTAAAAAAAAAGTGAATGGATCCGGGGGGCTAGGCGTAAGCGTCCACTGCGCTGTACAGCCCGGGTCTGTAGTGACACAGACTTCGATAACTCACACGATAAAGTAAAAAGGGAAATCTCATAAGACAATAAATAACTAACTAAGGGAAGTCTCACAATATGACTAATAGTAATAGCGCTTAACAAATTGACCGATCACTATAAGTTCAATATAGCCAAACGTAACACACGCATTCCACGACAAGCTTGCAATAAAAGGCAGTACAAAACGATAAATATAGTACACACAAAGAATAGTCTTTTCCGAAATACAAGTATACGAATTAATAACTATTCAGTTGTTGATGACTCGTTGAGATTTTTTTCTATGCTTCATGATGAGATAAGAAAGTTAAAAAGAAAACAAATGTAGAAAAACAAACATAAATATCAATTTATTAAAATAACACTTTAATATTAAAACAAACACTATTATCAATTTATTAAAACAACACTGTATTATTCAAAAACATTGGTCGGAGTGGTCTTCTATCTTGGTCCGAGTGGTCTTCTATCTTGGTCCGAGTGATCTTCTATCTTGGTCCGAGTGATCTTCTGCCTTGGTACGAGTGAGATACGGTCTTGGTCCGAGTGGTCTTCTATCTTGGTCCGAGTGGTCTATTAACTGATCCGGCCGGTTTTGGTCCGAGTGGTATTTGGCCTGAGTTGTCATGCATTCATTTGTTTTGGGTTTTCAATGTTAACGTTCTCTTGTTTATCCAAATTCGGAATTTTTGTACCGAAACGAATGAAAACTCACTACGATTCGGGTCTATTCGTTTATTTCGTAATTTGCAACCTGACAAAATCTGCCCCAAGATGCAATTGAATCTGAGGTCTCCTAGCATTCGCAACACAGCTTTTTTTTTGAATGGCCATTCCCGTGTACATGTGCCTAAAGTGTGCAGCACAATTTGGTTTAAACATGTGTGCATTTATATTTCTGTAAACCTATAGACAAATAGGTCTATTGATATTGGTATTCATATGTGAACATGCCTTTGTAAATTTAAATTCAGTAGTGTTTTGTAAAATTTGCCTTGTGAAAATTAACCGATTGGTTTAAAGAAAACAGTTTAAAATGAATTGTTAAAATACTGGCAGAAGTCAGTCCGCTGGGACGGGGCGCGATCCTCATTAATCTTTATCTAAATGACTTAATACGGTTTCCGGCCATTTGTTGTGAAGCATGGCAGAAATCGAACACCAAGGATTAAAGTCATCTCGATAATTTTTAAATGTACTTTCTAAACTCGTCAAAGAGGACTTCCAAAACATGGATCAGTGTTGAATTAAGATTCAGATCAGAATTAAATTTCGTTAGGATATCAATGACGAATCATTTTCAGTTATGATTAGAGATTCAAACGGTGTGATTTACCATAAGCAAAGTTTTTAGTATTTGTGTTTTTGAAAAAAAAATCATTTCATTTATCAGTTTTCATATCAAGATCATTAATGCGCCACACTGGGGCAGTAATTAATTTATCGATCAAGCCCAAAGCCTGGCACTCTATGATATAGCAAGGTTTTAATATCTAAAAATATGTTCTGGGTTAATCTGTTTTCTCTTCCAAATCACCCAGAAAATATATTATGCTTAGCCATACGATTTAAACTGGCGGCCCTGTGGAAAAGATTATTGGCGTTAACGACAATTGTGAAATATTAAGGGACTTGAGATATAACTTAAAACGTAAATAAAAACCCGACTTTTCCTCCCCACCCTATGTAAAGGCTTTAAAGAAACAATCGGACACACCCAGATCCGTTTCACAAAATGAAAAATCGGTTTTAAACGTTTGGGCCAAATTCGTTTTATAATACAGTTCCTAAAATTTCTTTAATTCAGTCGCACTTTTATCGGCCAAACCATTTCATAGATGAAGACGGCAAACGAACTGATTTATATTTAAGTGAATGTTTCGCTCTGAATCTGATAAACTGACCAGATGCATCGTTTGTTCGTTCCTGGAGTATTACGTCCACTTCCACCTAAGGTGGCATCGCAAACAAACCAGATGCATGGATGTAATTTAGTTTTATCCCAGCTACACTTAAGAATAACCAACCAATCACAGATAACCTGATAAACAACCTTTTCAGAAGAAGACAGTCTTCAAAACTGAAAGACTTCAATCAGTTTTCCTATTCAATTATACGAGTAATATTGAGAACTAAACCCACATAAAGACTAAAACATATCCACCATAATCCTAACAATACAATTCTAGATGCATACAATATATAATCCACCACCAAAACATTTATACAAATTTATATTGGCTTAAAAACAAAACTATACTTATTCAAAAGGTTCATTCCCATATCGCCGACTCACCGAGTTTTAGGGGAAAAATTTTGGTCGACGTTATGGGAATGAGTGGCCAAGAACAATAGACCCAAGCTGAAGGATAAACCTCATTAAGCAGATAATTTTGGGAGCATTTATTTTTTTTTTTAATTTATAATACATAACATAACACAATTTTAAATTTTTGCACGCAGTCCAACATAGTCCAAAAATTCTAATAAATTCAGTCTTCCTTGTTCATATCTATAACATCGTTATGCACTCTAAGGAGTGCGGTTTCAGTGTTATGCCCCTCTCGATAAGCAGACTGGAATTTACCGACCAGTGAGTTTCGATTGAGATAATCTATTATTTGAGATAAAATGATCTTTTCAAGCAATTTTGCTAAAAATGAAATATTTGACACTGGTCTATAACTTTTGAGTGCATTACGGTCAAGACTTGTTTTTTTAATCAGAGGTCTTACAATGGCCTCCTTACAATCATCCGAAAATACCAGAGGAGAGCACATCATTTATAATAATCGTCAAAGCTGGTGCTATTTCATCCAGACACTCTTTTAGTAGTTTTGTAGGAATTGGGTCCAGAGCACATGACTTACACTTCATTCGACACACCACTGATATTACATCATCAACATTCAATGGCTCAAAAGCAGAGAAATTACACTGGGGTGGGACATTAAAGTCAATAATGGTCTGTGGTGAAAATCAATTTCAGTGAACTATATTAATAATGACTGGTCCCTGCCTCATTAACGCTTTTAATCCGTTTTAATCCAATCAAAGGGTGCCGCGGTCGACTTTCCAAAACTCGGTGAGTCGGCGATATGGGAAGACCCCATTCAAAACACCAACTAATAAAGACACGACCAGGCCATTCATTAACAACTTACAATTGACAGAGTCTCAAAACACAACCCTGTTACAATTCGCATTGTGACGGCTTCGTTAGATCATTAACCCTTTCGTGGCCGATGGGTCAGAAATTGGCTGAACACCATAAAAAGACAATAATGGTGGATTTTAACGAAATTGCTTTGCAGGGGACAGTATTTAGTGGTTCGGAGATGATGAAAAACTGGGCCTGTGTACATTTTGTTGTGCACGTAAAAGAACCCTTGGCAGCTGGACGTCGAAAAAGAGTAAAAGAAAACGCCGCTGGCCGAACAAAATCTCCCTCGTAAGATGGCTGTATAAATTACAGTGTAGCGGTTATTATTTTAAAATATCTCCAATAATATTCATCCAAACGTTACCATTTTTCGATATGACAAGTACCATATATAAATATATTTAATACTCGTATGACATTGAATGATATCAATAACAGAAACAACAAATGCTATATTTCGGTTCTACATTTTATATTAAAAACTGCTACATATAGGTTACATGGTTACAAGCATTATAATAAAGTCATTCTCTCAAACTCCATCCAGCCAAACTCGGCGAGTCTGCTGATAGAGAAACGCTACATCCTCTCCCTTCAAGAACTACATGGCTGTCTGCCATAGCGTCCAAATCCAGTTACTTGTTTATGCCGAGATTTCCGCTACTAATTATTCAATTGGCCAAATATTACGTAATTTTAATCATGTGGTTGGTCATGCCTCATGCCTTGCATACCAATAGGGTCTCATTACCAAATTTGGTCAACAGGTCACATGCCATTAAGATGACGTATGATAAATGTGTTTATTAACCTATAGTTCAATTCATGTATCATATCAGCACAGATTTCCCTTCTGTTTTCCTCACAATATTTCATAACCAATTTAATTTGCGTTTTAAATAAACTCATACCATAACTAATATACTGACAATGGAGAATAGAAATAAAACATATGTAATTATCAAATTATAACTCATATTCTCTGGTGCACTTATATTCGTCTAATACAATTTCGCATAAATTATCAAATAGTATCACAGTATATATAACATTAGGACTCAAAGTATTTTTGGTGTAAAAGTGTAAGGGTCTATCTACCTAATTTTATGTATGGGTCCAAGTTTTCTTCTAGTGACCTCAGCCCTGTCGTGGAGAGTGGATATAGAGATCAGTTGATTTCTTCTTTTTTTTTAAAAAAAAAAATGTAGTTTTCGTTGCTTTAATTACGCATGTAATAACTTTGTTTTGGATAATTTATTCTTCTTCAGGACGAAAAACATTGACCTGTAGAATCATAAGAATCATTGAAAAAAACATTGCATTTTTCAGCTATTTTGGTGACCATTATTTAATTCTGGCAACCATTTTTTTTTATCAGTATGTGAATTTCCCGAAAGTTTTAAATCAGAGGTTAGGTTACGATCTTGATAGCCTACATGAAGAACACATTATGCTCTGAAACCAACAGAAGTTAAGGGTCTATTTAATCATTGGAAATTAATTGACCCCTGCTCCTATGATTGTGATTGAGGGTGACAACTGATCTTGATATTTTGTTAATACGGTTACGTGCAATCATGTTTATTCCGATAGGAACATATTAATTTCAATGTTTTCTTCTCATAAGTCAACAAAATTTCGAAATCTCACAAAATATTCAAGTTTTATTATTTTTCAACATTTCAACAATAAATCATCTATAACATCTTTCAACATCTGATAATTATAAATTTCTTCTGGCAGAAAGACTGAGTGAATGAGATTCGCTGTAAAATAAAACAATAGAAACATTTTTAAGTAGCCTATCACAAATCAAAAGAGTTTCATGGATTATTTATCGTCAATAGGCCTACAATATGTAGTTATCTCTCTTGAATCAATATTTCTCAACTTTTTGTCTGTTATTCTATAGCAAAACGAAGCTTTTATACCTTAATTCTAAAAAGGAATGGTCTAAATGGATGAGCATATTTAACCGGTGACTTTTCCTGAACTCAAAACCTAGGCTATACATCTATTATATAAATTTCTACAATTTTCAATATCTCTCAACAGTGTTGTGCCTTGATTTCCCAAAAATTCAATACGACTGTGTTGCTAAGCAACATCACACGGTTCTGGTTCTAGCCTACTAACATTGCGCAAATAATTTTTTTTATATACCGGTATAATGCATAATGATGACAGCAATATTCAAAAATAGTATAATCTGATTCGAAAGATGAATATTTACAAATGACCAATCAAACAAATCAAGCTAAATTGTATTTTATTTTAATAATTGTCAGGGAAATACGTCGATCTGGCCTTCAAATAATCTTAAACAATCACGTATGGTGTGTGTATGAAATAATTAGTACTGGGTATTTATGTTGTTTTTTCCAACACATTATTAGGTCCAACACATATTTAAACGAAGAAATTTACCTAGCAAAGATTTGGGGTTATTTTTGGACATTGCACTGGTCCTGTCTCGAAACTCCAAGGGGGATCCGACAGTCAGTGCTCTCTATTTAGATACAATTAAGTATATGACCCCAGAATGATAACAAATCAAGAAAGCAGTGATTTTCTAGACTGAAAATATACATTTTTAAAAATGGCTGATCTGATCAGCGATAACTTGTCAATTATTGAAAAATAGCACGTGGCGTCAATGTTTTTAACATTCTAATTCAATTACGTCTTTTGGCAAACGACCGTCGTCAAGTGACGTCATTCAGCAGACGACAGTCAACAAGAGATTTCATTTAGCAGAAGAATGTTGTGAAGACAGGTTGACTCAGTTGCAGAATTTTTTTTCTTTCTTGTACATAATCTTGTACATGGAAATGTGGTCATATTACCGATCGGCTATCAATCCGTCCGTCGTCCACAATTTAGTGAAACGATGAAGTCTATTTAATTACTTCAAGACTTAGACTAGAGTTATGGTCGGTGTTACACATTAGGCCTATATCTATATGGTTGAACCTTGTCGTCAAGTGACGTCATTCAGCAGACGACAGTCAACAAGAGATTTCATTTAGCAGAAGAATGTTGTGAAGACAGGTTGACTCAGTTGCAGAATTTTTTTCTTTCTTGTACATAATCTTGTACATGGAAATGTGGTCATATTACCGATCGGCTATCAATCCGTCCGTCGTCCACAATTTAGTGAAACGATGAAGTCTATTTAATTACTTCAAGACTTAGACTAGAGTTATGGTCGGTGTTACACATTAGGCCTATATCTATATGGTTGAACCTTGTGAAAGCTGTAACGACTAAAGTATGTTTAATACATAGGTACGGTAGCCTTTATTTATAATCACTTGGTTTGATTACAATCTGTTCTGTGTCTTGTCAGAGTGGGGTTGTCTTCTGGGCTTTTATCAAATCTGGTCGTATATATATTGTCGTCACCCCAACGTGCGAATTCGCCTCCCGTGCGCCCCCTCCTGCCTGTGGTCTCTGGATCCGCTCTTTTGTTTCGTTGTCTGGCAGCCTATCTTTGTTTAAATAGTACGGTTCAGCACTTACTAGGACTAATATATGTTTCTATTACAGATACGGATGATACAGATCACTTACTAATAGATGAAGAAAGCAAAGGGATGACAATTCCAGGTATGTCATTACGTTTTAGCCATTTTAATTTTAATTAATAATTAAAGAAATGGCAAGTAAGTGTGAATTTAGGGGTGGGGCAAACGTAGCGCCCCCCCCCCCCCCCGCCACTATGTCGATCCAGTGGACGCACTTTAAAACAGATTCTTGTCTCACTCAGGTCACTGGAAAAATGGTATTCCGGGTTTCTAGTTTTCGAAATTTTCCGCAATGGTCGCTGGATCCGCCCTTGGTGTGCGTATGTTTCGTTGTCTGGCAACCCATCTTTGTTCACATGGTACGGTTCTTCTGTACTTACTAATATATCTTTCTTAGGAGGGGGTGCTCCTACGACTTCGCCGCGTGCGCCCCCTCCTGTCCATGGTCCCTGGATCCGCCCTTGGTGTGAGTTTGTTTCATTGTCTGGCAACCTATCTTTGTTCTGTACTTACTAATATATATGTTTCTATTACAGATACTGATGAAGAAAGCAAAGGGATGACAATTCCAGGTATGTCATTACGTTTTAGCCATTTTAATTAAAAAATAAAGAAATGGCAAGTAATTTTCTAGTTGAAGTGTTTTTAAGCCAGGGGTTGTATATCTTTCACATGTTGTGACAAACCATGGTCAAGGGTTATAAATATAATTAAAATAACTCAGGTGTATATCCTACTCGAAATTACCCCACCTGTACGTTCAGACAACAAAGATAACCTAGTTTAAAGATGGCCAGGGTTTTTAACCACCATCAGAACGATATATATGAACAGGTAATCAACTAGTATGAATATTATATAATTTCAGATGATGTTAAATATAGTCAGACATCTATACAAAACAATATGGCCACCACCATCACATCAACAACTCCATTATTAAACCAACCATTTGTTACACAAGATGTAATAACAACTAACTATAATAAAACAACCGACAACAATAAAATGGACTGGGAATCAATACGTCAAACTTGTCGATATGGTACACTTGATGACGTCAACACTTTAATACATCAAAATATCAATTTAAATATTCCTGTCGGTGATGATAATAATAGGACACCAGTATTTTATTGTGTATCGTCTGACATACAGCCGTTAGATAAGATACAATTACTCTACTCTGCTGGTGCCATGTTACATGTAAAGAGTCGTTATGGTTATAGTTTATTACACTGGGCGTGTTGGCGTGGTACAATAGACTGTGTAAAATATTTATTGGAACAAGGACTTGATACAAATGATAGGAATGATGCTAATATGACACCAGTATTTTATTGTGTATTGTCTGACAAACAGCCGTTAGATAAGATACAATTACTCTACTCTGCTGGTGCCATGTTAGATGTTAAGAGTGATCTTGGTAGTAGTTTATTAGAATATGCTCGTCGGTGGGGTAGAAAAGAATGTGTATCATATTTACGTGAATTAGGCCTTGATAAAAGAATATAAATGTCAAGTGTCGTGATTATGGTAGTTTATTAGACTGGACTCGTCGGTGGCGTAAATCAAAATGTGTATCATATTTATTTTAAATAGGCCTTGATAAATAGAATATAAATAATCATACAACATCTTTATTTTACTTGTTAATAATTCTGTTAGAACTAAATGATGAAGATGTTTTATTTTGATGTAAATTTAAAGATTTGTTATAAACCATTTTCTGTCAATCAACAACATTCTGTACACAGACTGGCTACCTGTCAGCCATTAAAACTAGTAACACGTCATTACAAGTTTTTACAACGTCATTGGTTATTACGTCACAAGTCAATAGGTCACGTTAAATCTATTTATAAACAAATTGAAAGTAGTATTACCAGGTTGAATAACAGGAATAGAAAATCAACTGATGTGATGTTTTGGTGGTCATCAAAGTCAACTTTAACCCAATATTGTTTTAAATAACAACACAATGAATTATATTAACCAAGAGATATGATTGGAGAGGAATAGAATAATATTTGAAATGATGTTGAAAGAATATATTTACTATAGAAGGTAAGAAAAATTGATTTATTTTTCATTTTATAAACTGACATCCACTTTTCTCATGTCAGACTCGGGGTTAAATGATTAAAGCCTATTTGATTTCTAGAATATATCTCTCCAGATTTCTTTGTTTATATTTGTTGTTGTTTACCAGTAATCACATGGAACTTGATTCTGTCTATCTTGACATAGACTCGTTATTTACGATTTAATTTAGAAATATTTTTTTTTGAATGAAGTGATACGGCAGACAAGTTTTAAATTCTGGTTTAAGGGGAGATTTACTATATTACTTAGAAATATTTGTAAATTGTTTTTTTTGAGTGATGGATAAGGCAGACAAATTTAAGGGGAGATAAATCAAAATAGAGTTATCCTTTGTGGATGATATAGAAATAGGATTTAATCCATTTGACCAACTGGAGAATTTCTAATAATTTAACCTTAAAATACAATAAATACAGTTACATTGTTAGTTATGTGCAAAAACACTACAAAATATATCTAAAAAAATTTGAATAATGTTATAAATTGTATAAACAATACCTTGATATGTTTTTAGCGTCTTGTAAATATTGTCTCCATTATCTATAAAAGAAAACGTATGTTTTGTTTATGTTTTTCAGAGCTGCTGTATTCGAACATAAACCGTCATTAAAAGTTGTTTGTGATTATTTGATACTTGATTGTGTCAAGAGATATCCACTAGAAAACTGTCCACTGTGTAAAAAACATGTTTTAGCTGAAGATCCTGAGGTAATGGTTTTTATATTTTGTCTAATAACCAAAGAATATCAATTCCCTAACAACAAACTTGACAAAGACTGTATAATAATAATAATGGTTTAATTTAGGATGCAGCCGTTTATTATAAACTAGTTGGAAAAAAAAAATATTAAATCTAAAACTTTAAGTCAGAACAATTAGATAATGTGTGAAAAATATTTTATTTCAGAATCAATTGAAAGGTCGTAAAAATCAGATAGAGAGAGTTTATTGTGGTCATCTGTTTCATAATGGTTGTTTAGATACGTACATGAAAACACCTTCATTTATAGGTAAATATTTATAATACTGCTGGAAGTCATGGCGACCGTCTTCATTACCTCAGTTGGTGAAGAAAACTAAAACTTTACACCTGCTTAAATGATATGTTTATTAAGTGTTACTTGTGTCTTCTATTCGTTTTGTTTAATTTTTAAATTTGCTCGATATTCAAACCACGGATCTCACTTTAGATAGTTGACTGAAAATTAAAAGTGTATTCTGTTATTTGACTGAGTCAGAAACGCAAGGCTCCATATTGTACACATTGTCGTGCACGTAATAGAACCCTTGACAGACAGTTGGAATGTCGTGGAAGACTAGATGGGAATGTCGCTGTCTGAGTAAACTTTCCCTCATAGCACACTGTATGACGTATGTCGATCTTAATTAGTCCTGTAGAAGCAGAAAAGTAGGACGTTAAACCCCATTTCATGTTATATCACTTAATCTACATTTAAAATAAATAGTAACACATAATATAAGATTATGTTTGGGGTTTTTTTCAGGAGGTAAAAAATGTCCTTCCTGTGATAAACGAATGAAAAATGGAAAGTGTCAGCTGAAGTAATGGAGAATAGATGTGCACATAAACAAGCTAAACAAAGAGAACTAGAAGAAGTTGTAGATTTCTTTAAAAAATTGAAATAATTTAAAATATACCTCTACTTTTGTAGATAAACATACCAAATATGTATATTCCACAATCTTGGCTTCAAATTTACAAAAATATTTATTTACATTGTATTCAATGTCTGACATTTGAGATATTGAGGAATCCTTTACAAACTACAATATTGTAAAAATTGAATCTCTGGAAGGCGTGTCAGTATAAAAATATTCTGTTGAGTATTTTACAAAGATATGATGAATTAAAAACGTGTCAATATTCGGAATCTTCTACAGATGATATAAATGGGGTATGATCAAAAGTCAAGGCCACCTGTAATCTTCTGTTTTATCCGACTTGGGAGATTTTCTATCGTTAATTTTTCTTTCTTAAATATGCAATATATACTATTCAAAAAAAGTAGGGGATATTTGATTTTGGGGGCATAATACTAAAATATGCAAATGACTACGAAAAAAGTCACTATAGAACCTAACAGAAGAAACATTTCCATTTATATGTGACGCCCAAACGCACCAATGGCTACCGCATGGAATGCAGGTGATGCTTGGGATCATCATGGGGGTCCAACCCAAGATTTGCACGACTCTGACTTTGAATGTTACAGTCATTGTGGCATTGAATTCCAGGGTGGAAACATCAGTTTAATTGTTTTAGTGACCAGAAAACAAATTTTGATATGCGTCGGCTTACCCAAAATGAAAGGTTACGTGCCCTTGGCATGCTACAGATCGGCACAACACAGGCGGTTGTGGCTTGGACGATGAATGTTTCTCAGTCTGTCATAAGCAGGCTATGATCCAGATACCGTGATACACAATCTGTACAGGACAGACCACGCTCAGGTCGACCAAGGGCGACAACTCAAGCCCAGGATCGATTTATCCGTACCTTGGCCTTGAGAAATCGTGTCATCACAGCAAATCAGATCAGCGCTCGTCTTCAAACAGACACTGGTGTGAGAGTGAGTGGCCAGACGATTCGGAATCGACTGCATAGGGGTCACCTTCGCGCCCGACGTCCTCGCGTGATCCCTTGTTTGAGAGATCATCACATTCAGGCAAGACGTCGTTGGTGTAGGGATCGTCAACACTGGGATAATCGACGCTGGAGCAATGTGATGTTTTCAGATGAGTCAAGGTTCACTGTTGATTTTTTGGACAGACGTAGGAGGGTGTGGCGTCGTCGAAACGAGCGCTTCCAAGACGTTAACGTCATCAGACATGATCGATTTGGGGGTGGTTCTGTTATGGTGTGGGGAGGCATCACTGTTGCTGGAAGAACGGCTTTACATGTTGTTGCAGGGCGTGTTACAGGCCAGTACTACCGGGACAACATCTTGGCAATCCATGTTGTGCCGTTCGCACGACGTCATGGCCTCCGTTTCATCTTCCAGGATGACAACGCAAGATGTCACAGGGCCAGGATCGTTACAGGTTACCTCCAACAACAGAACATCACCACATTACCTTGGCCAGCACTGAGTCCCGACCTCTCCCCCATCGAGCATGTCTGGGACATGCTTGGACAGAGGTTACGTCAACGTCAACAACGTCCTGCCAATGTCCAAGAACTTGCTGCTGCGTTGCAACAGGAATGGGACAATCTGGACCAAAATGACCTTAGACGTCTCATTAGGAGTATGCCACGTCGGATCAATGCTTGTTTGGCAAACAGAGGAGGATTTACCCGTTGCTGACTTGGTTGTAATGCTGTGGTAACTTTGCTGTTTGACCCCGGGTATCATTTTACCCTTATAATGGTCAGTCTGTGCCTTACTTAGTCTAACGATCATTTGGAATAAATCGATGAATGTGAACTTCATTTCATTTTGTCATTTGTTTCTTCGTCAGTTTCATTATGTGACTTTAATAACACTTAAAAATCAAATATCCCCTACTTTTTTTGAATAGTATATTGTAATATATAGAATCCGGTCTTTTATATAGGCCTATTGTAATATTTGATATAAAACTTACAAGTTCTACTTACTTGTTAGCCTCCATCTTGTGTCACGTCCATCTTAGCACCGACTTCTCAGATTGTTACATATATTTCTATTTGATCATTGTTAACACTAGTATTTCATCTTGGTTGTTATAATAATTATGTTTTATAACCAGAGTCCAGCTATGTGGTTTTTACTCCGAGAACTTCGCTTTTCCACATTAAACAGTGGATTCTTTTTCCCACAGGTTTTTTTTTCAATCCGCTGCGATGGCATCAAACAGCTGGATCTCCTATTTTAACTTGTTTTAATTATACTATTCAAAAAAAGTAGGGGATATTTGATTTTGGGGGCATAATACTAAAATATACAAATGACTACGAAAAAAGTCACTATAGAACCTAACAGAAGAAACATTTCCAGTTACATGTGACGCCCAAACGCACCAATAGCTATCGCATGGAATGCAGGTGATGCTTGGGATCATCATGGGGGTCCAACCCAAGATTTGCACGACTCTGACAGTCATTGTGGCATTGAATTCCAGGGTGGAAACATCAGTTTAATTGTTTTAGTGACCAGAAAACAAATTTTGATATGCGTCGGCTTACCCAAAATGAAAGGTTACGTGCCCTTGGCATGCTACAGATCGGCACAACACAGGCGGTTGTGGCGCGGACGATGAATGTTTCTCAGTCTGTCATAAGCAGGCCATGGTCCAGATACCGTGATACACAATCTGTACAGGATAGACCACGCTCAGGTCGACCAAGGGCGACAACTCAAGCCCAGGATCGATTTATCCGTACCTTGGCCTTGAGAAATCGTGTCATCACAGCAAATCAGATCAGCGCTCGTCTTCAAACAGACACTGGTGTGAGAGTGAGTGGCCAGACGATTCGGAATCGACTGCATAGGGGTCACCTTCGCGCCCGACGTCCTCGCGTGATCCCTTGTTTGAGAGATCATCACATTCAGGCAAGACGTCGTTGGTGTAGGGATCGTCAACACTGGGATAATCGACGCTGGAGCAATGTGATGTTTTCAGATGAGTCAAGGTTCACTGTTGATTTTTTGGACAGACGTAGGAGGGTGTGGCGTCGTCGAAACGAGCGCTTCCAAGACGTTAACGTCATCAGACATGATCGATTTGGGGGTGGTTCTGTTATGGTGTGGGGAGGCATCACTGTTGCTGGAAGAACGGCTTTACATGTTGTTGCAGGGCGTGTTACAGGCCAGTACTACCGGGACAACATCTTGGCAATCCATGTTGTGCCGTTCGCACGACGTCATGGCCTCCGTTTCATCTTCCAGGATGACAACGCAAGATGTCACAGGGCCAGGATCGTTACAGGTTACCTCCAACAACAGAACATCACCACATTACCTTGGCCAGCACTGAGTCCCGACCTCTCCCCCATCGAGCATGTCTGGGACATGCTTGGACAGAGGTTACGTCAACGTCAACAACGTCCTGCCAATGTCCAAGAACTTGCTGCTGCGTTGCAACAGGAATGGGACAATCTGGACCAAAATGACCTTAGACGTCTCATTAGGAGTATGCCACGTCGGATCAATGCTTGTTTGGCAAACAGAGGAGGATTTACCCGTTGCTGACTTGGTTGTAATGCTGTGGTAACTTTGCTGTTTGACCCCGGGTATCATTTTACCCTTATAATGGTCAGTCTGTGCCTTACTTAGTCTAACGATCATTTGGAATAAATCGATGAATGTGAACTTCATTTCATTTTGTCATTTGTTTCTTCGTCAGTTTCATTATGTGACTTTAATAACACTTAAAAATCAAATATCCCCTACTTTTTTTGAATAGTATATTGTAATATATAGAATCCGGTCTTTTATATAGGCCTATTGTAATATTTGATATAAAACTTACAAGTTCTACTTACTTGTTAGCCTCCATCTTGTGTCACGTCCATCTTAGCACCGACTTCTCAGATTGTTACATATATTTCTATTTGATCATTGTTAACACTAGTATTTCATCTTGGTTGTTATAATAATTATGTTTTATAACCAGAGTCCAGCTATGTGGTTTTTACTCCGAGAACTTCGCTTTTCCACATTAAACAGTGGATTCTTTTTCCCACAGGTTTTTTTTTCAATCCGCTGCGATGGCATCAAACAGCTGGATCTCCTATTTTAACTTGTTTTAATTATACTATTCAAAAAAAGTAGGGGATATTTGATTTTGGGGGCATAATACTAAAATATACAAATGACTACGAAAAAGGTCACTATAGAACCTAACAGAAGAAACATTTCCAGTTACATGTGACGCCCAAACGCACCAATAGCTATCGCATGGAATGCAGGTGATGCTTGGGATCATCATGGGGGTCCAACCCAAGATTTGCACGACTCTGACAGTCATTGTGGCATTGAATTCCAGGGTGGAAACATCAGTTTAATTGTTTTAGTGACCAGAAAACAAATTTTGATATGCGTCGGCTTACCCAAAATGAAAGGTTACGTGCCCTTGGCATGCTACAGATCGGCACAACACAGGCGGTTGTGGCGCGGACGATGAATGTTTCTCAGTCTGTCATAAGCAGGCCATGGTCCAGATACCGTGATACACAATCTGTACAGGATAGACCACGCTCAGGTCGACCAAGGGCGACAACTCAAGCCCAGGATCGATTTATCCGTACCTTGGCCTTGAGAAATCGTGTCATCACAGCAAATCAGATCAGCGCTCGTCTTCAAACAGACACTGGTGTGAGAGTGAGTGGCCAGACGATTCGGAATCGACTGCATAGGGGTCACCTTCGCGCCCGACGTCCTCGCGTGATCCCTTGTTTGAGAGATCATCACATTCAGGCAAGACGTCGTTGGTGTAGGGATCGTCAACACTGGGATAATCGACGCTGGAGCAATGTGATGTTTTCAGATGAGTCAAGGTTCACTGTTGATTTTTTGGACAGACGTAGGAGGGTGTGGCGTCGTCGAAACGAGCGCTTCCAAGACGTTAACGTCATCAGACATGATCGATTTGGGGGTGGTTCTGTTATGGTGTGGGGAGGCATCACTGTTGCTGGAAGAACGGCTTTACATGTTGTTGCAGGGCGTGTTACAGGCCAGTACTACCGGGACAACATCTTGGCAGTCCATGTTGTGCCATTCGCACGACGTCATGGCCGCCGTTTCATCTTCCAGGATGACAACGCAAGATGTCACAGGGCCAGGATCGTTACAGGTTACCTCCAACAACAGAACATCACCACATTACCTTGGCCAGCACTGAGTCCCGACCTCTCCCCCATCGAGCATATCTGGGACATGCTTGGACAGAGGTTACCGCAACGTCAACAACGTCCTGCCAATGTCCAAGAACTTGCTGCTGCGTTGCAACAGGAATGGGACAATCTGGACCAAAATGACCTTAGACGTCTCATTAGGAGTATGCCACGTCGGATCAATGCTTGTTTGGCAAACAGAGGAGGATTTACCCGTTACTGACTTGGTTGTGATGCTGTGGTAACTTTGCTGTTTGACCCCGGGTATCATTTTACCCTTATAATGGTCAGTCTGTGCCTTACTTAGTCTAACGATCATTTGGAATAAATCGATGAATGTGAACTTCATTTCATTTTGTCATTTGTTTCTTCGTCAGTTTCATTAGGTGACTTTAATAACACTTAAAAATCAAATATCCCCTACTTTTTTTGAATAGTATATGACAAAGTGAGAAGATGACCAGCCCTCTCTTCTCTTCTCACGACAGCGATGTTAAAACTGTGTTTTAAAGTAACTTTTAGATATACAAGAACTTTTTATTATTTAGTGTTTTTACCTATTTTCTATATATTACTCATTCAGATGTAAATAACTTAATTAAATCAACCTGTCCATAATATCGTGCAATAAACAACAACAACGCCCTAAGGGCAGATAACTGTTCGTTGTATTAATATGTAACCAAGAGATAAAACCGAAACTTTTTAACAACTACCATATATTCACAACCTTTTAACTAATTAGAAAGGTGAGAATCGTGGTCGTGATGGAACTTGGTCATACATGTTAATGTTACAAATGTCATCATTAATCGGCAGAATATGCCGCCATTATCACCGGGTAAACCAATGTGCGACGTCAAGGACGTTAAGGGTTTGTGAACGTTATCTCCCATATTTAATATATTATAGAATGATTTACTAACTATTTTATTGTTATTCATGACATGACATAACCTTGAAATAAAGGAACGGGCATATTGAACGTATTATTAGTCTTAGTCGTTAGACATTGAAGGAGGAAAACAACAGATAATAAGACGCCAGCTCGGAGATCCTGACAAGTCCAGCTATTTGGCTATCCCACTCTCCCATCCCCACATTTATTTTATAGTAGACATCGATACGGACAGGGTGTCGATAACCTTACAATATAAGATTTAGATAAAGAGCTGACAGTTCTTGCTATAATAGTTCTTGTTGCTTATGGTGGGCCTATAGGAGGCGTGATTCAAGCTCCTGTCTGTTTTAAAAATATTTTTTATAATTCTTATACTCATCTCATAAATTATAAATATTTTATATTAGTTAATAAACAATGTAATATTGTTTTTAAATCATTTATATATAATGAAAAATCAACATCCATATGTATACATATTGGTGTGCACGTAGAAAACCCATTGACAGTTGGAAATCGAGAAAGAGGTTCATGGAAAGGCCACTGTCTGGGTAAAATTCTCCTATCTCACATTGTCCATAAAACCATAGAAATAAACATTACAATATGTTTTTTTGCTAACTGTCAGCAGTCGTTTTACACGCTTGCCACTGTGTTCACGACTAGACGTGGGTTTTTCATACAATCCAATCTACTTGTCAGCCAAAAAGGTGAAGATCAGGCTTGGTATTTTCATTATATAACTGGTTTTCTAGTTTAGATAACGCTGGTACGAAATATTTTGCCTTGGTTTACTTATCAGTAGGCCACGGGTTTGATTTTTATGGAAGGGAACAGTGTCTAGTCATTCGGGTGGGACAAAAAACGCTGCTGTCCGGACAGAACAGTGAACCGGTAAACCTGATTTCACTTGAATTGAGCCAGGGCTTGGATTTTATTTTAATTATCTGGATTATTATAGGAAATACGTCCACATAACAGCCATGTCTTGACAGCTTCTGATCCGAAAGCAAAACATTAATAATGTTAAACAAATTTGACATGGTTGCCTTCAACCTCTATCCTGTTCGGAAAAGAAGGGTGACTCGGGAACAGAATGTCCCAAAACTGAATATTTATAGGATTCGTCATCCTTTTATACCAGATGTGGAACAAAATCATTCAAAACCACAGCCTCTAACTGTGGGACGGAAGGTTATGGAATGCCGAGTATCGATTTTGTCCTCCAATGACTTCAATACTTCATAGTAAATTCGAAAGAGAATCTGTTAGAACATCGGTGTAGGACGCAGGGCCTGGCAAGGACAGGGCCTAGTGTTGTAGGACGCAGGGCCTGGCAAGACAGGGTCTAGTGTTGTAGGACGCAGGGCCTGGCAAGGACAGTGTCTAGTGGTGTAGGCCGCAGGACCTGGCAAGGACAGGGTCTAGTGGTGTAGGACGCAGGGCCTGGTTATCTAGCTGTTTGGATGGGACAAAAAATCGAGATCCCGTGTACAAATAGGCAGACACGTAAAAGAACCCTTGACAGTTGAAATTCGAAATAAGAGTAGACTGTAGCCTCTTATACCACACTGTAAGGTGTAAACTGGTCTTCATTATTCCAGATATTAAACCCCATTTCTTTAAGCAGCAATCGAGTCACAAGATTTATGACAAATGGGCGGGGGGGGGGGGGGGGTAACTCTAAACGGTAAGGTCATGCAACGCTGAATATGGATAGGATTCGTCCTCTGATGACCCCAGGGCGGTTGGATGGTCAAACACTTCCAGTTGCATGGTTTCGATACCCCACATGCACGTAAGTAAGGTTACCTCTCACTGATAAAGACCCATACTGGCAAACAAATTATTGATATGAAATTGGACCACATGTTAGTCCCGAAATGTCATGGTTTAAACCCTGTTTATCTTTCTTCCTCGTGCATAGGGGTACGGCCAGGGGGTGGGTGGGGCAAAATGACTTTTCGGGCAGACAAGTAAAGTAAACACAGAAATTATTATTAAATCTAGGTGGCAAACAAAAGTGCCCGAACTCTAATAACACACTAATTTGACACCAAATAATTACACCTCTAACTGCATGCTGGCCACAAACGGTGCCATCTTTAGTTTATTTTATCGCTGATAGATGGCCCTGGGATAGCCTGGTACAGAATCAACATGTCAGCCCCCCAGTGGAAGTAGGCGAGTTTGACTTTCCGACTGGCAAAGTGCTATATCAGTTTAGTAAAATGTTTGTTCAAAGAATAAGAAATAAACGTGGCCACAATGCACACAGTAGTGACCCTATACATGCCATATATATGTTGCCGGTATGCACCAAGATGCAAGCTCGAAACATATTCTTCCAGGTGTAGTAGAACAACGTGTGTGAAAAGCAAGGTCTTCCCCTGGGGGTCACGGTGGCTTGGTTGGCAAGACGCTGACTCGCTAGCCTGGAGGCCGTGTGTTCAATCCCTGCATTGGCATAGAAAGTTCATCCAGATTTTCCGGCCTGGTTCCCCCTTGTCAGTGATGCAGGATGGAGGGCCTGACAAGGAAAGCTGTCTAGTCGTTCGGATGGGACGAATAACCGAGGTCTCGTGTACATATTGGCGTGCACGTAAAAGATCAGTTGGCAGTTGGAATTCGATATAAGTGTAGGCCGTAGTGCTGCCGTCCGGGCAAAATTTCCCTCATAGTACACTGTATGGCGTATGCCCGTCTTCATTAGCCCAGTTAGGAGCAGAGCAGTAGGACGTTAAACCCCATTTCATTTCATGTCTTCCTCTGTTGCGATGGGACATCCAGCTGCTCTACTATGACTGTCATAAGCATAGAGATAAGATAGGTGGAGGCTATTGCTGGCCTGGTATATGCCTTGCTTGTGGGGCAGAGAAAATCCCTTTGTTGTAGTTACTCCTCAAGTTCAGACAATCAGACATAAGTAATGTTAGTGCAATGTCTTCTGTTTGGATTGGCCAAACATCCGCACACTGCTAAAAGTTGATAAAATTGTTGATAAAATTCACAGCATGTCAATTATATACATCTGAGCACGACAAGTATTTTCCACTTTTGTCTTCTATTCCTTCCATTTTGTGCATAGTTGCATCAGATGTGTGTCCCTACCGCCACCCAGGGCTGCATGGTGGCATCAGATGTGTGTCCCTATCACCACCCAGAGCTGCATGGTGACCCCCCCCCCACCTAAACTCCCAATTTAGGAACCATAATTGAAAAACGGGTATTGGATATGTCTAATAATGTGAAAATACATGTCTGGTTGGAATTTGACATTTCTGGTAAAAGAACAAATTGCTCTATGCAAGAAAGGGTTAAAACTATAGCTTCTATTCACAACGTTGTCGGAAAAGGGGACGAGGAAAGTCACGCAACGCTGACCGACAGACAGGGTGACGACTATATACGCCTGGGCGGTCCCTGGGCCCTCGCCTCAAGTCCTAGAATGGTAGCCACCCCAATATAAAAATTGCTTCCGCCGGCCCTGTAGAACACAGATCCTATTTCTATTTATAGTTCAAATTTCTTTTATTAGGCTCCGAGACATTTTAAATAAACCACATTATTTTTAAAATACTCGTATTGTTTAGGAAACTTGATGCGAGGTTTGCACTGAATTATGAGGAGATATCACATTGTATGGCGTATACCCGTCTTCATTAGTCCATTTTGAGCAGAACGGGAGTTTAAAAATCCTATTTCATTTCATTTCCATCAATTTTAAAATGTCTATAATTTGACATTTGTGTTGATTGGTGAATCAATGAAAAATACCATATTAAAGCAATGGTTATATAAATATGTTTTTATTGTATTTTTTCTATTGTATTTTTTCCAGTTTACAGTGGCGGATCTTGGATCTTGGATCTTTCCGTGTAGCCCCCCCCCCCCCAGCCCCTAAGAAAGATTGGAAAATTGGACTGCCCAAAACGCGTTTTTCGTTTTCCTGCTACTCCAGCACGTGAATACAGCAACTTCAATGTGGTCCAATATAGCCTAACTTAGGTGGCTGACCTGAATTCCTAACAGCTAAATGTTTAGTCCACGGGCCAAGGCCGGCCTCACCGAGAAATCAAGGGATGAATAAACTACTAGACTGCTAAATTTCAGAAGCCTCCTATGTTGCATTTTCAAAATCGAGTTAGGGTAGGCTCAATGCGCACACAAAAACTTCTAAGCTAGCTAGCTTTAATGACTCGAAGATCTTTATTTCACTAAATCCACAGAAGCAAAAGTTATGAAAATGTCAAATTTCATTAACTACTATGTTGATTATCGATTTAAAACATGTTGCAAATTTCACTCGGATTCGAGGCGAGGTTCATGGGTTCAATAAACACAGGGTACGCCCACGCTGCATCAAAAATTACCCAAACCAGCCGCCATTTTGGATTTTGACTGCCATATTGGATCATCCGTTTGATCACAATGAGTCCATTGACCAACAACGACATATAACACATGGGTTATTTTCATCAACAATGTTTATAAAACCCAATTTCAGAATACAAATGAGTCCGTCATTGCTTGCCGCCATCTTTTGGTAACGACGGTGACTCAGTGAGTAAGACATTGGCTCATTAATCTGGACGTCCCGTGTTCAATCCCTGCGTTGGCCAAGAAAGTTCAATAGGATTTTCCTTCAAAAGTTATGCTCCTTTTCCGACAACCTTGTGAAAACAACATAGACTATAGCTTTTAATAGATCTTTTTGAAATTCGGTGTGGGTTTAACATCCACTCGACACAAACCATTTCGGGACGAACATGTGGTTCAATTTATATCAATAACTCATTTGTGCTGATAATAGATCTTTATCAGTGGGAGGAAGTGGGAGACCCGGAGAAAACCCACGACATTGAACAGGTGGGGAATCGAAACCCTGCCTCTTTGCGCGTTTGACCATCCAACCATCCTGGGGTCATCAGAGAACGAAACCTATCCATATTCAGCATTGTCCGACCTTACCTTTTAGAGTTATTCCGCCTTTGTCATAAATCTTGCTAACATGGCAGCTGTTGAAAGAAATGGGGTTTAATGTCCTACTTATCTGCAGCCTACTCTTATTTCAAATTCCAACTGTCAAGGGTTATTTTATATATACTGAAGTCCAAAAGAAAGTAAACACACTAAAAATATGACTAAGTTTTGTTTAAATCAAAAAAATGTGATAAAACTACACTGAACATGTCTGGTGCTTCCAAACTCAATATTTCTAAGCAAATAAAAGGCAAAACAAATGAACATTGTACCCAAATACCGCATACAATGGAAAAACGACTTTGTTTGAAACAGGACGAAATGAACAGTGTATACTTTCTATTGGACTTCAGTATAGTAATAGATTATAGCAGAGGCGCTAGCCTCAGACCTGAAAATAAAATTGAAAATCTCCAAATATAAAACTGAAAGAATACACTGAATTCGGGGAGAAAATTGATATGGACACCTTGTGGTCGAAGGAAAGGGCCCTTGAATCGCCCGGATAAATTCAAGCAAAGCACTTCGCAACAGCGTTAGGTAAACCAATTAAAATACCAAGCCCGACCTTCACCTGTCCGGCTGACAAGTAGTTTGGATGGTATGAAAAACAGAGGTCTAGTCGTGAACACAGTGGCAAGATGTAAAAAGACTGCTGACATTCATTTAACAAAAAAACATATTGTAATGTTTATTTCTATGGTTTTATGGACAATGTGAGGTAGGAGAATTTTACCCAGACAGTGGCCTTTCCACGAACCCCCTTCCTCGATTTCCGCTGTTTTCTTTACGTGCACACCAATATGTATACATATGGATGTCGGTTTATTCATTATATGTAAATGATTTAAAAACAATATGACATTTTTTTATTTACTGATAAATAATATTTATTATTTGTGCGTTGAGTGTAAGAATTATAAAAATGTTTTGAAAACATATAGACAGGAGCTTGAATCACGTTCCCTATAGGCCCACCAGAGGCAACAAGAACTGATATAGCGAGAACCGTCAGCTCTTTATCTAAATCTTATATTGTAAGGTTATCGACACCCTGTCCGTATCGACGCCTACTATAAAATAAATGTGGGGATGGGAGGGGAGGATCGCCAAATAGCTGGACTAATAATACGTTCAATATGCCCGTTCCTTTATTTCAAGGTTATGTCATGACATGAATAACAATAAAATACAGTTAGTGAATCATTCTATAATATATTAAATATGGGTGTCCGGCGTGATGGGAGATAACGTTCACAAACCCTTAACGTCCTTGACGTCGCACATTGGTTAACCCGGTGATAATGGCTGCATGCTCTGCCGATTAATGATGACATTTCACGGGCTGAGGATTAACTGGTTCTATGTCCACTTTTCACTAAAAATGAGATATTTGCATAAAAACTATCTTTGAATCAACAGGTGCTATGTACTGTGAGCAAGATTTAATTCAGAGGCGCCCTCTAGTTTAAATTGCCAAAAACACATAGGCTTTTGTTTAAATTTCAATCCATTCCCCCTCACAAAGTTCTATGTCCACTTTCACCAATATAATTCCTGGGTCTGGTGTCATGTGGTCTTTTGACAAAAAAGAGACACCAGCATGACTGTATTTCTAGAGCAGAAAACTCGCCGTAAGGCCCTCAGAATATTGTCCCAGAATGAAATTCTTAATCTGTTAGAAAGGTATTGATTGTTAGGCAATTTAAGACAGCTTAGGCCTAATGATTTGTTGAAACCCTATTTTTATTTTGAATGATCGTACACAGTAGTTCAGTGCATAATGATGGAGATGGAACTAGTTGACATCAAGGCCCAAGGGATCTTTTACGTATATGCCAGTCACGGGACCTCGTTTTTTCGTCCCATCCGAACGACTAGACAGCCGCTTCCTCCAGGGTAGCGAGCCAGCGCCTTACCCATTTGGCCACCGTGGCTCCCTACCATCATAGGCTTACAGTGTAATATATTTATGATCTTTATCAAATGTAGGGGAGAGCGGGGCACATTGAACCAGTTTTTTCACATACATGGTTGTCCTTCCATATCAAATGTTTTTATTAGAATATCTCTTTACTTTATTGTATTGTTTGAAGACATATCATAGTTGCTATTGTATATCACATTTTAATCCACTTGACTGTAATTGTTCAATGTATCCCGCTGTACAAAATAGTGGGGAAGGTTTAACCACATAGTGGGGCACATTGAACATTGATAAAAATTCCATGTTAAACATAGATCTGAATTTGGATCACAAACCTAGTCACTTGTTTCGTAGTGATATAATGAATCTGCAAACAATCAGTGTTTATTTAAGAACAAATATCCACAGATTTGACATCCGTGCAACGATCGAAACAAGCAGGTGTCCGGATTCCCTAGGCTCCTACAAATCGCCGTAAATGGCAGTTTGGTGGGATAGTGGGATCCCAGTCAACTTTTGCAGTGAATCAAACCAACATTTGTCCAATATTCTGTCTAAATTTGGACAGCCTGATTTGCTGACAAGCGACTCTTAGTCAGGAAGACCCATTGCACCCCTGTATGCCACAGCCAAGTTTCGAACGCTGCTCCCATGAAGTTTTAATTCCTTTTATATGACAGGCCTACAGAGTTGGATCAATTGATATCCTACTATTGTTTTTATTTTCAAAGATATTACAAATTATCAAATGATATATAAACTATAATGCACTGGGGTACATTGAATCATGGTTCAAAGTACTCCATTGACAGTGGTTCAATGCAATCTGCCACATCACAGTTTCATGATCAAAATTTAAAAAAAATTCAATATGCCCTCTATAGATCAACCCCCTGTTTATCTGGATTGTAGATTAGACATATATATAATGAACTGATTTTAAGTACAGGAATTGCCTAGGCTAAACAGTTAACATGTATGGAAAATGATAAGTGGAAGTAGTGCATTTTCACTTTTAAGAGCTCTTTTGAAAAAAATCATTGCCTAAAAAATAATTGACAGCATGTTGCTACTGCCTATTGACGGGGAAATAGGCCTAAGAAGTTATCTCACTTCTGTGTAGTCTTGGGTTGCCTAGTATTATTTATAAAGGAAATATCCATGGTGGTTCAATGTACCCATATGTTCAATGAACCCCGGTCTCCCCTACATCTACTCCGTGTTTAACTTCATACAACCCTTTAATACTAATAATAGCAGCTATAAATATAGGTGTCTGTTGATCATCATTCACCTTGTTGACATCTACACCAGCATCAACTAATGTAACTACACATTGTAATAACAAATCACGTCTACCTGGTTTGTCATCATTATCATAGTAATCTAAAAGTTTATATATCAGGTTGTCCTTATAGCTATCAACACCATGTACATCTACTCCATGTTTTAACAGATATATCACAACTTCATACAACCCTCGTTTATTTATATTTAGAAGTTGTGTAGGTCTATTCATTTCACAATTCTACGGTCTTTTAAATTTTTATATTTGCCGTAAATAGGTCACCCAACATAATGTATATCAACAACTCCGTCTTCTAACAGACAAACCATAACTTTATAAAACCCGTATTCAGCAGCTATAGGTAAAGCTTGCATCTTATCTTGTAATGATAATATTTCTACGACTTCCTGTATATTTCCATCCTTTTCAGCTTGACGTAGTTTAAACCGCAACCTAAAATATATTAAAGATGTTGTTTTAGTTTTAAAGATGATATAAATACAATAACAATGTAAAAATTCGCCGTATTCTGTCTTATTAATCAAGAATTAATCAATACATCTATATTATAAAATAATTCTTATATTTAAAATATGTAATTGTCTAAATATACATGAATTATTTATACCGTTTAGTTAGAGTGTTATTTGAAACTGTCTACCAGAGATGATTTAACGAACTCTTGAATAGCCTAGATGTCGACATTAAATTCACTGTTGAATCTAGTAAGGTAAAACTAAACTTTCTCGATGTCACGGTGAATCTTTTACCGAATGGTCAAATTGAAAATGATATGTATTATAAACCGACAGACACACATCAGTATCTCAATTTTAATTCATGCCATCTTTCTCATATCAAACGTAATATTCCGTATAATTTAGCCAGACGTGTGTGCACCATAGTTTCACAATCGGATATCAAATAGATGCGCCTTAATGAGCTTAAAGGTTTCTAAAAAAGCAACACTACCCGGCAAAACTAGTAGATGATGTCATTCGAAAAGCTTTAAGTTTAGATCAGAGCAAATTAAGGTGTCCAAAAACCCACCACAAGAAGATGGTAAATCTATAATTAATAATAATCTCCATATTCTTAAAAATAGCCCGATTATGGATGATGTAATAAATAAGACAAAAATAATAAATAGTTTAAAGCAGCTTGGCTAAATTACTAATCTCATCAAAATTCGAATCAACTAAAATCATACCCACAGTTAACAAGTGTAATGAATCCAAATGTAAAACGTGTTCAATCATAATTGAAGGTTCATCCATAAATATCACGGACAATTTTACATTTCATGTAAAACAACCAATGACTTGTAAATCTGTTATTATTTTCCGGGCTGTAAGGGTAGATATATCGGAAAGACCATAAATATGCTTAGATTAAGAATGAACCTCCATCGACAACATATTCTTAATCCGCTATACAGGATAATACACCTGAGCCGACCCCTCGATGTTTGTGGCAAATGCAATTTTAATGTCTTTCCGTTATATCAATTAAACAGCAAAAACAACTATCTATTAGAAGCAAAGGAATCATATTTTATTAAAAAATTCAAAATATTCCTTAATTCAAGGTGTTGCTTTTTGTTATATTAACATTGTAGTTGTGTAAATTATAAATGTTTAATTAATAATTTACTATATATTGATTATTTGTATAAATTCCCCCCCCCCCCCCCACGTGCAGTTGGTAATAAACACTAAACACTATCTTGTAACAGTAACGGTAAAATAATGGTAATAATAATTATAAAAACTACCTTGTAACAGTGAGATTGTAAAATAGTTACTTGTTTCCAAGAATTACACAAGTATAGTTTCTGAGAAGCCAGTATTCCTCGATATCTGCTGTTTAAAGTTATAACAGTTATATCATACATATGACCTATATCACTTCGTTCACAGTCATTATTTACATTATAAAAGAGATATTTTCAGTATACGCAGCTATTGTCAAGTTGTTGTGCAATACACATGCGTATGTACAAATGAAATGAAATGAAATGGGGCTTAACGTCCTCAGTTCTCCGTTTGTGCTAATGAAAACGGACATACGCCATGTAGCTTGCTATGAGGGACATTTTGCCAAGACAGCGGCTCTATGGCCTACGCTTATCTCGAAGTAAAACTGTCAAGGGTTCTTTTACGTGCATGCCTATGTGTACAAGGGATTTCGGTCTTTCGTCCCATCCAAACGACTATACGTTGTTGCGTGCAAGGTCACCCGCCCTACAAGACAGACAAAGCAGAATCACGCCGGAAAATCTCGATGAACGTTCTCGGCCAAAGCAGGGATCGAACACGGGACCTCTAGGTTAGCGAGGCAACGTCCAACGCACTGAGCCACCATGGCTCTGTATCAGCCTTACGGGTTAGCGTATAGTATTGACAAGTCCCTTAATTACTTAAGAATGAATGGAGAAAGAGAGAGAAAAAGGGTTTAACGTCCACAAATTAGGTCATTTAGGGACTAGCATATGGTTCGATTTTTTTTCAATAATTCGCTTGTGCGTAGGGGTCTTTAACAGTGGGAGGAAACCGGAGGACCCGGAGAAAACCCACGAGGTTTAAGAGTTTAAACAATATTTTATTTCTTAGTGAGTGACAGCTATATTTAACATACATGGATACAATAACAAGCATTGCTGCTTATGTAAAATCGCTTCCGTAAATAATGATCATTGAGAAGATAGACGACTGGATATGTTTGATTTACAAATTTTACAGGGTGCAGAAGGTGAAGGTAAAGATCTCTTGGAATGAACATACAATACACATACAAGTAGATTATAACGGTAGATATTCAATAAGACGATGTCGATGCCAAGGCCCAAAATTAGTTAGCCAAGTTTTATGAGTTCGCCTGCTTTCTGAGGGAGGAAAGGTTTGGTAATGATCTAGGCACTTTTAAAGCGTTTCGTTAGTTTGATAAGTCATGTACGATTTCAACGATGAAGGAATTGTCCTCAAAAGAAATATCCGTGTTTCCAGAAAGTATCGTTTGTATATTTTTATGTTCAAAATCTAATTTATTTATTGTTATATTTCGCTAAGAGTTGTATAGTGGACAGTGTAAGAAATAATGTTCACAGTCTTCGACACCTTGACCACATAAACAAGAGGGATTTTCCGATATGTGCATGCTTGATTTTAATTTAGTTTTGAATTCAGAATTAGTTTTTGAATTTTTTATTGGAAGACTTATATCATTCCACTGTTTAACAGAAGATGGAAAGAAAGAATTCTGGTAAAGTAATGTTCTACAGTTTATTTGCTTAATTATTTGGTTTGGGTTTCGAAGACGGTTGGGATGGTCAGCGGATAAAAGAGGTGGAACTATATCGGTTAGATATGTAGGGACTAGTCCATTTAAAATTTTGTAGAAAAGTATCATTTTATGTTGATAGCGTCTTAATTGAAGCTGACAGATTCCAGTTTCCGTATAAAGTATGTTATGAGAGGTACCACATGGAAGACCCGTTATAGTACGCAATGCGTCGAGTTGAAGTTTTTCAAGTTGGGTAGATTTATCTTTAGAACAATTATTCCATACACAATCTGCATAATCGAAAATTGGAAGAATGAATGATTTATATATAGTTTCTAGCGTTTTTCGTTTTAGACAGTATTATATCATTCGATTTAAGTGTCGGTAGTTTATATTCAGAATTCCCCTATTAAAAGACACGTTTCTGGGTTTTTTATCAAAGACCACCATTTTGATTCATTAAAGTTATTTTCGTTTATTAATTTGTTAGGCTTGGACAGGCGAACCTACTCCTTGTCACATACAACCGGGGAATCGAACCACACCAGTTCAGTCATTGACAAACCTTATGATAAAACGCGTTCGCCCTAACCATCCGGCCATCCAATCCCCCAAGAATGAATGGAGTTTAACGTTCCACCTGTCAGCACTGGTTCGTGTTAACTTTGAAGTTCCTGACTAATGAATATAGTTTGTCTATTTATGACTTTCACCCGCTCCCCCGTTTTGAATCTTATGTTTTGTCTTTGATCTCAGATCGACGAAGAACGTTTGAATTGATACATTTATTTGCTGCCAGGATTTGGGTGAGTATTCACAAATTTGAGTTGGACTGATCCGGAAGTAAACAAACGTGAATTAGGAATATTGCGTACTAAAATGACGTCACAGTCTATTATAGATTTCTTTGAACGGGGCTAGATTAGATCGAAAAGGTCAAACCCGTCAATGGTGAGAGAGTGAAATCGTCATCTAAGGACTAACGTATGGTTCAATGTTATCTCAATAACTCGCTTGCGCGTACCCAGGGGGCAATTGGAGGACCCGGGATAACCCATGAGATTGGACAGGCGAACCTTCTCTTTTTCACGTACCAGCAGCGAATCGTAACCACGCCACTCAATGGCAGACCTTATGATACAACGCTTTAAACAATTCGGCCACCCAACACACATCAGTCTTAGCCTGTCAATACGATTCGAGTTGTCTCCCTTGACCAACACGGCGTCCTACGTTAAATATTACAACTTCGATGCTACCAATACAAAATATGTCCCAGGGTAGCACCAGGGTGTTGGTAGCACTTTTAACCAGTCTAACAGAAGTATGAATTGTATTGGATAGGGTGTTATTTTTTATTTTTAAAAAGGGTCTTGGGTGAACAATTTTAAGTTATATGTAAATATTTTGGATGATGGACAATCTTTTTTTTTTTTAATTTATTTTATTTATCAAAAGGCATAGAAATATTAAAAAAAATAATAAGTATTATAAAGTATAACTATATTATCCTACTAATAAATTTCACAAGGATTTTATCATCAATAATTTCTATATATGGATTTAATTGATATAAAAGTTGAAACTTGGGTAATAATCCATGATGTTTCATATAAATATAAACATTATTCATATGATCTGTTAAAACTGATTTAAATACAGCACGTATTTCTAACTTGTGATTTTGCTTTAAGAAATACAACCTTGTCTTTAGAACAGCCAATCTAGCAGCCGAGAATAAAAATACTAAAAATAAATTATCAGCTTACTTTCGGACGGGATATCCAAACATGAACCAAACCACATAATCATCTCTGCTAAACTCTTTGCTCTAAAAATTCACCTAAATCATGTCATATATGACCTCGTGTAATGCATCCCTCGAATTTTGTATAACACCCAACCCAAACAATCAAGATGCGAGATTCATCGAAGCTATTCCCAACTATTCAGAGGAGGTTACTCTTGTGTTCCTCTAGTAAGTAACGACTAAGACTAATAATATGTTCAATATGCCCGTTCCTTTATTTCAAGGTTATGTCATGATATGAATAACAATAAAATACAGTTAGTGAATCATTCTATAATAATATGGGTGTCCGGCGTGGTGGGAGATAACGTTCACAACACAAACCCTTAACGTCCTTGACGTCGCACATTGGTTAACCCGGTGATAATGGAGGCATATTCTGCAGACTTACTTATGGTGACATTTGTAACATTAACATGTACGACCAAGTTCCATCAAGGCCACTATTCTCACCTTTCTAATTAGTTAATAGGTTGTGATTATACGGTAATTGTTATAAAGTATCGGTTTTATCTCTTGGTTAGCTTTGGATATAACGAACCGTTATCTGCTCTTCCGACATTCTAGCACCCTTTATATAGGAAAATTAGACTGTCACGTGACGTTATCAACCAATGAATAATTGTCCCTTTTCTGAATGTCGCCACTTCTTTGAAAAATAGCCTACTTAAATATTAAAACGAACTTGTCCGTTTTACTTAAATTTGACCAGGAATAATTTGAGATGTACAACAAAAAGATTGATTATAAACAGACAAAATGGACAATAACTATTGAACCGAGTAATTTGATCAAATGTGATCATACCATGTTTAATTATTCAAGACGTAATAGGTAACAATATAATCCAGTTGAACTACGTCAACCCTGGTTATAAAACATAATTATTATAACAACCAAGATAAAATACTAGTGTTGACAATGATCATTAAACAAATAGAAATATATGTAACAATCTGACACAAGATGGACGTCTACGTTGTGACATATAAATATGTTCGTAACTAAGGACCATTTTAATGCAAGATTGAACATTTTGGAAAAGAAGTATGCAATGATATAATTTATAATAAGTGTACATTGAACAATAATAGCCCTATATAAAAGACCGAATTCTATATATTACAATATGATACATCTTTAAGAAAGTAAAATTAATGTTAGAAAATCTCCCGAGTCAGATTAAAAACAGAGTAATCAGAAGATTTTACCTAAGATTACAGGTGGCCTTGACTTTTGATCATATCCCATTTATATCATCTGTAAAGGATTCTGAATATTGACCAATTTTTAATTCATCATATCTTTGTATATACTCAACAGAATATTTGGGGGCCTGACACGGCCCCCAGTGATTCAATTTTTACAATATTTCAAATATTAGAGACATTGAATACAATGTAAATAAATATTTTTGTAAGTAAATTGTAAATTTGAAGCTGAGATTGTAGAATATACATATTTGGTATTTTTCTCAACAAAAGTAGACGTATATTTTAAATTATTTCAAGAAATCTACGACTTCTTCTAATTCTCTTTGTGCCCATCAATTCTCCATTACTTCAACTGACACTTTCCATTTTACATGATAAATTCGTTTATCACAGGAAGGACATTTTTTACCTCCTGAAAAAAAAAACCAAACATAATCTTATATTATGTGTTACTTTTTATTTTAAATGTAGATTAAGTGATATAACATGAAATGGGGTTTAACGTCCTACTTTTCTGCAGGACTAATGAAGATCGACATACGTCATACAGTGTACTATGAGGGAAAGTTTACTCAGACAGCGACATTCCCATCTAGTCTTCCACGACATTCCAACTGTCTGTCAAGGGTTCTATTAAGTGCACGACAATGTGTACAATATGGAGCCTTGCATTTCTGACTCGTCCAAATAAGAGAATAAACTTTTTATCTTCGGTCAACTATCTAAAGTGAGATCCGTGGTTTGAATATTGAACAAATTTAAAACAAAACAAAACAAATAGAAGACACAAGTAACACTTAATAAACATATCAGAACATCAAGTCAAAAATTAAAATCACAAAATTATTAACATTTAAAATATTGGCCATACGCACTCCTTATCCTTAAAATGGTAAGTATAATATAAACATGATATTATGGAATAAAAATGGATTATCCCTGGCACATTCTATTATAATCTTGGTTTATTTTGACCAAATGAGATCAAAATGGTCACTTTCTACTCAGTTAAAGAAATTTGTCGATGAGTGAAGCCGATCCCTAATTTTTCTGGATCCCAAAACTACCTCATTTTGATGGTCACGCAAGTCACAAAAGTGAGTATATTTCTTTTATAGCACCCTTTTAAAATAACTTTATTATTTGACAAATATTAATGATAAATAAGCATAAAAAACTGAATATCTGAATGAATTTTTGTAATGCTATCAATTTTTTCTAGCGCAAAAAAAACTACTTAAAGTCATGTCACGCGAGTCACATGTCACACGAGTCACGCTATATTGTTCTACTTTTAACTTTATTTTTAGCGACTTTAGGGCAGTAATTCAGTTTGCTATACTGCTTGTAGCCTAACATGTTTCCATTCTAAAACTAATTTGTTGTTTTCTTTCCAGGATGTCACTGGTTGCTGAATCTTTTTCGGGTAAACGGTCCGATATAAAATATATTTCTATGGCTCAAGTTTTGGATGTTGATGGTCAAGATGTTCTTTTGCGATACCTTCAAAGAGTTGGAGATAATCTATATACCTGGCCTTCAGATCCAGAGGAGTCCTGGCTAAATAAAGAATTTATAATTTTGATTGAAATATTATTGAGCAAATTATTTCTTGTTTGTTTTGACAATGAAAGACAATAAAAAAATTAGTTGATTATATTGAAACATTAGTGTTTTTTTCTACCTGTCACGCGAGTCACATTTTTATGTCACGCAAGTCACATATAAAATCTCAGTCATCACAAAACTCAACAATAAAACACCACATTGTAACAAAATGATGCTACGGCTCAACAATTTAGCTTCATATACATATAAGTCATATTCCTATATTCTATTTACTTTTCTACTAAATGGGGGGGGGGGGGGGGGTCAGTATCATTGCCCATGAATGCGCTGCAAATGCATGTCACACGAGTCACAACTCAATATGATCACATTGCACAAAATTTTGCCCAAGAAAGTAATATTTAAAGTGTTTCTCATGTAACAGAACACAAAAACTTTACTTGGGAGTAGTTTTTATAGAAACCGATTATTAGGTTTCATGATATTCATATTTAAAAATTTGTGTTGCGTAGAAATGTCACGCGAGTCACCGTGGAATGACTGATATCATTTAAGCAGGTGTAAAGTTTAGTTTTCTTCACCCATTGAGGTCGCCATGACTCCCAGCAGTATTATAGATATTTACCTATAAATGGAGGTGTTTTCATGAACGTATCTAAACAACCATTATGAAACAGATGACCACAATAAACTCTTTGTCTATTTGATTTTTACAACCTTTCAGTTGATTCTGAAATAAAATATTTTTCACACATTATCTAATTTTTATACCTTAAAGTCTTGATGCATCATTTTTCATACATGACCATATTGTCTACAGCTTAATTCATGATAAAATCTACCGGTATTCAAATTGATTATTTAACATTTAATTTATTTAAGAAAATAAAATCAGAATATCAACAGTGATATAATCTCCTGGCTTCAATTCAATCTGATTAAAAGAGGTCAATCGAAATATTTCAGACTCTGTCCATTCATCTGTTTCGCTTGGGTTTGTTTCTGGAGAATATCTCTTAAACCGATCAAGATATCTTTATGATACTTTGTACACACATCAACCTATTGTAGTAGTTCTGCCTCTTGATAATTAAAAATTTCATGGATTTAATAGTTTTTGTGTTTCCATGGAAACAAATTCTACTTTTTGGTGTACAAGTTTGCAGCATTATATCTATAACTAGTTTATAAAGGGCTGCATCCTAGATTAAACCATTATTAATATTATACAGTTTTGTCAAGTTAGTTAAGTTAGGGAATTAATACGCTTTGGTTATTAGACAAAATATAAAAAACATTACCTCAGGATCTTCAGCTACACAGTGGACAGTTTTCTAGTGGATATCTCTTGACACAATCACGTATCAAATAATCACAACCAACTTTTAATGACGGTGTATGTTCGAATACAGCAGCTCTGAAAAACATAAACAAAACATAGGTTTTCTTTTATAGATAATGGAGAGAACATTTACAAGACGCTAAAAACTTATCTAGGTATTGTTTATACAATTTATAACATTATTCCAATTTTTTAGATATATTTTGTAGTGTTTTTACACATAACAACTATCAATGTAACTGTATTTATTGTATTTTAAGGTTAAATTATTAGAAATACTATTTTTTAACAGTAAATTGACTAACAGGTAAGATCTCCAATTTGTCAACTGGACTGTCAAGTCTGACTGAGACTAACTAAGTTGTTTTATTGTAATGATACACAAACTTTAATTAAATCTTATTTCACCATTCCTACTTTTATCATCCAGAAAAGATAACTCTATTTTGAATTATCTCCCCTTATACCACAATTTAAAACTTGTCTGCCTTAATCACATCGCTAAAAACAAATTCTAAATAAAATTGTAAATGACTAATCTATGTCAAGATAGACAGTATCAACTTGCATGTGATTACTGGTAAACAACAACAAATATAAACAAAGAAATCTGGAGAGATATATTCTAGAAATAAAATAAGCTTTAATCATTTAATGTCCTATTTTTCTGCACACCATATTCTGGATATGTTCATAAAATTATGAAGTTTAATTTAACATTTTAAAAAAAAACTTGTGATATTTAAAACCTATCCTGGTACTAAATATAACTTGAGAGTTATCACCCTTACCTGACGGCCTTCAATCTTCACAGATCTTCTCCAGTTTATCACTCAGTAAATTTCTGTTCTACAAGTATAGTCGACAGGAAACTATATATTAGCTATTAACTGAAATACAAAACGTTATAATATAGGAATAATGTTTAATATCTACACAATCATTTGATTATTTAAATAGGACAGACAGGTCTATACAATAATGTGATAGGAATGGGGTTTAACATCCAATTTGTTAAAACACGGGGATCACGGTGGCTAAACTTTTAGTAGATTCAGATTCAGATGTGATGTCAGGTAACAATGGAGTTAAGTTATTCCATGATATTTTAAAATGTAAGAGGTTGGGGGTGTTCAGTTATTACATGGGGCGTAAGTTGATTGTTAATGGTTTTACAGCTGAAGGAGAAAATATGCTTCATCTTTTAGCTGGTGTTAACTATGATTATTCTGCAAACACGTTTAAATGGTTGTTAAATAACGAACTAGACATCAAACATCCATGTTCTCAAACCAACACACCTACTATGATAGCTGCCTTTTTATTAAACAGCAAATATTTAGAATTGTTGACACGTCATCCTAGACTAGAGATCAATACACACAATAACCAGGGTCATACGGCTCTCCATCTTTCTATCATTGGATTTACTATGTTTAAAGATGGTTTGAACAAGAGACAGGTAAATGATGTTGTTAAGAATTATTGTAGACAGATATATCCAATATACATGACTTGTATTGATATTTTACTTGGTTTTGATGGAATAGATGTAAATATTCCAGATAATGGAGGTAGAACTAGTTTAATGATGGCAGCAATGAAAAACGACAGAGTTCTTACAAGGAAACTACTTCAAGCTGGTGCCATAGTTACCATGTTAGACTATTCAGGAAGATCTGCTCTACAATATCTTAATATTATCAAAGTGTGTTTGATTTGACTTGTTTTAAATTACTTCTATCTAATGGTAATACTGGTCTTCTCGATTTACCCTGTAATGATGGCAACACGATTATCAAAACAGCCTTATGTTTTCCCCGCTTCTGGGAACCATGCCGCGTTGTTCGTTTTATTAGATATTTAGTTGCTGAAAACTGTGTTCAGACTCTCATTATCTCTTCAGGTGAAAGTAGCTATAATCAAATTGATCTTACTGAACTAAGTAGTTCAGATAGAGATAAACTGAGAAAACTGTTATATCTTAGTGGTGCCCATGCGGGAAATTATGACAACTTTGAATTTTGATAAGGAAGATCACACTACCCATTCACAAGGCAGGGAAGAATTCATTAGTTTCTGTAGTAATATATCTCTCAAGTCCCTGTACGTAGAAGATTCATCAGACAGAATCTTGGATTGGGAATAAAGGAGAAGGTAAGGGATCTTGAATTACCTCGTGAATTAAAGGATTTTCTTCTGTTAAAAGATGTTCTTCATCCTAAAGATTACAACATAGATAATATTGATGATGGTTGTAATGATTTTGATGATGATTATGATAGTTATGATATAGAGATGATGATTATAGTCAATATAACTACCAGTATTTTACTCTCAATACGGATCATGAACTAAGACAAGATTTCCTAAAAACCAGGATATTTCCTAATGATGTTGATATATCTAGTGATAGTGAAGGTGATTGATGGTGATTTATAGACAAATAAAGATGATGATTATAATAGGCCTACTGATATTTCCCAGTGGTGATGACACGCCCCAAATCCTCAATTACATTATGTCCCTTTATACATTGTCAACTCTCAACAAGGGTGGATACAGGAATTTTGAAAAGGGGGAGTGCAAACCCCTATTATTCCCGACAGAGAGATATGAGAAAAGAAAGAACCTCAAGCGGATCGAGCCAAATAAATTTTTCTAGCTCATTGAATCTTAATATATAAAAATATACTTTGTCGTACAATAAAAGACATGTTGGTTGTTCCTTTTGAGATTTTATAACGTTTTATATAATATATTGACAAAGCCTAAAACATAAGCGTTCCGCCAGTTCCAATAAATTCACAAATTCTATACTCCCTTTTACAACTGATAATAAATTTTTGATTTAATTTATATATGCACATATTTTATTTTTTATATACGCACATATTTGATGTTTACATATGTTGCCATTACTAAATAATAATTTATTTTTGCTACTGTTTTATTTAAAATTATTGTGTTAATATATAAATTTTATTATATTCTTGTATTTCGTTACTATTTATCATTCTTATATAAAAGCTTTAAGAAATATTGTAGATGACGCTAAATAAATGGCTTAAAGAAATAATCAAATTGGAGGGGGGTGGGCCTAACACATGAACTATTGATTATAAGGTATGTCACTGAGTTAGGTAGCGTTGTTTCAATCCCACCCCATGGGGTTCCTTTCGGATTCCCCCCACTGCTAACTAAAGCCCACTACATACAAGAAATTGGCATAGTTTGTGTGTGACAACGTTAAACACCCACATCCACCCACGACAGGTATTACTGTCAGGTTGTAACTTTTAACTTAGACCAAACTCTCTTGGGTAACATTTCGACATAAAACTTTCAATTGAATAAAGAAAAAATAAAGGGTGTTCATTTCGTCCTGACCATTGTGTGTGGTGTGGTGTGCTAGTCAGGCGAATTGGGCACATGGAACTGGATCCCAAACGGTACTTGTCTTGTTCCTCGGGCGATCCTCTTCCAAAAAGGCCCAAGTAGGATCAACATTATTAAACATGACATGCTTGTTCTATGGGCAATCGCGCATCGATTTTGTATATGACGTCACAATTTAAAGGTGGCGGCCATGACGTCATGTTCGGTTGCTGGTCCGTATACTACGGTCATTGGGGACATTGGCTTGGATATATTTTTACATGTACAACATTGGGTAGACCTGGATTCTCATGTCTAAATATTAAGGCCACCTGCAGATTTCATCAAGGTCACCTGATGTAAACAGGTTTAGGGCATGTGGTTGCTGGCGAAGACAGTGGGTTGGGTTAGAGTTAACCCTGTTTACATCACGTAACCTTGACGATAATCTACAGATGGCCTTAATATTTAGACCTAACCAGTCTGACCCTCTCAGATGCATTCCGTGAAAACTAGGCGAGAAAAATCCTAAGCTATGATCTCAAAACATATAGGAATTTAAAATTAAAAACGAAACAATTTGATATAATAAGTTGAATGAATATTTAATAACGAATATGGTAGACAAGAACGATACAAACATTGCTGGGGTGGGTTGACAATTGTTGGAGGGGGGGTGTATACTGAAGCTGACACAATCTAGATAAAACGTATAAACACAAATCAATCAATCAATCGATCTATAATACACCATCATAAACTACACAATGTTTACTATATTACATACATCACTAACTTGTCTTCATAATACCGGTGGGACGTTCAACCTCATTTTATTCACGTATTCGTCAAATGGGGTTTAACGTCCTACTTTTCTACACTGACTGGGCTAATGAAGATGGGTTTATGCCATGCAGTGTGTGCTACCGTATAAAAGACATTCTGCCCGCACAGCGACACAATGCCCCACTGTTATTTCAAATTCCAACACAGGCTTATGTGTAGGTCTTAATTATACCAGCAAGGCTGAATGAATTCAGGTCACTCTATTGGTAATTGGAATCCATAAATTTAAATATAGCCAGATCTGTTGGTTTCTTTTTCTTTGATGACTTGACATGATTTTACTATAAAGCTTCCTGGCTGGCAGCCACTCCCCTTATAACACTTGGACCTTAGTGCCATTGACATCTGAGTATTAATTTGAAAATGTTATAATACTATACCGGGCCTATATACAATAGAGTTTATTTAGTTCTAGTGTCATTGCCATTAGTTTGAAAACGAGTTCCCTCCCTAATCATATTTTATCCCCATTAGCGGACATGTTAGATCTGTTGGTGTCTTTTTTAAAAAAAAGTATTAGTTCTTTATAGTGGTTATATATAACAATTAAACTAATCAACTAGTACCTAATGTTTCTCTAGGCCTACCTGGTGAAATGTCAAGACATTGATCAACTAGTACCTAATGTTTCTCTAGGCCTACCTGGTGAAATGTCAAGGTACTAATCAACTAGTACCTTATGTTTCCCTAGGCCTACCTGACAAAATGTTGAGACAGACGGCTAATAACTAGATCTACCTTGTAAAATATCAAGGTGCTAATCAACTGGTCCTTAATATTTCACTAGGCTGGGAAATAATGGTTTTATTTGTAGGCCTAAACCCGAGATATTCCAGTGGGGAGTCGTCGACCTTTGTTTATTAAAATCTGATCAGATTAAATTTTTGTTACGAGTTGAAGTAAATACAGTTTTTGATAATTAAATATCACTATTGAGACCACCTTCACATATATCAGCCAACATTTTCACATATCTCAGACTGACATGACAAGTTTTTCAAAGAGTAGGACAAATTTTGAATATTATTTCATTCATAAATATATATTTAGGTGTTTTAAATTTAACTGTATTTATAGTCTTTTAAGGTTAAAATCATTTTAATGCCCTATTTTACAACTTGTATATAAATCAACTGCCAGTCCCAGGTGAATTCTTCAGTCGATCTTTTACTGGTTATCCAGTACCGGGGAAACGAGAACCATAATGAATATACATGTAGGATCTAAATTCTCATAAAATGTAAACCACCTTAGGAATATTCCATTTAAAATTACAGGGGGGGGGGCAGATACCATAATATACTGAGCTTTTTTCAAACAGACCCTCCCCCCACGCCCCATTACATTACCCACAAAACCCAATTTTTCCACACGTTCAGTAAAAGATTATTTTTTTAAAAAATGTGTGGTACCCTCCAGATATTTTTAAATGGATTAGCCCTAAAGGAAAATCTTTCCTCCCACTGCTAAAGACCCCTACGCACAAGCTTAGCTTTAGCTCGAGATATTAATCATTGAACTCAGTCAAGACATTCCCCTAATGAACATCAAGTTTAAACATTCTACCTCAATAAAAAGCAGAGTTGTAATGTTCCGAAGTCTTGACCAATCAAATTGCTTATCGCTCATTAGCCTAAGCAGAAAATTCTAATTATCAAACTTAATCAAGGTAATGATGTAATGAATCTATATTCGGTGTTTCATCACTCTCACTTAATTAGAACTAAAGTTATTGTGTCCCAAAGCATCAACCAATCAAATTGCTTATCTCTGCTTACCCTAAGCAGAAAATGCTCATCTTCGAACTCCATCAAGGTATTGACCTAATAAACACCTACACCAAGTTTGAACATTCTAGCTTAATTAGAAAGAGAGTTATTGTGTCCCAAAAAGTGTGACGGACAGACCGACAGACGGACGAACTCATTTTAATAGTCCCCTGCTTTCTTTGAAAGACAAAAATATGTAAACATATTATAAACACTCCATTATATACCAGATTAAAACATATAAACAAATTATAAACACTCGCCTTAAAATTCCTCTCGTATCATACTGCATGGAACATGCTTGTCTTTCTTGATGCAGAACAATAGGACATTAAAGGACATACCAAATATAATTTTAATACAGAGATCATTGCTACAGTAGATGCGTAACGAAGATTTGAAGAAACAGGAAGTGACACAAAAAATGGAAAACACAAGTAATCCTTATATTAGTTATTTTAGTAATGATGTCTGATAGAGGCTAGCTTTCATCGTTACTGGCTGATCCTAAAGATAACTAATATGAAAATAAGGCTTTTCCCCCACCTTGGTTCTAAGGATATTTCTGAATCCTAACCGTCTATTTTTCACCGTGATTCTTCTTTGATGGCCAGTGTCAATTGATCCTTGGAGTTTTATATACAGCGTGAAAGTCCTGACTAGATTAGTGTCACGGGCCGTGGCATATCACTGTTTTTTAGTGCCGTGACGAAGGATAGTCACCGTAGTGTCACACTATTTTCTACATAAAGTGAGGAGGTTTAGCTCCTTCAAAACAGTATTAAATAAAAAACCTACCTTTAGCTCTGTTTATGGCACGTAAAGGACGTATAACTCTCAACACAGAGAATTTTTACAACTGATATAGCTTCATGGCTGAAAATATTTGAAAAAGGTGTAAAAATAATGATTTCAATTGGAGGTGAACATGAAAACCTAAGAACACTGATTTCCCATTAGTTTAAAATAACAATTCAATATGTGTTCACTTGCTGTGTACACAAATATATTTTATTATTGTGAAATGCATAGTAAGTCTACATAAAAAATCCAGTGTATAAAAATAATGATTACAATTTTCATTTTGATAGGAACAAAAGTAAAATACCAAAGCCCAACCGGCTTTTACTTTTCTATTTGATATATGCTCGACAGATAATCTTTGATATCTTTCCTACGGTCTTTTACCCGCTTGTGATCTTTCTCTGCAGGATACGCATCATAAATGCCACATTTTGACTCAAAATATTGAGAAAAATCGCATTTCTCCTCCATGGCAGCCATCTTGGATTTGAGGTTGGACACCAAGCTAAAATCAACCGTGTCTGTTTTGCTAGAGCGGGTGGCGGTACGTTCGAAATATTTTTCATCCGAAATGCCGTGATATATAGGGCATTTAGAGCACTTTATAAGTGTTGAGGCCTCCTAGAATCCTTTCAGTGAATATCAGTTTATTGTCAGAAATCCAGAAATCGGCAATCTTCTCATCAAAGATTCGCTATGTTGTAGACTAGCGCCGGTGGATTTTATTGTTGATATTGTTAGGACATATACTCGCCTCAAAATACATACCCCCGATTTCGACCCACCCCCTGCAGCAGACGAGATATAGCCCCTCAACGATTGGGTACATTTCACTATGGGAAAAGTGGTATCCAGAAAACGCCCCCCAGTGGCTAAAGACTGTGATATTGGGTCGGTCTTTCATGTTGTGTTTTTAGGGGCCGACCCCCACTATCCATCCACAATCGGACATAATCACTAACCTGATGCTTTTAGTAGAATTTGATAGCTGAAAAATGACAAATTTTCACCGAAAATTCGCCAAAAATGGCTAAAAATCGACATAGGGCCATATCTAAGAGGAGGTTAATATTTGGGGTCGGCCATTTTGGCTTTTTGCATGGTGGGATGGGGTGACTTTATGACCTGAGTAAGAATGAATTTGGCCGACCCCCACCTTATCACTTTTGCAGGGTTTTGCATGGTTTTCTCACGGATTGACTCTTAACAATAATCCACTAATTGGCTTAGGGAGATGGGCCCTGCTGATTTAATGAGCTTTGGGGTACCTGGCTAATCTGTTAATTGACTCTAGGGTTAAAGTGTAGACTACCTATCTATAGTGGTGTAAAATCATCCAAATTGTACCATATTGCATGCCTAAATGCAAAATTTTCTTTGCCCCCAAATCCCCCTAGGCTAATTGGGGGGGTCAGCTCTAAACAAATATGGCAGAAAATTGATGCATCGTAACCAAATTTCAGGCAGATTAGCATAACGTATTTTGAGGTTACCATATAAGAGGCTTATTTCATACCTAATGTATAATGAGTTCACTAGTAGTACCACTCGGCAAACCTTGGCAAACTCTGGTACCCTATATCTAGCCTCGGCTGTATGTACCTACACCTATGCTATTGCAATGTGGCTACCAGTTCACTTAACAGGAAAACTTGTCGCATTTAGAAAAAAGTTCTCAAAATTGCTTTGTTCGAAGAGTGTGTAGAGTATTCCTTGCAAATTTGTCCTTTGTTTAAAGAAAATCGGATAAACTTTAATGACATTGAAACCTTTAATGACATTGAAAGCTTTGTATGATAAAACACTCTTCATGGGTGACACCATTTGTAATCCGGGAACTTGAAAGTAGTTCCAATGGCAGAATTTGTCATACAGCCGAGGCTAGATATAGCGTACAGGAGTCTGCTGAGGTTTGCCGAGTGTTGTAGTACATCATGTTCAATTCTTGTCCGGGTCCAGTTGACAGAGCGTACATACACAACTCTATTGAATTTACGTATGCAACTTAAAAAAACAAACTTTGAGAAACATACTGTAATTGATTATCTCCCCTTTGACTACAAATATCCAGGAGTAACATTTCTTGTCAGGGTCCAGTTGACAGAGAGTATGTACACAACTCTATTGAACTTCCATGTTCGCAACTTAATGTACACTTTGAGAAACATACACTGTAATTGATTATCTCCCCTTTCATCACAAAGATCCAGGAGTAACATTTAGATCAATGATCAAGGTTCAATTTTATTTCAATAATTCGATTGCACGTAGGGGTCTCTAGGAGTGGGAGGAAACCAAAGGATCCGGAGAAAACCCATGAGGTTGGACAGATTCACGCAAGGATCAAACCTGGGACCTCTTTGTTAGTGAGCAAGGGCCTGCCCACTGAGCTACCATAGCTCCCTAAAGACTCACCTATGATGGTCAAGGTATCAGAAGAGTTTGACGAGAGGATTAAATCAATTACCTGGTTGCTTTAAAGACACGTAATAATCTGGCACATGTCAACACACTGACACCTTCTGTATAAATTAGAACCACCTCTAATATACTACATAACACAACAAAACTGTGAAAATGGTTAAACAAAGACACAAAATAACCCTGGAAGCCTAAACTGTAGATTTTTTACAGCATTTCAAATGTAAATAACACAACAAAAAACAGATTGGCGATACCTGAAAATAAAAAAAATAACATTTATTAATTTTATTCAGAGAATAATGAGGGAAATTTTCCACATGTAGATAAATTAAAAATCCAACTGACAAGTGTTCTTTTACGTGCCCGGACAGCCGCGCTACGGCCAACTCTTACATCGAATTCCAACTGTCAAATGTGTACACAGGACCTCAGATTTCAATCTCATTCGAAAGACTAGACAGCTGTCCTTGTCAGGCCCTCCATCCTGCACCAATGACAAGAGAAAACCACACCAGAAAATCCCAATGAACTTTCTTGGTCAACACCGGGATCGAAACCGCTACCTCCAGACTAGCGAGCCAGCATCATACTCGCTTAGCCACTGTGGCTCCAGTACTTTCTCGGCCAACAGAGGGATCTCCGGAATAGTGAGCTGAGAACTCTGGGTTAACGAGCCAACACCTTACTCACTGATCCACCGCATCTACCGTGTAGTCACATGACTTTGATGTTCATGATATCGCATCAAATAACGTTTTAGAAAATATCTTTATCTCTAAAACGCAGCATCAATCAAAGATACTCTATGAAAGGAAAAATTACTTTGAAAACTATCAAGTCATTCAATTGTCTATAATGTTCTGATGTTAACACACAAGTATTTAAAAATACTAATACAATAACTAGCCAATAAAAAACTTGTGATTTCAATATTTTACGACTAAATCATCTACATCTTCGGTTCTATTTTTCTAATATAAACCTGAAACACAACAAAATAATTCTGAGATCTAATATCATTTTGAGAAACTGAAATGATTTAAATAGACTAAATAGGTATCAGACCAAAAATAAAATACTAGTTGTCTTTTGCGTTAATTATGCCAAAAAAACAGAAGATATTGGATACTTTTAATTAAACATACATTATACAAGAGCTAAATCTGCCTATTGCAGGTCTTTCTTTAGACATGAAATGTTATATAAACTATTAATTAGACATTAATTAACAAAACAAGACCATAATCAACTCTCGATGGCATCGGATACTCAAGATTTTAACTAGATTAAAATAGTTCACCACATAAAAATTTAATTTAAAAATGGGAAAGCGAGGATAAGTCCTGAATATACCAGTGCCCTGGTTACCACTATGCACACATCTTGTCAAAACTACAAACAATGATAACTTGGCTAAGAATGAAGTAATTTTTATCATCTATTTTTGAATTATTATAGCAAGAATGACCAACTCTTTATTAAACTCTTAACTAATGTATCTTTAAATAGCATTAACTCCATTTGAGTTGGTCAATAAAATCTAAGTTCAAGTTATACACGAACAAAATTACTATTTTAAGACATCAATAATAACACAATAATCACAATATAAACAAACTCATTTATGATTTATGTATAATACTTAATTGGGACGTTTGTTGAACCATGGTCGGGAAATTAAACACTTATAAATTAAAAACTTGTTTTTAAAATTGAACGGTCAGCTTTAAACTGGGCACAAGTAAAAATTAGATGATTTTATATGTTCTTAACAAATTTTTAAACGAAGATCTGATATTGAAGGAATGTGAAAAGAATTAGGGCTAAATATGCAAGGTTAAACGATACCCAGATTACAATGAAAATGTTGATTAACAAGTTAACACTATTTAAACTCTTGTATAACAAAACGTTTACAAGGTTTGTTTTAAAATTCTTATGGTGAACAACCAAATTTTCAAACGAAGATCACATATTGAACATGAACAACCAAATTAGATGATTATGGGTGATTTTAAATGATTTTTACAAATTTTTAAACAAAGATTTGATATTAAACGAATGTGAAAGAAATCAGTGCTAGATACACAAGATTAAATGATATCCAAGTTACAGTGATAATAAAGTGATTGTATTCCATATAAATTGTGTTGTGTGAGGTTGGTTTGAAAGATAACTTTGTTTTTGCAGACCCAATGGAAACTGCCACAAATCTTTTAATAACACATGAATACCCATATTCCTGAAGTAATGGCCCAAGAAATCCCTCTCTAATCAAACGGAACACTGCGAGGAGTATGATGAATACCCTACTTTAAAAGTTTTTAATTAAAATCTAATGATCTTTTTTCTTAAAATATCTCAAATCTTCCTTACTTTTTTTTGTTGAAACCATGATGGAGTTAATTATAAGTCAGTGCTGCTTAATTCTTTTGATTGATCTGATAACTCAGCTTCCATAGATTTACACCTGTGAAAAAAAAACAATATTTAACGAATTATATGTAATAGTTATACACCTTGTTTTCAAGGTGCATGGGTTGATACATCGTCCCTTTTTTGAGTGGAGCTCCGAGGCGAAGCCAAGGAGATCTCCACTCAAAAAAGAGACGGTGTATCAACCCATACACCGAGAAAACAAGGTATATAACTGACTTATACTAAATACTTTTTCGAGAAATAGAGATTTTTTCTATTTTTCCCAATTTCAAAAGCATTTTTCATTTCACAAATTTATCAAAGTTTCCCATTTAGAGCCCCCCAATTATCTCATCACAAACGCTTATTTCTACTCAGGTAAATGATGTCAGTACACTGCACGTGCATTTCACGGTTTAAATCAGGTCAAGGAAAATGTTCATAACAGGGATATTGATTGGTTGAGAAAAGCAAACGTCATCCAATCATTTTGTACAATAGCCATTTCTTGTTGTTTTGCCAACATCCTGGCTGCGTCGATTGTAGTGGATGGCAGAAATGAATGCGGGAATTCGTCGAAGAATCCTACTTTATAATGTCACAGATATATATTTCTAAGACCGAGAATATCAGTTCTGCAAGAGATTTCAATGATCGCGAGGATTTAGAAGCCCAATCCTTCACAGAACAAGAAATTAAAGCCATGCAGATGAGTCGAATTCCGCCAAACACAAGGAAAAATACCAATTGCATAGGAATATGGTGACACTTCGAGATCAGTACAAAAGATTGGATTTTAGTGTTGAAAATGCCAAGAGATTAATTTATAATAGTAAAATATTTGGATTATGTGCTGCAGATGAGCATAAACCGCGACAAAATTTGAAAGTTTTTAGTGTTGAAAATGCCAAGAGATTAATTTATAATAGTAAAATATTTGGATTATGTGCTGCGGATTAGCATAAGCCGCGACAAAATGTGAAAGTGCGACTAGATATCAAAATGTAAAGAAATGTGAGACAAAATGTAAGAATATGACTGAGAGTGACGCACATTCGGAAAGTTACAGAGACAGTTGAAAATGATGACTCTTTTACCATAACATGTTCAAAATGGGTTGTAGATGTTCAAATAAATATGTAAATCATGATTTTGTTATTTATGTCCCTTTTCAACTGATACATGGCCACTTTTCAAAAGTTATTGATTTACTTAACATAGAAATACAGAGGGTAAAAGGCTAATCTTAGTAAAACAAAGAGAAAACAAGCCAACAGTGAGGCCGATATCTCCCTGACGAAAACCCAAAATATCTTTTAACACTATTGATTTACTTAACATAGATTTACAGGCGGAAAAAGTCTAAACTTAGTAAAAGAAAAAAAAAAAAAAAAAATTAATCAAATCAAATTAATGGAAAATAAGTTCAGAAAAAGAAAAAAAAGCAGAAAATAAAACAAACTATAAATAGATCCAGATATTTTTTTTAAAATACCAAGAACAGATAAGTGGTGGGAAGAGGGCGTGTCTGTTCTTTTAAAGGCAATTAAGGTTAACAAATATATTCTAAAGCCTGTCTCACACAGGTGTGCTTTACCCTGGCATAGATAGGGAGAACGGTGACCCTGTGTGGTGATGCCACAGTGACGCAGCCCAACACCAATGCAAAATGTATGTCGGATGACGCAACCATAGAATCAACCTGGCCCCGAATTCACAAAACATTCTCAGACTTAAGTTAAGAATTTACTCAAAATTGTTCACCTAATTTTAACTTACATATAGCCCCTTATAAAACTTTTGTTATTTTAATATTTCAAATACATCAATAAGAAACTATGTGAAAAGTTTTGTGTTTCTGGATCAAAGATATTTCTCATAAACAGTGATTGAACTTTCAGTAACTGTTTAACTTAAGTCTGAGAATGCTTTGTGAACTTGGGGCCTGACGTCATGCCGCAAGTGTTTTTTTTGGCTGTCAGTTGCCACAAAAGGTTAGGCACACTAAAGCGTCACATGGCAAAACACTGCATTACTCGTCGTAGAATAGAAATATTTAAATGGCGTTACTATTTGTATCTAGGCGGTCAGACTATTGGGCAAAATATTTAACATTTTCAACACCCGTGGCACCAAGCTACTGGCACACACCTGTACGCTACAGGGCTAGAAATTCACACGAATCTCCGAATCTGATTCGCGCAAGGATTCTCGCAAGAGCTTACGCTGCGAATCTAGAAGGATTCGCGTAAAATTTTTCTTAAAAAAAAAAAAAAAAAAAATTTCGGAGAATTCTCGAGTCCAACTGTTGAATGTCAGTCAGGGTTAATTGTGGGATTTAGCCGATTGATGTTTAATCTAGCCGATTGGTAAAACAATGAATCGGCCACATGGTATCATAAATCAACAGTCATACCTTAGTGCGAATCGGCCATATGTGGTTCATAATCCGAGTAATTAGCACATTTAACGGTGATTTTGATAATCCGGTAAAAAAACAAAACAAGCTTGCTGATAATTCATACTAGGTTCAGTAAAATACGCACATGGTGAATGAAATGAAGACGATCTCAGCATGGTTTGCGAATCGCGCATCTTCCACGCTTCGTCCGTGAGAATTCCCGGTATTAAAATAATAACTGGATCATACATTGATGGATTCACCGAACAGTTGTTACTGTAGTTAAATTTAAATTTGCATTGAATATAATCCCCTGGTAGAACACCGAATACACGGGGAGAGAAACAGTGGATATTTTCCCAACAGAATCTCGAATGTCGAATTCCAATGACACGTGACATATTGGTTGGAATTAGGTCAATAAACCAGTTCTAAATAGCGTTTACCGTTATGATTTTTTATTTTATATACATGCTGACAGAGACTTAATTTTAAAAATATTATTGAAGGCTATATCATAGTCGTACCGAAGTTTATTTTGTCACGTGATCATTGTGCAGTTTGTCTATCATCGACGAATGAATAAAAACTTTTGCAAGTTACGTGACTAGTTGCGTGATAGACAAAAGACTACAAATTGTGCTATGCAGAAATGCCATGGTGCTGTATCAGCTTATTTTGACTATGGCATTTTCTGAATATTACTTCTGACACAATTTAAGCGTTTACCAAAAACTCCATCTGATTGGGGTTTTTAACATTGTTGTTGTATATTGGTGATTTAGATTATCACAATAAACACAATTTTGTTTTTTTAGACAGTATTATTAATTAAGATTCGGAGGATTCGCACAGATTCCATATATGAGAATCCTCTTAGATCCTTGTAAAAAATGACGAATTTCTAGCCCTGCGCTACCATTGTCTAAGATGCACATTGACCTACCTAGGTAACTCAAGGGGTTACACTTGTGTGAGACAGAGTGAAATCAGAAGTTTCATCATAATTTAAACATATATACTAAATTTAAACTGAACATGGTCAAATCAGGTAACATCAAAAATTCTTTTTTTAACAACCCTCAAAGATCACAAAAATGCTAATAGCTCTCTGAAAGGGTTGGCATATTGGACTTGTAGCCTGGCTATGTAAAGTCTAGTTACATATCCAGATGCAATGAAAGCACACCACTGATTCAACTGGAAGTGCTGGCGAGGCATTAATGTAACTGAAATGTGATTTTTAGCATGATTGTAGACCAGACATTTACTGATGCAAGAAAATGAACAATGATGTTGTTACATTCAGAATTGCAAAATTAAAGTGTATCTCTCAAGCAAGATTAACAATCATCGCCTTATAAAAGTGCTGACTCGGTATATAAAGGTGTGGACTCTGTATATAAATGGGTGAAGAAAAATAAACTTATTATGCCTAGGTATTGCTATTTCTTCACCTTCTGCATCACATTCAGGATCAATATCATCTAGAATTTAAAAAAAAAATCAGTTAAAATAAACTTTCTTAAAATTACAAATCAGTAGTACATTTCTCAACTTAGATGAAAGGGCCAAAAATCATTTACCTGAAAAATCACATTTTGTCCCAAAATTATATAAAGCAAACTGATGCAAGAGGCTAATGTAATTCTGACCAAGTTCAAAGATTTTAGACCAGAAATTATCAACAACGACTGCATGGTCAATACAAGCATTGGGTACTCATCTTTAGCTTAAAAAACAACATTGCCCACTGACTTTAGCTGTAAATTAATTCATTCTAAAACATATCTAAAACAGCAGATATAAACTGCATGGCTCGAAATGTTCGCTTGTCTACTTGTCGCCGACAGGCGATTTTTTCGTCTGACAGGTAGCAAATAAAACTACATGTCGCTTGCGACAGGTGGACTAAATTTTACTTGATGTTCAGTAAATTGACCACAATACTCACGTCCACGTCACGTACATTTAATTATTCGTTTCTAAATGATTTTACTTGATGTTCAGTAAATTGACCACAATACTCACGTCCACGTCACGTACATTTAATTATTCATTTCTAAATGCAAGAATTAAGCACGGAAATACTGCGAAAAGCCGCCATTTGCACTGTTTACAATTACATTTCGCTCTGTCGTAGGCGACAGTTACTCACACAGTTTGGAAGTAGACAATTTTATATCAATGAATTTCACACCATCTACGCTTGTTTTGATCTGCTTGACACTAGTTTATAGCATTATGGAGTATTATATCTAAATAAATTAAAACGCACCCCCAAGTCACCTGAAATAATTCTACCGTAACGACACCACAGTAAATATAGTAGTGGTTGGAATGGAAATGCACACGGCTCGTTGCTTGGTGTATTTAATCATTTAAAAAGTTTTAAACAATTTCCATAAATAAAGGCTATGAATAATTTATAAGACAATTTGACAAAATCAAAAAATCAGGTCGGAAAAATATTTCATATATAAATATAATTTGTAGCGTAAAAATAGTTCGGATATGTGAGAAGGGAATTCCAGGTGGCGTTATCTGTCCTTCGCACGCGGTACATGTAAATACGGTGCCATGCACAGGTGTGATTTGTGTTTTGATATTCAATGTATTACGGATATTTTAAAATCTGAATTCTACAACTCAACAGTGAAGTATTCGATTTAGTACGGAAGTGTGGTACCATGATACTTTGCGGAATTCACGTGGATACGGATGATAGAATTGTATGAATCTTCGAATCGCCGAGAAGCAGATTAGCCGACTTTCAAGAACTTTTAGGCATTCCGATGTCGAAGAAATAAAAAGGTTTCATATTACGATATTTATATAGAGCAATGTACGTCAAAGACCTAACCACATATGTGTGTACCTACATGTATGGATATGTGTGATGTGATTATTCTTTGAGTTTGATAATTAAGAGTGACAGGTTATTTACTGAAGCGACAGGTATGAAAAAAAGCTACCTGTCGCTTGCCACAGGTAGCTTTTTTTTCAACATTTCGAGGCCTGAACTGTGATACATATATATATATATGGCTGTAATTCAAATGGACAGAAGTAACAAACTGTTAGGACTGGTCATGGTCAATGAGCTTGCAGTCTACTTTTGATCACTTTTCCAAACATTTAAATAAATTAACCTTACCAGCTTGTGTGATGCAATCTAACCACGTAAAACCTCCTCCAACTGTTGTTTTAGCTGTAATTTTTGGAAGTCTCCTGTAGCTTTGGCTTTTTCTCTCTCTTTGGAAAATTCTCTATAAAAAAACAGTGACAACAATAAGAATGGATTATATTTATATTTACATACGGACAGACATAAAAATTAATGCCAAGACTTTTTATTTGAAGATAGCTTTAATACATGTACATGTATATCCAAGTTCTGCGAGTCAATTTTCCTTCAGTCTGCTAAGAGCCAATACTGCGATTGTTTAAACATACAGGACCTCAGTTTTGCGTCCCATCTGAACAACTATACGTTTGACCCTTGCCACTACCTTAAAATCCCTCAAGGTTAGCTAGCCAACGTCCTATTACTGAGCCATCATGTCTCACGTTCTATGAAATAAAGTTTAGAAGGTGATTGATGTCATTAATAATTGTATGTACCCACTCAACACACCAAGAACAAGATTAAGTACAAAAAAAGAACAGATAATAATAAGACTGATAAAATAAATCCATGGCCATTCATTACCAACTGCATCATTTACCTGAAAATAAAACAATTAACATTACATTATTTAATGGACAATTTTGAGAGTGGTCTAGGGAGATTCAGTGAATTTGGTTTTTTAATTTAAATTTGCAAATATTAAAGGCCACATGGGGAATGCAGCAGGGAATGTGTTAGATTACGTTCTTCTCAACCGCTACTGGGGGTTTGGTGGCATAACGATCTAACAAGTGCAACATAAATCATAAGGTCCGTCATTGAGTCAAGTAGCGTAGTTTCGATTGCCAGCTTGTACGTGACAAGGATAAGGGTCGCCTGTTTAGCCTTGTGGGTTTTCTCTGGTTACTCCCCCTGCTAAAGTCCCCAACACGCAAGCGAATTATTGAAATAAAATTGAATCATGTTAGTCTTGAAATGACCTAGTCTGCATCACAGAGAGTGCCATCCAATTAATAACTAACTGCCATTCTGTGATCTGGCTTTCGAAAATTTTAAATAGTTACTGAACAACATGTAAAAAGAGTTTGTAAAAAGTGAAACAGTTTTTAAAAAGTGACGTAATAAAAATTGTTTGGAGGATATGTAAAACTGTTCTGGCGGCAGTTTCACAAAGCAACTTACGATGAAAAATTTGCGTAAGTTTATCGTAACGTAAACTTACGTAAAAATCGCGTTTCACTAAAATTCTTAACTTACGAAATTCGTAACTTTTATCGTAAAGTCTACGGCAACTCTCACCTTGTCGTAAGTTGGAATTTTTTTCGTATCTTTGACAAAATGGCCGCCTTGTTACTTTATGCGGATCGGCAACTTCGACGAGAGAGAATATTCTGGGATAGATTAAACCCTCTCGACACCCATACAGATGAGGAGTTAGTTTCGCGGTACAGACTTGATCGGACCAATATATTACATCTTATTAACTGTATTATTATTAATAATGATGATATCGAAACCGCAACTTACCGATCGAAATCCTTGTCATCACCTGTACAAGTCCTGATTGCATTACGATACTATGCCACAGGTAGCTTCCAAAAACTCATTGCTGATGCACATGGGATGAGTGTACCATCAGTGTCTAGAGTAATTTATCGTGTTTCACGAGCAATAACAACCTGTGTTGACGATAAATTATCAATAAATTTCCCCTATTCCATGGAAGATATCAATTCTACAAAGGAAGGTTTTCACCAAATAGCAGGCTTCCCAAATGTAGTGGGAACGATTGATGGTACACAAGTTGCCATCATAGCACCATCGGGAGAAAATGAGCCGCTGTTCGTCTGCAGGAAAGGGTTTCATTCCATTAATGTTCAAGCAACAGCTGATTCTAAACTCAGGTAAACGTACGAATTATCGTCTTGTTTTAACTTTAAGCTTCAACATGACACGCGATAAGGGGAAAGCGATAAGGGGACTCGTCGTAAAATTACATAGTTCACTGCATAGTTCCTTCAGAATCCCATAATTCTGTTCAACCCCCTTAATTAAAACACCGGGAGCTGCCGGGTTTCAATTTTGTTTTCGCCTTTTTGGTTCCATTTCGGCTTTTGGCAGACTTACAGACGACGTATGGTACTATGTCACGCGCTATGACGTAGCAAACAAAAACAAGTAAACAACAGGCATGAAAATAGCATTTTATTCATAAATACACCGCTAAATCTTAGCATATATATAAGGAATATATCATTTCGTCGTTTATGTTTCAAAAGGTAAGGATCAAATCAAACATAACGGCTATAATGCCGACATTGTCAACATTCAGTCCGTGGGAATGTTTACAGAAGTGTGAATGAAGTGACGCAACATGACGTCACGACCATTCGTGACGTATTTACGAAAAAAGATACGAGAAAAAGTTAAGAAAAAACTTACGCCGGCCTTTGTGAAACCGGCGTAAATAATTCGTATCTTTTTCGTAAGTTTTTCTTAACGTAGTTTTTTTTCTTAAAGTTACGAACTTTTGTGAAACTGCCCTACATGTATTGTGATAGTATGACATAAATCACAACTCAAGTGTCAAGGCACCAGATTTTATAGACTCGTGACAAAGTCTATATAACAAAATTGATGTGACAGGAATCGCATTACCCAACACTAGTGCTTAGTACATGTACATGTAGACGTATTTACTCTTAGCACACATGTAGAGGTGTAGACACACTTACTCTTAGCACACATGTACACATGTACATGTAGATGTATTTACTCTTAGCACACATGTAGAGGTGTAGACATACTTACATCATATAAGACATCAGTCCATCCTTCCATTGTGATACATTGAAACACTGTCAACATAGCTAGGCCAAAATTATCAAAGTTTGTAATGCCAAAATTTGGCCATTGCCAGAATTCATTACAATCTGTACCTTCTAAATAATCTGAACACTTAAACCCTCTTCCACACGTATGTGGATCTTCAACTGCTATAGTTTCTGAAAAACACAAAACCATAAATATTAAGGATAATTTTAAAGCCTCAACATGCCAGAATAAGAAAGTTAAATGAAGAGTTCAAGACCATACACAATCAAAGGTACTAAAATTTTAATAAAATTCTAATCTAAAAATTGATCAAATCAATAAATTAACAAATATACTAATTAATGGGTTGCATGTAGATTTAAATGTCTTGTCGTTTTAAAAAGAGTGTGTCTAGTATTTTCATATTTTTAGTTTTTAGTAGAATGCTTGGATTTTGGAAAAAATCATATTTATAATCAGTCAGTATTTTCTCGGCTCTACTGAGTATTTGTACAGGGGACATAATCAGGGGTCATAATTCAGGAAGTTACGGTCCGATATGCACGAATATCGAAAGGAACCGAGATCTTTGGGTTATAAACTCACATTTCAAGTTTCAACAAAATCGGATAAAAATTGTGACCTATATAGGGTACACAACCTTGATATACCATATATTTACGCTATAAATTTGAGAACAAACGGCGGCCATTTTATCTGTCAATTTTGGGCCGATTTTCACGAAATTCAAACACATCCGTCCTTAGGGTGTAACGGTGATATAATCATACGTTTTTTTAAATCGTATAAAAATTATGACCTCTATAGGGTCCACAAGCTAAAAACGCGATTTTTCGTACAATCAGGGGCCATAATTCGAGAAGTTACAATCCGATATGCGCGAATATTGAAAGGAACCAAGATCTTTGTGTTATAAACTTACATTTCAAGTTTCAACAAAATCGGATAACAAGCGGTTGCCATGCAAGGTACGCCCACATTTTGCAAGAGATGGACAGAGAACAAGTGATTTTTCGTACAATCAAGGGCCATAATTCAGGAAGTTACAATCCGATATGCATGAATATTGAAAGGAACCAAGATCTTTGGGTTATAAAGATGCCTCCCAATGATGACCTGACGCGACCTTGGCAACTTTGGACCCCATTGGAAATAAGCAACGGATGTTATATACGTCAGGCTTTATGGGCTATCCTAAGTAAAGGTCTCTTCATGACACCATACCTATCAAATTTCTCTATGCTTGTCTCATATGGCATCCCACATTACAATGTAGCACATAGTTCTTATTTTCATATACATATCTGTATTTATTGTTGTCACTTCCCAGTCGTGTAATGCGACACTAGTTCTTATTATAATACATTAATTTATTGTCATGTTGTAACCTTTACTTGAAGAATAAATAAATAAATAAAACAATAAATAAATAAATAATTAATAAATAAAATAAACATGTATTTCAAGTTACATCAAAATTGGATCAAAATTGTGTCCTTTCTCTAGAGGGTCCAAAACCTTGATATACCATGTATTTACAATATTTGTGTCCGAGGGGCAGCCATTTTCTCAGGCAGTTTTGGTCCGATTTGTACGAAATTTGGACTCAACCATCATAAGGGTGTAACAATGATATATTTGAACATCTTTTTAAATCGGATAAAAATTGTGACATCTAGAGGGATCACATCCTAAAAACGCGACTTTTCGTACAATCAAGGGCCACAATTTAGGAAGTTATGGGCCGATATGCGCGAATATAGAAAGGAACCGAGATCTTTGGGTTATAAACTTACATTTCAAGTTTCAACAAAATCGGATAAAAATTGTGACCTCTATAGGGTACACAACCTTGATATACCATATCTTTAGGCTATTTGAGAACGAAGGGCGGCCATTTTGTCTGTCAGTTTTGGGCCGATTTTCACGAAATTCGAACTCAGCCGTCCTTAGGGTGTAACGGTGATATAATAATACGTTTTTTTAAAGCGGATAAAAAATATGACCTCTATAGAGTCAACAAACTAACGTGATTTTTCGTACAATCAGGGGCCATAATTCAGGAAGTTACAGTCCGATATGCGCGAATATTTAAAGGAGCCGAGATCTTTGGGTTATAAACTTACATTTCAAGTTTCAACAAAATCGGATAAAAATTGTGACCTGTATAGGGTCCACAACCTTGATATACCATATTTTTACGCTATTTGAGAATGAATGCGGCCATTTTGTCTGTCAATTTTGGGCTTATTTTCACAACATTAGAACTCAGTCGTCCTTAGGGAGTAACGTTGATATAATATTATGTTTTTTTTAAATCGGATAAAAATTATGACCTCTATAGGGTCCACAAGCTAAAAACGTGATTTTTCGTACAATCAGGGGCCATAATTCAGGAAGTTACGGTCCGTCCGATATGCACGATTATCGAAAGGAACCGAGATCTTTGGGTTATAAACTTACATTTCAAGTTTCAACAAAATTGGATAAAAATTGTGACCAAGAACAGAACGTTGAGGAACCCCTGATGACAAAACAGATTCAGACCACGATTTACAATTAACTAAAATACACTGTTTTCTACCCACAAGATAGCTTTCTAAAAGATTTAATGCAGAGCCACAAATACCAAATTTAAATTAAAGTCTACGTAGAACAATGGAAGGGTCCACCGTGTCGAAAGCAGCAGATAAATCTAATAAAATTAAAAATGTAAATTTTCTATTATCAATTTCCATTAAAATATCATTTGAAACCTGGGAAAAGCTGTTTCGGTACTGTGAAATTGTTTATAAGCACTTTGAAATGGTTCATACAGTTATCATCTAGATGGGCCTTTATCTGAGAAGCAATACATCTTATTGCTCCTGCAATGACCATTCGTTAAAAATAAAAAAGGAAGTAGAAAAATCAATCGTTATTCGTTTATTCCTGTACCCATGTTTGATAAACTCGTTCAACATGAAGGTAGGTATTTTGTTAATGAATACATGAACATTGGATGATTGTGTACTATGAAACGTTACAATAAAGGTATGCTGAACAAATGATACAGTACATCAGGTTACAACTAACGGTGAACGAACGATGAACGAATGAACGAAGAACGGTTTCACTGAAAAGATAAAAATACACATGCATGTATTTACAATAAACTCTGTAACATATACATTCTACATAACTAATAAGTAATTAGTATTGGAGTGTGCTGCTGGCGCTAAAACGACTCATAATATGCAATGCATCACCTATCAAGGAATACAAAGTTACATGTAGCAGACGAGGAAATTGCACTCACGTGACACTAGAAATGGTTCCACTACTGATGTCTTCCGCCTTACTCCAGCCACAGTAGTGGCTCGTCCCTATAGAGTTCCTTTGCGCAAGTTTTTTAGTGAAATCACTACAAAAAGGTTACTGGCCTATAGCTCCCTAAATTTACACACAAACTGACCCAAAACAGTAGTGCACCTAGCTTAACATATAATAAATCAATTCCTATTGAAATAAAGGTGAAGCCTCACTGCATAATTATATGATTTGATGAAACCCAACTGCTACGCGAAATTTCAACTGCCGGCTGGTGTCATGGCGGATTGTGTAATACGTCATTACAAGAAACATCGCTATGCAAATGTAGAACGCATAACCACGAAGAAAAACTGTTCAGTAACTATTTTAGTGGTCCAGTCTTCACTATTTGTCATAGAATTACTTATTCCAATACAAACTGTAATGATATGTGTTGACAATTGTGCGTTTGAACCTATTTGAACTTGCGTAAGGAGTCTTAGACTGTATCAATTGTAACGTTAAACACACAGTTTAACGTTACAAGTATAGTAACTAACGTGACACAAGCAATATCGGTTTTGCCTGGGGAAACACACCCGAAAGTAAATCGTTAAATTTGACAGAGTTATGAAATGACAGTGAATAAAAATGACATGGAAATGACCTGCGATATCTGTTTACACTTTTACATAATTCTCAAGTAAACTTACAACTTGTGAGAGGATAACAGGCGTTAGAAATGCATGGCCTCTAATACACATGCCGTTTTTCTGCACATCAATGGCGTTCGCTAATACCGGTTGAATATAAAACTCGAATTTGGATTACGTTACATTCAAATTACAGACTTGGACTAAATAAGAAGGGAAACAGCATTCTGCCGTAACACATCTAGATGGGCCTTTATATGAGAGAGAGAGAGAAATGGGGTTTAACATCCACTCGACACAAACTAGGTCATTTCGGGACTACCATATGGTTTATTTTTTTTTATTTCAATAATTTGCCTGCGCGTAGGGGTCTTTAGCAGTGGGAGGAAACCGGAAGACCCGGAGAAAACCCATGAGGTTGGACAGGCGACCCTACTCCTTGTCACGTACAACCGGGGAATCGAAACCCCGCCAGTTGACTCAATGACAGACCGTATGATACAGCGCGCGCGTACCAACCATTCGGCCATCCACCCCCCCCCCCCCTTATCTGAGAAGCAATACATTTCTCCAATACATTAGAAATAAAACTTAAGTTAGTGACAGGTCTGTAATTTTTAAAAGCGAGAGAGAGAGAAATGGGGTTTAACGTCCACTCGACACAAACTAGGTCATTTCGGGACTACCATATGGTTTAATTTTATTTCAATAATTCGCTTGCGCGTAGGGGTCTTTTAGCAGTGGGAGGAAACCGGAGGACCCGGAGAAAACCCATGAGGTTGGACAGGCGACCCTACTCCTTGTCACGTACAACCGGGGAATCGAAACCCCGCCAGTTGACTCAATGACAGACCGTATGATACAGCGCGCGCGTACCAACCATTCGGCCATCCACCCCCCCCCCCTTATCTGAGAAGCAATACATTTCTCCAATACATTAGAAATAAAACTTAAGTTAGTGACAGGTCTGTAATTTTTAAAAGCGAGAGAGAGAGAAATGGGGTTTAACGTCCACTCGACACAAACTAGGTCATTTCGGGACTAACATATGGTTTAATTTTATTTCAATAATTCGCTTGCGCGTAAGGGTCTTTTAGCAGTGGGAGGAAACCGGAGGACCCGGAGAAAACCCACGAGGTTGGACAGGCGACCCTACTCCTTGTCACGTACAACCGGGGATTCGAAACCACGCCAGTTGACTCAATGACAGGCCTTATGATACAGCACGCACTTGCTAACCATTCGGCCATCCACCCCCCCCCCCCCCCTGTAATTTTTAAAAACTTTAGGATCCATTGTAGACTCTTCAATTAAAGAGGTAACGTAAGCTTCTTTGAAAACGTTGGGAAGAGTAGAGGATGATATACAAGAATTAATAATATTGGTAAAAACTGGAATAACTTCGTCTAGACAGTCCTTAAGAACAGGAGTTGGAACAGGATCTAATGAACAAGATTTAGAAGCAGACGATTTAATTAGCTTTAAAACAAAAGATTCACTAACCAAGTTAAAATTTTCTAAATAAACAGAATTTTCAAACTTAACAAAATCATGAGTGTTAAAGTTATTAGTTTTATTTATTTAAATCATCAAGTTCGGTTTGTATTTCTGTATTTTTATTTGAAAGGAATCAGAGAATAAATTCGCAAGTTCAGTGTCATTATCATTGTCCGGGAGAATAGTTCGCTCAGCATTATGATCCAAAAGGGAATTCAAACTTTATACAGGTCTTTTTGTCTGTTTTTGCCATTTTCTATTTTACCAGAGTAAAATTTAATTTTAGCGTCTTCAATTAATTTATTCACATTGTTTTTTAAAGATTTATAAATCTGTTTATGGACATGTAGATTTGTTTTCGGCCACAGATATTCAGCCTTATTACGGTCCCTTTTGGCTTGTAAAATAGAATCATTAAACCACTGCGTATTGGGACGAATAAATGTTTTAGTTTGAAGAGCACAAGTGGGTCAATTATTTCAGCGAGCTTAGAGTGATATTGGGGTTGCCTTCTCTTGTATATCTTGAATACATTGAATGTCATTGAAATCCGAGTTGACTATTTCCGCTTGAAATTTATTAATGTCAAGTACTTTGTTGATTAAAACATTCTGTGAACTGTAATTTATCCCAAGATTTGAGACATCAGCTTTGTGGTTAATTCTTAATCATTAAAAGTGATCAAATACTAATAACTAATATTTTTTTAGTCAATTCTTAATCATTAAATTAAAAGTGACCAAATATTAATAACTAATATTTTTTTGTTCTTTATAATGCTTATTTATTCTTCAAAGATAGGAAACTTTGTAACAAATGCTTTACTATATTTATGGATTTTTGTACTAAAGTGAGAGACAGAAATGGGGTTTAACATCCACTTGACACAAACTAGGTCATTTCGGGACTAACATTTGGTTCAATTTTATTTCAATAATTCACTTGCGCGTAGGCATCTTTAGCAGTGGGAGGAAACCAAAGGAGCTTGAGAAACCCACGAGGGTGGACAGGCGACCCTACTCCTTGTCGCGTACAGCAAGGAATTTTTGTATTAAAAGGGTTACATGTATATTACGAGAAATGAACAATAAAATAGAAAATGAAATGAAATGGGGTTTAATGTCCTACTGTTCTGCTCCGAACTGGGCTAATGAAGAAGGGCTACGAGGGAAAATTTGCCCTGACAGCGGCACTCTTATATCGAATTCCGACTGTCAAGGGATCTTTTACGTGCACACCAATATGTAAACGGGGCGTTGGTTTTTCGTCCCATACGAACGACTAGACAGCTGTCCTTGTCATTCCCTCCAACAAAAAAATAGATCTCATTGTATTTTATTTTTATCACCAACAAGCGGTTGCCATGCAAGATACGCCCACATTTTGCAAGAGATGGACAGAGAAAAAGCTCAAAAAAAGAAGTGATTTTTTGTACAATCAAGGACCATAATTCAAAAAGTTACAATCTGATATACATGAATATTGAAAGGAACCAAGATCTTTGGGTTATAAGCATGTATTTCAAGTTTCATCAAAATCGGATCAAAATTGTGTCCTCTCTCTAGAAGGTCCAAAACGGACTCAACCATCAAAAGGATGTAACAGTGATATATTCAAACGTTTTTTTAAATCGGATAAAAATTGTGACATCAAGAGGGATCACATCCTAAAAACGTGACTTTTCGTAAAATCAAGGGCCATAATTCAGGAAGTTATGATCCAATATGTGCGAATATCGAAAGGAACCGAGATCTTTGGGTTATAAGCATACATTTCAAGTTTAAACCAAATTGGATAAATATTGTGACCTCTACAGTGTTCACAAGCTAAAAACGTGATTTTTCGTACAATCAGGGGCCATAATCCATGAAGTTACAGTACGATACATGCCAATATCGAAAGGAACCGAGATCTTAGGGTGATAAACCTATATTTCAAGTTCCATTGAAATCGGATAAAAATTGTGACGGACAGACAGGGGCGACGACAATATACGTCCACATGAAAATGTGGGCGTATAAAAATCACCTACTTAGAAAGTCTCAAAAGATTATTGAATCCATATGAATATCATAAATGGCTACACAAACGATCAATCATGTACATAAAATGTTATGTGAAGATAAATATTGTGCCCCAATTAGAAAAAAGTCGCTATTTACATGTATTAATGCGCAGATATAAATATCACATGTCAATTTTCACCCAATAGTACGAGCAGAAAAAATATATACATCAAATGTCTGTAATAGATGTTTAAAGATAGGTTGCCAGGCAACGAAACATACGCCCACAGCAGCTAAGTCATCCGAGCAGTCAACAAGAGTTGTCGCATATTTTTTCTATTGTCGGTAATGAAACATTTATAATACACTAAAATCTGATTAAGAGTAACAACTTATTAAAAATCACTGGGCTTCTTCGTATCACGACCTTAAACACTGTGTATAAATCTAAAGTCAATCGGATATTAACTTTAGCCTCTAGAGTGTTCATAAGATATTTCAAAGTGATCAAGGGCCATAGCTCTACCAGTAATTATCGGAAATAGTTGAAAATCAATAGACGTCTTCGTCTCACAACCTTAACACTGTGTATAAATTTCAAATGGGTATGGTCATTTGAATAATGGCGGCCACGGCCATTTTAGCTGAAATCCTCCAAATTGGGTGGACCGTATCTTATGAACCATTAATCGGACCATGTTAAAATTTGGAATATCAGCTTTTTCAGCCCTAATAAGCATCTAAACCAAATTACTGCAAAATCGAAGGGGGTACGGTTTAACTTGTTGGGTGATAATTGACATGGAATGACCCAAATCACAGATTTTGAAAAAATAGAAAAAATATCAAAATGGCATGGGACAAGAATGGCTTTAACATATGTTGGAGACATTAGTACAAACTATAATTACACCAAGTTTAAGATTTTTAGGTGCTCATCTACCAGGTTTTTTTCGGCTCAAAAACACCTGGCAATTTTCGAAAATTTGTGTCTGAAACCATATTCGAGGCCGATTTTCTGGGAATCTAGTGATGACTGATGCGTTTCCATATGTTTCTTATGTAGTACCACCGGCAATCTCTGGGTAGGCCAATATTTGAGTCTATATGGGTCATTCTACGAATTAACTCTCCTTTCATGTCACGTTCCTTTTGAAGTGAACATCAGAAATTGGTATAATTTAATCTGTTGTTTTTTTTCTTCCACAGCATCATCAAATATATATATAAACATCCTGGAATCTATTTATTGAAATTTTGTAAAAAATTTAAATGTAAAATGTGAAAGAAGAGAACAAAATCGAAGAAAACGCCGTGTCACGCAGCGTATTACGGAAAAACGATCACAAATATTTAAAACAGTGTTCTTTATATCATGTATTTAATTCATTGTCGAAATTATGCAAATATTCAGCATTATAACAATATCGATAACATCCCTCATAGGGAAACATAAAATGTGAATTTTTATATTCGTTTTCTTGTCACGAAAATCTTAGTCATTACCGCGATTTAATTAAAAACGTCATATTGCCGAAGGGAGATAACTCCTGTTTTACTTTTTTTAAGCGCGAAAGTGAGCCCACTTGATTTGACATCGGCAACGACGACAACGAGAAACTACAGTTACACTAACGCTGCATATTAGCCACTTTAAGGTTAGTTTTTTGTTAAGCACTGTATTATCATTACCACAACCACGTATAGAACATGAAGACATTTCTTCTATGGCTTAAATTTGCATTAGTCTGTGTATTTTGTTAATTCCTTCAAGCCTGTGACGGCCGCAGATCTACAACGTCAAAAACTATGGAAGCACAGCGAGGCAAAGCCCTATTACGTCATCGCCACGATAGTCATTACCGCGACTGTATCTATCGCGGTAATGATTTCTAACTCGCGGTAGTGACGGGTTGCTGTAATATGACATTACCTTTAATAGTTTTATAATAAATATTTCATCAATAGGCGTATTTACCCTGTTGTCACAGTCAAATTAATTCTTATATTGTCATTTCAGAATGCCACCAACATCAAAAGATCGCAAATACCGAGAAAGATTAAAAAGAGATCCAGAGAAGTATGAAAGATATTACAAAAAGAGAGAGAAAGATACCGAAAGAGAAAAGAAGCTGGAAAATTAAAATCAATTGACGACCTGAAGTCACGGGAACAGCGCTCCCAAAGAAAGAAATGGAAAGTTGCAAGTAAAAAATATCGAGAAAGAAATAAAAGAGCTAAAGTACGTCTAAACTTTTTTCAAAATCACTCACCTCCACTATCACCGACAGAAGATGACCCCACCCCGGCAGTTGCGGAACCTAATAGTAATAGCAATAAAAGGCAAAAGAAATCGATGCCAAGATCGACCTGCTACAGGAAACTCGAAATGTTAAAAGAAGAAATGAAAAAAAAAGAAAGAACAATACAGAGATACAGAAAACGCCTTAGTCGACTGAATTTAACCTCCCAAAGCAAAACAGATAGTCCCGGCTCAAAAACAAGAAAGGTACTATCGGATACAGATTTATCATACGTAAGCAAATGCTTACGTTTTCATTTCACAGTTAACTGAGTTGATGAAATCAAGATTAAAAAAACGAAAAGAAAACTATGCATTGCATATTTTACTTCGGGATAAAATGATGAAGAAATACAAATTAAACAAATTTGTAGAAGGTGAATTTGGCATCAAAATGACAGGGGCAAAACACATACATAAACCTACAAAAACGGCAATTGAATTGTCAAGGTGCGTAAAAGAATTTTTAGAACGAGACGATAATAGTCGGTTGATTGCCGGCAAGAAGTCCACAGTTACAAAAAAGAAGGTCAAAATGCAGAAGAGATTTTTAAATGATACTCTGATTAATTTACATAAGAAGTTTTTGTCGGAGAATTCAACTCGAAACATCTCCTATTCTTTGTCGGCTCCGGCCGTTCTACATTATTACGCCGAAAATATCAGATCGCGAAACTTGTCTGTGTATTGTACACAGCAAAATGCAGTTGAAATTGGATGCACCGAAGCGTTCTGGGGCCATTTCATCCAGTAAAATAGATGATTTAATAAATGAAGTATGTTGTGATGCAGAAAAGAAAGATTGTATGTACAGAAATTGTTCGACATGCCAAAATAGAAAGTTTTGTTCTGAACTTGATAACAGTATTTCTGAAAGACGCCTAGATTGGGAAAGATGGGGGAATAGAACGGAGGAGAGAGAATCAAAAACAGGAGAGAAAATTACAGTAAAATTTACCGCCAAAATCACAGAAAACACTTCGGTAGAGGTTCTTGTGGACGAAGTCAATCAAGATTTAGAACGATTCTGTAGACATATTTTTAATATCTCTCACCAGTACAGAGAAATCAGACGTGTGAGAAATATAATGAATAATAATGATTGTTTAGTCCATATTGATTATTCTGAAAACTATGTATGCAAGTTTCACGAAGCTGTCCAGAGCACACATTTCGGCGCATCGCAGCGTCAGGTTATTATGCATACTGGCGTGATTTATTTTCACGATCGAATGGAACCTTTCTGCACGGTTTCAGACAGCGCACGTAAGGACCCACCGGGAATTTGGGGTCATTTGACACCAATTTTAGAACATATTAGGGACACTACCGGGGTTACATTCATTCACTTTTTAAGTGATGGGCCTACAACCCAGTACAGAAACAAGTCGAATTTCTATATGATGTCGGATATTATTTTTCAGTTCGGGTTTAAGGGTGCAACGTGGAACTATTTTGAAAGTTCGCACGGTAAAGGGGCCCCGGACGGGATTGGCGCAACACTTAAACGGTGTGCGGACAGTTTTGTTGCCCATGGTGGAACAATTGGGGATGCAGACACATTTGCCCGTATTGTTTCTGAAAACACTAATATATACGTTACGCTGATATCATCCGACGATATAAAAAAGATTGACAACACTAAATATAAATTGATTAAGACTATTTCTGGTTCGATGAAAATACACCAAGTAGTAGTAAATTCGCCGTTTTCTATTTCTTACCGCGATATCAGCTGTTTCTGCAAACATCCGGAGATCTGTCTTTGCTTTGACACAAAACATTGTGTTTTTGAATCCAATAAAGAACCAAACATATCAAAAGAAGACGAAGTTACCGCCAGCGACCCTTTTATTTTTGATATAGATCATTCTTTGTTAAGTAAATGGTGCATTGTCATCTACGAAAACAGATTCTATCCCGGCCAAATTATTGATGTAGATGACCAGGAGGTAGAAGTGTCTGTCATGATGAGAACTGGCAAAAACCGCTACTTTAAGCCAACATGTGAAGATATTTTATGGTATAAACCAGATCAAGTCATTGCATTGATTGACCCTCCTGCGCATGTTACTGGGCGTCATCACCAAATAGACCCGGAGATTTATAAAGTTTTAGCAATCAAATACAACAAATTTCTTTAAAGTCCAATTACATCATTTGCACTTTTCGCTGTATCAAATTTCGCACGGCTTATTTCACACTAATATGTACGATACTGTACCCAGATTGTTTATTTAACCTAATATATCATTGTATATACTCCATAACAAGTTAGCCATTAATCAATTTGTGTTAATTTTCAGGTAAATTGAATGTTGTTATTAGTATAAACTTTATAATCCTCAATTAAATTAGATTCCCTTTAGGTACACGTAATTAAGGGGTATCTCTGGTTGATCAGCATTAATTAAGTATTGTTATGTACATATATATAATGTCTTGTTATATTTTCATATTTTATCATTGCTTGATAATGACTAGAGAAGCCTAGTGGAAACGTCGCTCAGTAATAAGCAGTAATTGTATTCCATAGAATTGTGACGTGTATATTTAACATTTGATTAAGAAAACAAAATCAAAATACCAACGCTAGATAATGTCCCGGCTTAGATTAAATCGGATTTAAAATAGGCTATCATTTCTGTCCACCCGCAGCAAAATGGAGGCCGGCTTATTACATTTTAATTCAACATAATATTTGTAAATACTGCGGAGAATTAAATCAATTTTGGACCGATATTCCCTTTTGAGATCGGGCTTTCATAATATTACAGTTGGCAAGGTATTGCTATTGCGTTAAAATGACGCATCTGGACTATTTGTGATTTTTAATGTATGACTATGTTGGCATTTTGATTTGTTTTATATATTAAAGACAAATTATGATAATCCAGCGTTGATCGTCTTGTTTTTTATTACTTTGGTCATTGCTCAGAATAGAAATTATTGAATGACTTGGACCCCATCGCCAAATAAATTTATGTTGTTCGTGGGGGCCCTGTAAAAAAACAATCGAAATGTTCAATGAGCATACGCATTTTAAGTTTCCTTATTATAAAATACAATTTGAACGTCATTGCCGCGAAAAACATCATTACCGCGAGTCTAAAATAAGACTTTTGTCATTACCGCGAATGACAGTCTCGGGCGGGTTTATTTTAAAGGTATGAATTGAGATTAATTAAAACGTATAAGTTTGTGTGATTATTGTCACCTTATTCCTGAAAACAAAAAAAAATAAAATATCTCTTGTTTTCAACATTTGGGAACGTTTTGAAATTCCTCTATTTTGAAGATGCAGAAGCTCATGTTTTTCTTTTGCTTATTCTGATTCTCGTATACACTTTTATTTAAATTTTTCACGTTGTTGTGTACCCTTTTTCGATAGTATGCTCATATTCTTTTCCATTTTGTCCAAGAGTAATGTTTAATGAAAAAAAAAAATGTAATAAAGAAAGATCGTGGTAATGATGAAACTCCCCAAGTAGTAATGACTAATAAGCCCAAAACTCGGAAAAGTTGCGTAAATTAACCGTGCCCACATACAAAATTATTCACTCGAAAAATAAATCTGTATAATTAATAACAAACATCAACCATTTAAATATATTTTAATTTTACTTTGTGGCCATCAAAAGGAGAGCGAGTTCATAGAATGACCCATATCTATTACTTTGTTAGTTATAGCTCCTGGAGCACTACAGAATCCAGAAAATATACAATTACACTAAACTTTTGTCGGTTTTCTTGGCCAAGTAGCATGCGAACCCTACCACTCACCTGTAATCTGATTGCATATTCGTAATCTACACAAAAAGTTCTTTACGACTACCAAATTTGAGCTGTATATCTTCACTAGAAAGGTAAAATCAAGATATCTGAAACTCAAGTAAATTGTTGATACATATTTTGTTTCAAAAAATTATCGGTAACTCATGAATCTCAAATGCCCGTATCTCAGTCAATTTTTAAGCCACAGTTTCTAGTTTTTACATGTACAATAACATATATTTTTTCCATATTTTTTCGAAGGGGTCGATTACCCAAATTTCGGAAAATTGACCCACTTGACATGGAATATGACCTGAGGACATGTCGTAATGTGTGCTAAGAGAAAGTATGTCTAACCCTCTACATGTGTGCTAAGAGTAAATACGTCTACATGTACATGTGTACTAAGCACTAGTGTTGGGTAATGCGATTCCTGTCATATCGATTTTGTTATATAGATCTACTTTGTCACGAGTCTATAAAATCTGGTGCCTTGACACTTGAGTTGTGATTTATGTCATACTACCACAATACATGTAGTCTAGAACAGTTTTACATATCCTACAAACAATTTTTATTGCGTCACTTTTTAAAAACTGTTTCACTTTTTAAAAACTTTTTTTACATGTTGTTCAGTAACTATTTAAAATTTTCGAAAGCTAGATCACAGAGTGGCAGTTAGTTATTAATTGGATGGCACCCTCTGTGATGCAGGCTAGATCATTTCGAAACTAACATATGATTCAATTTTATTTCGATAATTCGCTTGCGTGTTAGAGTCTCCTGAATTATGGCCCTTGGTTGTACAAAATTTAAAGGTCACAATTTTTATCCGATTTAAAAACATACGTGTCAATATATCCATGTTACAGAAGCTGCGTTCACACTGCATGCGCATTCAATGCGAATTCCGGAGATCGGTCTCCGGAATTCGGATTGGTTTTTCCCGGTTTAAAATCAGTGCGTCACATTACAGTTTATTCGGATTGAATTCAGAATGAAAAGCGCCACACTGAATGCGAAGTGAAGGTCATTCATATCCAAGATGGATGCGCCAGACATTCGTATTTGTTATCTTGTGTTGCTTATGTTTAATTTCCTGAGGCAAGCAAGGCTACATCAGCGACGCCGGGCCTTACATCTTCAACACCTTGCCATGCAGCGCCGGGCACGATTTCATTGGCACAAAAATCAAATGCGAATGAGGATGATTACTCTTTTGGTAGCGTTTGCTATACATCAACACGTATGTACATGTACTTCACCCTTGACTCTGTACTAGCGAAGATACATTTCATAATTGAAAAGCTATGAAATGGGGTCAAACTTCCTACTGTTCTGGTCCGACTGGGCTTATAAAGACGGGCTTAGACCATTTTTCCAGTACACTACGCTTTTATCGAATTCCAACTATCAAGGGATTTTTTTACGTCCACGTCAATGTGTACACGGGAACTCTGTCTTTCGTCCCATCCGAACGACTAAACAGCTGTCCTTGTCAGGTCTTGGACCCTGCAACACTGACATGGGGGAACTACGCAGGAAAATCACGATTAACGTTTTCGGTCAACACCGGGAGCGAACAATCGACCACCAGACTAGGGAGCCAGCTTTAACTCACTGACTAATCTTGGCTCCTATTTCATAATTTAAATCCTTTCAGCACTAAACATACATAATGTAAAGCAATACATTTTGTTGTTATATGCAATACATGCTAGAAACTAGGCTCCACTAGACTCGAGACGACTAAAGCTTACCTGCCCTGCCCCCAAAGTCTAGACCGTGAATGGTCAGCTGTGATCTGAACACACTTATCTTTGTTAGCTGGTTATGTTAAGGCAGCATTTGTTTCAGCGTCAAGGAGCTGCAGCTACACCCCATCATGCGCGCAAAGTTATCGTTTCCAGTAAAACTGTTGATCTGAATCAAGCGTGTCACACTCAAAATTTGACTGCGAATAACCCGATTCGGAATAATTGTTCCGAGTTGAATTCGGAAAAATATACGGATTCGTTAATTCAGATTCAATTCGGTTTTTATCGAATTGAGTGTGACGCCAAAGTCCGGAATAAGGCTTTATTCTGAATTCAATTCAGATTAAACCCCTAGTGTGAACGCAGCTACAATAAGATCTTGGTTCCTTTTTATAATCGCGCATATCCGAATGTAATTCCTGGATTATGGCCCCTGATTGTTTGAAAAATCCCATTTTTAGCTTGCGGATTCTCTAGAGGTCACAATTTTTTCCCCATTTTAAAAACCATTTAAATATATCACCATTCCACCATAATGAAGGTTGAATTCGAATTTCGGGAAAATTGAAATGAAACTGCCCAACAAAATGTCCGCTCTTTGTACGCAAATTGTGTAAAAGTATGTAATACAAAGGTTGTGGACACTCTAGAGGTCACAATTTTTATCCGATTTTGATGAAACTTGAAATGTATGTTCATAACCCAAAGATCTCGGTTCCTTTCGATATTCGAGCATATCGGACCATATCTTCCTGGATTATGGCCCCTGATTGTACAAAAAATCACATTATTTTTTTAGCTTGTTTTCTGTCCACCTCTTGCAATTTTCATATGATCAAGGGCCATAATTCAGGAAGTTACAATCCGATAAGGGCGAATATCGAAAGGAACCAAGACCTTTGTGATATATAAGCATAAATTTAAGGTTGCATCGAAAGGAACTAAGGTCTTTGGGTTATAAACATGTATTTCAAGTTTCATCTAAATCGGATCAAAATTGTGAGCTCTAGAGGGTCCACAACCTTGATATACCATATTTTTACACTGTTTGCGTACTATGGGCAGCCATTTTGTCTGGCAGTTTTCGTCCGATTTTCACGAAATTCGAACTCAACCATCATAAAGGTGTAACGGTGATATATTTTTTTAAATTGGAATAAAATTGTGACCTCCATGACCATAGGGTCCACAAGCAAAATCAAACATGATTTTTTGTACAATCAGGGACCATAATTCAGGAAGCTGCGGTCAGATATGTGTGAATATCTTTGGGTTATAAACTTACATTTCAAATTTCAACAAAATCAGATAAAAATTGTGACCTCTATAGGGTCCACAAGCTAAAAACACAATTTTTCGTACAATAATGGGCCATAATCCACGAAGTTACGGTCTGATCCACGCCAATATCGAAAACAACCGAGATCTTAGGGAGACAAACCTATATTTCATGTTTCGTTGGAATCGGATAAAAATTGTGACCTGTAAAGTGGGCACAAACAGTTGTGGACGGCAGGGCTCTATAAAAGTTGATTGTGCCTGCGCACACACATTTGAAAATGTGCCTGCAGGGTCATACTGAAACACAGGGATGTAGCCATGATTTGGAGAGTGGTGTATAAATATATCTGGCGAGCGGAGCGAGTGCCCAAATTTTTTGGGAGGGGGGCGTGGTCTTTTATGAAAATAAACCCTTCTTGGTGTATTTTCAGAGCATCTGCTGCCTTTTGTATTTGGTTCAGTGCAAATCAAATTTCCATTTATATATTCAAATTTTACCAAATTCACTTTATTTTCATCAATGATACAGGGATCTAAAAACTTTTTGACACCACCCGACCAAGCATAAAATTGTCCCACCCCACTCTGTTTCTCTGGATAGTTGAGGACCTTTCGGTATTTGTTGTTTTGTTGGATTTTTTTTTTAAATATTACTTTATTACTTTGAGATTAAAAATTAAAACGATTCTTAAAACGGGTAAGAAATAAAATAAGAAACATCATGAAAATTTGCAGGCACGTGTTGGACAATTACGACATTCAAACCTGTAACATTGGAGTGCCGTAAATTGGTCTGGGTGACCTATTTACGGCAAATAAACAAATATAAAGACCGTAGAATAATTGTAAAATGAATATACCTAGGCCTACACATCTTCTAAGTATAAATAAACAAAATACCAATACATCTTTCTTTAAACTAATTTGGGATGATAGGGTCTACTACGGCACACAAAAATAAATTATGCCGTGACAGACATGGTTTGCGTACATCGGCTTTTACCATGGCTTTGCCGTTTAATTGCCGTGGTAAATTTTGAGCGCCGAGTTTGTGTACAGAGAAGGACGAAGGGGTTTAAATACGACTGGGCGGCTTTCTTCGATTTTTTCTTTGTGCTGGGCGGCAAAAAATAGTGCCGAGCGCAGGCGCCGCCGGGGTGGCTACATCTTTAAAAATGTTCCTGCAAATTTTTTTTTAAAGCAATTGTGCCTGCGCGGAAATATCGATGCCTGGTGGACGGACGTCCAGACAGGCAGGGGCGACGACAACATACGTCCACATCAAAATGTGGGCGTATACCAAGTAAACTTATTCCAAGTAAACTTATATTCTTATAAAAACTGTAAAGTAATCTTTGTCACCTGTCTATACAGCTCGTTTATTAACGATATTGTTGATCACAAAAACGAACTGACGGACAACGAACAGGATTATCTCCGAAAATTCAAATATAAAACAAGTCAGTTTTATGGTCTTCCAAAAATCCATAAATCCAAGATGATCAAGGAGTCTATTAAACACCAAAATGCCGAATTCATCAGTGTTTTCCAGACAGGTGATCTTCCATTCAGACCAATAATTGCCGGTCTGTGCTGCCCTACTAATACACTGTTAATAGATTGCCCCAAAATCTGAACGATGGCGACGTTTTCGTAACCATGGATGTTTGTAATATGTATGGCAACATCTCCCATGACCTATGCCTTCAGGCCATAGAATATTGGTTGGATAAACATCCTGAATGCAGTCATGAGAGAATTTCAAACAACTTCATCCTCAAAGCTATACGAATCATCCTGACTAACAACACTTTTACATTTGGCGAAACCAATTACAAACAGATTCTTGGTATAGCGATGGATACCAAAGCGGCACCACAATTAAGTAACTTAACAATGGGATTCCTTGAGGAAAAACTATACTCAATTGTAGAAATTGAACATGGCGTGGATTACAGATTATATTTAAAAAATCAGTTGAAACGATTCCTAGACGATATATTCTGTATTTGGAATGAACGAATTGGCAACATTGCAGATTTGCAAAAAATAATGAATGACTTAGATCTAAATATCAAATTCACAATTGAAACGTACGATCTGCAAATAGCATTCTTGGACGTTCTAGTGAAACGAAGGGGAGAACTCCTTATAACGGATATGTATTCTAAAGAAACAGATACCAAAAACTATCTTTCATATAAATCATGTCACCCACACCATACCAAAAATAATATACCTTTTTCTTTAGCTAGAAAAATATGCACCATTGTGATAGATGAAGACCTCCGGGTTGTCAGATTAGGTGAGCTAAAAAGAAATTTATTGAAACAGTATTACCCCCTCGAGGTAATAGAAGATGGGATAAATAAGGTATTGGCAATTGATATTCAAACACTGAGGGCTACTAAAGCAAAAGACAGTTCGGATAATATCATTACCTTTGTCGCTACTCATAACCCCCAACATCCCAATTTCTTTAAAACAATGTAAGAGAGCAGGGCAATCCTGGCATCAAACGACAACCTCAGAACGAAATTTGATAATGTTCAATTCATTAAATCACAAAGACAGCCACCTAATCTGAAACGCCTCCTAACCAAAGCAAAATTCAATTCATGTATCACAAGGACCGGCTTTTATGTATCTAAATGCCTGGATCTTCGATGTAAATGTTGTGACCATATTACGCCAAATAGCAAATATCATTTTCCTAAGTTTACATTTAGTGTCAACGACAATATGAATTGTGACACAAAAAATCTCATATATGTCTTGACTTGCAATGGGTGTTTAAATTTTTACATAGGGGAGACGTCCACGCATCTACGGGATAGAGTGCGCACTGCGCAACCATCGACGGGATTGTAATATTGAAAATGGGCCCTTATTTGTAAATAGACATATCTTTAAATGTGCACAACACCTACAAGTAAAATTCCAAATTTTCCCTTTTTATAAAATGAATGTCGATGACACCACGAAAAGGAAATTAATGGAAAGCCACTTTATTAAAAAATATGTTCCTTGACTTAATAGTCAATAAGTAACAATTGGCCATTAGTCTCATTAATTTTCTTAATCCCACGATTATCTTCCAGTCATTGTTCATAAATTGAACCCATATACTATAGATTAACACGTGTGTACATGTTTTCTATTAGTTAGCGATATACTATGTAACCATAGACAATGGTAACTAAAACCACAGTGTTACTATGTAAATATGTATAAATATACTATACTGTCCATCTTTATACAATGACATTATTTATGAATAGTCCCAAGACGGACAAAAAGTACTTTAAAATGTTAAAATGTTATTAAACCAGTGTTGAAATCAGTTTGTGTTGGCATACCTTTTTTATCTTTTCATCATTTACCGTGAAACAAAGTCGTGCAGCTAATAATTTGGGATATATATATATATATATATATATATATATATATATATATATATTTCACCCATGATATATCGCATTTGTACATTAGGTATTTGCTTGAAAACTACCTGAGAAATGTTGTTGAAAAGTTGCAGTATAATAAACCAAGTGATTGTATCCACCACACTAGGTGTTCTAGTAATATATCATAAATCAATTGGTAAATAACTCTCAAGAATTATGTAGTGAATTGTTATATCTTGATGTTATACAAAGCTAACCAGTAAAATTAAACACCATTTTGAAAGCCTTAAACGTACAAGAAAAAGGAACTTACACATATCTTTCCTGCCAAAACTTTAAAGTTCGAGAACAAATATAGCCAGGCCGCCAAACGCCGCCATCTTCCCCATCCAGCTTTACCCAGACTATCTCCTGAAGGGAAAATATATGTTCAAATTATGTATCAAATTCCAATATTAAGTTAAAACTAACTCTAAGACCATCAACAGACAGATTAACGGTGGGCCTAGTAAAGCGTTGACCAGGACCTGAAGAAAATTATCATTAAATGGAGCGTTGACGAGGAAGTTCAGTATGTATAATATAAAGCCATCTTAGTGTCTTGATTCTTAAGTTTAACAAGAAATGATGACTGATCTCGGGGAACAGTTTTATGCAATATTGAAAAATAAAGTTCTCTATAAATAAAAACATTATTTGGGTTGCGTCCATTTAATATTCGTCATGAAAGTGAAGCACATAGGTGTACGAAAGTGCAGTAATGCCATATACAACAATGCTACAGATTTGGGGTAATTGTACGGTGTAATTTAGCTATTATTGAATAAAATGAACCATTAATAAACGACCTGTTTACGGCAGCAATGGCCGACATCTTTGTTTGCGCGCATACAACATCAAATACAATATTTCAAATACAACATAAACTCAAACTATATTTATTTTCAAGATGGGAATACGTCTCGCCGATTCTGAAAAACACGGAACGCTCTTTCGAATATATGGAAAAACAAATGTTCGGAATCTGCGAGAAAATAAATTTTCTGTATATTGTGAGAGGATAATCGACATAATTAAATTGAATGATGTCGATATTATTCACTGTAACCCGGGTATCATTTAATCTTGTGTATTTAGTACTAATTTCTTTCACAATTGTCTAATATCAAATCTTTGTTCATAAATTTGCAAAAATCATTTAAAATCACCCCAAATCATCTAATATGATCTAATTTGTACTTGTGTCAAGTTAATTAAGCTGACTGATTAATTTTGATAATGAGTGTCCAATTTACAAAACGTGTTTAATTTCTCGATCATAGTTAGAAAATTAATCATTATACATCAATAATCAATTGGGTTTTTTAAGGGTTTTTTTTGTAATTAATTATGCTTTGCGCGCTTTTGGAAATCTACTGCCAAATCATGGTTTCTTTACACCACCCTACAGCATTGCAGCTCTGAGGGGTTGACGGTCTGGCTACAGGAATTAAGACTAGAGAGAGAGAAATGGGTTTTAACGTCCACTTGACACAAACTACCTTATTTCGGTACTAAAATATAGTTAAATTTTATTAGCGGAGGACCCAGAGAAAACCCACGAGGTCAGACAAGCCACCCTACTCCTTGTCAAGTACAAGAGGGGAATCGAAACCATGCCACTTGATGCCATGACAGACCTTATAATGCAATGCACACGCGTTAACAACATGGCCACCCAACTCCCTACAGGAATAAGAATATGATAAACCAATCAGAAAAATTACTGTTGCGTTTGACCCATCATACAAAACAAAATTCACAATTCATTCATCAATTCATGCTAATAAGTAGACCTATATATGTAAACATAATATAATTATGAATTAACTGAACCATGGACCTGACTGAACTGAAGGCCTTATTATGATTTAGTAGTACGGATTAGATAGACTACTGACATGATGATATTATACTGTCAGACGTCAGTCACCACAAAACAAATGAGATTGAGACAATTTTAAATTCTTCCAAAACAATATCTACGAATGTGATAGATAATAAAACTTTTCAAAATACCTTCTTTGAATTCAACAGTAAAATTATATACAATAATTTCATTAGTGATTAATGTGTTCGCCATATTTTATCCATGCACCCAATTAATAATTATTCAATTATTTGTCACAGCAACATGCCAAAATATGGCGACTGACCAAGTCACGTCTACCCAGACCCAAATTAGCAGTTAGTCTGGGTCACCCAAGAGGTCATCGGCTGATTGGGACCATGGCTGATTGGGACTTGGCCGATTCGGACCAGATTTATGGCTGATTCGGACCAGATTCTTGGCTGATTCGGACCATGATACGCGCTAAATTAGACCATTAAATTATTTGAATGACGAGAGTATTTAAAATATGTTTGCATGACAATAAATACTACCCAGTATTATCAAATTGTAACCCAATATCAAATAGCCTAGCTCATACCAGTATAATTACTGCAACGAATGCGATATATTGTGATGAATGAAGTTGAGATAATAAAAGACAATTGTTCTTTGTATAATATTTTAATCAGTAAATATCATTTTATGGGTGCGAATTCAAGTAATTCTTAAAATTTATACCGTGGTAACGAGATACCATGGCGGTTAATTTTAATTCCTTTACAAGCCAATATTTAATTAAAACATACACATATTTAAAAATATTTCATACAAAAAGCGGTAAAATACATATTTTATTAATACACATTTCAAAATGTTTCATATAAAAATCCAAAATTATAAAAGTACACATATTTGAAAACCTTTCATATAACAATGTAATCATAAAAAAAAAGATATTTATTTACCAGCTCTATCATGATTTAATTGACAGTTGGACCATATATATGTGCAGCTTTGTTCAGTAGACTGGAAGACTGTGGATGATATTGAGTTAGAGACTTAACTACTTCAAGATAATATATGAACGAAACATTTTATTTAAAAAATGCAGTATAATAATAATAATAATGACTTTATTTAAGAAGGGTTGAAGATTAGGCTAAGATAAGATAAGATTTTATTGTATCAAAACATCCATTAAGGACAGCATACAATATGAACATGTATATAAAGATATAGTATAACAGATAATAGATATATACATGTATTTACAAACAAGACAAATGATAATTTTACATAATTACACATTTACTAACAGGACAAACAAACTAGTATGATAATCATCTCAGAATACATATTTACCACAAACTGGTCTGATAATGACACGACATTCAACACAAGCATGGTGGATGGGTATAAATATTATAAATACATAAATAACAGAAAGACTTAGTATAGGTGTTGACATGGAAATATGATATAGGAATGCTAGAAGCATTACATGAATCGATTAATATAACGTGGAATAAAATATATCAATACATGGAAATCTAGATAATAATTTTGATACAGAAAGGTATATCCAGTGATACATGTACATGTAGCGCTACACAATTTATGCTCTTAGATTCATTGCATGAAATACAAATGCACTAACTGATTTTGAAACTGTTTTGGGTGGGTTAAATAGATTTTCTAGAGAATAGGGTAGATAATTATCCGTAAATGTTGGGTATATGTAAACGGTACGTAAATTTTCATACAATGGACATTCTAGTAAAAAATGTGCTTCATCTTCAGTTTTGTGCATAGAGCATTGTTGGCATATTCTTAGATCTGGGGGGACATTTTTGTATCTGCCCATTTCAATTTGAAGTGAGTGTGAACTAAGTCGGAGTGCGGTCATGGCTATTTTATAGTTCTTGTTATGTAAATAACAGAAATATTCAGCGGGTTTATAGATTTCCGTTTTAAATAAACTGTAGGTCTTAAGTTTTGAAGCTTTAAATGGACTGGAGTGGCATGATTCAGTGAAAAGGGGGTTGAATTTGGATTGGAGTGATGATTTGATATTAACTTTAGTGAGGTTTGACGGATTTATATTGAAATAATTTATTAAGTGTGTTATAAAGGCCGTCCATGAGAGTTTAATATTAGACTTAGCTATTTTAATATCATCATCATAGGCTTCAGCTAGTAACGGATTTGAATCCTTCATGTCAGGATGGTTTAATCTTTTATGATAGAGTAGCATTCTATGGTATATATCTAGTTGCAGTGGGAAAATTCCTAGCTCAGCAAGACAGCCCATATTAGTAGTTTTAGGGGGTTGGCACAATATTGACTTACAGGTTTTTATGGTTATCTTGTTGTGTTCTATATTACTCCATTTAGATAAATTTAATTTTACATTGTGCACTAAATGGGAACCCCAAACATCAGAGGCATACAATCCAATTTGCTTTACAACAGAGTCGTACAGTTTAATTAGAACTTCTGTAGGTAATTGATTAGGGACGCATACTTTACTTTTGATACTATACCAAGCTCGCCTATACCTTTTTGCTAAGGTCAGACATAGCTCCTTTAAAAGAATTGTTATTAGTTATATTTACGCCTAAATACATATATGAATTAACGATTTCCAGAGAAGTATTACCAAAAATAAAATTTACATTTTTGCGCTTGAAAATTTTATTATCTTTGGGTGTATTTATGAAACACATTATTTTAGATTTAATTGGGTTTACTTCCAATTTCCACTTAGTACAATATTCATGCAGCTGGTTAAGAGATTTTTGGAGACCTAGCGAAGAAGTTGAGAATAATACAAGATCATCTGCAAATAAGAGGTGAGATATTTTGAGATCACCAAGACAAGGAGCTGCTGTGTTACCAATATAAGTTTGCAAATCATTAACATAAATATTAAACAGCGTGGGGCTTAACACACATAACACACATCCCTGTTTGACACCGATATCTGAACTTATTTGTTTGGAAAGTCCATTGTTGGTTTTAACTATATATGAAGTACCGCTATACATTGAATTTATTATGTTAAAGATGTTTCCATTTATGTCGTGTTTGAGTAATTTAAGTAAGAGCCCCTTTCTCCAAATGGTATCGAATGCTTTAGTAAAATCTATGAAACTGATAAAAACATTTTGATTCTTACTTTTATATTTATTTAGGATCGTTTTGAGAATGTATATATTGTCCGCAGTCCGATGACCCTTACGGAAGCCACCTTGTGCGGGATCTAACATATTGTTTGACTCAAGATAATCTGTAATTCTATTATTAATAATTGACAGGAAGCATTTAGAAAGACAACTAGCCAGGGCAATTCCTCGGTAATTCCCAGGGTCTTCCTTTGGACCTTTTTTATGTATTGGAACTATGTAGGATTGATTCCAGCTTGAAGGTATTACTCCGGAAGCGAGGATTAAATTAAACAATTTCATGTACAGATCTATTAGAATTTCTGAAGAAGCCTTTAGCATTTCATTTAGAATTAAGTCTGGGCCATTTGATTTTTCAAGTTTTAACTTTTTAAATGCATTTCTTACTTCTATGGCTGAAATTTCTTGGTTTAATTCAAGGTTTACATTATTTGGTATTTGGAGATTGTGAATTATGATAGCCTTTCTAACACCCTGCCCTTCATAGAAAATATTATACAAAAGATATAGCTAATAAATTAAACAACACACCACAATAAATTACAATAGAGGAAAAATATAAATATACAAATCAGTTAAAAGATTAATTTAAGTGCATGTATATGCGGGTCATATAACAGAAAGTTTGAATACATATAGATATAACATGTATTAACAAATATACAATATGTATATGCTTATAATATGGAGATACACGCAGAACACATATCATACGAGATAAGCTTATAGGTTTTTAAGATAAGATATTTGAAGTAGATTTGATGTAAAGAAGAAGTTTGTTCATGAAAAGATTCAAGTTATTTCAAGTTTTTAAAAAAGCTGGCAACGAATTCCAGAGTTTGGGCCCTTTAAAGCGTATACTGCTTTTAGCTATATTAATATTTGGCTTGAGAGTAGTAAGTTTATTGTTAAGATGATTATAAGGAGAGTTTGATAATAAGGTAAGAGATCAAATAAATAATCAGGGCATTGAATTTTATAAATAAATATACATTGATTAGAGATATGTCGATTTACTATTGTAAGAATTTTCAATTTGTCTAGTTGAGGGTATTATTTGCTGCCGAGAAAGACGGTCAAAAGATTTAGCATCACAACGGTCCCATATTGGGAAACAATAATCTAGATGTGTTTGAAAGTGGACATTGTGGAAAAGGATACGGAATGGAGCTGGAAGATATTTTCTAATTTGACGGAGTAGAAATAATTTCTGGTTTATTTTTTTTAGAAATTTACTCCTTTTCCGGTAAGATTATGATTGAGAAAAACACCCAATATTTTTACCGAGGAGACGACTTCTAATGGTTCATTACGTAATTTAATATTCAAAGTAGCAGGAAGGATATTTCTTTTTTGTTGCGTTGTGATTAGCATAGCTTTGGTTTTCGATATATTTAATCTCATTTGGTTTTTATCTGTATTGGCAATGAGAATTTTTTCGGCTATGTTAGAGAAGAACTCATTAACTATATTGCTATCCAGTGGTATGTGGGGACTGCTGTTACTTAGCTGCTGAATTTAATGCATTCCATATCTGAATTTTTGTTATCTCCGATCAGATCCTGGAGGTATTTTGATTTAGACTGACGAATCATTGTTTTTAAACGATTTCAACACTTTTTATATTCGGTGTCATTTTTCTTACTCTTATGGAAATCACGCTGTCGCATTAAATTTAAAATTTCACTAGTGAGCCATTGAGGTTTGATAGCTGACGTAACACGTCTAGTTCTGATAGTAGCATGGTGATTAATTATTAGAGTTACTAATTCATACCAAATTTGAAGAGCATATGTAGGGTTATTTATCAGATAAATATTTTCAAAGTTAATTAAAGATACATTATGGGAGATTTTTATAGAGAGTTGGCCATTCTTGCTATAACAGTTCAAAAGTAGATGATGAAAGAAGAATATATTGAAAAATTCAGTCAAATTACTTTATTCTGAACATAGTTATCATCGTTGTAATATTTGCCTAGAAATGGTAGCGAAATGTGTCTTCACCTTCGCCGATCGTTTGATTGACAGGCGTTAACTCCACCTACATATCTCGATTATCAAGTAAAGTTTTCAATGGCATACGGAAACGCTTTACAGCGGCCTCGCTAAGTACACTCTATCATTTAGCCTCGAACTAACTGACGTATTTTCATCAGGTTACCCCTTATTTGATTTAATCAATTAGTGAAATCCTATTTAAATCCGAGCTGTAGCCGAGCCATCCGTGGGTCTACAGAGTTGATTTTGGTCTTGTTGTTTAAATAAAGATCTAATTTATAATTTCTATAACATCTGAAGCCTAAATTAAGACTTGCAATAATCAGATTTAGCTCTTGCCTAATGCATGATTAAGCTCAGGTCATGTATGTAATTATCTTCAACAAAATTTCGAAAGGATCTGTATGAAACATATAGAATATTTTTCTGGATGATAGAGACTAATTAGTAGTCAACAAAATATTTTCTGAAAAAATTGGGTATAAATTTAAGGATGGACATTTTTAAATGAAATATTAAAACAAAAAATTAAAAAAATTAATTCTAACAAAACTAATGAAGATTAGTAGATTTTCAACTTAAATTATATCTGACCGTATAGCCCTCTACATATTAACCTGGTCCAGTCCCTGGGTGTGGCCCTGGTGACCCCCAAAGTGGGTTATACTCATACTTTTGAGGTACATCGGTCGAAACAATTTTAAATGAAAGAGTACATCGCACTGAGTACGAAATTGCCCATAACAGACGATTAGGCCCCTGGGATGGCCCAAACTGACACCCCAAAGACGAGGGGGCAAAAAATGAGTTATACTCATACATTCGGTCAAAGCCAATTTTAAATGAAAGCGTGCATCACACTGAGTACGAAATTGCCCATAACAGACGATTGTGGCCCTGGAACGACCCAAACTGACACCCTAAATATAGACCCCCGGGGTTTAAAAAATGGTTATATTTATACATTCGAAGTACCAGTTGAAACTAATTTCAAATGAAATTGTATACCCGTTTCTGATCCACAGTCACGAGCTTTGGCACCCATATTGCATAAACTTTTGTCATTCCTAACTCGTTGGCGATAATGTGCTCAACCCTATCATCAGAGATGCTCACAACACTGGCAATATGTCGAGTGGTCAATCGTCGATCAGCCATAACCATGTCATGCACCCGGGTAATGTCAGGGGCGGACATAAAGATTTTGTTTGGTTGGGGGGGGGGGGGTGTTTAACAAAAATGCGACCGACTGATGCATATGTCCCTAATATGAGTGCCGCAGTCAGGGGCTGAGCACCACAGATGATAGTTGATCTGGAAGCGGAGGGGTGGGGTAGGGGCAGTTTCAATCTAGGGCGCCATCCACAATCACTCCCCACAATAATTCATGAATGTCAACAAAATACTGGCTATAACACTGGGTGTCCCGGTAGAACATAGATCGTATTGCCCATAGCTGTTAACCGATCGTTATCTCGTCGGAAAGCAGTTTTATTCAAGTTGACATAAAGTTTATGTCATATAATATGATGATTGTTATTGATTTTGTAATTAAATTTATGTGAACGTGGCAGTGGCTATAACACTGAGCAAACTGAGACAATTTAGAAAAATTTCAACCAATATCCTGGCACTTGAGGTCATTGCTGGGAACAAATTCTTGTGAACAAGAGAACCAGAAATAGGAATCAATGGGACAGAATCTCGAAATCTGTCCCTGTCAATTGCGCCTGTTTTGCAAGAGTTGTCAAAACATTTGTACAGTCTGAGCCCCCACGACCCACGCACCAGCGGTACTATATACTAACTGGGCAGTTCACTATAATCGTGAATATGACAGTGCTGAGGCAGTATAAGACCAGAGGAGTGGATGAATGATGTCATAATGGAATCAGCGGGCCCAGGCGCGAAAAATTTCAGATATGTAACTGACCTTTTAATTTTTGGGGACTGGGCCTGAAAAGTTTTAGTCAATGTCATGACAAATGGGGTCAAATTCTCGTTAACGAGAGGATAAGAAATGGGACAGAAGCTTGTGGCCCGTCCGTCAATTTCGCCGGTTTTGTGAGAGTAGAAATAACAATTCTACAGTCTGTCACCCCACTCACTAGTGGTACTACTAACTGGGCGATTCACTGTAACTGTGAATATGATAGTGATGAGATTGTATAAGACAGAGGAATTGAAGAATAATGACATGATAGAATTGAGCGCCGTAGGTGCGAAAAAAAAAATTAGATTTTGGGACTAGGCCTGAGGGGGCTTTGTCTCACGGGGGCACTTTCTTGGTCTCTGAAATGCCATTTCCTGGACTTTATGGTCTGGGGAAAGGTTTTGCAGAATTCTGATGGTCAGAAAATACTTACAACATGAGTAAAATACGTTTTAATTTCTACTGGGATTAAATATGCAACAAGTAAAAATTCTTAAGTTCAATAGATTGCCTTAACATTTCCTAATTTAATTTTTTTTTACGTATTTCTGAAACAAACTATGCTTCCGATAACTTCTTACCAACTGTTCAACTAATGTTATTCGTATGACAATCAATAATATAATTTAAGTTATCAAAATCTTCATAACAATCTCTCTCAATTTCTTAGACCAACATACTCATAACAGGGATTTTTTTTTAAAACATTTCAAGTTGACTAGTTTATTTTATACTATACCGTTGCAATTTAGGTGCACGGATCCACACAAAAATTTTCCCTTTATTTTGGCATTGTTTACCTCATTAATTCATTTAGTCTGAGACCGACTGCAGTGAACACTTATTTTGAGACCCACTATTTGACGTAAGAAATTTAGGTGCACGTATATTAAGTATTGTTTGTTTACCTCATTAATTCATTTCATCACTCGCCGATGCATAATTTTGAGACCGACTGCAGTGACTGCACTTATTTTGAGACCGACTATTTTTCTCCCTGGGGGACAATAATTTTTCTCTTAGACCAACTCATTAATTCAGTGAGCACTTATTTTGAGATCGACTGCACTTATTTTGCGACCGACTGCATTTATTTTGCGACCGACTATTTTCTCCCCCCCCCCCCCACACACACATTTACGCCCCTGGGCAATGTTTTCTTTAATGGTTGCTATTGATGGCCTTGCGGGACGCGGGTCATCGTCAAGGCTCTCTCTGCCACGCTTAAGCCCACTTCTTTACTGTGGAAAAGGGAGGGGCATCATCCCCTTAAGTGGAGATCATGCCGGCATGTATTTATGTTGGGGTTAGTCCTTTCAGTTGCAGGTACTTGATGACTGCCCTATAGCCAGTTTTGTACATTTATTGTGGTTTCAATGGGTACGAAGACAACAATAACACCACAGGTGCAGCTCCTTTGTCTATGATTCATTCAATGAGCGTACTTGTTAGTGGCAAAAGTTTGTTTCAATCTGGCCTCACAATAACACCACAGGTGCAGCTCCTTTGTCTATGATTCATTCAATGAGCGTACTTGTTAGTGGCAAAAGTTTGTTTCAATCTGGCCTCACAAGAACATTTTGTGCACTCAGATCATAAGTACACTTACTGCCCCACGTTCAGGTGTTGCAGTGAAACTTGGGGGACAGCGCCACACACTAGAACAGCCAGTTATTTCTATCCCGCCTCTTATGAAACTGCAACAGGGCATATTAGCTGTGAAAATGTACCAGTGTGCGGCGCTGTCCTCCAAGTTTCATTGCAACACTTGAACATGATGTAGTCAGTGTATTTATGAACTGTGTGCACAAAATGGTTACCCCAATTCGGATATACTTCCATGAAAGGAGATGGTTGTTCTAGCCAAATGCGATATGCACTGCACGTACATTCATATTCAAGGCGAATCAAGGGGGAACAATATTTCAAAACTTGAAACCTAGTGAGGAAAGGGTGCGGGCAATATTTAGAGTGTCAGTTTGGACCATCCCAGAGCCAAATGGGCCATTTCGTACTCAGTGGGATGTACTCTTTCATTTAAAATTAGTTTCAACTGTTACCTCGGATGTATAACTTTTTTTCAAGCCCAGGGGGTTTATATTTAGGGTGTCAGTTTGGGACGTCCCAGGGCCACAATCGTCTGTTTTGGGCAATTTCGTACTCAGTGAGATGTACTCTTTCATTTAAAATTGGTTTTGACCGGTACCTCGGGTGTATGAGATAAGTATAACCCATTTTTGGGCCATCCCAGGCTCTGTTATCGGCAGTTTTGTACTCGCAGCCTTACTAGTCTAGAGGTCTCGGGTTCGCGCCCTGTGTTGGCAGAGAAACTTCCTCGGAATTTTCAGGCGTTGTCAGTGGTGCAGGATAGAAAGCCTTGCAAGAACAGTTGTCTAGTCGTGTAGATAGGACAAAAACGAGGTTTATTGGCGTGCACGTACATGTAAAAACCCTTGACAGATGGAATTCACCGCTGGCATGGCGCATGCAAGTCTTCATTACCCGAGTCGGTGTAGAAAAGTAGGATATTAAACCCCATTTTACTTCATTTCACTTATTATATAGATTGTCAAATATTAAAAAAAACCACGGAATGGGTACCCTATTTGTAACCTATTCCTAATGTCGACTAGCTAAACAGTTACCATTTTTATACCATTTCGTTAGAGCGTTAACCGAATTTTCTATCTCGTCGCCTTATTACTCACAACAAACAATTGAGTCAAGGATTTTAAACGGAACAGAAATTATAAGTTGATAAATATAAAATTTCGAAGAGTGGAAATACCCATGACCTTGGCCTTGTCAGTGGTTTATTTCTCAGAAGAACACCACACTGCATACAATAATTATAAGTGGTTAAATTGTCGGGGGTGAGATATTAAGAAATAGCCCGAATGTTGTTTTAATATATTACTCCATGTTTTGCTCGAGATAGGGCTTATCCAACCAAAAAATTGTTTCTAAATATTATATATAGGCCTAACCTAAATTTCAACTAAATTAAACCTTTTTAAAAAAATATATCGGATTCCAGCATTATATAGACATAGACATAATACAGTAAATTATATCCCTAACAATTTTACATTTGTATTGAAATTACTACCTTACGTCAATCGCGATAATCTGTGATTTACATGTTGACATCAGAATGTCACGGCTATGTATAAATGTATTCTGAATTGAACAAGGCGCATTATGATAACGAACAATCCTTGCTTGTCCAGTCACAATGCAACCTCCAAATCTCTCCTATTTCGAAATAAATCCACTGTAGCTCATGGAATCGACATTATAGAAGAAGAAGAAGAAACTTTATTGCATAAAAAACCTTACAGGGTTATGTGCACCTACAGATAAAATTATAATAAAAAATATAAATGAGCCAAACACAGGATACATACATGTACATAATTATATACATACTTTACAGAGACAGGAACGAATTGTATATAAAAGCTCCTAAACATTTCAAAATTTCTACATTTTTATTTACATAAGTATTTTAAATTGTTGAAAAACATTCATTTTATAAAAATTTGGCTCTCGAAATAAGCTTAATCTGAACAGTTCGATTTTATTTTCGTAATGTCGTTTGCACTTTGTTAGAAAATGAATTTTGTCGTCTACCTCCTGGCATATACTATACAAACGATCTTTTACGTCTAATTTTAAATATCTCCCTGTTTCAATTTTCAATTTATGTGCACTTATTCTTCTCTAAGATTTGTTAGTGCTTTTCTGTGTTTTTGGATTTCTTATCGCATCTAAATAATTATCATAATTTATGTCATTTTTTTTATAAAGACCTTAGCTTATTTAAGGAAGTTCCATCTATGCCTTTATTATTATTTTTTTTTTTTTTGGACAATAAATTATTATAATATGATTTTAATTCTACATGTACATTGGATTTTATCGATTCACAATTTTTAATAAATGAAAACCAGCTATATCTTCTACGGAAGACCATTAGGGTCAATCAAATGAAAAAAAAAATATTCTGACTATCTTGTAATTACCAGTTTTTTCAAGGTAGCCATACACTGATTTATCGGTTGGCTAGGCTAACGAAGTACCTTTTTATGTTACGGGATCGGCACATTCAGGTCATGCTCCCATTAATATCATTAGCTATTTCGTACCCTCATCAAAAACCATTCATTAAGTTCATACTCTCATTAACTTCATAGTCCCACCAACTTCATACTCTCATTGATATCGTTTATTAATGATTCATTGATTTCATGCTCTCCTTAAAGATAATTTCCCGCGTACAAACTACGTGATATGATGATATATTTGGACTAAAATCATATTCGCACTAATTAATCTATCAAACATTTGCTTCAAATCCCTCTCAAAACTTTGTATTCGTTGGGAGATACCGCAAGCTGTAAATAAACTGTTGTTAGACGCCGTGTCCATTTTTCAGAATGTATTTTCGTTACTTACTGTCCATTTATCGTACATATTGAGACTCCGATTTTCAACAGATTTGAATCATATCTGCTGTTCAATGGCCGTTGATGATTAACCGTAAAAATGTTTTTTTTTGTTTTAGTTCGTTTTGACTTCGCACAGTTTTTAATGTCCTTTGAAATGTAAAAAAATCGCTAAAATCTGTAACTTCTGCAGACAATAAAAACAGCCAAAAATCGAAATTTAATGAAGTTTTCGGAAAAATATAAATAGCGTTCTGTGGCTTAAAGGGGAGCATTAAAATTGATGAATCGTGATATTAATATGAAGTTGGTGGGAGTTTGAAGTTAATGAGAGTATGAACTTTATGATTTAGATGGAGGCATGAAAATAACGAATGATATTTATGGGAGCATGCCATGAATGTGCCGATTCTGTAACATAAAATAAAGTACGGCGTTGACCCGAGCTATTCGATAAATCTGTGTATGGCGACCTTAAAATAAGTTACTCATGGGCTTCTCCGTATCTTGTAATAACAAGATAGCTATGTTGCTACTTTTTCTGCTTGTTTCTAAGGTATATTTGCACATTTTAATATTAAATTTTTCTATCATTGTTGAATCTATATAAGAAAGATGAACAAAATATTTGTCTTTTAAAGTACATGTACATATGTTTTTAGCCTTTTTTTGGACATTAAATTATTATAATATGATTTTAATTCTTTAGCTTTATGTTGTTTTTCGTCCATATCCATAAACCATATATACGAATTATATGTTATGATCGGTCGAATTTGGGAGATAAAAAGTTTCTTTACAAGATATCGATCTGGATTTATTTTAGTTAACTTGCTAATCATAATGTTAAATGCTTTACTTCCTTTCTGTGTCAAGTTATCCATGGCAGCTAAGCAGGAGCCAGTGTCTGAAATGACGGTTCCAAGATAATTGAACTCATGAACGTTTTTTAAATATTTTCCATTATACATAAAATTATGGGAGTTATTTGTTGATTTGGAGTGTGTTAAGCACATAGCTTTTGTTTTATTGGTATTTATAGTTAGTCTCCACTCATCGGAATAATTTTCTAAGTTGTCGAGACATTTTTGCAGACCGTCTTTAGTTTTCGAGATCAAAACGATATCATCAGCAAACATAATACTGTTGAATGATATAGTATCTAGTTCTACTGGTTTACATTCTTCATTGAAAACCTCATTTATATCATCAATGAATATGTTGAACAAGGTTGGACTCAAACAGTCTCCCTGTCTAACACCTATATCTATCTGAAAATCTCTGCCTAGCTGATCTTCTAATATCACTGTTGATATTGTTCTTTTATATAAGTCTTGGATTATATTGAAGCACTTTTTTTCCAATACCTTAGCTAACTTAAGGAGAAGAGTTTGTCTCCATACAGAATCAAACTCTTTACGGAAATCAACAAATGCTACATATATTTTATCCTGTTTATTTTTTACGTATTTTGAAACCAGTGTTTTTAATATAAGTAAATTGTCTGATGTTCGGTGGTTTTCTCTAAACCCAAACTGGAAATTGGAGAGCTTACTTTCTATAAATGTTTTTAACCTAGTATTGATCAGAGAATTAAAAAGATTACCAGATATCGCAATACCTCTATAATTATTGGGATCAGATTTGTAACCTTTTTTATGTAGTGAAGTAATATATGTTTTTCTCCAAGAATCGGGGTATATTAACGTGGAAAGTATTTCATTAAATAATTCAGTTATAATTGAGGAAATAACATTTTTTCCACATTTTAGCATTTTCAAATCTATACGATCTAGCCCTACTGCTTTATATAAATTTCAAGTGTCCTGCGAATTAACGGATCTGTCTTTATATTAATTGGTTGGAATTAATTGTCACGGGTTAAAACCTAGTTGGGTTGTAAAGAAATGAATATGAAACCCAGAAGGTTAGGGAGATGATCATCACACATGCCTAAACACAGTCGGTCTATACCAGACCACTGAATGGAGATGGAATAACAAGAGTACAGTTTGACACAACAACTAGATAGAAACTTATAGAAGACAAATACATGGACATTGTAAACCATACAAGCATTATCACATGTTGATATGCTGTCGGTTCTTATTAGAAGGTGGAGTCACGGTGGATCAGTAAGTAGGAGGTTGGCTAGCTAACCTGGCGGTCCCGTGTGCGATCCCTGGGTTTCCCTTGTCAGTGGTGCAGGACAGAGGGTATGGCAAGGGAAATTGAATGGGGCGAAAAACCGAGGTACTGTGTGCACATTGGTGTTCCCGTAAAAGAATCGTTGAAATCTTGAATTCGAAATAGGCCGTAGCCCCGCCGCCACGGCTAAAATTCCCTGCATGGCGAATGCACAGCTTTATTAGCCCAACAGAACAGCGGGACGCTAAACCCCATTTCATTTCATTTTATTTCATTAGAAGAGCTGTGTGGTAAAGTTGATAGATGGTCGCCATTGGATTATTAAGTAGAGTTTATTCATTGTTGTGATAACATGAACACGATGCTCAGTCCATGATGTTATCAAATTGATTAAACTAAACATAGAACTATAAAACAGTCTACCATCCATTCGTTAACTTCACATCAACATGATCGTATACAGATGCACCAAAATCCTGAACCCAATAAGAAAATTAACGGTAAATGATGGTGTATCGTGCTCTAATACCGATGCATGGTGACAGGAACAGAAATCGAGGGATCCGTAATAAATAACTCTTGGAAATGAAATAAAATTGGGTTTAACGTCCTACTTTTCTTCTCTGACTGGGCTAATGACGACGGGCATACGCCATTTGCAGTGTGTTACGAGCATTGGCGTACTGGCAGCCCCCACCCTCCTGAGTCGGACAGATCAATATTTTCTAGTATATACCCATGAAATACAGCCACATATGACTCAACATAGACATTTAAAGCGATCGTAACAACAACAATTTTCGGTGAAATGGCAGGTTCTGGAGAAACAACACTTTCTGGAGAAACAACAATTGTTGTTTACGGTATACAGTGATGCTACAATATGATCATAGAATACATAGAATGGTCTTCTGATTGCTGGAGAATTGTGTATAATGGGAATGGATGCAGAAATATTTTATGAAAATAATCCCTAACTATAGTCATATTGACACTGTATATCGAGTAAAAGCTTATTTCCGGAGAATACTGTATTATACTTGTTACTACATGATACGAAGATTCCGACTATGACGTAGTAAACATCATTCACTGAATGTCATTATGAAATGTCTTCTACTTTTCCTAATGATGATGGAATTTACTATAATACCGCCTGTTATTCAGTGCCGGACTAGGCCCACCTGTCCACCTGTCCGTGACAGGTGGGCCTAAGCTCATTAAAAAAAAGTGGGCCTAAGCCTATAAAGAAAAGAGAAAAAGAAAAAAAAAGAGAAAGAAAGGAGAGAGGGGGGGGGGAAGAAAAGAAAGAAGGAAGGAGAGGACAGGACACAGGATAGGAGAAAGAATAGATAGAAAAAATATGACTGACAAATTTCCTCTGCTTTAGTCTGAAATGCTTGGAAAATGGGTTTGCGGTTGTCAATTTTCAAAATTTTCCTGGGGAGGGGGGGGGGGATGGCACAGTCCTCCTTGGTCAATGTGGGCCTTGGTCAATGACCTGACAGGTGGGCCTTTGGCCCACCAGTCCGGCACTGCTGTTATTCGTTTTACAACTTGTAATTAAGAATTCAAAGATGAAGCTAAACATCGCTGTTATTCGTTTTACAACTTGTAATTAAGAATTCAAAGATGAAGCTAAACATCGCTAGAATCATAGGTACTTAATACACGTAAAATGGCCTCCATCCGAAAAAACAACGAGCTGTTTTTCATTTCCCTATTGATGATTCAATGTGAAGATATTTCAAGTATCTATAAAGCATCTAGGTTCAAACTACAGGTAGACAGCATTGGAATGACGGATACCAAGTATCTCCTAGCTGCATAAAACAGCCTAAATGACATATAATCGATACACAACTCAGGTTATTATTTATACTGTCCAGCTAATTCGTTATTCAACACTTTATTAGACACCAATAGAATGATAGATGATAAGCATCCCCCAGCAGCATAAAACACAGAAATTGACAAATAGCCCAGATCCCGTGTACACATTGGCGTGCACGTTAAACACTCACTGACAGTTGAAATTAGATATAAGAGTAAGCCGTAGCATCGCTGTCCGGGCAAAATTTCCTGGCGCACTGTATGGCGTATTCCCGTCTTCATTAGTCGGAGCAGAACAGAAGGACGTTAAACCCCATTTCATTTCGTTATTAGTGAATAATGAAAAACGAAACAACTTACACAGCTAACTATATTTCCTTTTTTAAATATGTATCCCTGGCGAATAAATTCCAGCTCCTTCAGTAAATTATATCTCTGAAAACTAAGCAATATTTACATTTTTATTGAAATCTCTATCTGACGTCTATCATGTTTATCGGTTATTTACAGTTCAAATGCTGACATCAGAATGTCCCGCTATTCTGAATTTAACTGTCGCTTACAGAATCGGCATTATATACATTTAAAATGTCCTGCGAATTAACGGAACTGCTACAACTATTATAAAATGAGAAAAACGGGGTTTAACGTCCACTCGACACAAACTAGGGACAAACATATGGTTCAATTTTATTTGAATAATGTTCTTTTCGCGTACAAAGGGGTGGGGGTGGATGGCCGACTGGTTAGCACGTGCGTGCTCTATCATAAGGTCTGTCATTGAGTCAACTGGCGTAGTTTCAATTCCCCGGTTGCACGTGACAAGGAGTAGGATCCAACCTCGTGGGTTTTCTCGTTAACCATTAGCCCCCCCCCCCCTCCACGCCTAGATAGAAACCTAGAAGACAAATACACGGACACTGTAAACTATACAAGCATTATCACATGTTGATATGCTGTCGGTTCTTATTAGAAGGTGGAGTCACGGTGGCTTAGTGAGTAGGACGTTGGCTCGCTAACCTGGCGGTCCCATGGGGTTTCCGGAGTGGTTCTCCCTTGTCAGTGGTACAGGACAGAGTGCCTGGCAAGGGACATCGTATAGTCGCTCGAATGGGACGGAAAACCGAGGGCCCGTGTACACATTGGCGTGCATGTAAAAGAATCGTCGACAACTTGAATTCGAAATAAGAGTAGGCCGTAGCGCCGCTGCCCGGGCTAAAATCCCATTTCATTAGAAGAGCTGTGTGGTAAAGTTGATAAACGGTCGCCATTGGATTATAAGGTAGAGTTTATTCATTGTTGTGATTACATGAAAACGATGCTCAGTCCATGATGTTATCAAATTGATTAAACTAAACATAGAACTATAAAACAATCTACCATCCATTCATTAACTTCACATCAACATGATCGTATACAGATGCACCACAATCCTGAACCTAATAAGAAACGTAAACGGTAAATTCGTGCGGAACCAACAGAGTTACACTATTGGTGGTGCATCGTGCTCTAATACTGCTCTTTGGTTTTTATGAATTGGGCGCAAAAACGATTATTTCAGCTCAACACCATCTAATATAAAGCTCTTTGTATTGCGACTGGCGTAGGGCTGGGGACAAGGAGAGAAGCACTTCTACAAAAAAACAGCGAGTTACCCCCATCCCTTAGAAGGAAATAACTGGCAACAAGATACGGTGCTAAGATCTCGCAATTAGGCGATTGATCCCCAACCTTTGTCAGCATACAGAAATACACTTTTGTGAGAGACCCAACGAAGAAAAGTTTTGGCCAGGGCATTAAGGAAACAGTCAACCTCGACCTCCTACAAAAACAAACAAACAAAATAATCAAACCGCAGCACAGATCACGAAGTCGTGAAATGAGGACAACCTCGTTTGGAATATATTTACCAAAGGAGAAACAGGAAACAAGTTGGGAACTGCCCAATAACTGTTCGGTGAACAATGCAGAGATAGTGGCCATCCGTCATGCTATATTATAGATCTCCAATTAGAAGAGTAGAAAGTTTGGCATACCAAGTGACTTAATGAGCAGCTTGATTTCAATCCAAAATGACAACTCGGAATCAAGACCAGAAGTCATTTTGGGAATAAGGAACCTGTATCAGAGAGTCCTACAGAACGGAAGCAACTTAGCGCATGTGTGGATTCCATCACAAGTGGAAATCAAAGGGAAAGGGTACATAGATACACAAACGAAAGTCTTAGAGACACAACACCATTCTGCAACATACCATAATATACGGCGAGACATCAAATACCAAGTCATTGTCTGAACGAAAGTCTTAGAGACACAACACCATTCCGCAACATACCAAGATATACAGCGAGACATCAAATACCAAGTCATCGTCTGAGAAGAATGTACAACCAATCATGTGTGGTAGACTGTGAGGGGTATACACAGAAGAGAGAAGGGGGAACTAGTGGAGATGATGGAGAACATCATGAACCTACTCTTTCCGAAACCGGACCTAAAACTGCGGATCTTCAAAATGATCCACGACTTCATACCCATAGGTGGATTAAGTAAAAGTCTGGTAAAAAGACATCTACCAAACCAGAACAATAGGATAGTAGGATAGGCGACATCAACCAATCCGGAAAAGAGACGCAAATATGTCCGCATATATGCTGTCTGTATTGATCCACTACCAAACAATATGTTGGTTTTTTTTATTAAATAAAGGGAACTTCCCACTAAACCACTCTCAAGGCCACAACGTGAAACGTTACAAAATCATATTCTAAATAACAGGCTGAGGCTTTGGCTCTATGGTATCATTTTTATAGTAGTAAGTGGACAGTGGTCAGTAGACAGGCGAGAGAGAGAGAGAGAGAGAGAGAGAGATAACTGGGGTTTAACGTCCACTCTACCCAAATTAGGTCATTTCGGGACTAACATATGGTTTAATTCTATTTCAATAATTCGCTTGTGTGTAGAGGTTTTTGCCACTTGACTCAATGTCAGACCTGATGGTTCCACAAGCACATGTTATACCCCTACACCACCCAACCTCTCTAATATATTAAAGGTTTATAGAGATTAACAGAATCGTTAGTATTTAATATGTCCTGTTTATCATATCACCCAATACAAATCATAGTCTGTTATAGTTATTCATATCCTATTGCTTAGTCTGTCATTTCCACCCATAGGCTATAGTATTTATTTCTATCACTATGATTCATTAATTTACTTTCCGTTTAATTATAATATCCAATAGAAATTACTGACACTATAATATCACAGACCGACTTAATTCTGACACGGATTGCTTGCGTGTGCATTATCAACCTGTCTATCGTGTTTATTACATCGAACGGGTGAGTTATTATTTATTATAATGTAATATCTTTTTTATTATACCAACTCAGGCCTACTATAATCAGAATGGTCTCACTACCGTCGGTAGCGAACTAGCCAGCGAAAAACGTCCACCGATCTAAAACAAAAAAGGTGTTTTGTCTTCACGTCTTACCCCTGAAATGGAACGGGTTGAAGAGAGAGAGAGAGAGAGAGAGAGAGAAATGGGGTTTAACGTCCACTCGACACAAACTAGGCCATTTCGGGACTAACATATGTTTTTTTAAATTTTATTTCAATAATTCGCTTGCGCATAGGGGTCTTTAGCAGTGGGAGGAAACCGGAGGACCCGGAGAAAACCCACGAGGTTGGACAGGCGACCCTACTCCTTGTCACGTACAACCGGGGATTCGAAACCACGCCAGTCGACTCAATGACAGACTTTATGATACAGCGCGCGCACGCTAACCATTCAGCCATCCAACCCCCCGACGGGTTGAAGAGATCCAATATGGCTGATGAAGGAAGTAAAATAAAATCCACTTTGATAGCTCTTATAGAAATGAAATGGGGTTTAACGTCCTACTGTTCTGCTCCGACCTGAGCTAATGAAGACGGGCATACGCCAGAAACAGAGGTCGCAGTGGATCAATTTCGAGTTGCGTAAAAATACGCAGACATTCCAAAATTTTGCGTTTTTGCCCTCTACATCTGCGTGACTTAGAGCCTCTCAAAATACTCAATATAGAAGATGCAAAGTCGTTTTGTGAACAACCCTATTTTAAGCGTCCTTATTTCATTGATATGCCTACTGTATTTAGTCTAATGATTACTGGAGGTTAACGGCATGTCTATGGTTGACGGCACAGTCATTTCAATCTTTCACTTCGACAGGAAGTACAGAGAAAACTATTGCTATGAAAGCCAACATTTGATTGGCTGAATGTAAACAGTATATCGTATTCTAGCCAATCCCAAGTCTTGTATGAAATGCGCTTTATTGCATCCAATAGGATAGCTACGTAGGCTTACTGCAATGAACTAATGAATGAAATAAGAGTATGTATAAAAAGAACTACGGAGACTACGTGCCTTGTCTGCGATATCACCTTCGGTGGAAGCGGACGTTAAACACTAAGAACAACAACAACTACGTGCAGTAGAGGTGTGTAAATGCCGGGTGAAGCACATAAATTGTACAAACTACGACATAGAATAATCTAATTATTCTCACGTCGGGGCAATTTTCTGCGTGTAAATTACGCAGCGTCCGTCAATATTTGCGTTTATTTTGAAAAAAATGCGTGAAATACGCGGATTTTTGCGTGACTGCGACCTCTGGCCAGAAAGTGTGCTATAAGGGAAATTTTGCCGGACAGCGACACTACGGCCTACTCTTATATCGAATCCCACACAAACCCGAACGGAAAAGACACAAACAACACAAACATTGTAAGCAAATATCAAACCAAGTGATTAACAAAAAACATTTCAAATTGGAAAAATTTACCGTTAGATGTGACGGATTTTGTCACGCTTTGTAAAAGAAAAACCAAATTGTTAAAATCGTCACAATCCTGTTAACCTTAAAAATAAAATGGGGTTTAGCGTCCTAGTTGTTTTGCATATTACGCTACGAGAAACATTTTGCCCGGACAGTGGCGCTATAACACTGTCACTGATTCACTCACATAGGAAACTCGTCTGAAAAACCCCGGAAACTGGGATGTTGCCCATTCTCGACTCTCACTGGACACTGACGTTTAATGACGTCAACCTTCTTTATGGTGCTTTGATTGTCCAGTGAACATACATAGGAAGGCGAACATTGTATTTGGTGTCATGAAATACGTGTCACGTCTTTGTCATAAATTTTCAAAAAATAAAACAAATGCTATCTCCATAATTTATACTTTAAAATTTTCCCCTGATCTTGTCTGATCCTGAAATAAGTTATTTTGAGCATTCTTAATTGCAGAATTTGAAATAATTACATATTTAAATGGAAGTAGTCCTAAGAGACGTAATATTAGACACCGTGTTCATCTTTGAAAATGTTTTATTCCAATACAGAATTTGAAAACTTTATTCCCTTTGGTGCATGGAAGAGACACAGAAATGTGTCTATAATTAATATAGTTTTGATATGAATATTAAATGGTTAATCCTTATTTATGGGCATTTTTTCATGCAAGATGTAACATGACACTTTATAAACTTTATTTATAAAACAATTTACAAATTTACAAATGGAATATTTTCATATTTAACACTTCACTTTTGTGTCAATGTTACATCTCAATCGGGGGGGGGGGGGTGGATGGCTGAATGGTTAGCGTGCGCCCGCTGTATCATTAAGTCTGTCATTGAGTCGACTGGCGTGGTTTCGAATCCCCGGTTGTACGTGACTAGGAGTAGGGTCGCCTGTCCAACCTCGTTGGTTTTCCCCGGGTCCTCCGGTTTCCTCCCACTGCTAAACACCCCTACGCGCAAGCGAATTATGTAAATAAAATTCAACCATATGTTAGTCCCGAAATGACCTAGTTTGTGTCGAGTGGACGTTAAACACAATTTCTCTCTCTCTCTTACATCTCAATCAGCTTATCATCCAAAATGTTTTGATTGATAATTTTGACTACATATTGAAATTGACAACAGTTATAATCACTGCTTAGCTAACAAATGGGTGAATAATAATAAATAAGCACTATTTTCAGTTGTGAAAAATATTTGAAATAAAGTGGGTGTTCATCAATGACCTTTAAAATGAAAACGATAAGCCTTTCAAAGCCTGTTTTAGGGACTTCTTTTTTATTATAAATTGTATTTTTACTTTGTTATTATTTCAGCGCATCTGAACACTTCGGTGAAAGATGCGCTATATAAATGTATTAAATAATAATAAAATAATAATAATAACTAGAAATATATAAATGTATTAAATAATAATAAAATAATAATACAATAATAATAATAATAACTAGAAATATATAAATGTATTAAATAATAATAAAATAATAATACAATAATAATAATAATAACTAGAAATATATAAATGTATTAAATAATAATAAAATAATAATACAATAATAATAATAATAATAACTAGAAATATATAAATGTATTAAATAATAATAAAATAATAATACAATAATAATAATAATAATAACTAGAAATATATAAATGTATTAAATAATAATAAAATAATAATACAATAATAATAATAATAACTAGAAATATATAAATGTATTAAATAATAATAAAATAATAATAATAACTAGAACTGCGAACCAGTAATGACGGGTTTCACTGGTGCCACGTTACCCTTGAACTTATGTCACTTCCGGTACCAATGAAACCATTAAACAGGTTTCCACATAAGCATTGCACACATCAAATAAAATGGACGCAGAATCAACGAAATCCAGCAATATCAATTCATTTTATAAGATGGCCGCATGAGAACATCACACGAAATGTGTAAGCAGAAAATCTGTTTAAAAGTTGAATTAAACGTGATTTAAACATTTAAAAGTTTACAAGGACACTGTTTTAAAACACTGTGAATAACATATGGACATAATCTTAATGTTTAAAAACACTTAGAAGGTGATTAATATTATATTTAAGTTGACAAATGTACATGACCTCATTAATGAGTGACATGTAATAACAACAAGTCAAACAGCCAGTGAACTAAAAAGAATCTACACAACAAGAGATAACAATGTCCTTAAATACAACAGGAGCCACGAGAAAATTCGTCGCAATCTGAAGAAGACATAAGTATAAATATGGAAGTATAAATTGATTGAAATGAAAAATTGTATGCTTACAAAATAGGACTTAAAATCTATAGTAAGTGATATTACTTCATCGATTGTACAAACATTTCGCGAGGAATTTAGTTCGATACATGAAAAATTGGACCAAACTTTAAAAGACAACGAAATTTTAAAAAAATAAAATAAAAAACTAACGATCAACGAGCTTGAAAAGTTAAGGACGGACGAAGCAATACGAATGGCCAACTACAATGAGCAATACTCACGCAAAAACAATATTCGTGTGCTAGGTTTACAAAACAACCCGCCCTTGATGATAAACAAGTATTCATGCAGTCTATACAAAGGTGTGTCGACATTTCCATTAAATCTGAAGAAATTCAAGCCATTCACCCACTTCCAGTCAGAGACAGAAACAAACCAGTCACAACATTAGTGAAATTATCGAACACCAATATTAAACGCAAAATTATGATGAAAAGAAAACAATTATCTGAAAAAGGTATAAAATGCTACGACGATATCACTAAGAAAAACCTTACTTTAATAAATAGAGCCAACAACACAGACCTGTGCGAAAAAGCATGCTACTTTAACGGACAAATATATGCAAAAGCAGTAAACAAAGTGAAAGTCAAAATAGACCTTTATGACGATCTTCAGTATAAACTATCTGCAGCCAAAAATGAGAGATAATACTCAAATAACTTTGGAGATTCAGCCAATATATCCCTCTATAATTAATTTATATAATCTACTCTAGCCAATGTATTTTGAACTGTAAAACACCATACTGTATGACCCTAACCAAAATACCTGATTTCCCTTTAATGTTTGTCTCTAATCAACCCCTTTATTTTTGCATTTAAGACCTCAGACATATTCATGTATAAAATTGTATTATACATATATGGGCAGTGATCTCCCCAGACAATCGCCAATGGCTATCAACTGCTCTATTTTGGCTAAAAAAAAAATCAGATTTGGCAAAAATTTGGCTAAAGCAATTTGTGCACCTTAAACATAAACAATGTGAAAAAATAAGAAAAACTCAAATTGACTAAAACATATCCAAAATGTTTCTTGATTTGGCGAACTATTTGGCTCATGAATTCCTTTGCCAAGGGCTGCCACTGTATATTGGACATGTTTATGTAGGCTAAACTCGCTAAATACCCCAAATAAATAGCAATATATAGCCTTTTTATTACTCTTCCAACTACCTTACACATGCAATTACTAAAATGTATTCTTTCATAATTTGTAGTAAAAACAAACACCATTTCTTATTAAAAACCAACTCAATTTGTAAATATTGTAAATAAGTGATAAATGTATCTAACACTAGGTCAATCCAAATGCGTACTCCTACAAGACATGCATACCATTGATACATATACTAATGTCCAAAAGAAAGTATACACTGTGCATTTTGTGCTGCATCAACCAAAGTCGTTTTTCCATGGTATACGGTATTTGGGTAGAATGTCAATTTGTTTCACATTTTTATTTTGCTTAGAAATGTTGAGTTTGGACGGAAGAGACAAACTCAGTAATGCTTTATCAAATGTTTTTAATCTAATCAAAACTTAGTCATACTTTTAGTGTGTATACTTTCTTTTGGACATCAGTATACATTAGTAATCGATACATTTCCGGAAACAACAAAAAAAAACCACATTCAATGTTAGTAGATATATATATTACAAAATAAAATATACATTTATACAAACTATACAAATAACATATTACAAAATTTTATGGTACGTAGTAAACATAAATAGCTATCTACTATACATATACATTAAAAAAAAATATCTTTAAACTAAAAAGACACAAATTCTGTATTAATATACATATAGATGACTCTGAACATTCTATCAAATAACATAAGAGGTTTACGAGATTCGACCAAACGCAAAAACATTTTTCATTGGCTTAAAGATTTAAACTATGACATAATTTTTCTACAAGAAACTCATAGTATTATCCTAGATGAATATTATTAAAAATAATAACAATATTACTACATCAAATCACTACTCAGACCAAAACGGATATTTTAATATTTTGACAGTAGAAATCGAAAATAAAAAATACATTCTGTTCAATACATACAGTCCAAATTCAGATCACGACCAGGAACTGTACTACAAAAATATTAAAGATATACAACATACATACATGAATGACACGGACCAATATACATCTATAATTGTAGGAGGTAATTTCAACAATGTTCTTGACCACAAACTAGACTGTAGCGGTGGTAACTATAAAATCAAAAAGAAGGGATTACAAGCTATACGAGACCTAATAGATGATCTAACTTTAGTAGACATTTATCGAATAAGAAACCAAACGAAACAATGTTATACATTGCGTCAAAAAAATCCACTAATACAGAGTAGAATTGATTTTTGGCTTATTTCAGACTATTGGCAAGACTGTATACAAAAATGCAGCACAACTCCGGAATTAATTTAAGTATAAACACTAACTTATTGCCTAAGGGACCAGGGCTATGGATATACAACTCATCACTATCCAAAAACAAAACTTACAAAAAATTAATAATTGATTCAGTCTTAGAATGGGAAAAAGAATACTTCAACCAAGAAGACAAAAATGACCTCTGGGATTACATTAAATTTAAAATTAAAACAACATCCATTAAATACAGTAAAGAAAAGGCCAAAATTAGACACTCACTAAAAACTAAAATAAAAACTGAACTAGAAACACTAGAATCTAAATTGAATAATAACTCAAATTGCTTGGATACCTATAACGAATATAATAATGTGAAAAATAATCTTAACAATATATTGACCCGTGAAGTAGAAGGTATTCAATTAAGAACTAAAATAAATTGTTACTTTCTAAATTTATAAAAACAAAGGAGTCAAAAAACAACTATTAATAGATTTACTATAAACGGAAATACATCAGTTACTGACAGAAAATGCATTTTAAATGAAGTTCGATCTTTTTATGAAAATCTATATTCTGAGAAATGTCAGTCATCTAACATAAACAATTATGATACATTTGACTACGAATATCTTCCAAAACTAGATATTGACCAGGGAGAAACATTAGAATATGACATAAGTAATGACGAATGTAAAAACGCAATATCATGTTTTAAAAAGAATAAATCTCCAGGAAATGACGGTCTAAGTATTGAGTTCTACGAAGCATTCTGGCCAAATATAAATGGTGCGCGGAAAAAAAGTCACAGGAAAAAAAGTCACAGTAAAAAAGTCACAAATTTGCCTAGGTAAAAAAAACACAGGAAAAAAAGTCACAGTTTTTTTTATTACATCTCAAATTCAATAACAATATAAACAATTAGTTAGTTAGTTTTTTGAAGTTTTACGTCCACTTCCACCTAAGGTGATATCGTAGACAAGTATATAAACAATGATGGGTTAGTTGTATTTTACGTCCGCTTCCACCGAGGTGATATCGCAGACAAAATATATAAACAATAACATACATAGCGTTATATATAATTTGCATGTAGAAGCCATTGGATCTAATTACTTTATTAAACAAACACAATAAGTGGCTTAAAATTTAACAAAGACAACAGATCAACTCACAGCACTGATCAAAGAGCCAATCTGTTTGTATAGTGTTTGCAGCAAGGTAATGTAGAGTAACAGTACAGACCTAACAAGAATACCTACATACAAACAGCTTTATAATAAATTCATGATTAAATACAATTTACCCACGATCTATTAACCAAACCTAATTAACTCAAAGACAAATAACTTAAAGGTGCAAGGATATACTCACTCTACAATACAATATATATAAGTTGTGACTTTTTTTCCTGTGACATTTTTACCGTGACTTTTTTACTGTGACTTTTTTTCCTGTGTTTTTTTTCCTAGATTCATATAAATAAATATGTTTTAGCATCTTTTAAATACAGTTTCGAAAACAATAAACTATCTACCTCTCAAAGACAGTCATTAATTAAACTATTACCTAAACACAATAAGGACAAAACAAATTTGGAAAATTGGCGACCCTAACAAATGTCGATGTAAAAAATATTAAGTAAAGTTCTTTCTAATCGTATCAAACCTTTCCTAAATCACCTCATACATCCAAATCAAACTGCATTTGTCCCTGGTCGGCATATACAAGAAAATATACGCATTATAGACGATAGCATTCATTTAGCAAAACAAAAACGAATTACAGGATTATTATTAGCTTTAGATTTTCAAAAAGCATTTGACAGTATATCACATAAATTTATGATGCGGACTTTAATTATTCTGGGCTTTAAAAAAAACTATATACGATGGATAGAGACTCTATATTCGGACATAACAGGTTATATCATTAATAACGGCTTTACAACACCAACATTCCAAATTAAAAGAGGAGTGAGACAAGGAGACCCAATGTCTAGCAATCTGTTCATTTTAGTTATAGAAATTCTGTTTCACAATATACGTTTAAATAGAGAAATAAAAGGAATAATATTCGCAAAAGCAGAAATAAAATTAGCAGCATTTGCAGACGAGTTGACAGTTTTACTAAGACTTTAAATCAGCGAGACATTTATTTGAAATAATAAAACTTTACAGTAAAATATCTGGTTTAGAAATAAACATACTAAAATCAGAAATCATGAACCTGAACTTCTCAAGTAACAATACCGCACACAGTTTAAACAATATTGGATTTTAACATTTCTCGGACGAAATTAAAAGTTGTGGCATTTGTTCCTAGAACAATCAAAGTGTATCAACACAAAAAAAACTTTCAGGTAAAAATTGATGAAATTATAAAGATACTAAATATTTGGAAAGAGCGAAATCTAAGCCTCATGGGGAAAAATACAAATCATTAAAACATTTTACCTATCGAAAATAATCTTTCCCATAATGTCAATAGAAACGCCAGAAAACATTAAGAATCAATTTAATGCATTAATTTATAAATTTCTCTGGAACGGTCGTGACAAAATTAAAAGAAATGTTATAACACAAAATATTGAAAACGGAGGCCTAAACATGATTCAACGAATTCCTAAAATGTCGAAGTATCTTTTGGATCAAAAACCTAACAACATCAATTGATCAAACATGGAAAATACCCTTTCGATACATCTTGGAAAAATATAATGGTGAAATACGAAATGTGTAATTACGAAAAAAATATTCCAATATCTTCTCCATTTAATAAACAAATTTTTAATCATTGGCACGATATATTCACGACACATATTGTTTACCTAATACCATTGAAAAATCAGGTCATATGAAATAACAAACACATTAAAATTAATAAATCATCAATATATAATAATACATTATTTAAGAATAATGATTTAAAATTTGCCACAGATATTATAAATATAAGAAATAATGCAAATAATTTAATTATTAGAAGCTTAAAGTCATCAATTAAATCTGTATCTAAAAATATATTATATAACAATCAACAAGTCATAAATGACCCAGAAACTCCAAACCCTAATCTATATGAATATTTAAAAAAAATAATTGAAACGATTTATAATAAAGATCTATCAAAAATAAAAAGTAAAAATATCTACAACACATTAATCCCAAATAAACTTCAAAAACCGACATCAATAGAAAAATGGGAACGACTACTTAATATCGAACTAAACAAAGAAAACACACAAAAAATATTTCAAATATCGAAAAGAGGCCGGGGAAAATTGCCTCGTTTACTAAGGGTGTTTTTTTTTTTATCTAAGATAATTATTAGCGGTATTTGCTATCAACAAATTGAGCCATACAAATAATGTTCGGACCATCACGTGACAAATTGCCGATCTACAAATTTGATTATTTATTTGGGACATGATATTGTCCATAGTTATGGTTTACTATACTGGAGTTCTATCGTGTATAATAAACGCTCTCCAAGCGAAAAAAACATAACAATGTCACGTGTTAATATTAAATATGGCGGATAAAAGCGTTCTTTGATTACATGCTGTTTAGTTTCAATATGAAATAACACGGCAATCTGTATGTACGGGGAAAAGAGAATGAATTTCCCCAATTCCAAAAATAGATGACTGGAATATTTATTGAATGGAAAGTGAATATTTTATATACAAAAATCTTCGGATTTGTAGTTTTCTAGCTTGGGTGGATCTGTGATTTGAATCCATGTAACGAGGACAGTAAACAATTCGATTACGGTACACTATGGTAAACTTTTATAGGGTATCCCTATTTATATTAGCTTCTCGTCACATATCTGTATTATGATACTGCATTTTCCATAAGTTCAGTGTTTTATACATTTTATTATAAAATTGTAATAAATGTTTTACATCAATGAATAAAATAAAAAGTAAAATCTACAATTTAAAACAGTACCATTACATTGGGAATTGACGCCCTACAAATAACTAAAAGTATAACAATTGTTTGTTGAACCAGCTTTACTAATGCGTTTTTTTTCCAATCCAGAAAACCTCCTGGACTATGTTTTTCTGTTGTATTTAAGTTATTATTTTTTAGAAATAAATTCAAAAGAACGCGTCTTTACAAATTTAAATATAACCACAAATAAGTGATTATTTTGATGCACACTGTCATACACGATGCTAAGATGGGTATTAATGGTTTGTATTTGAAAATCAAATTATACAAGAGAAAAATATGTCATTATTGGAGCAAGGCTATATATACGTGCATTTAATTGTCAATTAAATGGAAAATAAAGCACACAATTCATACATTAAAATTTAATTAAAACGTTTAATTATTGAGACATGGACATCAATAATGCGATAATAATATATGTGATGACCTGTATTCTTGTCTTGTCTATTTCTTTGTTTTAACATTTCTCTGATTATAATATAGTTTGGACTGGTTTTATTTTCCAAAAAAATAAAAGAAATCTTAATTTTCACAAAGATGAATCATGTTGATGCTGCCATAACATTGTCCAAATTATCTTTAATGAACGGCAAACAATTATCGAAACTCTTCGACCCGATAAACAACACATTCGTGTCTTGCTATATAGAGACACCAGATCCGACAAATAAACTAACCAAAATATCGTATGTACTGTTCATGGTTTAATTAATCTAACCATGCGCTTTGACATTTAAAAATAAATAACTATCAACTTCAAATAAGATTTTTATTACACCTGTGAACTAGTAATTTAATATAGTTTATTCTAAATTCATTACGGATCTTACAATTTTATTGGATCCCCGGCCTGCCCGCCCAAGATTTTAGAGTGATACATAACTAAGCAGTCGAGTATCGACCTTTTTTGGTTCTGTTCAGCTTGTAAAACTTATTTGTTTAAATTATTGGGAAAAGAATGGTTTCTTGTGTAATTTTCCTATCATCTGGAAAATCGTTTTTTGTATTTTTAAAAACCCTAAATGTATTGACTTAGATTATAAAATTTTACATAATATATTATGGTCAACGGAAAAGCTATTTAAGATAGGTAAAGTATAGTTGGACGCGTACGTTATATTTAATTGAAAGAAACCAAACGATTAATAAGCAAAGAACCAATCGGACACCATTCTCTGAATTTAAATAACCTTTGATTGTATGTATCGAAGGGCAACCGGTTGGCGCCGAAATGTAAATCAACAATTATCACAGTATTGTATCTGTCTTGTGTGGATTCAGCTAAGGTTATAAGTTCCATAAATTTATAATCACCGAATAAGGTTGTGATTTAAACTTGACGATATAATAATACTTAGGATGTTATTTGAACATTTAAATAGTTCATAAATTATTACTTTGATATTTCTAATCATTAGTAAATAGAATATTCGTGCACTAGTATCAAGAATATACAGTCAAAATGGGTAATAAATAATGTCATTTTTTGTCATTATGTCATTTTGTATTTCTAATCAATTAATAATTGTAATTTCTAATCAATGATGTTCGGCGAAATACGGGAACAGTCCAAAGTGAACGGCCGTTCTATCTAAACGTTTTTATTATAATTATTTTATCATTTGTGAATCAGCCATTCCTATATTTACTGTCGCATTGTAATTTTTCCTTGATTTTTCGCCCGGAACGATATGGTACACGTTCATTGTGTCTCAAATATTGGATATTAGGATCCCACATTTTCACGACTATATAACAATATCATCAAAACTTTAAATCTTTCAACGATTTAACAAGAAGGTGCTAAATAAATGATTACAACCACAAATTGCATTGTTGTGTAGTCCTCTAAGACATGTTATGACTAAGCAAATCATATAAAGAAAAATATTTAGAATATTTCCAATTAAACTTTTAACCGTTGTAAATAAATACAAAAAGCAATTCGAAAAATATACCATAAGTAAAGGAACCATCGGAGTGAATAAAGCTATTAATATGCCGTTAACCCATGACGCAAACCGAATGGTGTTTTATAGTAAATTAGACTGTTTGTTTCTTTTATTTAAAGTTAAAAATCGGTGCTTATCTCATCAATTAACCCGGAAGGCTTAAAATTTTAAAATAAAATCTTTAGCACTCTCATTCTTTTCGTAGATGTTTACGCAGTATATATTATCTATTATATATAGCTAATCGTATTGTACACATAATAATATTACATAACTCTATTAGTGGAGTTTTACTTGACCGCTTGAGACCAAATAAAATTACAGTGCCTAAATGAAGAACATTGTCTTTTAGAATGCGAATTATATAGCGATTTTAGGAATGTTTTATTCACTTTTATACAGGATGCGTCTTTTAATAGCTCTGATAAAATGTCTTTTATTCTGTCCAGTGACGAAGTAGTTAAGTTGAGTGCCAAAACCTGCTGCGATATTTTAAAAAGACGGAGGCAAACTTTATACCCATGTTCGTGATTGGGTTCCTATTTTTAGCCTAGTGTAGATGTAAATTTTAAAATTCACATTGTATGTGTGTTTTTCTATTATTTGTATTTTACTATGCTTATTTATTTGTGTCTATATAATGTACATCTCGTCTCTCCTAATTCTTAATGAATGGCAGTTTCTTTTAATTCTTAGTATATTATATTTTTTGAATGTGATGTATTTATAACTGGTGAGAGGTTAATAAACAGCAACTACTACTTCTAATTCATTACTACTTATATTTATTTTCATTATATTCTTAATTAGAAGTTTAAAATCTGTTTAATAATGACATCTAGTAAATGTTGAATATCTTCGTTCAATTATGTACAAACCGGGCAATATTCGTCACTTACTTTACCTATCTTAAATAGCTTTTCCGTTGACCATAATATATTATGTAAAATTTTATAATTTAAGTCAATACATTTAGGGTTTTTAAAAATACAAAAAACGATTTTCCAGATGATAGGAAAATTACACAAGAAACCATTCTTTTCCCAATAATTTAAACAAATAAGTTTTACAAATTTAGAGCTGAGACATTTTTGATAACAACACTTAGATGTTAATTGATTCGGTGTCACAAATTCATTCATCATCTATCACGTGGCTCGTGTTGGTGGAAGAAATTGTTGTTATATTCAAGTTGGTTTGATTTTTTCTCACCCATGATTGGGGAATGCTTAACTTAATTAATTCGTTTTATCTAATAATTGTGCTATATCTGCGTTTAGACCAGTAGGCTTGAATTAAATTGATAATATGTTTTGAAGATGTTAACCTAGGCTTAGTATTATCCACAATATCAGACATTAGTCTAATACCCGAAATAGTGAACGTATCATTGTTTAAAGGTTTGTTATACTTGCTATATGTATTATTGAATCTGGAACCGGTCTTGTGCCTTTGTTTAAATCATCCTAAGATTCTAATAAGTTTTTTTATATAAAATTAAGTAAATTTTTCAGGTGGTCAAAACACTTAGATGCATACATCACAACACCCTGGTTTAGACAACTTGAAATTGAAATAGTTTTATTGTTGTACACATCAGGAAAGAAATTGTGTTATTTCACAGCTGAATTGTATGGCAAGAACCGTAGAAGCGGGGTGTTCCCACTTAGCCGGCAAGCTTTGATGTCAAATTTTGCCGCTAATCCAGAGTTAATCCTAGAACAATGGTGTTATAAACTATAGTCCATATCTTTTTTAAGACTAAAACTGTATTGATTTTAACAAATTTAACTTTTATTAAATAACATTAAATAGCTTACACATATAAAAATATATTGATTTTAACAAATTTAATATTTATTAAATAACAAGTTTTTGTTGAACATTTCCAATGGACGGCATTTGGTCTGCTTGACTCTATACTGAACTTGTAACTATTGTGTATAAAATATCGGCCACCTCGATTATTGGAGATAAAGCAAATATTAACCTGAACGTTTGCCATTTTAAAATAAATATAATTTCGACACAGATCGACCATCTATTTATATTAATATACTGAATTGAATTCATGTTTGAAATCATAACGCCGGCATGAACTGTGTTCAAAATGTCATTAATTAGTTGGTCAATAAATTTTATTAAGAGCTCATTAACGCTGAACACTAGTGAACAGTTCTTGAGTGACTAATTTTAAACAGACTATAGTTTTAAGATCAATCAGAGTGTCAGAGGATTAACAGTCTGCCGGCTAAGAGGGAACACACCGTAGAACCACCTTGTAGGGAATAACTTTTAATCTTTAACACCCTTATACACACTGTCAGCGGCATTTTTGGCCTACAATCACTTAACCTTAATCCAAACTTTAAATTTATTTATTTATTTATTAAAGTGTCACAAATCATAAGATATATCAATATATAAAATTCAGTACAGGGTGCATTAAGATTTCCGGCCAATATTGGCCTACGAGACACTGCTGTTAAATACTATATGTTAGTGTAAAATGTCCGGACATACATAATAAAATACATAATATACATAATTAAAACGTGCAACAACCAGGGTATGTTGACACGAAGAATCGCTTATTATAAAACAAAATCAAAGACAAATATATCATAGAATACGGTATGGGGAAATGTTTACGGTTAGACGGAGAGCTGTTTTCGTTTGTAATACATCTGTTCTAGAAATTTACCTAAACTTGTTTGTGCGTAGTCATCGGACATGATCATCAAAAAGAGCTCATATGAATATTCATCATAATTTGGACTTGTATTGTTTACAAAGTCTGCAAGGATTTCACGTCTGATATCATTATATGCTTTACATTTCATTATCACATGGAATTCATTTTCAATTTCGTTCTGGTCACAATAATTACATAGCCGATTTTCTAACAGTATGGGAGGTTTACTGTAACGACCCGTTTCTATAGCAATTGGTAACGAGCCACTACGGGTCTGACTGATTAACCGTCGTTGGTGACGAGTTATCTTAGGGTTTGTTACATAAGATTCGGTTATTCGGATGTGTTTAAATTGTCTATAGGTTCTGAGTTTATTTCCATTAACATTGTTTTTATCATTATACATATCATTTGACCAGTTAAGGGAGTCAAGTTCATCAAATCTGAGTTTAGCTTCATTTACAGCATATTTGACAGAATTTATATTAAATTTTATCAATTCAAATCTTTCAACGGTTTAACAAGAAGGTGCTAAATATTTCCATTTAAACTTTTAACCTCTGTAAATTAATACAAAAATCAATCATAAGTAAAGGAACCATCTCAGTGAATAAAGCTATTAATATGCCGTTAACCCGTGACGCGAACCGAATGGTGTTTTATAGTAAATTAGACGGATAAAACATATAACGTTGCCCATGAACACAAATGACGAGTTTAAGACAAACCAATGGCGGAATGGAATTGATTAATGGAATAAAATATTTATTATGTATGGACACTAAGTTTTCTGGTTAGACTTTAGCCTAAAAAACATGCGTGCTGATGACAATTTTGGCAGTCATATCTGAATGACTCAAAAACTGATTATATTTCTTTAACTTTTGATATACTTAAATTCGGGCTATTATTTATGGTAGAAAGATATAATAAAATGACCTAAAGCTTTAAAACATATTTTTAAATATTATGTTGATGCACCCTAAATTGAATTTGAAGCACCAAGGATAAATAAATAAAAATAGCTATAATGCATGATTTTATTGTAACTAGTGAACTGATAAATATTGTACAATTTATCTAAAGAGTACGTTAGTCGTCAGAAAATTTATGAAAACGTGGTACTTCTCTGGTATCTAGTTAAATAAACACTTACCCACATCTTGGCATAAACATGATTTAAAATGATCACGGCTAAAACAATTCCGTGCGGATCAAGAATTCTTTATGTAAGCGTAAATGCACCACACTTTATATCTCCATAAGATGGTAACTATAATCCTTCAATCCAATCCAATAATATTCTTCGCTTATATAATTAGATTTTCAAATACAAACCATTAATACTTATCTTAGCATCAAAACAATCAACCATTTGTGGTTATATTGAAATTTGTAAAAGACGCATTCTTTTTGGATATATTTTTAAAAAATAATAACTTTAATACCACAGTCCAGTAGGTTTTGCTGTATTGGAAAAAAACATATCAGTAACGCTTTTTCAACAAGCAATTGTTATACTTTTAGTGATTTGTAGTTTGTCAAATCACAATGTTATTGTACTGTTTTAAATTGTAGATTGTATTCATTCATGTAAAACATTTATTACAATTTTATAGTATATAGTAATAAGGTATTTATAGGGTAGTACCCTCAGTGTGATTAGTAATAGGGTATTTAGGATATGACCTTCCGTGTGATTAGTAATTGGGTATCTATAGAGTAGGACCCTTAGTGTGGTTAGTAATAGGGTATTTATAAGGTAACACCAGGTAGTACCCCCAATATGGTTAGTAATATGGTATTTGTAGGGTAGGACCTTTTATGAGCATCTGTTCTTCGCCCCATCCGAAAAACTAGACAAACTTGATAGTAAAATATGAAATTCGTTTACAAAATGTAAACAGTTTTATGGCAGATTTTGGTATTTATTTTATAGTTATCCGTGTGTATGGCTTTGTAAATTTTTAGTGATTTGTATCTGCGCATGTGCATGTTAAAGGTCAACAAGTCATTATCAATTATCATGGTACTAGGTGGAAATGCGTCAAACAGGAAATGCGTCAAACAGGCCATAGAAATTAGAAGCCTTTCATATATTCAATAATATATTAATTTCCGTAACCTTTACACACTATGTTTCCGTTGTATTAATTGGTGTTGTTTATGAATCATATATACAACAGCCATGTATATGTTATATGACAAGTGTGTCGGTAAGGAAAGTGAAACACGGGTTGATTTTCGTCTCATTTAAAAAGCAAATTACGTAAAGTAGCAATGATCATGAAAAAAAACCAATTAGTCGTAATATACTGGTTAACACGCCCTAAATGACTTTTTTTTATTAACCAATCTAAACTTAACGACGACAATAGTAACTTGCCAGTTCTTCAACAAAGTCTAAACTCTCTTACAGAGATCGTACTAAGCCCAAAAGAAGTTAAATATATCATTCTATGTTTAGATACTTCAAAAGCTAAAGGCCCTGATGATATCAGTTGGAAAATATTAAAAACTATTGTAAAGGCCGACGCGGCTATCCTGAATAATGATTTGATAACTATTAACAACTGGTCAAAGACATGGCTTGTAACTTTCAACCCCCTAAAAACTGAAACAATAACTTTTTCAACTAATATAAATTTAACTAAACCACACTGTATAAATAAAAGAAGTATCGGAGCATAAACATCTTGGGCTAAACTTTCAACCAAATTGCAAATGGGATGTCCATATAAATCATATCTGTAATAAAGTGGGGAAACATCAATTGTTTTAGATCATTAAAATATCGACTTAATAGAAAATCATTAAACATCATCTATACTTCTTTTATTTTACCACATTTTGATTATGCTGGCGTAATTTGGGCTGGTTGTTCAAACAAATTAGTTTCACAATTAGAAACTTTACAGTTAGATTCACAAGGACTATTTGTGGAGCGGTTAGAGGTACAAGCCATGCAAAACTCTAAAGAAACAGGATTTGTTCCATTAGCTGAACGTCGACGAAGACACAAATTAAAATTATTCTATAAGTTAATCAATGGTCTAGCTTCTTCATATATTTCTAACCTTATTTTAAAGAAAAAATCACCATATCTTCTACGAAACTGTAATAATCTCGAAGAGTACTTTTGTAGAACAAACATTTTTTCAAATTCATTTATTCCGTCGACGATCAGAGAATGGAACACATTGGAACCCGAAATACAAAATTCAAATTCTGTCTCATCATTTGTTTCAAGCTTGATTAAAAACGACCGTATTATTCCACAGTACTATTATATTGGAGATAGAAAAAATCAAATAATACATAGTAAACTGAGATTAGGCTGCAGTGATTTAAATGGTCATAAGTTTTTGAGACATTTAACAGATAGCCCCCCGCCTGCGCGTGTGGTCACCATTTAGAAGATTGTTATCATTATCTACTAGTATGGTCCTTGCATTCGGGTGCCCGAGGCCAAACTATTGGTTTACTAAAGCAGCAATTTCAAGATATTAGTATTTTATTAAATGGCCAGATTGTCCTCTCAGTTGATCAAAATGAGTTCATTTTTAGCACTGTTCATAATTTCTCAAAATTGTCAAAACGTTTCTAACGTCCAAATCATTCCGTCTATATACTGCCGCACTACTATATTGGTGGATGTCAGCTGTTTCGTAACCTGGCTGTTTCGTACTTAGTTCATTCGTACCTCACATGAGCCGTTTCGTACTTCACGTCGTACCTCAAATTGATTCGTACCTTTTCCTATGTTGTTGAAATCTGTTAAAAGAAATTGAAATAAAGGTGAAACGATTTGATCAAATCCAACGGCTACGCTAAATTTATAAAAATGGCTGTCGAGCCATAATTAGAATATGCACGAGATTAGTTTATTTTCCTAAATGTGTTTGAATGAAATTGAAATAAAGGTGAAACATAATAAAACGATTCGATCAAATTCAACGGCTGTGCTAAATTTATAAAAAATTGCTGCCGAATGAGCATTAGCTACGATGATTTAATAGCGAATTTTATGCATTGATAATTACATGAATATAAAACATTTAAATCATATACCACAGCCTGTTCAAATATTAAAAAGAGAATTAGCTACAATGATTTAATAACAAAAAGCGAATTGTTGCATTTAAAAAAAAATAATAGAAATTTCCATATTGATATTACACAGCCTGCCCAATAGTAGTAATTCACACACAAAGAATATATTTAAACTAAATTCGCTTCAGCATTTTACTAAATTTACATCGATTACGATCGAAAGCCATTTTCATGCAGTTGGGTTTTTCAATAACAGAATTACCCCGTGATATAACTACGGTCCATGATATAACAGATCAAAGAAACGGGTCGGCCGACACTCATCTTCACACGTTGACACCTTTTGGAGACTTCATGTGTTCTATTTTTAGGCTCAAATTACCAAATCATATCAGAAAGCATGCAGTCCCCCTAACAGCGAGTTAAATTGATTTAAGGTTTATTATGTAATGAATAATACAATACGTGTCGCATTTGGGATTCTTAGTATGTTCAATCGTTTTTAACCGCTTTAACAACCACCAATTAATTATCGTCAATAATCACGAATCACAATCACAACCCAGTCAGCAGAATGGGTTCAATAATCAACACCAGATTAAATACTTTTTCAATCGTTTTTTTTAAACTGCTTTAACAATCACCAATCAAGTGTCGTCAATAATCACAACTCACTGAGCAGATTGGATTCGATAGTCAACACCAGGTTATAGTTTATTATTTCAATTTCTTTCAACAACATATAGATTTATTTTTATTTCTTTCAACAACATATAGATTTATTTTTATTTCTTTCAACTACATATAGGAAAAGGTACGAAACAATTTGTGGTACAAATCACGTGTGTATTCTAATTCTCGTTCGGCAGCCATTTTTTTTTATAAATTTAGCGCAGCCGTTGGATTTAGGAAAAGGAACTAATCAATTTGATGTACAAATCTCGTGCATATTCTTATTCTGGTTCGGCATATTCAATTTCTTTCAACTGATTTCAACAACATAGGAAAAGGTACAAATCAATTTGAGGTACGAAGTGAGGTACGAATGAACTAAGTACGAAACAGCCAGTAACGGAACGGACAACTGTATATATGTATAAATGTGTAGTTTATATTTAAATCTCAAATAATTTTATATTTTGTATGTTTATATGTTCTTGATGTACATAAATTAAACTTATTTTTGTAAATTCTGGGGAGGAGTCAACATAGGCCCAGCCTGTTCTCCAATCCATTTTCAAATGAAATAAAATACTGTTTACAAAAAACCCCAAACAATTAGTCGTAATATACAGGTTAAAACAGTATCAGTAAACCGTAATTAACAAATTAGAACAGATACTGGTTAAAACAATTAGCCGTAAATACTGGTTTTATTAGCCACAATAAAACGTTAACCATATAACTAAAATAGCTCGCTTTTAGTATTACGTTGCCATATTTATTACGCCTTTATATTCTCTGGGATTTTCAGGTCGTGCAATTTACAGTGAACTATAAGTTAGGGAATTAATACGCTTTGGTTATTAGACAAAATATAAAAAACATTACCTCAGGATCTTCAGCTACACAGTGGACAGTTTTCTAGTGGATATCTCTTGACACAATCACGTATCAAATAATCACAACCAACTTTTAATGACGGTTTATGTTCGAATACAGCAGCTCTGAAAAACATAAACAAAACATAGGTTTTCTTTTATAGATAATGGAGAGAACATTTACAAGACGCTAAAAACTTATCTAGGTATTGTTTATACAATTTATAACATTATTCCAATTTTTTAGATATATTTTGTAGTGTTTTTACACATAACAACTATCAATGTAACTGTATTTATTGTATTTTAAGGTTAAATTATTAGAAATACTATTTTTTAACAGTAAATTGACTAACAGGTAAGATCTCAAATTTGTCAACTGGACTGTCAAGTCTGACTGAGACTAACTAAGTTGTTTTATTGTAATGATACACAAACTTTAATTAAATCTTATTTAACCATTCCTACTTTTATCATCCAGAAAGGATAACTCTATTTTGAATTATCTCCCCTTATACCACAATTTAAAACTTGTCTGCCTTAATCACATCGCTAAAAACAAATTCTAAATAAAATTGTAAATGACTAATCTATGTCAAGATAGACAGTATCAACTTGCATGTGATTACTGGTAAACAACAACAAATATAAACAAAGAAATCTGGAGAGATATATTCTAGAAATAAAATAAGCTTTAATCATTTAATGTCCTATTTTTCTGCACACCATATTCTGGATATGTTCATAAAATTATGAAGTTTAATTTAACATTTTAAAAAAAAACTTGTGATATTTAAAACCTATCCTGGTACTAAATATAACTTGAGAGTTATCACCCTTACCTGACGGCCTTCAATCTTCACAGATCTTCTCCAGTTTATCACTCAGTAAATTTCTGTTCTACAAGTTTAGTCGACAGGAAACTATATATTAGCTATTAACTGAAATACAAAACGTTATAATATAGGAATAATGTTTAATATCTACACAATCATTTGATTATTTTAATAGGACAGACAGGTCTATACAATAATGTGATAGGAATGGGGTTTAACATCCAATTTGTTAAAACACGGGGATCACGGTGGCTAAACTTTTAGTAGATTCAGATTCAGATGTGATGTCAGGTAACAATGGAGTTAAGTTATTCCATGATATTTTAAAATGTAAGAGGTTGGGGGTGTTCAGTTATTACATGGGGCGTAAGTTGATTGTTAATGGTTTTACAGCTGAAGGAGAAAATATGCAGCTGTCCTTAGGGTGCAACGGTGATATACTAAAACTTTTTTTTTAAATCGGATAAAAATTATGACCTCTATAGGGTCCACAAGCTAAAAATGTGATTTTTCGTACAATCAGGGGCCATAATTCAGGAAGTTACTGTCCGATATGCGCGAAATTCGAAAGGAACCGAGATCTTTAGGTTATAAACTTACATTTCAAGTTTCAACAAAATCGGATTAAAATTGTAATCTCTATAGGGTCCACAACCTTGATATACCATATTTTGACGCTATTTGAGAACGAAGGGCAGCCATTTTGTCTGTCAGGTTTAGGTCGATTTTCACGAAATTCGAACTAAGCCGTCCTTAGGGTGTAACGGTGATATAATAATACGATTTTTTCAATCGGATAAAAATTATGACTTCTAAAGGGTCCACAAGCTAAAAACGCGATTTTTCATACAATCAGGGGCCATAATTCAGGAAGTTACAATCCGATATGCACGAATATCGAAAGTGATTTTTCCTACAATCAAGGGCCATAATTCAGGAAATTACAATTCGATATGCGCATATATCGAAAGGAACTGAGATCTTTGGGTTATAAACTTACATTTCAAGTTTCAACAAAATTGTGACCTCTATAGGGCCCACAACCTTGATAAACCATATTTTTATGCTATTTGAGAACGAACGGCGGCCATTTTGTCTGTCAATTTTTGGCCGATTTTCACGAAATTCGAACTCATTCGTCTTTAGGGTGTAACGATGATATAATAATACGGTTTTTTAAATCGGATAAAAATTATGACCTCTTTAGGGTCCACAAGCTTAAAACGCGATTTTTCTTACAATCAGGGGCCATAATACAGGAAGTCACGGTTCGATAGGAACCGAGATCTTTCGGTTATAAACTTACATTTCAAGTTTCAACAAAATCGGATAAAAATTGTGACCTCTATAAGGTCCACAAACTTGATATACCATATTTTGTCTGTCAATTTTGATCCGATTTTCACGAAATTCGAACTCAGCCGTCCTTAGGGTGTAACTGTGATATAATAATACGTTTTTTTAAATCGGATAAAAATTAAGACCTCCATAGGGTCCACAAACTAAAAACGTGATTTTTCGTACAATCAGGGGCCATAATCCAGGAAGTTACAGTACGATATGCACAAATATCGAAAGGAACCGAGATCTCTAGGTTATAAAACTACATTTCAAGTTTCAACAAAATCGGATAAAAATTGTGACCTCTATAGGGTACACAAGCTAAAAACGTGATTTTTCGTACAAACAGGGGCCATAATCCATGAAGTTTCGATCCGATACATGCCAATATCGAAAGAAGCCGAGATCTTTTGGAGATAAACCTATATTTCAAGTTTCGTCAAAATCGGATAAGAATTGTGACCTGTAGAGTGTCAACAAACAAATTGTGGACGGACAGGGGCGACGGCATAATACGTCCACATGAAAATGTGGGCGTATAAAAACATATTACAATTATAAATAAATACCTGAAAGATCCTTAAGTTCGCACCTGTCATTTGGCAGTAGCGAATCAATTCGCGGACCCATCATGCTTTGCAACGGCATTAGCAAACAAAAGCGCCAGATCAATCAACAAGATTTCTATTGTTTTTATTTCTTAAATTAATGGTGATTGAGTAATAAAAATAAAACACCCAATTAACAAAAAGGAATGTTATATTCACTAATTATCGAATAAAAAACATACGTTCCAACAAAGGATCTTCTGGTATTTACGTAATATATCAGAGGTGAAAATTAACACTGTGTCAATGACTTTGGCATTATTCCAATATTTTCATGTTGTCACTTACGGCTAATAATTTTATGACATGGAGAGTGAAATGGAATCAGATTTTTTATGATTTACTGCCAGGCATATTGTGGAATATGATAGTATCGATGAAATCAGCTATTTATATTTTTTTGGGGACGTTATGATGCAAAGAATATGCATACTCCAGTCGAGATCAAGCGTGTCAGCCATCATATCTTGGAAACGCTTTCAGACGGGCGATACCACAAAACTTACGGATAATAATTCTAGACTTTGGAAAGCTAAATTGAATCAAAACTTTTAGGATTTAATACAAGCTAAGTAGACGAATTTTTCATTGTCGTAGATTTCAACTATAAATGGGGTTTTTTTTTCGACGCAACGAACAAAGAAGACGACAATTCCCTCCATATATCCAAAAGCGATGAAGTGACGGTCATTTGGGGCGACATTTCTTTTTAAAATTAATATTTATATTTACTTTGAACTCTGTTCTATTTAAAAAAAAAAAAATCTTAGGAGATGCTTGTTCATGGTGACAGAGAAAAGTCATAATTTTAGTCGAACTGACTTTTCAATATTATTGATAGTAAAGTTATTTGCAATTTTATAGTGGGTATTAGGATTAACAATAATCCACTAATTGGCTTAGGGAGATGGACCCTGCTGATTTAATGAGCTTAGGGGTACCTGGCTAATCTTTAAATTGACCCTAGGGTTAAAGTGTAGACAACCTATCTATAGTGGTGTAAAATCATCCAAATTGTACCATATTGCATGCCTAAATGGGGGGGGGGGGGTCAGCTCTAAACAAATATGGCAGAAAATTGATGCATCGTAACCAAATTTCAGGCAGATTAGCATAACCTATTTTGAGGTTACCATATAAGAGGCTTATTTCATACCCTGCTTTACCAGTCAATATCTTCAAATAATTAATGTATAATGAGTTCACTAGTAGTACCACTCAGAAAACCTTGGCAAACTCTGGTACCCTATATCTTGCCTCGGCTGTATGTACCTACACCTATACAATTGCGATGTGGCTACCAGTTCACTTAACAGGAAAACTTGTCGCTTTTAGAAAAAAGTTCTCAAAATTGCATTGTTCGAGGAGTGTGTAGAGTTTTCCTTGCAAATTTGTCCTTTGTTTAAAGAAAATCGGATAAACTTTAAAGACATTGAAAGCTTTGTATGATAAAACACTCTTCATGGGTGACGCCATTTGTAATCCGGGAACTTGAAAGTAGTTCCAAAGGCAGAATTTGTCATACAGCCGAGGCTAGATGTAGTGTACTGAAGTATGCTGAGGTTTGCCGAGTGTTGTAGTACATCATGCTCACTTCTTGTCCGGGTCCAGTTGACAAAGCATACATACACAACTTTATTGAATTTACGTATGCAACTTAAAAAAACCAAACTTTAAGAAACATATTGTAATTCATTATCTAGCCTTTGACTACAAATATCCAGGAGTAACATTTCTTGTCAGGGTCAAGTTGACAGAGAGTATGTACACAACTCTATTGAACTTCCATGTTCGCAACTTAATGTACACTTTGAGAAACATACACTGTAATTGATTATCTCCCCTTTGATCACAAAGATCCAGGAGTAACATTTAGATCAATGATCAAGGTTCAGTTGGGTGCATTATTCAAGGATGAAGACAGAGAACATAACTAAAATTTAATGACAACTTTTGTCTCAGATTTCAGTGACAGTAATGAAAATGGTGATGTCATTTTTGTTATATCAGTTAAGTTTAAATAGAGGCACCCAACGTCATGCAAAACAATTAGTTGACATCATATCTGACGTCTACAATTCAGCAGCTTAAGGGTTAGAATAACGCATTTCTTAAATTGAACAACCTGTTCATTCACCTTATGAGGAAGTAACCAGATTATATAATAGGTGAAAATACAAAAACAGCTGGTGCAAAGTACCATTAAAGTCTCAATGGGCAATTGGCATTTGTCCAAGACTGGAAATAAGGCACCTGTCACAGACAATGTCAGACACAGATTCAGGCTTTGTCAGGCACTAAACCTCTGGTGCCTGTCATTTTGTCTGGCACTAATTTGTCTTTTTATTGATATTATTAATACATGTCTGGCACTAAGTTGAAAATGTCCGGTACTATTTCATTAGTGTCTGACATTTTGTCAGGTACATCTAAAACCATTATTTCCAGGCCTGCATTTGTTGCTAAAACATCAAATTCCTCACGGCTTAATCCACGCTAATATGTATTCAGTTTGATTATTAAACATTTAATAAAGAAAAACAAATCAAAATACTAATGCTAGATAATCTCCCGGGTTCGATTCAATCGGATTTAGACAAAGCCCATCAGGTTTCTCCACTACCAATAAAAGATGATGGTTTCTTGTTAATAGCGAGCAGCATATCAATGAAATTTCAATTCCACATATCTTTGTAAATATTGAATGGAATTGAACAACTTTGAAGTAATATTCATATTAGAGATTCATCTTTCATGATACTGTAGTTTGCAAGTGATTCCTATTGTTTAAAACAATGCATCAGGACATTTAATACAGAGAGATAGAAATGGGGTTTAACATCCACTCAACACAAACTAGGTCATTTCGGGACTAACATATGGTTCAATTTTATTTCAATAATTCGCTTGCACGTAGGGGTCTCTAGCAGTGGGAGGAAACCAAAGGATCCGGAGAAAACCCATGAGGTTGGACAGATTCACGCAAGGATCAAACCTGGGACCTCTTTGTTAGTGAGCCAGGGCCTGCCCACTGAGCTACCATAGCTCCCTAAAGACTCACCTATGATGGTCAAGGTATCAGAAGAGTTTGACGAGAGGATTAAATCAATTACCTGGTTGCTTTAAAGACACGTAATAATCTGGCACATCTCAACACACTGACACCTTCTGTATAAATTAGAACCACCTCTAATATACTACATAACACAACAAAACTGTGAAAATGGTTAAACAAAGACACAAAATAACCCTGGAAGCCTAAACTACATTTTTAACAGCATTTCAAATGTAAATAACACAACAAAAAACAGATTGGCGATACCTGAAAATAAAAAAAATAACATTTATTAATTTTATTCAGAGGATAATGAGGGAAATTTTCCACATGTAGATCAATTAAAATTCCAACTGTCAAGTGTTCTTTAACGTGCTTGGACAGCCGCGCTACAGCCTACTCTTACATCGAATTCCAACTGTCAAGTGTTCTTTAACGTGCTCGGACAGCCGCGCTACGGCCAACTCTTACATCGAATTCAAACTGTCAAATGTGTACACAGGACCTCAGATTTCAATCCCATTCGAAAGACTAGACAGCTGTCCTTGTCAGGCCCTCCATCCTGCACCAATGACAAGAGAAAACCACACCAGAAAATCCCAATGAACTTTCTTGGTCAACACCGGGATCAAACCTGCTACCTCCAGACTAGCGAGCCAGCATCATACTCGCTTAGCCACTGTGGCTCCAGTACTTTCTCGGCCAACAGAGGGATCTCCGGAATAGTGAGCTGAGAACTCTGGGTTAACGAGCCAACACCTTACTCACTGATCCACCGTGTAGTCACATGACTTTGATGTTCATGATATCGCATCAAATAACGTTTTAGAAAATATCTTTATCTCTAAAAAGCAGCATCAATCAAAGATACTCTATGAAAGGAAAACTTACTTTGAAAACTATCAAGTCATTCAATTGTCTATAATGTTCTGATGTTAACACACAAGTATTTAAAAATACTAATATAATAACTAGCCAATAAAAAACTTGTGATTTCAATATTTTACGACTAAATCATCTACATCTTCGGTTCTATTTTTCTAATATAAACCTGAAACACAACAAAATAATTCTGAGATCTAATATCATTTTGAGAAACTGAAATGATTTAAATAGACTAAATAGGTATCAGACCAAAAATAAAATACTAGTTGTCTTTTGCGTTAATTATGCCAAAAAAACAGAAGATATTGGATACTTTTAATTAAACATACATTATACAAGAGCTAAATCGGTCTATTGCAGGTCTTTCTTTAGACATGAAATGTTATATAAACTATTAATTAGACATTAATTCACAAAACAAGACCATAATCAACTCTCGATGGCATCGGATACTCAAGATTTTAACTAGATTAAAACAGTTCGCCACATAAAAAGTTAATTTAAAAATGGGAAAGCGAGGATAAATCCTGAATATACCAGTGCCCTGGGAACTTATTCACGAAAACTTAAACTAATTTACAACCGAAATTTTAAGAAATACTGGTCAGCCAATCGAATTGCAGTATTTCTTAAAATTTCGATTGTATCTTAGTTTAAGTTTTCGTGAATAAGGGCCCAGGTTACCACTATGCACACATCTTGTCAAAACTATTACGATATTTATATAGAGCAATGTACGTCAAAGACCTAACCACATATGTGTGTACCTACATGTATGGATATGTGTGATGTGATTATTCTTTGAGTTTGATAATTAAGAGTGACAGGTTATTTACTGAAGCGACAGGTATGAAAAAAAGCTACCTGTCCCTTGCGACAGGTAGCTTTTTTTAAACATTTCGAGGCCTGAACTGTGATACATATATATATATGGCTGTAATTCAAATGGACAGAAGTAACAAACTGTTAGGACTGGTCATGGTCAATGAGCTTGCAGTCTACTTTTGATCACTTTTCCAAACATTTAAATAAATTAACCTTACCAGCTTGTGTGATGCAATCTAACCACGTAAAACCTCCTCCAACTGTTGTTTTAGCTGTAATTTTTGGAAGTCTCCTGTAGCTTTGGCTTTTTCTCTCTCTTTGCAAAATTCTCTATAAAAAAACAGTGACAACAATAAGAATGGATTATATTTATATTTACATACGGACAGACATAAAAATTAATGCCAAGACTTTTTATTTGAAGATAGCTTTAATACATGTACATGTATATCCAAGTTCTGCGAGTCAATTTTCCTTCAGTCTGCTAAGAGCCAATACTGCGATTGTTTAAACATACAGGACCTCAGTTTTGCGTCCCATCTGAACAACTATACGTTTGACTCTTGCCACTACCTTAAAATCCCTCAAGGTTAGCTAGCCAATGTCCTATTACTGAGCCATCATGTCTCAAGCTCTATGAAATAAAGTTAAGAAGGTGATTGATGTCATTAATAATTGTATGTACCCACTCAACACACCAAGAACAAGATTAAGTACAAAAAAAGAACAAATAATAATAAGACTGATAAAATAAATCCATGGCCATTCATTACTAACTGCATCATTTACCTGAAAATAAAACAATTAACATTACATTATTTAATGGACAATTTTGAGAGTGGTCTAGGGAGATTCAGTGAATTTGGTTTTTTAATATAAATTTGCATATATTAAAGGCCACATGGGGAATGCAGCAGGGAATGTGTTAGATTACGTTCTTCTCAACCGCTACTGGGGGTTTGGTGGCATAACGATCTAACACGTGTCCCATAAATCATAAGGTCCGTCATTGAGTCAAGTAGCGTAGTTTCGATTGCCAGCTTGTACGTGACAAGGATAAGGGTCGCCTGTTTAGCCTTGTGGGTTTTCTCTGGTTACTCCCCCTGCTAAAGTCCCCCACACGCAAGCGAATTATTGAAATAAAATTGAATCATATGTTAGTCTCGAAATAACCTAGCCTGCATCACAGAGGGTGCCATCCAATTAATAACTAACTGCAACTCTGTGATCTGGCTTTCGAAAATTTTAAATAGTTACTGAACAACATGTAAAAAAAAAAGTGAAGCAGTTTTTAAAAAGTGACGCAATAAAAATTGTTTGTAGGATATGTAAAACTGTTCTAGACTACATGTATTGTGATAGTATGATCTAAATCACAACTCGATCAAGTGTCAAGGCACCAGATTTTATAGACTCGTGACAAAGTCTATATAACAAAATTGATGTGACAGGAATCGCATTACCCAACACTAGTGCTTAGTACATGTACATGTAGACGTATTTACTCTTAGCACACATGTAGAGGTGTAGACACACTTACTCTTAGCACACATGTACACATGTACATGTAGATGTATTTACTCTTAGCACACATGTAGAGGTGTAGACATACTTACATCATATAAGACATCAGTCCATCCTTCCATTGTGATACATTGAAACACTGTCAACATAGCTAGGCCAAAATTATCAAAGTTTGTAATGCCAAAATTTGGCCCTTGCCAGAATTCATTACAATCTGTACCTTCTAAATAATCTAAACACTTAAACCCTCTTCCACACGTATGTGGATCTTCAACTGCTATAGTTTCTGAAAAACACAAAACCATAAATATTAAGGATAATTTTAAAGCCTCAACATGCCAGAATAAGAAAGTTAAATGAAGAGTTCAAGACCAAACACAATCAAAGGTACTAAAATTTTAATAAAATTCTGATCTAAAAATTGATCAAATCAATAAATTAACAAATATACTAATTAATGGCTTGCATGTAGATTTAAATGTCTTGTCGTTTTAAAAAGAGTGTGTCTAGTATTTTCATATTTTTAGTTTGTAGTAGAATGCTTGGATTTTGGAAAAAATCATATTTATATTTAGTCAGTATTTTCTCGGCTCTACTGAGTATTTGTACAGGGGACATAATCAGGGGACATAATTCAGGAAGTTACGGTCCGATATGCGCGAATATCAAAAGGAACCGAGATCTTTCAAGTTTCAACAAAATTGGATAAAAATTGTGACCTATATAGGGTACACAACCTTGATATACCATATATTTACGCTATAAATTTGAGAACAAACGGCGGCCATTTTATCTGTCAATTTTTGGGCGATTTTCACGAAATTCAAACACATCCGTCCTTAGGGTGTAACGGTGATATAATCATACGTTTTTTTAAATCGTATAAAAATTATGACCTCTATTATAGGGTCCACAAGCTAAAAATGCGATTTTTCGTACAATCAGGGGGCATAATTCAGGAAGTTACGGTCCAATATGCACGAATACCGAAAGGAACCGAGATCTTTGGGTTATAAACTTACATTTCAAGTTTCAACAAAATCAGATAAAAATTGTGACCTCTACTGGGTAGTGTATTGTGTGAAACCCTTGTACAATGTTTCTAATTGTCATGGGTAGCCTAAAAAAAGACCTCGAAAATTGAAAACAGCGTATTTTAACGAGTTGGAGCATGTTTAGGGGTCAATATCTGAGTTATGCTAGAGTGTGGGTTTTTTGGGGAGGTGGGGGGAGTGGTGGGGATAGTCTTTTGTCATATATCTGGCGATCGTGTGACGCCTTGGCGACAGTGAAAGCCTTCAGTATTGCGCGCAATTCTAGTTACTATATTAATTCTCTTCTTGTAGTACACTTCTTTTTTTGTGTTCATTTTTCTTCCAATCATTTCTTTCTCCTGTCCTGTGCCCTGTCCTCTCCTTCCTTCTTTCTTTTCTCCCCCCCCCCTCTCCTTTCTTTCTCTTTTCTTTTTTTTCTTTTTTCTTTCTCTTTTTTCTTTATAGGCTTAAGCCCACTTTTTTTTAATGCGCTTAGGTGGGCCCAATCCGGCACTGGTAAATAAAAACTGTGAACGAAGTGATATAGGTCATATGTATGATATAACTGTTATAACTTTAAACAGCAGATATCGGGGAATACTGGGTTCTCGGAAACTATACTTGTGTAATTCTTGGAAACGAGTAACTATTTGACTATCTCAATGTTACAAGGTAGTGTTTATTGTTTATATTGTTATATGAACATAAAGGTATGTAATAATGTACTGGTATATATTGTAATATGAACATATAGGTATGTAATTGTATAGGCTATATTACTAGTATAGTTATTAAACTAACCAATTTGAACAGGTAAATTTCACACACTAGTTAACTTTTGGATAAGCTATATCAAACTCCGCTTACATCACTTAAAACATGTGACATATGACTAAATATCTATTTATGGTAAGGGGAAAACCAGTTTAATAGCTCTTGTTATTAAGTCATTTATTTGCATATCCATACATGAATTTAAACATTGCACGCCTAGAGACTGTGTAATCGAGTCTTGTAGAAAGCAGTCTACTATCACAGAGTAAAATTAATTCGTTCATCTTCTGCTGTAAAATATCATCTGTAGACGCCGATACAAGTAATTCAAAGTACAGTTATACAAGGTAATGATATCATTATTATTTAAACACGATAGGAATAAAGAAATCTTCTTTAAATCTAGTTTAATATATGTATTATATTAAACTATAACACATCCTGTATGGAACAACAGCTAGTAATATAAGAAGCATTAAAGATTATTATCGTTATCAATATGGTGATGTGACAGTATCCCAGCTTCAACCAAATAAATTAGTAGCTGTTTTTCCATAAGTATGTTTTTCGACGTGGTTTCCCCTTGTCAGTGGTGCAGAACGGAGGGTCTGACAAGGAGAGCTGTCGAGTCGTTCGGATGGTACGAAAAACCGAGGTCCCTTGTATACATTGGCATGCACGTAAAAGATCCCTTGGCAGTTGGAATTCGGTATAAGAGTAGACCATAGTGCCGCTATACGGGCAAAATTTCCCTCATAGCACACTGTATGGCGTATGCCCGTCTTCATTAGCGCAGTCGGGGCAGAACAGTAGGGTATGAGTGTTATATTGCTGTATTCAGTCCCTAAATATAGTAGTAGCTGTTTTTCAATAAGTATGTGTTATATTTGATTGCTCTATCCAGTTACTTAATACCTCTAAAAATAATATTATTGTATTAATATGGTTGTACAATTGGAGCTTTTATTGTCATAGATATCAATAAATATATCTTCTTTCAATTAATTTTATGAAATAAACATATATTTCATGTTGATATTACCCCACAAAGCTTTTGTAAAACGGTGTGGGGCGAATTATCAGAGTTTTTTTGTTTTTGATTTTCTTTTCGTTGTTTTTGTAATTGAGGTGGGTGAGGGAGCGGTTTGGTTATGGGTGAGTTTGACGTTGGCACCAATTGTTGTCATTCGATTCATGTGTACAACATTTAAACTGGACAGACTAAATCCTTCTTGTTCAATATTTGAGGCCATATATAAATCTTTGTATATTCCTCGGCACTAGGAATTCAAAGAAATCTTGTCTTCCTGACCAATTTCTCCCATTAGTATTCATTATTTAAAGATACAAAGACAGAATAAAATGGAGACCGAGTTTCAATCCGTTTAAATCTCCGCCATCCGATGTTCTAGAGTGGGTTGATCATAGGCTTGCCATGTGAATACATGTCTAAATAATAATTTTTATAACTTTTGAAGCTAATATAAAGACCTGTAATAAATAATAATTTATATAAAGACCTGTAATAAACACATTTAACTCCAACATAATGCATCTTTAAATATAGAAATCGGGTTTGCCCGTACGTGTCTAAAAGCCTGGATTTTCCAGGTAAAAATAGACCTGATGTGTCGTTTGTTAAAGGGTTAGACATTATATTGTAAGCAGTAGATCGAGCAATAGCTGAACAATCGTTTAACAGATCAAGACAAGGTAATAACTGGGGTTTTATAACATTGTATATGATATATTAGAATCAAACAAAGTTGGTATGTATATACTTAACCTTGTTTAGTTTTCAAAGACATACCTTAACAGGGGCGGATCCAGGGCTCTAGCTGGAGGGGGTTCCCAAAAAATAAGGGCACCCCATTTTCAAATAAGGGCACCCCATTTTTGTCTAATACAGTAACCATGACTGGCGGGCGTCGTAGGCGCGCGCTAGCGGGGGGTCTGGGGAAATTTTTTTAAATATCAGACCATTCTAAGCCACTCTGGTGGGTTTTAGAGGCATAAAACTAGATTTATAATACAGCATTGCAACAACATTCCACATACCATGAGAAAGAAATATTGTAAGTTTAAACAAAATAAATTAATGGAATTTTTCAATTTTTATTTTACTTAAAATGCAAAATACTGAACCATGAATTATTGGACTGAAAACAAAACATTAAGACCTATTATCTGACCTCAAATCAATGGGATCGACATAAAAAGGCCCTCTTTAAATAAATTCGCCATAAAGTGTGCCCTCCAAATCCAAGAGTTTGACGTGAAAATGCCCTTTGAATCCTTTTGACGTAAAAAGAATTATTGGACTGAAAACAAAACATTGAGACCTATTATCTGACCTCAAATCGATGGGATCGACATAAAAAGGCCCTCTTTAAATAAATTCGCCATAAAGTGTGCCCTCCAAATCCAAGAGTTTGACGTGAAAATGCCCTTTGAATCCTTTTGACGTAAAAATTGCCCCTGCAATCCATGGTTTTGACGTTAAAATGCCCTCTGTATATCGACTTGGCGTTGAATGTGCCCTCCTCATTCAAGGGTATCACATTAAAATGCCCTTTTTAATCATTTAGGTACAAAAAGTGCCCCTTTGATGTAAAGATGCCCCTATTTTATATCGATTCGGCAAAAAATGTGCCCCTTAGACCCATGATTTTCACGTAACAGTGCCCTATTTTAGGCCTTAATGTGCCCTCCAAATCACTAAGCTTGAAGTGTGTAAATGCTCTTTTAATTGTACATTGATGATAGTAAATATCTAGCGACTGCTGCACAGACTACTCTCTTCACCTTAAAAATCAACAAATGCAGTAAAATTTTACACTTACCGAAAGATTTTGGTACACTGAGCGGCTGCAGCAATTTTATCTTCCTCCCTTTTCCTTTTGATATGATCGTGTCGCGGCATTTTAGATGCAAATAGGAACAAAAACTACCGAAAAATTTTCATCTTGCCGTCTGGCAAGGGGGTCGCCATATTGTATGACGTTGACGTCTTCATTCACCGCGCGGCGTCGCCACTTGCCGGCCCAAATATCTGCCGGTGTATGGAAGTCCGTTCGGGAAAAAAGGGCACCGAAAAATCTTGAGGGGGTTCCGGAAGCGTCAGAACCCCCCCTGGATCCGCCCCTGCTTAACGTACATGTATTGTATTCATCTCTATGATTTCTTAAATAATATTGTATCAACTCTATCTTAATATAATCTAGTCTATGATACTATAATATATGTATTAGTAATGTACTACAGTACCTTGTAGGCAGGCTACTTAGGGGGTGCTCGATTCGCCGTCCAGAAGGACAGAAATGAAAGATGTAGTGCGATAGGGAGATGTGGGAGGGTCACCCTCCCACTGGGGAGGGGGCCACCCCCATAAAAAATATTAAAGTTTCAGTCTTCTGTAAACACTGTTTTGCCATATTTTACGGGGTTAAACTAAAACATCACACCAACATATTGGGATATGTACAGGTTTTATACAGATAGAATCTTAACTTATCCTCATAATTGTTGTAATTATATAGGAGTTAGGGCCTACTATGTAATTTTTTTTATTTATTTTTTTTTTTGGGGGGGGGGGGCAATTATATTCAGACCCGACCCCCTCATGTGTGACGCCCATGGTCCTGTCACAGTTCGGTCAGTCCTGACTACGGAGGTGATGTGAACAGAATAGTGACGTGCTTAAACACAACAAATATGTTTGGCCTGCATGGTTGGTTGATATATTTTCTTATTCAGTTGACGCATGCGTTATAACCCGAAAATACTAATATATAGCAACCAATCATTTTATTATACCAACCCCTGATACAACTAGGAAGTAAATTAAACTGTAACGTCGCCATTAAATTGTTGAAATAAAAGACTCTATAGAGAGGATTATTATCATATTGAAGCCTGTGTCAATAAAGTAAGTGACATGTAATTTAAAGTTTATTTAATTTAAATATTTTATGTTAGTTTTGTAAAAGTTGTAATGTAGATATGATATATATTGACTTCTAATAATACATACTTTACGTCATCGATGTGTGAATATACCATTATTACAAGGGTATAACTAACAACTAACAACTCGGATAATAACATAGCAATATCTGGGACAATTGTAACTTAGTTTCTTCATAAGACATCTAGACATCAAAATATCTGATATAGGGGACAAAATAATAGAAGCAAAACAAAATCTATGTGGAGTAGGCGATAACAATGTTTTATATTTTAAAAGAAAAAAAGAATCACCAAGCCAAATATTGTTGAATACAGTAATTATAAAATCTATTGAAATACGATATATCCATTGTGATACGACAGGCATATTGTACTATAATCTTATCTGCAATGATAGGTTTTTATTCTAATATACCATATAGGCTATAGCTGGGTGAATCTTTTATATAGAATATATGAAATCAAATACATAAATCTAAGGGTAATCATTATTTGTATTCTTGGTTACACCGAACGTCTGCCATTATTTGATTATTTGTCCAATCGTGATCCACGGGGCGTGGTGACCTGACTTGTATCATACGATACTTGTATTATAAAACACACATGTATATACAGTCGTGTAGACGGACATCTAAACATCACTCTATTACATGAATTATATATTCAAACAATACACTATCTAGAATTATCTAGCATATAGTTTACCTCGTAATTCATGACTATTGCTGTAGTGCTGTATTCTGGGGGTTGTAGCTTATTCCAACACTAACGACGATAACTCAGATAAATAATCAAATTATACTTTTAATAAACGAGTGTTCAAAACTGGCTAAACGACACCGGGATAATCTGTTCATGTTGATCGCGATAAAGTTTCTATTTTTATTTCATTATACCTACCTGACTAATTTCATGGTAGTTTTTTCCAACCTTTTTTTTTTTTTATTAATGTGAATTAAGCGATACAGAATTTCATAGATAGCGATATTCTTGACAAACTAAAACCAAAATAAAATGGGGTTTATCGTTCAACTTTTCTGTACCAACTGGACTAATGTAAACATAGAAAATTAAAATTACCGTATGTTAGTCCCAAAATGACCAGGGTAGTTTGTTGAGAACGTCAGAATGACCAACATGGTTCATTGAGAATGTCAAAATGACCAGGAATGTTTGTTAAGAATGTCAATGAATAAAAGATATCATCAAAAATTACCCTCTTCAAATTTGTGTCCATGGAAAGTAATTAGAGGCTGTAATTAAACATGCATTATGCAAGAGCAAAATCTGTTTATTACAAGTCTTTCTTTAGGCCTGAAATGTTATCTAAATTATCAATTAGACATTAATTAACTTATCCAGACAATAATAAACTCTCGATGTCAAGGCTAGCCTTCGATGTTGGCTGGATTAGATTCCTATATACCGCTAACGGCCGTTGATAATTAAATCAGAAAAAGTGGATAATCGAGACTATGCTGTTTTTATTAATGATTTTAGTAATGATGACCGAGACTATGCAAAAATTTCACCTGCTTCTTTCTCGGCTCATAGTGGATCAATTTGACTGAAATTTTCAGCAAATTACCTTTACACTATCTAGTTTTTAACTATTATAGCGAGAACTGCCATCTCTTTATCTCATCTCCCATAATGTATCTTTAAGATAACAATTGACACTTACTGTAGCAAGAGAGGCTGTAATTAAGGTACAGGCCAAAGAGTAAATCTACAACTAGATCAATATTTTATTGATGCTTATAAGTCAGTGCAGACAAGTGGAACGTTAAACTTCATTCATTCTTAAGTAATTTAGGGACTTGTCAATACTATACGCCAACCCGTAAGGCTGATTCAGAGCCATGGTGGCTCAGTGCTTAGGACGTTGCCTCGCTAACCTAGAGGTCCCGTGTTCGATCCCTGCTTTGGCCGAGAAAGTTCATCGAGATTTTCCGGCGTGATTCTGCTTTGTCTGTCTTGTAGGGCGGATGATCTTGCACGCAACAACGTATAGTCGTTTGGATGGGACGAAAGACCGAGATCCCTTGTACACATAGGCATGCACGTAAAAGAAACATTGACAGTTTGAATTCGAGATAAGAGTAGGCCATACAGCCGCTGTCTTGGCAAAATGTCCCTCATAGCAAGCTGCATGGCGTTTGCCCGTTAGCACAAACGGAGCAGAACTGTAGGACGTTGAGCCCCATTTCATTTTATTTGTACATACGCATGTGTAATGCACAAAAACTTGACAATAGCTGCGTATACTGAAAATATCTCTTTTATAATGTAAATAATGACTGTGAACGAAGTGATATAGGTCATATGTATGATATAACTGTTATAACTTTAAACAGCAGATATCGAGGAATACTGGCTTCTCAGAAACTATACTTGTGTAATTCTTGGAAACGAGTAACTATTTGACTATATACTCTTACAAGGTAGTGTTTATTGTTTATATTGTTATATGAACATATAGGTATGTAATTTTGTACTGGTATGTATTGTTATATGAACATAAGGTCTGTAATTGTATAGGCTATATTACTAGCCTATTTATTAAACTAACCAATTTGAACATGTAAATTTCACACACTAGTTACCTTTTGGATAAGTTATATCAAACTCCGCTTACATCGCTTAAAACATGTGATATATGACTAAATATCTATTTATGGTAAGGGGAAAACCAGTTTAATAGCTCTTGTTATTAAGTCATTTATTTGCATATCCATACATGAATTTAATCATTGCACGTCTAGAGACTGTGTAATCGAGTCTTGTAGAACGCAGACTACTATCACAGAGTAAAATTAATTCGTTCATCTTCTAATATCATCTGTAGAAGCCGGTATAAGTAATTCAAAGTACAGTTATTCAAGGTAATGATATCATTATTATTTAAACACGATAGGAATAAAGAAATCTTCTTTAAATCTAGTTTAATATATGTATTGTATTAAACTATTACACATACTGTATGGAACAACAGCTAGTAATGTAAGAAGCATCAAAGATTAATATCGTTATCAATATTAGTAGCTGTTTTTCCATAAGTATGTTTTCGACGTGGTTTCCCCTTGTCAGTGGTGCAGAACGGAGGGCCTGACAAGGAGAGCTGTCTAGTTGTTCGGATGGGACGAAAACCCGAGGTCCCTTGTATACATTGGCATGCACGTAAAAGATCCCTTGGCAGTTGGAATCCGGTATAAGAGTAGACCATAGTGCTGCTATACGGGGAAAATTTCCCTCATAGCACACTGTATGGCGTATGCCCGTCTTCATTAGCCCAGTCGGGGCAGAACAGTAGAGAGAGAGAAATGGGGTTTAACGTCCACTCGACACAAACTAGGTCATTTCGGGACTAACAGAACAGTAGGGTATGCGTGTTATATTGCTGTATTCAGTCACTAAATATATAGTAGCAGCTGTTTTCTATAAGTATGTGTTATATTTGATTGCTCTATCCAGTTACTAAATAATAATAATAATAATAATAATAATAATGACTTTATTTTCTGAGGGAACATATTTAGTACATGATTTCTAATTTTCAACATGTCCTTCCTACTCTATAAAACTAGCAACTACACAGTAATAATATTTACAAAGTGCATATATATCATAATATATAAGCTTACAAACAAGAAAAAAAAGTAATTATATATATATAAAACAAGGGTTCAAAGATGTAACATGTTTTACTAACTCCTTTTTGAAGATAAAACTTGAAGACGCATGTTTCACAGACATGTCATTGTCTATTTTCTTACTTTTTGGAATTGTTAATTTAAGTTGACTAAGTGACTTTCCGATCTCAATGTCATGGTAGTTTCGGTCAATTTAGAATTTTCATAAAATGTGTTATATAAATATGATGGTAATTTGTCTCTTAGAATTTTGAAGGTGAGCATTCCTTGGTTGTATTGAATGCGTTGGTGGATTGTAAGCCAATTTAGAGACTCAAACAAAGGTGACGAATGTGAATCAGGTTTTTCATCCAAAATGCTCCTAGCCGCACGTTTTTGAAGTTGAAAAATAAAATTCTAAGATGGTGTGGTAAATAAGGTTTTAACTTTGTCAGCACTTGAAATTCAGAGTTATTTATAGTAACTTAAATAAATGTCCACTATTGCATAAGAAATCGGGTTTGCCCGTACCTGTCTATATATATATATATTAGCCTGGATTTTCCAGGTAAAAATAGGCCTGACGTGTGGTTTGTGAAGGGGGTGGACATATTGTACAGTGAGTCGAACGACGAACAATATTGTTTGACAGATCAAGTTAAGGTAATAATAATAATAATAATAATAATAATATCGTCATTTATAAAGCGCGTTAATACTGAAGAAGAAAACAGTTTTTAAGGCTCTGTTTGTTTATATACTCACAGTGGCGGCGCCAGCTGTCGGTGATTGGAGGGGCAAAGCTGGGGCAAGGTTAAGGGGGCAAAGGCACGAGCTTCGACTAGGGGTAGGGGGCCTCCCCCAGATAATTTTAAAAAACAAGTTGCCGGAAATGCAACCTGGCAGTATTTCAGGCACTGATCGATGAGGTAAAGTGTCAAACGAACGGACTTGCGAATCACGACGAAGCCCACTCACGAGCGTCAAAGTAGGGAGTCCTCCCCCAGAAAATTTTGAAAAATAGACTGCCGGAAATGCTGTCTTACAGTATTCCCAGGCACCGATCGTCGAGATAAATAGATCTGACCAGATACCGTCCGTCGCCTGATCACTAGTTTATCCGACTAGAGAACAAAATGTCAAACGAACGGATTTGCGAACCTCAACGAATACCCCTTGTGAACGCCAAAGTAACGAGTCCATTGGGGACTTGTGGTAGTCTATTCCATAGAAAAGGACCAGCACAAGAAAAGGAACGTTTTCCAAGTTGTAAGTTAATGGCTGGAGATTTTAGAAGATGTTTTTTTCTGAGAACGGAGAATTCTGCTGGTAGTGTAGGGTTCTACAAAACTTTTTATATAAGATGGAGCTTGGTCATTTAACGCTTTGAAAACGAAAGGGGAGTAACTTGAACTTAATTCTTTGCTGAATTGGAAGCCAATGTAAAGATTGCAATACAGGGGAGATGTGTTGATGTTTTCTGGTTTAGCGAGGAGTCGAGCTGCTGAATTTTGAACATGTTGTAGTTTGTTAATCCGATAGTCTGGTAAGCCGTATAGTAAGCCATTATGGTAATCTAGTTTAGTTGAGATGAATGCGTAGATGGGTTTTTCTTTCTTTTCATAATTGAGATAGCGTTGGATCTTCTCAATTCGATGTATATGATAGAAAGCAGTGGAACAAATACTTTGTATATGATCTTTAAACGATAGGTTCGAGTCTAATATAGCACCAATATTTAGAGCTTTATGGGTTCCTGAAATTATTTCTTTATCAAAATTAACTAGCGTTTGATCAATTTCTGTTGATCTATAGCTCGGTAGATATCGCTGGTGATTTTGAGTAAAGCAGTTTCTGTACTGTGGTATTGTTTGTAGGCAGATTGTAACATTATATCAAACGGTGTACGACATGTATCTGGCCGAGTTACTGCGCATTTTCAGATTTCACATTTAAGATTATTGAGTAATTTTTAGAAATATTATGGACTGGTTTTTTTTTCTAATTGAAGGTTGAAATGTCCTTTTATTATCAGATTGTTTGGTTTATATTGGACAAGTATATTAATGTAATTATAATAATTAATAATAATAATTGTCTTATATAGCGCTACATTATGTTCAATGGTTATTTCTAATCACTGTTCAGTCACATTGTATATTATGGGTAAAGTATATCTAGAGTATATCAATGATCACACCTTATTAAATAGATGAGGTTTTAAAACAGATTTAAATTCTGTCTATAGTTTCATGGTAGTTAGATGTTTTATTTGGTATCGTGGAAGATATTTATGTTCTAGTAATGGTATTAGTTATAGTATTGTCGATCATCGGTCACTGAGGATTCTGTTTAATCTAGTATATCATAATTATGTGTTTCAGTATTTGTCTGTAAAGAAGAAATAAATAAAACACACACACATATAACTTTGTAATAATGGCAGCCCTTTAAAATTAGGTGTTGACTTCAAATAGAAGTTTTGGTAAATTTCGACAGAGAAACGTGAGAATATTTCCATCAGTTTGATAAACTGTTTTATGTTGAGTAGTTTTACTTCTGTACCAATATGTCTTGTCATTTAAAGAAACTAAACCTCTAGCTTAATAACACGGTGGGTTTAAATAAAAAGATGAGTTCCTGTCATTAGACTCGGTATTAAACTAGTTAATTGAATATATATATATATAGTCTATTTATTAAAATAAACAGGTAAATTTTACACCTGGTTACATTTAAATCACTTAGACACGTGACATGTGACTCAATATCTATTTATCGTAAGGGGAAAACCAGTTTAATAGCTCTTGTTATCAAGTAATTTATTTGCATATTCATTCATGGATTTAGGCATTGCGCGCTTAGAGACTATGTAATCGAGTCTTGTAGAATGCAGACTACTATATCTCCACCCACCGTCTAAAACCTGACAGTATAAATATTAATTCGTTCATCCTCTGATGTAAAATATCATCTGTAGACGCCGATACAAGTAATTCAAAGTACAGTTATTCCAGGTAATGATGTCATTATTATTTAAACACGATAGGAATAAAGAAATCTTCTTTAAATCTAGTTTAATATATGTATTATATTAAACTATTACACATCCTGTATGGAACAACAGCTAGTAATTAATATAAGAAGCATTAAAGATTATTATCGTTATCAATATGGTGATGTGACAGTATCCCAGCTTCAACCAAATAAATTAGTAGCTGTTTTTCCATAAGTATGTTTTCCGACGTGGTTTCCCCTTGTCAGTGGTACAGAACGGGGAGCCTGACAAGGAGAGCTGTCTAGTCGTTCGGATGGGACGAAAACCCGAGGTCCCTTGTATACATTGGCATGCACGTAAAAGATCCCTTGGCAGTTGGAATTCGGTATAAGAGTAGACCATAGTGCCGCTATACGGCAAAATTTACCTCATAGCCTACTGTTTGGCGTATGCCATGTTCATTAGCTCAGTCGGGGCAGAACAGTAGGGTATGAGTGTTATATTGCTGTATTCAGTTACTAAATATAGTAGTAGCTGTTTTTCAATAAGTATGTGTTATATTTGATTGCTCTATCCAGTTACTTAATACCTCTAAAATAATATTATTGTATTAATATGGTTGTACAATTGGAGCTTTTATTATCATAACATATCAATAAATATTATCTTCTTTCAATTAATTTTATGAAATAAACATATATTTTATGTTGATATTGTCCCACGATTAGTAAGCACTTTTATTGTTATAAGCTTTTGTAAAACGGTGTGGGGCGAATTATCAGAGTATTTTTGTTTTTGATTTTCTTTTCGTTGTTTTGTAATTGGGGTGGGTGAGGGAGCAGTTTGGTTATGGGTGAGTTTGACGTTGGCACCAATTGTTGTCATTTGATTTATGTGTACAACATTTAAACTGGACAGACTAAATCATTCTTGTTCAATATTTGAGGCCATATATAAATCTTTGTATATTCCTCGGCACTAGGAATTCGAAGAAATCTTGTGTTCCTGACCAATTTCTCCCATTAATATTTATTATTTAATGATACAAAGACAGAATAAAATGGAGATCGAGTTTCAATCCGTTTAAATCTCCGCCATCCGATGTTCTAGAGAATGGGTTGATCACAGGCTTGCCATGTGAATACATGTCTAAATAATAATTTTTATAACTTTTGAAGCTAATATAAAGACCTGTAATAAACAGATTTAACTCCAACATAATGCATCTTTAAATATAGAAATCGGGTTTGCCGGCACGTGTCTATATATATAAGCCTGGATTTTCCAGTTAAAAATAGACCTGACGTGTTGTTTGTTAAGGGGATGGACAGGGTTAGTAGAACGAGGAATAGCTGAACAATTGTTTAACAGATCAAGACAAGGTAATAACTGGGGTTTTATAACATTGTATATAATATATTAGAATCAAACAAAGTTGGTATGTATATGCTTAACCTTGTTTAGTTTTTAAAGATATACCTTAACGTACATGTATTGTATTCATCTCTATGATTTGTTAAATAATGTTGTATCAACAATGTCTAATATAATCTAGTCTATGTTACTATAATATATGTATTAGTAATGTACTACCTTGTAGGCTACTAGGGGGTGCTCGATTCGCAGTCCAGAACGGACAGAATTGCTATCGATTAACGCGGAATTCAGTCCTGTCCAGAGGCGTAGCCGTGAAATATATATTGGGGGGGGGGGTCCGCAAATGAAATTATATAAAATGTTGACAATCTGTGACGCCGGGGGCACGATGTAGTGCGATAGGGAGATGTGGGAGGGTCACCCTCATAAAAAAATATTAAAGTTTCAGTCTTCTGTAAACACTGTTTTGGCATATTTTACGGGGTTAAACTAAAACATCACACCAACATATTGGGATATGTACAGGTGACGCCCATGGTCCTGTCACAGATCAGTCAGTCCTGACCACGGAGGTGATGTGAATAGAATAGTGACGTGTTTAAACACAACAAATATGTTTGGCCTGCATGGTTGGTTGAGATATTTTCTTATTCAGTTGACGCATGTGTTATAACCCGAAATACCCCTTTTCACTCGTGTGTCACTAATTTTGGGGATTGCCAGAATTCAATTCTGGAACGTTCAATCGAGTAGACCTATGTTAGTTTTGTAAAAGTTGTAATATAGATATGATATATATTGACTTCTAATAAAACATACTTCACGTCATCGATGTGTGAATATACCATTATTACAAGGGTATATCTAACAACTAACAACTTGGATAATAACATAGCCATATCTGGGACATCTGTAATTTTCCTTTCGAAACGTCAAAATATCTGATGTAGGAGACAAAATAATAGAAACAAAACATAATCTGAGTGGAGTAGGCGATAACATGTTTTATATTTTAAAAGAAAAAAAGAATCACCCAGCCAAATATTGTTGAATACAGTAATTATATCATCTATTTTTATTTATTGAAATATTAAAGTAGTTGACGATATATCCATTGATTAGAAAGGCATATTGTATTATTATCTTATTTGATACGTTTTAATTCTGATATACCATATAGGCTATAGCTGGGTGGCTATAGCAAGGGATGTATAGCCACCATCGCCATCATGTCAACCTTTTACTCCAAGAAGAATACTGTTTATAGAGTCAGTAATAAGAAATTTCCCAAATTAATGAGAAATATAGACAGTTGGCCGACTATACGGTTACGCAATGGTTAGACGTCCAATTTACACAGATACAATGGAACCACAACCAAACCACGCGAATAACCAACAACTCTTTAGCTTCTAATAATGGTATTTTGCAAGAAGAGCAAAAGACGATTGCAGTTCGGTTATTGCAGTATTCAAGTGACCAGCGACAACCACTTTAATACACCGATATCAACAGGAATTTTCGAAACATAGATAAGAACAAGGAAGGGTGAATTTGTTAGAATGTTTGGACTATGTGTTAAAAGTTATGCATTTAAAAAAAAAAATGCTCCCAAAATTATCTGGTTAATTAGTTTTATCCTTCAGCTTGGGTCTATTGTTCTTGGCCACTCAACCCCTTAACACCGACTAAAATTTTTACCCTAAAACTCGGCGAGTCGGCGATATGGGAATGAACCGCTGGGTGACTCTTTAATATAGAATATATGAAATCAAATAAATAAATCCAGGGGTAATTATAATTTGTATATTATTTGTAAATTCTTGGTTAAACTGAACTTCTGTCATTTTTTGATTATTTGTCCATGATATGTCTCTTTAACTGAATCGTAATCAACCAGGCGTGATGACATCATCTCTGTCTTGTATCATACGATACTTGTATTATAAAACACACATGTATATACAGTCAAGTAGACACGACTCTATATATTCACACTATTACATGAATTATTGTCAAACTGAGCTATTGGGTTGTCAAAAGATTTAAATTTGTTGTATCATGTCCTTTTCGAATTGTATCGTTGTAGCCTCCACTGCCACCCTAACTTGTAAATGTTCTACACCCATTACAGTTTTATCTGTCTGACCGTTGTCTTCTTTATTTTCTGATAAATCATCCATTTTTATACGCCCATATTTAAATGTGGTCGTATATTGTCGTCGCCCCCGTCCGTCCACCCGTCGGTCCGTCGTCCACAATTGCTTGTGGGCGCTCTAGAGGCTAAAGTTAATATCTGTTTGACTTTAATTTTATACACAAAGTGTTTAAGGTCTTTAGACGAAGAAGCCTATTGATTTTCAGCAATTTCCGATTATTACTGCCAGAGTTATGGCCCTTGATCACTTCAAAAAATCTTGTGGACGCTCTAGAGGCCAAAGTTAATATCCGATTGATCTTAAATTTATACACATTGTTTAAGGTCATGAGACGAAGACGCCTATTGATTTCAGCGATTTCCGATAATTACTACCAGAGTTATGGCCCTTGATCACTTCAAAAAATCTTGTGGACGCTCTAGAGGCCAAAGTGAATATCCGATTGAATTTAAATTCATACACAGTGTTTAAGGTCATGAGACGAAGACGCCTATTGATTTCAGCGATTTCCGATAATTACTACCAGAGTTATGGCCCTTGATCACTTCAAAAAATCTTGTGGACGCTCTAGAGGCCAAAGTGAATATCCGATTGAATTTAAATTCATACACAGTGTCTAAGGTCATGCGACGAAGAAGCCTATTGATTTTTAGCAATTTACAATAATTACTGCCAGAGTTATGGCTTTTGATCACTTTGAAAAATCTTGTGGACGCTCTAGAGGCAAATGTTAATATCCGATTGACTTTAAATTTATACACAGTGTTTAAGGTCATGAGACAAAGAAGCCTATTTGTTTTCAGAGATTTCCGATAATTACTGTCAGAGTTATGGCCCTTAATCACTACAAAAAATCTTGTGGACGCCAAAGTTAATATCCGATTGACTTTAAATCTGTAATCAGATTTTAGTGTATTATAAATGTTTCATTACAGAAAATTAAAAATATGCGACAACTCTTGTTGACTGCCCGGACGATTTAGCTGCTGTGGGCGTATGTTTCGTTGCCTGGCAACCTATCTTTAACAATTTTAGTGGCGTATTATCTATACTAGAGAAGCTTGAATCGCTGTGTCTATTGTATTACCAAACGTGTTTCGTCTTGTTGAACTTAACTCAGTATGTTTATAGTCAAACATTTGCTTCAGTTTAACAAGTTCTTATAAATCCCAAGTCTTCATTAAGATTTCGTATCAGTCATAATTTCTGAACGTGGTTCTTAACGATGGCTTATTTTAAGAATTTAACTAAAGCGAGACTTCCCATCTTTTCTGAAAACCACGTGACTGTGACAGTCTGTACTCTATTGTTTGTTTTAGCCAGAGGACGAATCCTATTGATTCCCAAATTTGGGTCAATTAAACATCTTACATTTCTGCACCAATGGGTAAATGAAAATGGGCATGCATCATGCAGCGTGCTGCGAGCTATTATAGTTATTTCATATGTGCAAGTACAATGCTGGACGTCCGAAAAACTAGACACCTTGCTAGGACCTCTGTTCTACACCACTGATTTTCTCGGCCAACTCTAGAATGGAACCTATGACTTTCTGTGTAATGCTCACTGCGCCAATAGCACTGGTACATGTATTGATAATCGCTATGCAATAAACGGAGGGGTCATTTTGTCCTGGCAGCGGTGATTCAGTCAAATTTTAGCAAAGGTTTCACATCTGTACTCTATCATACTAAACACTTTTGTCAAGAGTTATAGGGACTTCACAGTTTATGTTACTGGCTGTCTATATATATCAATCATTCATAAATATTTCGACCTCTCTCTCTCTCTCTCTCTCTCTCTCTCTCTCTCTCTCTCTCTTTTCATCTCTCTGCTGTGGTCGAGTTCATTTATTACAATCCTTATTAACTTTATTGGCAGGACGATCTATTCAAGGCATCATGTCAGGCAAGATAAATAATGGTAAAGGGAAATCTTCAGCAAGACATTCCACTAAGAAGAATACAATCCCCCAAATAGAAACACAGCCATCAGCTAGTACCAGTAGTAGTACAGATACAGTATCAGCTTTAGTTTCACATGGCAATACTAGTACAGGTAAATATATTTTAAACATAAACATTAAAATATGAACTCTATTGACCAGTTATAAACTCTATTGGCCAGTTATAAGGACCTATTGAACAGCGCCATTATAAAATTTAGTCTATTACTAAAATCATTATTCAAATATAGACGACCTTTGATCACTGCTCACATTATTTAACTTCTAGTGGTGGGGTGGGGTAGGCTTTACTTCAACCCAGTTGGTTCAAGAAAAGTAGGGCGATAAACCCTGCTTAATTCATCTCACACACTTGACCATTGAACACCAAATACCATTTAAATGTCAATAATTGTTCTCAATCTGAACTTGTGTGCTAGTGTACTTTTATAATATTTATAAATCTTTGATCACTTCAGTAGTCTAATGGTGTTTTTATTATTCTTCAGAAATCCGGGTATCTATTATAGGAAAGACAGGAGTTGGTAAGAGCGCATTAGGAAATGCGCTGTTACAACAAGATACTTTTAAATCACAACAACAGCCCACCTCTGTAACATCAGAATGTGGTTTAGGACAACGACATCTTCAATTAAATGGTGTGGATTCCTTACTAAAAGTTGTGGATACACCAGGTTTGTTTGACACGGGTAACAGTAACAAAACAATAGCTAAGGAAATCGTTAAATGTATTAATATTTTATCACCAGGGCCACATTTATTTATCTTTGTCTTTCGAATCGACTTAAGACTCTCACAAGAGGACATAAAAGTTCTTGAATATTTTAAAAATACTTTCGGTGAATTAATTGATAAATTTGCCGTTGTGGTATTTACTGGGAAAGATCATCTGAGAAACAGAAGTGAAGAAGAGGCTATGCATGAACTTCATACTCAGTTATCAACATTTAGTGATGTTTTTAAACACCGCCGATACGCAACGATCAATAACATAGATGAAACAGAAGGCAAGATGAAGGATGTGAACAGAATCTTACAATTACTTCAGACAACTATACAGAATAATGGTGGAGACTTTTATGAAAACGAAATGTACGAAGAGGCGAAGAAATTATTTGAGGCAAGAATATGCGACGAAGAAGATGGCAAACAAAAAGCTTTAGCTGAAAGAGACGAACTTAAGAAAGAACAAATTCGCCAAGAACAGATTTGGCAGAAAGAGAAGGAGCAACTCACGAAACAATGCGAGAAACAGAATCGCCAAGAACAGATTTGGCAGAAAGAGAGGGGACAACTCATGAAACAATGCGAGAAACAGAATCGCCAAGAACAGATTTGGCAGGAAGAGAAGGAGCAACTCCTGAAACAATGGACTGAAGAACGTGCTAAATTGATTGAAGATACAAGAAAAAAGGAAATCGATTTGGACAAAAGAGAAATGGAAATTCAACTGCTAGAAAGGGAAAGACAATCAACACAGTGGTTAAGTTCAACTAGCAGACAATCATACACTGAACTAGCCAGTACTTCAACATTTCATCATGGCAGCAGCCTTAATACACTCAATATATCTCGTGCTAAGAAACGCAAATATGAACCAAGTCGTAGAGAGAGAGGAAAGATGTTTCAAGAGGATGAAAAAAACATTAAAGATAATTATGCGTTTCTACTGGATAATATAACTGATCCGGAACGTTTATCGGATCGTCTGTTTGGAAAATCAGTTTTTGATACGGACGATATGGAAAAAATAAAAGACGTAAAAGGAAAAAGGGCTATGACCCGTGAACTAGTTAATACATTACTTAATGGCGGACCAAATTCCTACCAAAGTTTCATTGATAGTTTAAAGGAAGAAGGTTACACGACAATAGTTGAACAATTAGAATCAAGTAAGTTTAACTGATTAAATTTTATCACAAATTCGTTATACTCTCTCTCTCTCTCTCTCTCTCTCTCTCCAGGAAAAGGTAAGAAAAGGTAATGCTATTTTACAATATCTTTAAATTCAGGTAGAGATGAGAGCCATGAAGAAATGATAAGAGGATTGGGTGATAGAAACCAGTTAATGCTTGGTGGAATCGATGAACACTATGATGTATCATATTCAGAAGTCGGGAACAGATCAGAGATACACAAGGACCATGGCGAGGTTGATGTTGTGAAAGTTGTGGTCAAGAAGGCCAACAACACTGTTATTTTATCGAAGGTGAAGTCTGACCATCAAAAGATCAACGTAAAGCAGGAGATAATATCAACATGTCGACGTAATGTTAAAAATATCGCCAACTGTGTTTTGTATGAGAACCAAGACTCCATGTTTAACGATGTATTAGAAGATGAGCAAGGTAAAATATTTATTTATATCATTGTTGATGTGTTTTAAATGTTTTATTGAAAGGTATATTCCTTCTCGATGATCTAGACGCTACAGTTAATAATCAATTGACTTTACATTTATCCAGTGTTTAGGGTCATAAGATGATTTACGATATTAACCTGTTTATATTCTACATCCTATAACTAGTGGTATCACGGCCTTATATCCTAATACCATGTTTATATATTACCCTGTTTATATTCTATATCCTATAACTAGTGGTATCACGGCCTTATATCCTAATACCATGTTTATATATTACCCTGTTTATATTCTACATCCTATAACTAGTGGTATCACGGCCTTATATCCTAATACCATGTTTATATATTACCCTGTTTATATTCTATATCCTATAACTAGTGGTATCACGGCCTTATATCCTAATACCATGTTTATATATTACCCTGTTTATATTCTACATCCTATAACTAGTGGTATCACGCCCTTATATCCTAATACCATGTTTATATATTAACCTGTTTATATTCTACATCCTATAACTAGTGGTATCACGCCCTTATATCCTAATACCATGTTTATATATTACCCTGTTTATATTCTATATCCTATAACTAGTGGAAACACGGCCTTATATCCTAATACCATGTTTATATATTAACCTGTTTATATTCTACATACTATAACTAGTGGAATCACAGCCTTATATCCTAATACCATGTTTATATATTATATTTTAGAAGATCATGTTAAAACAACTGATATAGCAGTAGATATGACAGCTAGAACGAGTGACCCAGTAGGCCTAGCGATTAAACAAGAACCACTCGAAATGGATGGGACTTATGGGGTAACGCAACCAACTATTATGTCATCCAATACAAGACCAGGTATAGTTTACACTGATTATAAATAAGGTAGCTAATGTATGGACTAGTAAAAAACTGTCTATCACCATCTGTTCAACACAGATTAGATACCCATCATCAAAATGTTGATGGACAGAGGTGTTACAAAGATCCATTCAGATATGTTGAATAAAATATTGTTTTAAAAAATCAAAAGGCTGAGGGCAGATGAATGATTTCTTGGTTTAGGATCATCAATGTCCCTTCTGATCAAGCGAGGGGTATGGTGGGGAAAATATATTGACTAAATTAGTTGTAGTATAGTTCGAACTTGTCAGGAGCAACATATGTTAGACTTTGTAGGAAATTTACTCGGACGAAAGAAATCGAAGAAAGTATGGGTAAATGTTCATCAGAGGTGATTCTAAACTACCAATCTATAGTAATATTTGTGACTGTCGTTTGTCTGTCTGTTTGTCTGTCTGTACGGGGTTGGCGGCTACACTAGGTCTGCCCCGAGTCTGAAATTTGGGGTATAGGGGTAGCTCGGACCAGGTGGCGTTAGTCTACCACTTCCGGTTTCGGAGTTAGACCCCCGAGAGAAGCCGGGTATCCTGCTAGTATCTAATAAAACCACACTGTTCATCAGAGGTGGTTTAACACTACCGATATATAATAAAACAACATCGTCTTCTCAGTTCAGGACATAGATAAAAGATAATGATTAAATTATATAAATATTACACACACAACAAAAACACATTTACAATCTTTCTCGCAATAAATATTGGCATAAGTGTAATATTAAACAGTAATTTTATGCCATAGCTCCTGTTAATAGTACTTTTAGCTAGTCGAATCTTCAGAGCTCCCATTAAAATTTTTTTATATTTTTTATGAAATTTGAAATATAAATGTTGATATCCCAAATTTGTCGATTGGGGTCAATTTTTGCACGGGCAGTTCGTGATTATAGGGGTTTGGATGGCTGAATGGTTAGCGTGCGCGCGCTGTATCATAAAGTCTGTCATTGAGTCGACTGGCGTGGTTTCGAATCCCCGGTTGTACGTGACAAAGAGTATGGTCGTCTGTCGAGTGGACGTTAAACCCCATCTCTCTCTCTCTCTCTCTCTCTCTCTCTTCTCTCTCTCTCTCTCTTCTCTCTCTGGATTATAGTTTAACGTTAGAGTTCATAATTTTTATTCGATTTCGATTAGCTTTCATTACTCAACAATCGCAGATGAGTTTGGTAAATTGGTAAATTGGACTGCATTTTTTGTTAAATGGGCCTTCCCCTTTACGCAAATAATAGTTGGTTTGATCCTTGAAGCTTGGATGATACCATAGGCGTAGGAGCCGGGGGGGGGGGACAGGGGGGGGGGGGCATTTGCCCCCCCGCCCCCCAAAAAAATTTATTTTCGGGCAATGAAAAATTCGACGACCTTTTTTTTCTATTAACGTTTCGAGAAAAAATATAACTAACTTATTTCTATGAGATCCACACTGCCCGAAAAGTATTTTCTCGTCTTTTTCTTGTCCACTGCATGCCCGAAAATATGCCCGAAGCTCTCTTATGATAGGTATGCCCGAAAAAACGGTATTGATTTCGGGAAATTTTCTCTTATGCCCCCCTGAATTAGTTTGAGCTTCACGCCTATGGATGATACCGCGGACCATATGTTGACCCACAAGAGGCCACAATTATTGTCCAATTTCTATTCTTAATATGTAGGCCTATGATAGTTTATACGATCTTGGATAAATTCTATATTGGCCCCTGCCTTAATGTACAACTAAGCCTGTTCGGTTACTACACTGTAACAAAACAAATCCGTGAAAAAAACATAAAAAAATCCGGAAACAAAAATTACCAGGAAAATTTTATGCGTATATGTTTTTTCTGTAATTTACAGAAATTCCTTCAATTAACATAAATTCTATTTTCAAATACAGAAAAACCAAAATCCTGATAATTTTTGTTTCCTGCACTGTAACAAAAAAAAAAACCGTGAAAAAACGTAAAAACTCCGGAAACAAAAATTACCAGGAACATTTTATCCGTATTTATGTTTCCTTTGATTTACAGAAACTCCTTCAATTAACATAAATTCTATTTTCAAACACGGAAATAAAAATCCTGGTAATTTTTGTTTCCCGAGCATGAAATTGAATTAACCAATGACTTTATACGCGTGTGTGAAATAGCTTTATTTAACGTCCGCTTCCGCCGAAGTAATATCGCAGACAATCTTTATTCGCAACCTTTTTCCGTTATTAGAAGAATACTGAATATCTTATTCGAGAGCAAGGTATCACAAACCGCTGTTCGTCAGTAAGGCTTTCAGGTATATATGTAAACTCTGCCATATAGAGACAAACCGGCTTACACTAACCAATCGGTTATACTACCTGGATTTAAGCGTGCTTGATCACCAGATAATACAACCTATACATACGGAGCGTTAAAACATATTTTTATACATTTATGAAAATACTTACAATCTGATGAATAACAATACACTTTATAGATTTTATAATTATGGAAATTGGTTATACATGACATGTAATATACCAAAGTTTACAAAATATAATTCCTCATATTATGGTTAATAAATTGAAATGAATACTATAACATGATAATTATTAGGAATAATTATATATGTATACGATTACTTATCGTTGCATTTGCAAACAGAAATGATCCGTAATTCATGGTCAATCCACCGTTTATCCCGTAAAACAGAATTAAGTCCATTATAGAATAGAATAAAACATTTTATCCCTAATTTTCACGGAAATTCATGGTCAATCCACTGTTTATTCCGTAAAATAACAGAATTAGTCCATAATAGACGGGAATAAAATATTTTATCCCTAATTTCACCGAAAATTCCTGTTAAATACTGAATATTCCATAGAAATACATAAAACACGTAATTTGAAGAAATAGTTTACACTTTTAACACAATTTCACCCAAAAAAGCCATCGATTAACAGAAAAAAAGTGTTAAACTGCGGAATTCGACCACATAAACAATGGATATTTTTTACAGTGAGTCGCTGTGGCTCATTGAGAAAGACGCATTGGCTCGCTAACCCTTATTTTATCCCGGTGTTGGCCGAGAAGTTCATCAGGATTTCTGATGTGGTTTCCCCCCCTTCTCAGTGGTGCCGGACAGAGCGACTGACGGGACAGCATATAGTCATCCTGATGGGACGAAAAACCGAGGTCCCGTGTATACATTGGCGTGCCTGTAAAATATCCCTTGGCAGTTGGAATCCGTTATAAGAGTAGACAGTAGTGCCACTGTCCGGGAAAAATCTCCCTCTTAGTAGGCCTACACTGTATGGCGTACGCCCTTCTTCATGAGCCGGAACACGACAGTAGGACGTTAAAGTTTATTTTATTTAATTTCTGTTGTAATGAATTGGGAACGTGCCCGCTCCCCACTATTTTACATGTATAGGCCCCTATATTATCCTGATTCAAGGTAATATATGTTATGTAATTTGTAATATTTTGTGGTAGTATATTTTCGTTTAGATAACCTGGATACATTATTATGTGAAAGTTGAGCAATGATATTAATAATAGGCTACATTGAATTTAAAAATTTAGGCCTAATATTCAGCCAGTGATCAGACAGTCTTCTCTTGAATTAACTTTAATCTGTAGCTAACGGATAGCCTAATGAAATTGACATTTCAGCAACAGAAATCTAACGGAGAGTTAACCGGTCCCTTGCCTTTAAATAGTCTTAACAAACATAGGCCTATGTATGGTGTGTATATGTATAAAATAATTACTATTTTAATATATGTTGGGTATAGGTCTATATTTAAACATAGCCGTAAAGAAATTATGTGCTGTGCAGTAGAGATTTTAGTTTATTTTCGAAGGAATCCGTCAGTAGGCCTACCCCCCCCCCCCACCCACTAACACCGTGACTCTACTTTATTTTAGCACAATTCGAGAATAACACCAACATGATAACAAATAAAAAAATCAGTGATTTTCTAGATTGGAAGTGGGCTACATTTTAAGAAATGGCTGACTGTTCAGCAGTAACATTTCGTACAACAAAAAATAGCACATGACGTCATTGTTTTTAACGCTCTAATTAAATGACGTCATTTAGCAGACGACCGTCGTCAGGTGACTTAATTCAGCAGACGACAGCCAACAAGAGACGTCATTTAGCAGAAGCATGTGGTCAAGACAAGTCGTCTTTCAGTTGCATTTTATATGATTTTATAAACGTCCACACGGTAATGTATTGCTGTCCGTCGTCCACAATTTCTTGTGAACACCATTTATTGTCTGATCAGTTTGAATTTATATTAATCTTGTTTACATTAACGGGACGAAGAAGCCTAGTATTTATTTACGTCTACTCTACAGTTATTTATGGTCCGTGTTTCACTTTGTTGAACTTCGTGAAGGAATAAAGATTAAAGTTATCATCCGATCTGTATTAAATTTATATTAATATTTTTTAAATTAGTAAAACGAAGAATCCTATTGAATTTCAAAAGTTCTGGCCCTTTCACTTTGTTGAACCTTGTGAACGCTCTAACGACAGAGATTTTCGTTTGATCTGTGTAGGAAATTAATATCAGTATCTTTTAAATTCTCCCATTACCTACAAAAGAATAAATATGTGACAGCCCTTGTTCATCGACTGCCCGGACGATTTAGCTGCAGAGGGTGTATGTTTCGTTGCGTAGCAAACTATCTAAGTATCTTTGTCTTTTGAAAACTGAAAAGGACTTGCACACGCACGAACTTTGTATTCAGTACATACATAGGTATATCTATATCACTTGAGTTGATAGTGTCTTGTCAGTGCGGTTACCATCTGGGTTTTTGATTCTAAACGTTAACATGGGGCAGAACTAGAAGCCAAACAAATTCTAATGGTTTCTGATGTTGCTCTTAATCCGATTTTAGAGTATGTTTTAATTACAGAGTATTACAGACGCAAAAGAAAATATGCGACAACCCGTGTTGACGGCTCCGACGACTGTGCTGGTGTGTATGTATGTTTCCTTGTCTGGCAACCTATCTTTGTTCTGTACTTACTAATATATATGTTTCTATTACAGATACGGATGATACAGATCACTTACTAATAGATGAAGAAAGCAAAGGGATGACAATTCCAGGTATGTCATTACGTTTTAGCCATTTTAATTAATAATTAAAGAAATGGCAAGTAATTTTCTAGTTGAAGTGTTTTTAAGCCAGGGTTGTATATCTTTCACATGTTGTGACAAACCATGGTCAAGGGTTATAAATATAATTAAAATAACTCAGGTGTATATCCTACTCGAAATTACCCCACCTGTACGTTCAGACAACAAAGATAACCTAGTTTAAAGATGGCCAGGGTTTTTAACCACCATCAGAACGATATATATGAACAGGTAATCAACTAGTATGAATATTATATAATTTCAGATGATGTTAAATATAGTCAGACATCTATACAAAACAATATGGCCACCACCATCACATCAACAACTCCATTATTAAACCAACCATTTGTTACACAAGATGTAATAACAACTAACTATAATAAAACAACCGACAACAATAAAATGGACTGGGAATCAATACGTGAAACTTGTGAATATGGTACACTTGATGATGTCAAAACTTTAATACATCAAAATATCGATTTAAATATTCCTCTCAATGATTATAATCAGACACCAGTATTTTTTTGTGTGTTGTCTGACAAACAGCCGGTAGATAAGATACAGTTACTCTTCTCTGCCGGTGCCATGTTACATGTTAAGAATCGTTATGGTAATAGTTTATTACACTGTGCGTGTCTGTGGGGTACAATAGACTGTGTAAAATATTTATTGGAACAAGGACTTGATACAAATGATAGGAATGATGGTAATGAGACACCAGTATTTTATTGTGTGATGTCTAACAAACAGTCGTTAGATAAGATACAGTTACTCTTCTCTGCCGGTGCCATGTTACATGTTAAGGGTCGTTATGGTAGTTTATTAGACTATGCTCGTCTGTGGCGTAGAAAAGAATGTGTATCATATTTACGTGAATTAGGCCTTGATAAATAGAATATAAATGTCAAGTGTCGTGATTATGGTAGTTTATTAGACTGGACTCGTCGGTGGCGTAAATCAAAATGTGTATCATATTTATTTTAAATAGGCCTTGATAAATAGAATATAAATAATCATACAACATCTTTATTTTACTTGTTAATAATTCTGTTAGAACTAAATGATGAAGATGTTTTATTTTGATGTAAATTTAAAGATTTGTTATAAACCATTTTCTGTCAATCAACAACATTCTGTACACAGACTGGCTACCTGTCAGCCATTAAAACTAGTAACACGTCATTACAAGTTTTTACAACGTCATTGGTTATTACGTCACAAGTCAATAGGTCACGTTAAATCTATTTATAAACAAATTGAAAGTAGTATTACCAGGTTGAATAACAGGAATAGAAAATCAACTGATGTGATGTTTTGGTGGTCATCAAAGTCAACTTTAACCCAATATTGTTTTAAATAACAACACAATGAATTATATTAACCAAGAGATATGATTGGAGAGGAATAGAATAATATTTGAAATGATGTTGAAAGAATATATTTACTATAGAAGGTAAGAAAAATTGATTTATTTTTCATTTTATAAATTGACATCCACTTTTCTCATGTCAGACTCGGGGTTAAATGATTAAAGCCTATTTGATTTCTAGAATATATCTCTCCAGATTTCTTTGTTTATATTTGTTGTTGTTTACCAGTAATCACATGGAACTTGATTCTGTCTATCTTGACATAGACTCGTTATTTACGATTTTATTTAGAAATATTTTTTTTTGAATGAAGTGATACGGCAGACAAGTTTTAAATTCTGGTTTATGGGGAGATTTACTATATTACTTAGAAATATTTGTAAATTGTTTTTATTGAGTGATGGATAAGGCAGACTAATTTAAGGGGAGATAAATCAAAATAGAGTTATCCTTTGTGGATGATATAGAAATAGGATTTAACCCATTTGACCAACTGGTACTATTAAACAATTAGAATTTCTAATAATTTAACCTTAAAATACAATAAATACAGTTACATTGATAGTTGTTATGTGTAAAAACACTACAAAATGTATCTAAAAAATTGGAATAATGTTATAAATTGTATAAACAATACCTTGATATGTTTTTAGCGTCTTGTAAATATTGTCTCCATTATCTATAAAAGAAAACGTATGTTTTGTTTATGTTTTTCAGAGCTGCTGTATTCGAACATACACCGTCATTAAAAGTTGTTTGTGATAATTTGATACGTGATTGTGTCAAGAGATATCCACTAGAAAACTGTCCACCGTTTTAGCTGAAGATCCTGAGGTAATGGTTTTTATATTTTGTCTAATAACCAAAGAATATTAATTCCCTAACAACAAACTTGACAAAGACTGTATAATATTAATAATGGTTTAATCTAGGATACAGCCGTTTATTATAAACTAGTTGAAAACACAAAAACTATTAAATCCAAAACTTTAAGTCAGAACAATTAGATAATGTGTGAAAAATATTTTATTTCAGAATCAATTGAAAGGTCGTAAAAATCAGATAGAGAGAGTTTATTGTGGTCATCTGTTTCATAATGGTTGTTTAGATACGTACATGAAAACACCTTCATTTATAGGTAAATATTTATAATACTGCTGGAAGTCATGGCGACCGTCTTCATTACCTCAGTTGGTGAAGAAAACTAAAACTTTACACCTGCTTAAATGATATGTTTATTTAGTGTTACTTGTGTCTTCTATTCGTTTTGTTTAATTTTTAAATTTGCTCGATATTCAAACCACGGATCTCACTTTAGATAGTTGACTGAAAATTAAAAGTGTATTCTGTTATTTGACTGAGTCAGAAACGCAAGGCTCCATATTGTACACATTGTCGTGCACGTAATAGAACCCTTGACAGACAGTTGGAATGTCGTGGAAGACTAGATGGGAATGTCGCTGTCTGAGTAAACTTTCCCTCATAGTACACTGTATGACGTATGTCGATCTTCATTAGTCCTGTAGAAGCAGAAAAGTAGGACGTTAAACCCCATTTCATGTTATATCACTTAATCTACATTTAAAATAAATAGTAACACATAATATAAGATTATGTTTGTTTTTTTTTTCAGGAGGTAAAAAATGTCCTTCCTGTGATATACGAATGAAAAATGGAAAGTGTCAGCTGAAGTAATGGACAATAGATGTGCACATAAACAAGCTAAACAAAGAGAACTAGAAGAAGTTGTAGATTTCTTTAAAAAATTGAAATAATTTAAAATATACCTCTACTTTTGTAGATAAACATACCAAATATATATATTCCACAATCTTGGCTTCAAATTTACAAAAATATTTATTTACATTGTATTCAATGTCTGACATTTGAGATATTGAGGAATCCTTTACAAACTACAATATTGTAAAAATTGAATCTCTGGGAGGCGTGTCAGTATAAAAATATTCTGTTGAGTATTTTACAAAGATATGATAAATTAAAAACGTGTCAATATTCGGAATCTTCTACAGATGATATAAATGGGGTATGATCAAAAGTCAAGGCCACCTGTAATCTTCTGTTTTATCCGACTTGGGAGATTTTCTACCGTTAATTTTTCTTTCTTAAATATGCAATATATTGTAATATATAGAATCCGGTCTTTTATATAGGCCTATTGTAATATTTGATATAAAACTTACAAGTTCTACTTACTTGTTAGCCTCCATCTTGTGTCACGTCCATCTTAGCACCGACTTCTCAGATTGTTACATATATTTCTATTTGATCATTGTTAACACTAGTATTTCATCTCCTGTTTTAACTTGTTTTAATTATGACAAAGTGAGAAGATGACCAGCCCTCTCTTCTCTTCTCACGACAGCGATGTTAAAACTGTGTTTTAAAGTGACTTTTAGATATACAAGAACTTTTTATTATTTAGTGTTTTTACCTATTTTCTATATATTACTCATTCAGATGTAAATAACTTAATTAAATCAACCTGTCCATAATATCGTGCAATAAACAACAACAACGCCCTAAGGGCAGATAACTGTTCGTTGTATTAATATGTAACCAAGAGATAAAACCGAAACTTTTTAACAACTACCGTATATTCACAACCTTTTAACTAATTAGAAAGGTGAGAATCGTGGTCGTGATGGAACTTGGTCATACATGTTAATGTTACAAATGTCATCATTAATCGGCAGAATATGCCGCCATTATCACCGGGTAAACCAATGTGCGACGTCAAGGACGTTAAGGGTTTGTGAACGTTATCTCCCATATTTAATATATTATAGAATGATTTACTAACTGTATTTTATTGTTATTCATGTCATGACATAACCTTGAAATAAAGGAACGGGCATATTGAACGTATTATTAGTCTTAGTCGTTAGACATTGAAGGAGGAAAACAACAGAATATAAGACGCCAGCTCGGAGATCCTGACAAGTCCAGCTATTTGGCTATCCCACTCTCCCATCCCCACATTTATTTTATAGTAGACATCGATACGGACAGGGTGTCGATAACCTTACAATATAAGATTTAGATAAAGAGCTGACGGTTCTCGCTATATCAGTTCTTGTTGCCTCTGGTGGGCCTATAGGGGACGTGATTCAAGCTCCTGTCTATATGTTTTCAAAACATTTTTATAGTTCCAAGCGTTGACATAATATATTATATCGCCCAAGCGTTGACATAATATATTATGTATGCGACAATATACTGTTACTTCGTGCCACAGGCCACTGACACTAATACCATATATACGCTTCAAGCTACTGACTTGAAACGTATCGCCTGTCCATTGACAGTGGTTCAATGCAATCTGCCACATCACAGTTTCATGATCAAAATTTAAAAAAAATTCAATATGCCCTCTATGGATCAACCCCCTGTTTATCTGGATTGTAGATTAGACATATATATAATGAACTGATTTTAAGTACAGGAATTGCCTAGGCTAAACAATTAACATGTATGGAAAATGATAAGTGGAAGTAGTGCATTTTCAATTTTAAGAGCTCTTTTTAAAAAAAATTATTGCCTAAAAAATAATTGACATCATGTTGCTACTGCCTATTGACGGGGAAATAGGCCTAAGAAGTTATCTCACTTCTGTGTAGTCTTGGGTTGCCTAGTATTATTTATAAAGGAAATATCCATGGTGGTTCAATGTACCCATATGTTCAATGAACCCCGGTCTCCCCTACATCTACTCCGTGTTTAACAGATACATTACAACTTCATACAACCCTTTAATACTAATAATAGCAGCTATAAATATAGGTGTCTGTTGATCATCATTCACCTTGTTGACATCTACACCAGCATCAACTAATGTAACTACACATTGTAATAACAAATCACGTCTACCTGGTTTGTCATCATTATCATAGTAATCTAAAAGTTTATATATCAGGTTGTCCTTATAGCTATCAACACCATGTACATCTACTCCATGTTTTAACAGATATATCACAACTTCATACAACCCTCGTTCAGCAGCTATCAATATAGGTGTATCTTTATCATCATTCACCTGGTTGACATCTACACCAGCATCCAGGGGTGTAGCCACGCTGGGTGGCGCCTGGCGCTTGCGTCCGTCAGTATTTTTTTGTCGCCCAGCACAAAGAAAAAATCGAAGAAAGCCGCCCAGTCGTATTTAAACCCCTTCGCCCTTCTATGTACACAAACTTGCGCTCTAAATTTACCACGGCAATTAAACGGCAAAGCCATGGTAAAAGCCGACGTACGCAAACCATGTCTGTCACGGCATAATTTATTTTTGTGTGCCATAGTAGACCCGATCATCCCAAATTAGTTTAAAGAAAGAAGTATTGGTATTTTGTTTATTTATATTTAGAAGTTGTGTAGGTCTATTCATTTCACAATTCTACGGTCTTTTAAATTTTTATATTTGCCGTAAATAGGTCACCCAACATAATGTATATCAACAACTCCGTCTTCTAACAGACAAACCATAACTTTATAAAACCCGTATTCAGCAGCTATAGGTAAAGCTTGCATCTTATCTTGTAATGATAATATTTCTACGACTTCCTGTATATTTCCATCCTTTTCAGCTTGAGGTAGTTTAAACCGCAACCTAAAATATATTAAAGATGTTGTTTTAGTTTTAAAGATGATATAAATACAATAACAATGTAAAAATTCGCCGTATTCTGTCTTATTAATCAAGAATTAATCAATACATCTATATTATATAACAATTCTTATATTTAAAATATGTGATTGTCTAAATATACATGAATTATTTATACCGTTTAGTTAGAGTGTTATTAGAATCTGTCTACCAGAGATGATTTAACGAACTCTTGAATAGCCTAGATGTCGACATTAAATTCACTGTTGAATCTAGTAAAGTAAAACTAAACTTTCTCGATGTCACGGTGAATCTTTTACCGAATGGTCAAATTAAAATGATATGTATTATAAACCGACAGACACACATCAGTATCTCAATTTTAATTCATGCCATCTTTCTCATAATAATAGTAATATTCCGTATAATTTAGCCAGACGTGTGTGCACCATAGTTTCACAATCGGATATCAAATAGATGCGCCTTAATGAGCTTAAAGGTTTTCTAAAAAAGCAACACTACCCGGCAAAACTAGTAGATGATGTCATTCGAAAAGCTTTAAGTTTAGATCAGAGCAAATTAAGGTGTCCAAAAACCCATCACAAGGAGATGGTAAATCTATAATTAATAATAATCTCCATATTCTTAAAAATAGCCCGATTATGGATGATGTAATAAATAAGACAAAAATAATAAATAGTTTAAAGCAGCTTGGCTAAATTACTAATCTCATCAAAATTCGAATCAACTAAAATCATACCCACAGTTAACAAGTGTAATGAATCCAAATGTAAAACGTGTTCAATCATAATTGAAGGTTCATCCATAAATATCACGGACAATTTTACATTTCATGTAAAACAACCAATGACTTGTAAATCTGTTATAATTTTCCGGGCTGTAAGGGTAGATATATCGGAAAGACCATAAATATGCTTAGATTAAGAATGAACCTCCATCGACAACATATTCTTAATCCGCTATACAGGATAATACACCTGAGCCGACCCCTCGATGTTTGTGGCAAATGCAATTTTAATGTCTTTCCGTTATATCAATTAAACAGCAAAAACAACTATCTATTAGAAGCAAAGGAATCATATTTTATTAAAAAATTCAAAATATTCCTTAATTCAAGGTGTTGCTTTTTGTTATATTAACATTGTAGTTGTGTAAATTATAAATGTTTAATTAATAATTTACTATATATTGATTACTTGTATAAATCCCCCCCCCCCCACGTGCAGTTGGTAATAAACACTAAACACTATCTTGTAACAGTAACGGTAAAATAATGGTAATAATAATTATAAACACTACCTTGTAACAGTGAGATTGTAAAATAGTTACTTGTTTCCAAGAATTACACAAGTATAGTTTCTGAGAAGCCAGTATTCCTCGCTATCTGCTGTTTAAAGTTATAACAGTTATATCATACATATGACCTATATCACTTCGTTCACAGTCATTATTTACATTATAAAAGAGATATTTTCAGTATACGCAGCTATTGTCAAGTTGTTGTGCAATACACATGCGTATGTACAAATGAAATGAAATGAAATGGGGCTTAACGTCCTCAGTTCTCCGTTTGTGCTAATGAAAACGGACATACGCCATGTAGCTTGCTATGAGGGACATTTTGCCAAGACAGCGGCTCTATGGCCTACGCTTATCTCGAAGTAAAACTGTCAAGGGTTCTTTTACGTGCATGCCTATGTGTACAAGGGATTTCGGTCTTTCGTCCCATCCAAACGACTATACGTTGTTGCGTGCAAGGTCACCCGCCCTACAAGACAGACAAAGCAGAATCACGCCGGAAAATCTCGATGAACGTTCTCGGCCAAAGCAGGGATCGAACACGGGACCTCTAGGTTAGCGAGGCAACGTCCAACGCACTGAGCCACCATGGCTCTGTATCAGCCTTACGGGTTAGCGTATAGTATTGACAAGTCCCTTAATTACTTAAGAATGAATGGAGAAAGATAGAGAAAAAGGGTTTAACGTCCACAAATTAGGTCATTTAGGGACTAGCATATGGTTCGAATTTTTTTCAATAATTCGCTTGTGCGTAGGGGTCTTTAACAGTGGGAGGAAACCCACGAGGTTTAAGAGTTTAAACAATATTTTATTTCTTAGTGAGTGACAGCTATATTTAACATACATGGATACAATAACAAGCATTGCTGCTTATGTAAAATCGCTTCCGTAAATAATGATCATTGAGAAGATAGACGACTGGATATGTTTGATTTACAAATTTTACAGGGTGCAGAAGGTGAAGGTAAAGATCCCTTGGAATGAACATACAATACACATACAAGTAGATTATAACGGTAGATATTCAATAAGACGATGTCGATGCCAAGGCCCAAAATTAGTTAGCCAAGTTTTATGAGTTCGCCTGCTTTCTGAGGGAGGAAAGGTTTGGTAATGATCTAGGCAGTTTTAAAGCGTTTCGTTAGTTTGATAAAGTCATGTACGATTTCAACGATGAAGGAATTGTCCTCAAAAGAAACAGCCGTGTTTCCAGAAAGTATCGTTTGTATATTTTTATGTTCAAAATCTTGTTATATTTCGCTAAGAGTTGTATAGTGGACAGTGTAAGAAATAATGTTCACAGTCTTCGACACCTTGACCACATAAACAAGAGGGATTTTCCGATATATGTATCAAACACTTGTGAAGGTTTAAATCGCTCTTTGAGTTTCGAAGTTTACAATGGATTATCTGTAAATGCCATTCGCCAATATAGTGGTGGGCATTAGTTTCGATTAAATGCATGCTTGATTTTAATTTAGTTTTGAATTCAGAAATAGTTTTTGAATTTTTTATTGGAAGACTTAGATCATTCCACTGTTTAACAGAAGATGGAAAGAAAGAATTCTGGTAAAGTAATGTTCTACAGTTTATTTGCTTAATTATTTGGTTTGAGTTTCGAAGACGGTTGGGATGGTCAGCGGATAAAAGAGGTGGAACTATATCGGTTAGATATGTAGGGACTAGTCCATTAAAAATTTTGTAGAAAAGTATCATTTTATGTTGATAGCGTCTTAATTGAAGCTGACAGATTCCAGTTTCCGTATAAAGTATGTTATGAGAGGTACCACATGGAAGACCGGTTATAGTACGCAATGCGTCGAGTTGAAGTTTTTCAAGTTGGGTAGATTTATCTTTAGAACAATTATTCCATACACAATCTGCATAATCGAAAATTGGAAGAATGAATGATTTATATATAGTTTCTAGCGTTTTTCGTTTTAGACAGTATTATATCATTCGATTTAAGTGTCGGTAGTTTATATTCAGAATTCCCCTATTAAAAGACACGTTTCTGTTTTTTATCAAAGACCACCATTTTGATTCATTAAAGTTATTTTCGTTTATTAATTTGTTAGGCTTGGACAGGCGAACCTACTCCTTGTCACATACAACCGGGGAATCGAACCACACCAGTTCAGTCATTGACAAACCTTATGATAAAACGCGTTCGCCCTAACCATCCGGCCATCCAATCCCCCAAGAATGAATGGAGTTTAACGTTCCACCTGTCAGCACTGGTTCGTGTTAACTTTGAAGTTCCTGACTAATGAATATAGTTTGTCTATTTATGACTTTCACCCGCTCCCCCGTTTTGAATCTTATGTTTTGTCTTTGATCTCGGATCGACGAAGAACGTTTGAATTGATACATTTATTTGCTGCCAGGATTTGGGTGAGTATTCATAAATTTGAGTTGGACTGATCCGGAAGTAAACAAACGTGAATTAGGAATATTGCGTACTAAAATGACGTCACAGTCTATAGATTTCTTTGAACGGGGCTAGATTAGATCGAAAAGGTCAAACCCGTCAATGGTGAGAGAGTGAAATCGTCATCTAAGGACTAACGTATGGTTCAATGTTATCTCAATAACTCGCTTGCGCGTACCCGTGGGGGCAATTGGAGGACCCGGGATAACCCATGAGATTGGACAGGCGAACCTTCTCTTTTTCACGTACAAGCAGCGAATCGAAACCACGCCACTCAATGACAGACCTTATGATACAACGCTTTAAACAATTCGGCCACCCAACACACATCAGTCTTAGCCTGTCAATACGATTCGAGTTGTCTCCCTTGACCAACACGGCGTCCTACGTTAAATATTACAACTTCGATGCTACCAATACAAAATATGTCCCAGGGTAGCACCAGGGTGTTGGTAGCACTTTTAACCAGTCTAACAGAAGTATGAATTGTATTGGATAGGGTGTTATTTTTTATTTTTAAAAAGGGTCTTGGGTGAACAATTTTAAGTTATATGTAAATATTTTGGATGATGGACAATCTTTTTTTTTTAAATTTATTTTATTTATCAAAAGGCATAGAAATATTAAAAAAAATAATAAGTATTATAAAGTATAACTATATTATCCTACTAATAAATTTCACAAGGATTTTATCATCAATAATTTCTATATATGGATTTAATTGATATAAAAGTTGAAACTTGGGTAATAATCCATGATGTTTCATATAAATATAAACATTATTCATATGATCTGTTAAAACTGATTTAAATACAGCACGTATTTCTAACTTGTGATTTTGCTTTAAGAAATACAACCTTGTCTTTAGAACAGCCAATCTAGCAGCCGAGAATAAAAATACTAAAAATAAATTATCAGCTTACTTTCGGACGGGATATCCAAACATGAACCAAACCACATAATCATCTCTGCTAAACTCTTTGCTCTAAAAATTCACCTAAATCATGTCATATATGACCTCGTGTAATGCATCCCTCGAATTTTGTATAACACCCAACCCAAACAATCAAGATGCGAGATTCATCAAAGCTATTCCCAACTATTCAGAGGAGGTTACTCTTGTGTTCCTCTAGTAAGTAACGACTAAGACTAATAATATGTTCAATATGCCCGTTCCTTTATTTCAAGGTTATGTCATGACATGAATAACAATAAAATACAGTTAGTGAATCATTCTATAATAATATGGGTGTCCGGCGTGGTGGGAGATAACGTTCACAACACAAACCCTTAACGTCCTTGACGTCGCACATTGGTTAACCCGGTGATAATGGAGGCATATTCTGCAGACTTACTTATGGTGACATTTGTAACATTAACATGTACGACCAAGTTCCATCAAGGCCACTATTCTCACCTTTCTAATTAGTTAATAGGTTGTGATTATACGGTAATTGTTATAAAGTATCGGTTTTATCTCTTGGTTAGCTTTGGATATAACGAACCGTTATCTGCTCTTCCGACATTCTAGCTCCCTTTATATAGGAAAATTAGACTGTCACGTGACGTTATCAACCAATGAATAATTGTCCCTTTTCTGAATGTCGCCACTTCTTTGAAAAATAGCCTACTTAAATATTAAAACGAACTTGTCCGTTTTACTTAAATTTGACCAGGAATAATTTGAGATGTACAACAAAAAGATTGATTATAAACAGACAAAATGGACAATAACTATTGAACCGAGTAATTTGATCAAATGTGATCATACCATGTTTAATTATTCAAGACGTAATAGGTAACAATATAATCCAGTTGAGCTACGTCAACCCTGGTTATAAAACATAATTATTATAACAACCAAGATAAAATACTAGTGTTGACAATGATCATTAAACAAATAGAAATATATGTAACAATCTGACACAAGATGGACGTCTACGTTGTGACATATAAATATGTTCGTAACTAAGGACCATTTTAATGCAAGATTGAACATTTTGGAAAAGAAGTATGCAATGATATAATTTATAATAAGTGTACATTGAACAATAATAGCCCTATATAAAAGACCGAATTCTATATATTACAATATGATACATCTTTAAGAAAGTAAAATTAATGTTAGAAAATCTCCCGAGTCAGATTAAAAACAGAGTAATCAGAAGATTTTACCTAAGATTACAGGTGGCCTTGACTTTTGATCATATCCCATTTATATCATCTGTAGAGGATTCTGAATATTGACCAATTTTTAATTCATCATATCTTTGTATATACTCAACAGAATATTTGGGGGCCTGACACGGCCCCCAGTGATTCAATTTTTACAATATTTCATATATTAGAGACATTGAATACAATGTAAATAAATATTTTTGTAAGTAAATTGTAAATTTGAAGCTGAGATTGTAGAATATACATATTTGGTATTTTTCTCAACAAAAGTAGACGTATATTTTAAATTATTTCAAGAAATCTACAACTTCTTCTAGTTCTCTTTGTGCCTATCAATTCTCCATTACTTCAACTGACACTTTCCATTTTACATGATAAATTCGTTTATCACAGGAAGGACATTTTTTACCTCCTGAAAAAAAAAAACAAACATAATCTTATATTATGTGTTACTTTTTATTTTAAATGTAGATTAAGTGATATAACATGAAATGGGGTTTAACGTCCTACTTTTCTGCAGGACTAATGAAGATCGACATACGTCATACAGTGTACTATGAGGGAAAGTTTACTCAGACAGCGACATTCCCATCTAGTCTTCCACGACATTCCAACTGTCTGTCAAGGGTTCTATTAAGTGCACGACAATGTGTACAATATGGAGCCTTGCATTTCTGACTCGTCCAAATAAGAGAATAAACTTTTTATCTTCGGTCAACTATCTAAAGTGAGATCCGTGGTTTGAATATTGAACAAATTTAAAACAAAACAAAACAAATAGAAGACACAAGTAACACTTAATAAACATATCAGAACATCAAGTCAAAAATTAAAATCACAAAATTATTAACATTTAAAATATTGGCCATCCGCACTCCTTATCCTTAAAATGGTAAGTATAATATAAACATGATATTATGGAATAAAAATGGATTATCCCTGGCACATTCTATTATAATCTTGGTTTATTTTGACCAAATGAGATCAAAATGGTCACTTTCTACTCAGTTAAAGAAATTTGTCGATGAGTGAAGCCGATCCCTAATTTTTCTGGATCCCAAAACTACCTCATTTTGATGGTCACGCAAGTCACAAAAGTGAGTATATTTCTTTTATAGCACCCTTTTAAAATAACTTTATTATTTGACAAATATTAATGTTAAATAAGCATAAAAAACTGAATATCTGAATGAATTTTTGTAATGCTATCAATTTTTCTAGCGCAAAAAAAACTACTTAAAGTCATGTCACGCGAGTCACATGTCACACGAGTCACGCTATATTGTTCTACTTTTAACTTTATTTTTAGCGACTTTAGGACAGTAATTCAGTTTGCTATACTGCTTTTAGCCTAACATGTTTTCATTCTAAAACTAATTTGTTGTTTTCTTTTCAGGATGTCACTGGTTGCTGAATCTTTTTCGGGTAAACGGTCCGATATAAAATATATTTCTATGGCTCAAGTTTTGGATGTTGATGGTCAAGATGTTCTTTTGCGATACCTTCAAAGAGTTGGAGATAATCTATATACCTGGCCTTCAGATCCAGAGGAGTCCTGGCTAAATAAAGAATTTATAATTTTGATTGAAATATTTTTGAGCAAATTATTTCTTGTTTGTTTTGACAATGAAAGACAATAAAAAAATTAGTTGATTATATTGAAACATTAGTGTTTTTTTCTACCTGTCACGCGAGTCACATTTTTATGTCACGCATGGATTTAATAGTTTTTGTGTTTCCATGGAAACAAATTATACTTTTTGGTGTACAAGTTTGCAGCATTATATCTATAACTAGTTTATAAAGGGCTGCATCCTAGATTAAACCATTATTAATATTATACAGTTTTGTTAAGTTAGGGAATTAATACGCTTTGGTTATTAGACAAAATATAAAAAACATTACCTCAGGATCTTCAGCTACACAGTGGACAGTTTTCTAGTGGATATCTCTTGACACAACCACGTATCAAATAATCACAACCAACTTTTAATGACGGTTTATGTTCGAATACAGCAGCTCTGAAAAACATAAACAAAACATAGGTTTTCTTTTATAGATAATGGAGAGAACATTTACAAGACGCTAAAAACTTATCTAGGTATTGTTTATACAATTTATAACATTATTCCAATTTTTTAGATATATCAATGTAACTGTATTTTAAGGTTAAATTATTAGAAATACTATTTTTTAACAGTAAATTGACTAACAGGTAAGATCTCCAATTTGTCAACTGGACTGTCAAGTCTGACTGAGACTAACTAAGTTGTTTTATTGTAATGATACACAAACTTTAATTAAATCTTATTTAACCATTCCTACTTTTTTCATCCAGAAAGGATAACTCTATTTTGAATTATCTCCCCTTATACCACAATTTAAAACTTGTCTGCCTTAATCACATCGCTAAAAACAAATTCTAAATAAAATTGTAAATGACTAATCTATGTCAAGATAGACAGTATCAACTTGCATGTGATTACTGGTAAACAACAACAAATATAAACAAAGAAATCTGGAGAGATATATTCTAGAAATAAAATAAGCTTTAATCATTTAATGTCCTATTTTTCTGCACACCATATTCTGGATATGTTCATAAAATTATGAAGTTTAATTTAACATTTTAAAAAAAAACTTGTGATATTTAAAACCTATCCTGGTACTAAATATAACTTGAAAGTTATCACCCTTACCTGACGGCCTTCAATCTTCACAGATCTTCTCCAGTTTATCACTCAGTAAATTTCTGTTCTACAAGTATAGTCGACAGGAAACTATATATTAGCTATTAACTGAAATACAAAACGTTATAATATAGGAATAATGTTTAATATCTACACAATCATTTGATTATTTTAATAGGACAGACAGGTCTATACAATAATGTGATAGGAATGGGGTTTAACATCCAATTTGTTAAAACACGGGGATCACGGTGGCTAAACTTTTAGTAGATTCAGATTCAGATGTGATGTCAGGTAACAATGGAGTTAAGTTATTCCATGATATTTTAAAATGTAAGAGGTTGGGGGTGTTCAGTTATTACATGGGGCGTAAGTTGATTGTTAATGGTTTTACAGCTGAAGGAGAAAATATGCTTCATCTTTTAGCTGGTGTTAACTATGATTATTCTGCAAACACGTTTAAATGGTTGTTAAATAACGAACTAGACATCAAACATCCATGTTCTCAAACCAACACACCTACTATGATAGCTGCCTTTTTATTAAACAGCAAATATTTAGAATTGTTGACACGTCATCCTAGACTAGAGATCAATACACACAATAACCAGGGTCATACGGCTCTCCATCTTTCTATCATTGGATTTACTATGTTTAAAGATGGTTTGAACAAGAGACAGGTAAATGATGTTGTTAAGAATTATTGTAGACAGATATATCCAATATACATGACTTGTATTGATATTTTACTTGGTGTTGATGGAATAGATGTAAATATTCCAGATAATGGAGGTAGAACTAGTTTAATGATGGCAGCAATGAAAAACGACAGAGTTCTTACAAGGAAACTACTTCAAGCTGGTGCCATAGTTACCATGTTAGACTATTCAGGAAGATCTGCTCTACAATATCTTAATATTATCAAAGTGTGTTTGATTTGACTTGTTTTAAATTACTTCTATCTAATGGTAATACTGGTCTTCTCGATTTACCCTGTAATGATGGCAACACGATTATCAAAACAGCCTTATGTTTTCCCCGCTTCTGGGAACCATGCCGCGTTGTTCGTTTTATTAGATATTTAGTTGCTGAAAACTGTGTTCAGACTCTCATTATCTCTTCAGGTGAAAGTAGCTATAATCAAATTGATCTTACTGAACTAAGTAGTTCAGATAGAGATAAACTGAGAAAACTGTTATATCTTAGTGGTGCCCATGCGGGAAATTATGACAACTTTGAATTTTGATAAGGAAGATCACACTACCCATTCACAAGGCAGGGAAGAATTCATTAGTTTCTGTAGTAATATATCTCTCAAGTCCCTGTACGTAGAAGATTCATCAGACAGAATCTTGGATTGGGAATAAAGGAGAAGGTAAGGGATCTTGAATTACCTCGTGAATTAAAGGATTTTCTTCTGTTAAAAGATGTTCTTCATCCTAAAGATTACAACATAGATAATATTGATGATGGTTGTAATGATTTTGATGATGATTATGATAGTTATGATATAGAGATGATGATTATAGTCAATATAACTACCAGTATTTTACTCTCAATACGGATCATGAACTAAGACAAGATTTCCTAAAAACCAGGATATTTCCTAATGATGTTGATATATCTAGTGATAGTGAAGGTGATTGATGGTGATTTATAGACAAATAAAGATGATGATTATAATAGGCCTACTGATATTTCCCAGTGGTGATGACACGCCCCAAATCCTCAATTACATTATGTCCCTTTATACAATGTCAACTCTCAACAAGGGTGGATACAGGAATTTTGAAAAGGGGGAGTGCAAACCCCTATTATTCCCGACAGAGAGATATGAGAAAAGAAAGAACCTCAAGCGGATCGAGCCAAATAAATTTTTCTAGCTCATTGAATCTTAATATATAAAAATATACTTTGTCGTACAATAAAAGACATGTTGGTTGTTCCTTTTGAGATTTTATAACGTTTTATATAATATATTGACAAAGCCTAAAACATAAGCGTTCCGCCAGTTCCAATAAATTCACAAATTCTATACTCCCTTTTACAACTGATAATAAATTTTTGATTTAATTTATATATGCACATATTTTATTTTTTATATACGCACATATTTGATGTTTACATATGTTGCCATTACTAAATAATAATTTATTTTTGCTACTGTTTTATTTAAAATTATTGTGTTAATATATAAATTTTATTATATTCTTGTATTTCGTTACTATTTATCATTCTTATATAAAAGCTTTAAGAAATATTGTAGATGACGCTAAATAAATGGCTTAAAGAAATAATCAAATTGGAGGGGGGTGGGCCTAACACATGAACTATTGATTATAAGGTATGTCACTGAGTTAGGTAGCGTTGTTTCAATCCCACCCCATGGGGTTCCTTTCGGATTCCCCCCACTGCTAACTAAAGCCCACTACATACAAGAAATTGGCATAGTTTGTGTGTGACAACGTTAAACACCCACATCCACCCACGACAGGTATTACTGTCAGGTTGTAACTTTTAACTTAGACCAAACTCTCTTGGGTAACATTTCGACATAAAACTTTCAATTGAATAAAGAAAAAATAAAGGGTGTTCATTTCGTCCTGACCATTGTGTGTGGTGTTGTGTGCTTGAAGGCAGAGCGTGATCGTTGGTTAGTGTGGTGTGCTAGTCAGGCGAATTGGGCACATGGAACTGGATCCCAAACGGTACTTGTCTTGTTCCTCGGGCGATCCTCTTCCAAAAAGGCCCAAGTAGGATCAACATTATTAAACATGACATGCTTGTTCTATGGGCAATCGCGCATCGATTTTGTATATGACGTCACAATTTAAAGGTGGCGGCCATGACGTCATGTTCGGTTGCTGGTCCGTATACTACGGTCATTGGGGACATTGGCTTGGATATATTTTTACATGTACAACATTGGGTAGACCTGGATTCTCATGTCTAAATATTAAGGCCACCTGCAGATTTCATCAAGGTCACCTGATGTAAACAGGTTTAGGGCATGTGGTTGCTGGCGAAGACAGTGGGTTGGGTTAGAGTTAACCCTGTTTACATCACGTAACCTTGACGATAATCTACAGATGGCCTTAATATTTAGACCTAACCAGTCTGACCCTCTCAGATGCATTCCGTGAAAACTAGGCGAGAAAAATCCTAAGCTATGATCTCAAAACATATAGGAATTTAAAATTAAAAACGAAACAATTTGATATAATAAGTTGAATGAATATTTAATAACGAATATGGTAGACAAGAACGATACAAACATTGCTGGGGTGGGTTGACAATTGTTGGAGGGGGGGGGGGGTATACTAAAGCTGACACAATCTAGATAAAACGTATAAACACAAATCAATCAATCAATCGATCTATAATACACCATCATAAACTACACAATGTTTACTATATTACATACATCACTAACTTGTCTTCATAATACCGGTAGGACGTTAAACCTCATTTTATTCACGTATTCGTCAAATGGGGTTTAACGTCCTACTTTTCTACACTGACTGGGCTAATGAAGATGGGTTTATGCCATGCAGTGTGTGCTACCGTATAAAAGACATTCTGCCCGGACAGCGACACAATGCCCCACTGTTATTTCAAATTCCAACACAGGCTTATGTGTAGGTCTTAATTATACCAGCAAGGCTGAATGAATTCAGGTAACTCTATTGGTAATTGGAATCCATAAATTTAAATATAGCCAGATCTGTTGGTTTCTTTTTCTTTGATGACTTGACATGATTTTACTATAAAGCTTCCTGGCTGGCAGCCACTCCCCTTATAACACTTGGACCTTAGTGCCATTGACATCTGGGTATTAATTTGAAAATGTTATAATACTATACCGGGCCTATATACAATAGAGTTTATTTAGTTCTAGTGTCATTGCCATTAGTTTGAAAACGAGTTCCCTCCCTAATCATATTTTATCCCCATTAGCGGACATGTTAGATCTGTTGGTGTCTTTTTTTAAAAAAAGTATTAGTTCTTTATAGTGGTTATATATAACAATTAAACTAATCAACTAGGCCTACCTGGTGAAATGTCAAGACATTGATCAACTAGTACCTAATGTTTCTCTAGGCCTACCTGGTGAAATGTCAAGGTACTAATCAACTAGTACCTAATGTTTCCCTAGGCCTACCTTACAAAATGTTGAGACAGACGGCTAATAACTAGATCTACCTTGTAAAATATCAAGGTGCTAATCAACTGGTCCTTAATATTTCACTAGGCTGGGAAATAATGGTTTTATTTGTAGGCCTAAACCCTAGATATTCCAGTGGGGAGTCGTCGACCTTTGTTTATTAAAATCTGATCAGATTAAATTTTTGTTACGAGTTGAAGTAAATACAGTTTTTGATAATTAAATATCACTATTGAGACCACCTTCACATATATCAGCCAACATTTTCACATATCTCAGACTGGCATGACAAGTTTTTCAAAGAGTAGGACAAATTTTGAATATTATTTCATTCATAAATATATATTTAAGTGTTTTAAATTTAACTGTATTTATAGTCTTTTAAGGTTAAAATCATTGAAATGCCCTATTTTACAACTTGTATATAAATCAACTGCCAGTCCCAGGTGAATTCTTCAATCGATCTTTTACTGGTTATCCAGTACCGGGGAAACGAGAACCATAATGAATATACATGTAGGATCTGAATTCTCATAAAATGTAAACCACCTTAGGAATATTCCATTTAAAATTACAGGGGGGGGGGGGGGCAGATACCATAATATACTAAGCTTTTTTCAAACAGACCCTCCCCCCACGCCCCATTACATTACCCACAAAACCCAATTTTTCCACACGTTCAGTAAAAGATTATTTTTTTTAAAAATGTGTGGTACCCTCCAGATATTTTTAAATGGATTAGCCCTAAAGGAAAATCTTTCCTCCCACTGCTAAAGACCCCTACGCGCAAGCTTAGCTTTAGCTCCAGATATTAATCATTGAACTCAGTCAAGACATTCACCTAATGAACATCAAGTTTAAACATTCTACCTCAATAAAAAGCAGAGTTGTAATGTTCCGAAGCCTTGACCAATCAAATTGCTTATCGCTCATTAGCCTAAGCAGAAAATTCTCATTATCAAACTTAATCAAGGTAATTAGAACTAAAGTTATCGTGTCCCAAAGCATCAACCAATCAAATTGCTTATCTCTGCTTACCCTAAGCAGAAAATGCTCATCTTCGAACTCCATCAAAGTATTGACGTAATAAACACCTACACCAAGTTTGAACATTCTAGCTCCATTAGAAAGAGAGTTATTGTGTCCCAAAAAGTGTGACGGACCGACAGACGGACGAACCCATTTTAATAGTCCCCTGCTTTCTTTGAAAGACAAAAATATGTTAACATATTATAAACACTCCATTATATACCAGATTAAAACATATAAACAAATTATAAACACTCGCCTTAAAATTCCTCTCGTATCATACTGCATGGAACATGCTTGTCTTTCTTGATGCAGAACAATAGGACATTAAAGGACATACCAAATATAATTTTAATACAGAGATCATTGCTACAGTAGATGCGTAACGAAGATTTGAAGAAACAGGAAGTGACACAAAAACTGGAAAACACAAGTAATCCTTATATTAGTTATTTTAGTAATGATGTCTGATAGAGGCTAGCTTTCATCGTTACTGGCTGATCCTAAAGATAACTAATATGAAAATAAGGCTTTTCCCCCACCTTGGTTCTAAGGCTATTTCGGAATCCTTACCGTCTATTTTTCACCGTGATTCTTCTTTGATGGCCAGTGTCAATTGATCCTTGGAGTTTTATATACAGCGTGAAAGTCCTGACTAGATTAGTGTCACGGGCCGTGGCATATCACTGTTTTTTAGTGCCGTGACGAAGGATAGTCATGGCGTAACAACACCGTAGTGTCACACTATTTTCTACATAAAGTAAGGAGGTTTAGCTCCTTCAAAACAGTATTAAAAAAAAAAATCCTACCTTTAGCTCTGTTTACGGCACGTAAAGGACGTAGAACTCTCAACACACGAAGAATTTTTACAACTGATATAGCTTTATGGCTGAAAATATTTGAAAAAGGTGTAAAAATAATGATTTCAATTGGAGGTGAACATGAAACCTAAGAACACTGATTTCCCATTAGTTTAAAATAACAATTCAATATGTGTCCACTTGCTGTGTACACAAATATATTTTATTATTGTGAAATGCATAGTAAGTCTACATAAAAATCCAGTGTATAAAAATAATGATTACAATTTTCATTTTGATAGGAACAAAAGACCCAAGGACACGGAGTGAGTTAAAATACCATGTCTTCTATATGTCTTCAGTTGCTGTGTATACAAATAGTTTTAATTTATTGTGCATGTGTGTATACGGTATGCAGTGTTTAAACAGGCATTATATAAGAGCTAAATCTGCCTATTGCAGGTCTTTCTTTAGGCATGAAATGTTATATAAATCATTAATTAGATATTTATTAACATGACAAGACAATAATCAACTCTCGATGCCATCAGATACTCCAGATTTTAACTAGATTAGAACAATTTGGCTATTTCATGATTTAATTCAACCAGCGGCTGCCAGGCAGGATACGCCCACATTTTCGAGAGATGGATAGAGAACAAGCTAACAAGAAAGTGATTTTTCCTACAATCAAGGGCCATAATTCAGGAAATTACAATTCGATATGCGCAAATATCGAAAGGAACTGAATGAACGGCAGCCAATTTGTCTGTCAATTTTGGGCCAATTTCCACGAAATTTGAACTCAGTCGTCCTCAGTGTGTAACGGTGATATAATAATACGTTTTTTTAAATCGGATAAAAATTATGACCTCTATAGGATCCACAAGCTAAAAACGCAATTTTTCGTACAATAAAGGGCCATAATTCAGGAAGTTACGGTCCGATATGTGCGAATATCGAAAGGAACCAAGATCTTTGGGTTATAAACTTATATTTCAAGTTTCAACAAAATCGGATAAAAATTGTGACCTCTATAACATATTCTTATGCTATTCCAGAACGAATGGCGGCCATTTTGTCTGTCAATTTTGGGCCGATTTTCACGAAATTCAAACTCAGTCGTCCTTAGGGTGTAACAGTGATATAATAATACGGTTTTTTAAATCGGATAAAAATTATGACCTCTTTAGGGTCCACAAGCTAAAAACGTGATTTTTCGTACAATCAGGGGCCATAATTCAGGAAATTACGGTCCGATATGCGCGAATATCAAAAGGAACCGAGATCTTTGGGTTATAAACTTACATTTCAAGTTTCAACAAAATCGGATAAAAATTGTGACCTCTATAGGGTCCACAAGCTAAAAACGTGATTTTTCGTACAAACTGGGGCCATAATCCATGAAGTTTCGATCCGATACATGCCAATATCGAAAGCAGCCGAGATCTTTTGGAGATAAACCTATATTTCAAGTTTCGTTAAAATGGATAAGAATTGTGACCTGTAGAGTGTCCACAAACAAATTGTGGACGGACGGACAGGGGCGACAAGAATATACGTCCACATGAACCAAGATGTACGAAATGAACCAAGATCTTTGGGTTATAAACATGCATTTCACTTTCATCAAAATCGAATTAAAATTGTGACCCCTACAGGGTCCACAACATTTTTCGTACAATCAGGGGCCATAATTCAGGAAGTTACGATTCGATATGCACGAATATCGACAGGTACTGAGATCTTTGGGTTATAAACTTACATTTCAAGTTCCATCAAAATAGGGTCCACAACCTTGATATACCATGTTTTTAGGCTATTTGAGAACGAATGGCGGCCATTTTGTCTGTCAATTTTGGGCCGATTTTCACGAAATTCGAACTCAGCTGCCCTTAGGGTGTAACAGTGATGTACTAAAACATTTTTTTGAAATCGGATAAAAATTATGACCTCTATAGGGTCCACAAGCTAAAAACACGATTTTTCGTACAATCAGGGGCCATTATTCAGGACATTACGGTCCGATATGCACGAATATCAAAAGGAACCGAGATCTTCGGGTTATAAATTTACATTTCAAGTTTCAATAAAATCGGATAAGAATTGTGACCTGTAGAGAGTCCACAAACAAATTGTGGATCGACGGACGGACACACATATGGACTACGGACGTATAAAAATATGCATTTTAATCATTGAGAATTTTGACTTTAAGACTGTGTATACATTATTTGTTAGATATAACTTATGTTGTCTGCTAGCTTACAGATCATGTGATCTCGAGGATCTCATACAGAAATATGACTCATGAGTATGACATGTACCCGTTACAGGAGGTGAGAAATGAGAGAGAGAAGAAATGGGGTTTAACCTCCACTCGACACAAACTAGGTCATTTCGGGCCTAACATATGGTTCAATTTTATTTCAATAAAACTCCCTCTCCAATGCACTCACTAGTTATCATGCTTCTCTAAACACATGACCTGTGTATTCACAGCACACACCTGAACTAACATGCACTCTGACTGTTATTCTCTCACTCACAACTAGCAGACCACATAGTCAACAGGGATGTGTTGCCTTTATTGTTGAAATTTTCATTATCTTTGTTTACCTGAGAATCTATAACAAGACTCTTACTCTTGGATCTTCTGATGGATCGAGTGCGTTCTTTCTCCTCATTCTTTTGTTCTTCCGTTCTCGACCACCAAGCTATAATTTTAAATTTATAAACTGAAGGTTTCAGTTAAACCATGGATATATACTGTATTATAAGGTCCATGGTTAAACTATTCCCCCACTCCTACGTTAAAAACATATTACAATTATAAATAAATACCTGAAAGATCCTTAAGTTCGCACCTGTCATTTGGCGGTAGCGAATCAACTCGCGGACCCATCATGCTTTGCAACGGCATTAGCAAACAAAAGTGCCAGACCACTCAACAGATTTCTATTGTTTTTATTTCTTAAATTAATGGTGATTGAGTAATAATTTATTAGGATTTAATACAAGCAATATAGAGAAATATTGCATTGTCGAAGATTTCAACTAAATATTTTTTTTTTTCGACGCAATGAACAAAGAAGACGACAATTCCCGCCATATATCCAAATGCCGACAGTGATGAAGTAATATTTGTATTTACTTTGAACTCTGTTCTATTTAAAAAAAAAAAAAAAAATCTTAGGAGATGCTTGTTCATGATGACAAAAAAGTCATAATTTTAATGGAACTGACTTTTCAATATTATTGATAGTAATATAATTGCTACTTTGTACAATTGAATTTTATATCATTGGAAAGAACATTTTTGTAAAAGTTTTTCTATGTATAGAAAATATATGTTCTTTTTTTTAGTTATTTGCAATTTTATAGTGGGTATTAGAATTAACAATAATCCACTAATTGGCTTAGGGAGATGGGCCCTGCTGATTTAATGAGCTTAGGGGTACCTGGCTTATCTTTTAATTGACTCTAGGGTTAAAGTGTAGACTACCTATCTATAGTGGTGTAAAATCATCCAAATTGTACTATATTGCATGTCAATAGGGGGCAGCTCTAAACAAATATGGCAGAAAACTGATGCATCGTAACCAAATTTCAGGCAGATTAGCATAACCTATTTTGAGGTTACCATATAAGAGGCTTATTTCATACCCTGCTTTACCAGTCAATATCTTCAAATAATTAATGTATAATGAGTTCACTAGTAGTACCACTCAGAAAACCTTGGCAAACTCTGGTACCCTATATCTAGCCTCGGCTGTATGTACCTACACCTATACAATTGCGATGTGGCTACCAGTTCACTTAACAGGAAAACTTGTCGCTTTTAGAAAAAAGTTCTCAAAATTGCATTGTTCGAGGAGTGTGTAGAGTTTTCCTTGCAAATTTGTCCTTTGTTTAAAGAAAATCGGATAAACTTTAAAGACATTGAAAGCTTTGTATGATAAAACACTCTTCATGGGTGACGCCATTTGTAATCCGGGAACTTGAAAGTAGTTCCAAAGGCAGAATTTGTCATACAGCCGAGGCTAGATGTAGTGTACTGAAGTATGCTGAGGTTTGCCGAGTGTTGTAGTACATCATGCTCACTTCTTGTCCGGGTCCAGTTGACAAAGCGTACATACACAACTTTATTGAATTTACGTATGCAACTTAAAAAAACCAAACTTTAAGAAACATATTGTAATTCATTATCTAGCCTTTGACTACAAATATCCAGGAGTAACATTTCTTGTCAGGGTCAAGTTGACAGAGAGTATGTACACAACTCTATTGAACTTCCATGTTCGCAACTTAATGTACACTTTGAGAAACATACACTGTAATTGATTATCTCCCCTTTGATCACAAAGATCCAGGAGTAACATTTAGATCAATGATCAAGGTTCAGTTGGGTGCATTATTCAAGGATGAAGACAGAGAACATAACTAAAATTTAATGACAACTTTTGTCTCAGATTTCAGTGACAGTAATGAAAATGGTGATGTCATTTTTGTTATATCAGTTAAGTTTAAATAGAGGCACCCAACGTCATGCAAAACAATTAGTTGACATCATATCTGACGTCTACAATTCAGCAGCTTAAGGGTTAGAATAACGCATTTCTTAAATTGAACAACCTGTTCATTCACCTTATGAGGAAGTAACCAGATTATACAATAGGTGAAAATACAAAAACAGCTGGTGCAAAGTACCATTAAAGTCTCAATGGGCAATTGGCATTTGTCCAAGACTGGAAATAAGGCACCTGTCACAGACAATGTCAGACACAGATTCAGGCTTTGTCAGGCACTAAACCTCTGGTGCCTGTCATTTTGTCTGGCACTAATTTGTCTTTTTATTGATATTATTAATACATGTCTGGCACTAAGTTGAAAATGTCCGGTACTATTTCATTAGTGTCTGACATTTTGTCAGGTACATCTAAAACCATTATTTCCAGGCCTGCATTTGTTGCTAAAACATCAAATTCCTCACGGCTTAATCCACGCTAATATGTATTCAGTTTGATTATTAAACATTTAATAAAGAAAAACAAATCAAAATACTAATGCTAGATAATCTCCCGGGTTCGATTCAATCGGATTTAGACAAAGCCCATCAGGTTTCTCCACTACCAATAAAAGATGATGGTTTCTTGTTAATAGCGAGCAGCATATCAATGAAATTTCAATTCCACATATCTTTGTAAATATTGAATGGAATTGAACAACTTTGAAGTAATATTCATATTAGAGATTCATCTTTCATGATACTGTAGTTTGCAAGTGATTCCTATTGTTTAAAACAATGCATCAGGACATTTAATACAGAGAGATAGAAATGGGGTTTAACATCCACTCAACACAAACTAGGTCATTTCGGGACTAACATATGGTTCAATTTTATTTCAATAATTCGCTTGCACGTAGGGGTCTCTAGCAGTGGGAGGAAACCAAAGGATCCGGAGAAAACCCATGAGGTTGGACAGATTCACGCAAGGATCAAACCTGGGACCTCTTTGTTAGTGAGCCAGGGCCTGCCCACTGAGCTACCATAGCTCCCTAAAGACTCACCTATGATGGTCAAGGTATCAGAAGAGTTTGACGAGAGGATTAAATCAATTACCTGGTTGCTTTAAAGACACGTAATAATCTGGCACATCTCAACACACTGACACCTTCTGTATAAATTAGAACCACCTCTAATATACTACATAACACAACAAAACTGTGAAAATGGTTAAACAAAGACACAAAATAACCCTGGAAGCCTAAACTACATTTTTAACAGCATTTCAAATGTAAATAACACAACAAAAAACAGATTGGCGATACCTGAAAATAAAAAAAATAACATTTATTAATTTTATTCAGAGGATAATGAGGGAAATTTTCCACATGTAGATCAATTAAAATTCCAACTGTCAAGTGTTCTTTAACGTGCTTGGACAGCCGCGCTACAGCCTACTCTTACATCGAATTCCAACTGTCAAGTGTTCTTTAACGTGCTCGGACAGCCGCGCTACGGCCAACTCTTACATCGAATTCAAACTGTCAAATGTGTACACAGGACCTCAGATTTCAATCTCATTCGAAAGACTAGACAGCTGTCCTTGTCAGGCCCTCCATCCTGCACCAATGACAAGAGAAAACCACACCAGAAAATCCCAATGAACTTTCTTGGTCAACACCGGGATCAAACCTGCTACCTCCAGACTAGCGAGCCAGCATCATACTCGCTTAGCCACTGTGGCTCCAGTACTTTCTCGGCCAACAGAGGGATCTCCGGAATAGTGAGCTGAGAACTCTGGGTTAACGAGCCAACACCTTACTCACTGATCCACCGCATCTACCGTGTAGTCACATGACTTTGATGTTCATGATATCGCATCAAATAACGTTTTAGAAAATATCTTTATCTCTAAAACGCAGCATCAATCAAAGATACTCTATGAAAGGAAAAATTACTTTGAAAACTATCAAGTCATTCAATTGTCTATAATGTTCTGATGTTAACACACAAGTATTTAAAAATACTAATACAATAACTAGCCAATAAAAAACTTGTGATTTCAATATTTTACGACTAAATCATCTACATCTTCGGTTCTATTTTTCTAATATAAACCTGAAACACAACAAAATAATTCTGAGATCTAATATCATTTTGAGAAACTGAAATGATTTAAATAGACTAAATAGGTATCAGACCAAAAATAAAATACTAGTTGTCTTTTGCGTTAATTATGCCAAACAAACAGAAGATATTGGATACTTTTAATTAAACATACATTATACAAGAGCTAAATCGGTCTATTGCAGGTCTTTTTTTAGACATGAAATGTTATATAAACTATTAATTAGACATTAATTAACAAAACAAGACCATAATCAACTCTCGATGGCATCGGATACTCAAGATTTTAACTAGATTAAAATAGTTCACCACATAAAAATTTAATTTAAAAATGGGAAAGCGAGGATAAGTCCTGAATATACCAGTGCCCTGGTTACCACTATGCACACATCTTGTCAAAACTACAAACAGTGATAACTTGGCTAAGAATGAAGTAATTTGAATGAAATTTTCAATATTTTCTTTTTTTTATCATCTATTTTTGAATTATTATAGCAAGAATGACCAACTCTTTATTAAACACTTAACTAATGTATCTTTAAATAGCATTAAATTCCATTTGAGTTGGTCAATAAAATCTAAGTTCAAGTTATACACGAACAAAATTACTATTTTAAGACATCAATAATAACACAATAATCACAATATAAACAAACTCATTTATGATTTATGTATAATACTTAATTGGGACGTTTGTTGAACCATGGTCGGGAAATTAAAAACTTATAAATTAAAAACTTGTTTTTAAAATTGAACGGTCAGCTTTAAACTGGGCACAAGTAAAAATTAGATGATTTTATATGTTCTTAACAAATTTTTAAACGAAGATCTGATATTGAAGGAATGTGAAAAAAATTAGGGCTAAATATGCAAGGTTAAACGATACCCAGATTACAATGAAAATGTTGATTAACAAGTTAACACTATTTAAACTCTTGTATAACAAAACGTTTACAAGGTTTGTTTTAAAATTCTTATGGTGAACAACCAAATTTTCAAACGAAGATCACATATTGAACATGAACAACCAAATTAGATGATTATGGGTGATTTTAAATGATTTTTACAAATTTTTAAACAAAGATTTGATATTAAACGAATGTGAAAGAAATCAGTGCTAGATACACAAGATTAAATGATATCCAAGTTACAGTGATAATAAAGTGATTGTATTCCATATAAATTGTGTTGTGTGAGGTTGGTTTGAAAGATAACTTTGTTTTTGCAGACCCAATGGAAACTGCCACAAATCTTTTAATAACACATGAATACCCATATTCCTGAAGTAATGGCCCAAGAAATCCCTCTCTAATCAAACGGAACACTGCGAGGAGTATGATGAATACCCTACTTTAAAAGTTTTTAATTAAAATCTAATGATCTTTTTTCTTAAAATATCTCAAATCTTCCTTACTTTTTTTTGTTGAAACCATGATGGAGTTAATTATAAGTCAGTGCTGCTTAATTCTTTTGATTGATCTGATAACTCAGCTTCCATAGATTTACACCTGTGAAAAAAAACAATATTTAACGAATTATATGTAATAGTTATACACCTTGTTTTCAAGGTGCATGGGTTGATACATCGTCCCTTTTTTGAGTGGGGCTCCGAGGCGAAGCCAAGGAGATCTCCACTCAAAAAAGAGACGGTGTATCAACCCATACACCGAGAAAACAAGGTATATAACTGACTTATACTAAATACTTTTTCGAGAAATAGAGATTTTTTCTATTTTTCCCAATTTCAAAAGCATTTTTCATTTCACAAATTTATCAAAGTTTCCCATTTAGAGCCCCCCAATTATCTCATCGCAAAAGCTTATTTCTACTCAGGTAAATGATGTTAGTACACTGCACGTGCATTTCATGGTTTAAATTAGGTCAAGGAAAATGTTCATAACAGGGATATTGATTGGTTGAGAAAAGCAAACGTCATCCAATCATTTTGTACAATAGCCATTTCTTGTTGTTTTGCCAACATCCTGGCTGCGTCGATTGTAGTGGATGGCAGAAATGAATGCGGGAATTCGTCGAAGAATCCTACTTTATAATGTCACAGATATATATTTCTAAGACCAAGAATATCAGTTCTGCAAGAGATTTCAATGATCGCGAGGATTTAGAAGCCCGATCCTTCACAGAACAAGAAATTAAAGCCATGCAGATGAGTCGAATTCTGCCAAACACAAGGAAAAATACCAATTGCATAGGAATATGGTGACACTTCAAGATCAGTACAAAAGATTGGATTTTAACTTTTTTGATAAGCAAGGTACATTTGCTAATTTCCGCACAGGTCAATTCATTAACTTCGCGAGGTATTGACATCCACTGACAGACAAAAACAAGAACAGCCATTAAATGAAGACGAGTTGGAATTGTAGAGTTCTCAAGTTTATAGTGTAGAAAATGCCAATGGATTAATTTATACTAGTAATATATTTGGATTATGTGCTGCGGATGAGCATAAACCGCGACAAAATGTGAAAGTTTTTAGTGTTGAAAATGCCAAGAGATTAATTTATAATAGTAAAATATTTGGATTATGTGCTGCGGATGAGCATAAGCTGCGACAAAATGTGAAAGTGCGACAAAATTTGAAAGTGCGACTAGATATCAAAATGTAAAGAAATGTGAGACAAAATGTAAGAATATGACTGAGAGTGACGCACATTCGGAAAGTTACAGAGACAGTTGAAAATGATGACTCTTTTACCATAACATGTTCAAAATGGGTTGTAGATGTTCAAATAAATATGTAAATCATGATTTTGTTATTTATGTCCCTTTTCAACTGATACACGGCCGCTTTTCAACTGATACACAGCCACTTTTGAAAAGTTATTGATTTACTTAACATAGAAATACAGAGGGTAAAAGGCTAATCTTAGTAAAACAAAGAGAAAACAAGCCAACAGTGAGGCCGATATCTCCCTGACGAAAACCCAAAATATCTTTTAACACTATTGATTTACTTAACATAGATTTACAGGCGGAAAAAGTCTAAACTTAGTAAAAGAAAAGAAAAAAAAATTAATCAAATTAATGGAAAATAAGTTCAGAAAAAGAAAAAAAAGCAGAAAATAAAACAAACTATAAATAGATCCAGATATTTTTTTTAAAATACCAAGAACAGATAAGTGGTGGGAAGAGGGTGTGTCTGTTCTTTTAAAGGCAATTAAGGTTAACAAATATATTCTAAAGCCTGTCTCACACAGGCGTGCTTTACTCTGGCATAGATAGGGAGAACGGTGACCCTGTGTGGTGATGCCACAGTGACGCAGCCCAACACCAATGCAAAATGTATGTCGGATGACGCAACCATAGAATCAACCTGGCCCCGAATTCACAAAACATTCTCAGACTTAAGTTAAGAATTTACTCAAAATTGTTCGCCTAATTTTAACTAACATATATATAGCCCCTTATAAAACTTTTGTTATTTTAATATTTCAAATACATCAATAAGAAACTATGTGAAAAGTTTTGTGTTTCTGGATCAAAGATATTTCTCATAAACAGTGATTGAACTTTCAGTAACTGTTTAACTTAAGTCTGAGAATGCTTTGTGAACTTGGGGCCTGACGTCATGCCGCAAGTGTTTTTTTTGGCTGTCAGTTGCCACAAAAGGTTAGGCACACTAAAGCGTCACATGGCAAAACACTGCATTACTCGTCGTAGAATAGAAATATTTAAATGGCGTTACTATTTGTATCTAGGCGGTCAGACTATTGGGCAAAATATTTAACATTTTCAACACCTGTGGCACCAAGCTACTGGCACACACCTTACGCTACAGGGCTAGAAATTCACACGAATCTCCGAATCTGATTCGCGCAAGGATTCTCGCAAGAGCTTACGCTGCGAATCTAGAAGGATTCTCGTAAATATTTTCTTAAAAAAAAAAAAAAAAAATCTCGGAGAATTCTCGAGTCCAACTGTTGAATGTCAGTCAGGGTTAATTGTGGGATTTAGCCGATTGATGTTTAATCTAGCCGATTGGTAAAACAATGAATCGGCCACATGGTATCATAAATCAACAGTCATACCTTAGTGCGAATCGGCCATATGTGGTTCATAATCCGAGTAATTAGCACATTTAACGGTGATTTTGATAATCCGGTAAAAAAACAAAACAAGCTTGCTGATAATTCATACTAGGTTCAGTAAAATACGCACGTGGTGAATGAAATGAAGACGATCTCGGCATGGTTTGCGAATCGCGCATCTTCCACGCTTCGTCCGTGAGAATTCCCGGTATTAAAATAATAACTGGATCATACATTGATGGATTCACCGAACAGTTGTTACTGTAGTTAAATTTAAATTTGCATTGAATATAATCCCCTGATAGAACACCGAATACACGGGGAGAAAAACAGTGGATATTTTCCCAACAAAATCTTGAATGTCGAATTCCAATGACACGTGACATATTGGTTGGAATTAGGTCAATAAACCAGTTCTAAATAGCGTTTACCGTTATGATTTTTTATTTTATATACATGCTGACAGAGACTTAATTTTAAAAATATTATTGAAGGCTATATCATAGTCGTACCGAAGTTTATTTTGTCACGTGATCATTGTGCAGTTTGTCTATCATCGACGAATGAATAAAAACTTTTGCAAGTTATGTGACTAGTTGCGTGATAGACAAAAGACTACAAATTGTGCTATGAAGAAATGCCATGGTGCTGTATCAGCTTATTTTGACTATGGCATTTTCTGAATATTACTTCTGACACAATTTAAGCGTTTACCAAAAACTCCATCTGATTGGGGTTTTTAACATTGTTGTTGTATATTGGTGATTTAGATTATCACAATAAACACAATTTTGTTTTTTTTAGACAGTATTATTAATTAAGATTCGGAGGATTCGCGCAGATTCCATATATGAGAATCCTCTTAGATTCTTGTAAAAAATGACGAATTTCTAGCCCTGCGCTACCATTGTCTAAGATGCACATTGACCTACCCAGGTAACTCAAGGGGTTACACTTGTGTGAGACAGAGTGAAATCAGAAGTTTCATCATAATTTAAACATATATACTAAATTTAAACTGAACATGGTCAAATCAGGTAACATCAAAAATTCTTTTTTTAACAACCCTCAAAGATCACAAAAATGCTAATAGCTCTCTGAAAGGGTTGGCATATTGGACTTGTAGCCTGGCTATGTAAAGTCTAGTTACATACTCAGATGCAATGAAAGCACACCACTGATTCAACTGGAAGTGCTGGCGAGGCATTAATGTAACTGAAATGTGATTTTTAGCATGATTGTAGACCAGACATTTACTGATGCAAGAAAATGAACAATGATGTTGTTACATTCAGAATTGCAAGATTAAAGTGTATCTCACAAGCAAGATTAACAATCATCGCCTTATAAAAGTGCTGACTCGGTATATAAAGGTGTGGACTCTGTATATAAATGGGTGAAGAAAAATAAACTTACTATGCTTAGGTATTGCTATTTCTTCATCTTCTGCATCACATTCAGGATCAATATCATCTAGAATTTTAAAAAAAAATCAGTTAAAATAAACTTTCTTAAAATTACAAATCAGTAGTACATTTCTCAACTTAGATGAAAGGGCCAAAAATCATTTACCTGAAAAATCACATTTTGTCCCAAAATTATATAAAGCAAACTGATGCAAGAGGCTAATGTAATTCTGACCAAGTTCAAAGATTTTAGACCAGAAATTATCAACAACGACTGCATGGTCAATACAAGCATTGGGTACTCATCTTTAGCTTAAAAAACAACATTGCCCACTGACTTTAGCTGTAAATTAATTCATTCTAAAACATATCTAAAACAGCAGATATAAACTGCATGGCTCGAAATGTTCGCCTGTCTACTTGTCGCCGACAGGCGATTTTTTCGTCTGACAGGTAGCAAATAAAACTACATGTCGCTTGCGACAGGTGGACTAAATTTTACTTGATGTTCAGTAAATTGACCACAATACTCACGTCCACGTCACGTACATTTAATTATTCGTTTCTAAATGATTTTACTTGATGTTCAGTAAATTGACCACAATACTCACGTCCACGTCACGTACATTTAATTATTCATTTCTAAATGCAAGAATTAAGCACGCGAAAAGCCGCCATTTGCACTGTTTACAATTACATTTCGCTCTGTCGTAGGCGACAGTTACTCACACAGTTTGGAAGTAGACAATTTTATATCAATGAATTTCACACCATCTAAGCTTGTTTTGATCTGCTTGACACTAGTTTATAGCATTATGGAGTATTATATCTAAATAAATTAAAACGCACCCCCAAGTCACCTGAAATAATTCTACCGTAACGACACCACAGTAAATATAGTAGTGGTTGGAATGGAAATGCACACGGCTCGTTGCTTGCTGTATTTAATCATTTAAAAAGTTTTAAACAATTTCCATAAATAAAGGCTATGAATAATTTATAAGACAATTTGACAAAATCAAAAAATCAGGTCGGAAAAATATTTCATATATAAATAAATTTGTAGTGTAAAAATAGTCCGGATATGTGAGAAGGGAATTCCAGGTGGCGTTATCTGTCCTTCGCACGCGGTACATGTAAATACGGTGCCATGCACAGGTGTGATTTGTGTTTTGATATTCAATTTATTACGGATATTTTAAAATCTGAATTCTACAACTCAACAGTGAAGTATTCGATTTAGTACGGAAGTGTGGTACCATGATACTTTGCGGAATTCACGTGGATACGGATGATAGAATTGTATGAATCTTCGAATCGCCGAGAAGCAGATTAGCCGACTTTCAAGAACTTTTAGGCATTCCAATGTCGAAGAAATAAAAAGGTTTCATATTACGATATTTATATAGAGCAATGTACGTCAAAGACCTAACCACATATGTGTGTACCTACATGTATGGATATGTGTGATGTGATTATTCTTTGAGTTTGATAATTAAGAGTGACAGGTTATTTACTGAAGCGACAGGTATGAAAAAAAACTACCTGTCGCTTGCGACAGGTAGCTTTTTTTAAACATTTCGAGGCCTGAACTGTGATACATATATATATATGGCTGTAATTCAAATGGACAGAAGTAACAAACTGTTAGGACTGGTCATGGTCAATGAGCTTGCAGTCTACTTTTGATCACTTTTCCAAATATTTAAATAAATTAACCTTACCAGCTTGTGTGATGCAATCTAACCACGTAATTCCTCCTCCAACTGTTGTTTTAGCTGTAATTTTTGGAAGTCTCCTGTAGCTTTGGCTTTTTCTCTCTCTTTGCAAAATTCTCTATAAAAAAACAGTGACAACAATAAGAATGGATTATATTTATATTTACATACGGACAGACATAAAAATTAATGCCAAGACTTTTTATTTGAAGATAGCTTTAATACATGTACATGTATATCCAAGTTCTGCGAGTCAATTTTCCTTCAGTCTGCTAAGAGCCAATACTGCGATTGTTTAAACATACAGGACCTCAGTTTTGCGTCCCATCTGAACAACTATACGTTTGACCCTTGCCACTACCTTAAAATCCCTCAAGGTTAGCTAGCCAACGTCCTATTACTGAGCCATCATGTCTCAAGCTCTATGAAATAAAGTTAAGAAGGTGATTGATGTCATTAATAATTGTATGTACCCACTCAACACACTAAGAACAAGATTAAGTACAAAAAAAGAACAAATAATAATAAGACTGATAAAATAAATCCATGGCCATTCATTACTAACTGCATCATTTATCTGAAAATAAAACAATTAACATTACATTATTTAATGGACAATTTTGAGAGTGGTCTAGGGAGATTCAGTGAATTTGGTTTTTTAATATAAATTTGCATATATTAAAGGCCACATGGGGAATGCAGCAGGGAATGTGTTAGATTACGTTCTTCTCAACCGTTACTGGGGGTTTGGTGGCATAACGATCTAACACGTGTCCCATAAATCATAAGGTCCGTCATTGAGTCAAGTAGCGTAGTTTCGATTGCCAGCTTGTACGTGACAAGGATAAGGGTCGCCTGTTTAGCCTTGTGGGTTTTCTCTGGTTACTCCCCCTGCTAAAGTCCCCCACACGCAAGCGAATTATTGAAATAAAATTGAATCATATGTTAGTCTCGAAATAACCTAGCCTGCATCACAGAGGGTGCCATCCAATTAATAACTAACTGCCACTCTGTGATCTGGCTTTCGAAAATTTTAAATAGTTACTGAACAACATGTAAAAAAAAAAGTGAAGCAGTTTTTAAAAAGTGACGCAATAAAAATTGTTTGTAGGATATGTAAATCTGTTCTAGACTACATGTATTGTGATAGTGTGACATAAATCACAACTCAAGTGTCAAGGCACCTGATTTTATAGACTCGTGACAAAGTCTATATAACAAAATTGATGTGACAGGAATCGCATTACCCAACACTAGTGCTTAGTACATGTACATGTAGACGTATTTACTCTTAGCACACATGTAGAGGTGTAGACACACTTACTCTTAGCACACATGTACACATGTAGATGTATTTACTCTTAGCACACATGTACACATGTACATGTAGATGTATTTACTCTTAGCACACATGTACACATGTAGATGTATTTACTCTTAGCACACATGTACACATGTACATGTAGATGTATTTACTCTTAGCACACATGTAGAGGTGTAGACATACTTACATCATATAAGACATCAGTCCATCCTTCCATTGTGATACATTGAAACACTGTCAACATAGCTAGGCCAAAATTATCAAAGTTTTAAGGCCAAAATTATCAAAGTTTGTAATGCCAAAATTTGGCCCTTGCCAGAATTCATTACAATCTGTACCTTCTAAATAATCTGAACACTTAAACCCTCTTCCACACGTATGTGGATCTTCAACTGCTATAGTTTCTGAAAAACACAAAACCATAAATATTAAGGATAATTTTAAAGCCTCAACATGCCAGAATAAGAAAGTTAAATGAAGAGTTCAAGACCATACACAATCAAAGGTACTAAAATTTTAATAAAATTCTGATCTAAAAATTGATCAAATCAATAAATTAACAAATATACTAATTAATGGCTTGCATGTAGATTTAAATGTCTTGTCGTTTTAAAAAGAGTGTGTCTAGTATTTTCATATTTTTAGTTTGTAGTAGAATGCTTGGATTTTGGAAAAAATCATATTTATAATTAGTCAGTATTTTCTCGGCTCTACTGAGTATTTGTACAGGGGACATAATCAGGGGACATAATTCAGGAAGTTACGGTCCGATATGCGCGAATATCAAAAGGAACCGAGATCTTTGGGTTATAAACTCACATTTCAAGTTTCAACAAAATTGGATAAAAATTGTGACCTATATAGGGTACACAACCTTGATATACCATATATTTACGCTATAAATTTGAGAACAAACGGCGGCCATTTTATCTGTCAATTTTTGGCCGATTTTCACGAAATTCAAACACATCCGTCCTTAGGGTGTAACGGTGATATAATCATACGTTTTTTTAAATCGTATAAAAATTATGACCTCTATTATAGGGTCCACAAGCTAAAAATGCGATTTTTCGTACAATCAGGGGGCATAATTCAGGAAGTTACGGTCCAATATGCACGAATACCGAAAGGAACCGAGATCTTTGGGTTATAAACTTACATTTCAAGTTTCAACAAAATCAGATAAAAATTGTTACCTCTACTGGGTAGTGTATTGTGTGAAACCCTTGTACAATGTTTCTAATTGTCATGGGTAGCCTAAAAAAGAGATCGAAAATTGAAAACAGCGTATTTTAACGAGTTGGAGCATGTTTAGGGGTCAATATCTGAGTTATGCTAGAGTGTGGGTTTTTTGGGGAGGTGGGGGGAGTGGTGGGGATAGTCTTTTGTCATATATCTGGCGATCGTGTGACACCTTGGCGACAGTGAAAGCCTTCAGTATTGCGCGCAATTCTAGTTACTATATTAATTCTCTTCTTGTAGTACACTTCTTTTTTTGTGTTCATTTTTCTTCCAATCATTTCTTTCTCCTGTCCTGTGCCCTGTCCTCTCCTTCCTTCTTTCTTTTCTCCCCCCCCTCTCCTTTCTTTCTCTTTTCTTTTTTTTCTTTTTTCTTTCTCTTTTTTCTTTATAGGCTTAAGCCCACTTTTTTTTAATGCGCTTAGGTGGGCCCAATCCGGCACTGGTAAATAAAAACTGTGAACGAAGTGATATAGGTCAAATGTATGATATAACTGTTATAACTTTAAACAGCAGATATCGGGGAATACTGGGTTCTCGGAAACTATACTTGTGTAATTCTTGGAAACGAGTAACTATTTGACTATCTCAATGTTACAAGGTAGTGTTTATTGTTTATATTGTTATATGAACATAAAGGTATGTAATAATGTACTGGTATATATTGTAATATGAACATATAGGTATGTAATTGTATAGGCTATATTACTAGTATAGTTATTAAACTAACCAATTTGAACAGGTAAATTTCACACACTAGTTAACTTTTGGATAAGCTATATCAAACTCCGCTTACATCACTTAAAACATGTGACATATGACTAAATATCTATTTATGGTAAGGGGAAAACCAGTTTAATAGCTCTTGTTATTAAGTCATTTATTTGCATATCCATACATGAATTTAAACATTGCACGCCTAGAGACTGTGTAATCGAGTCTTGTAGAAAGCAGTCTACTATCACAGAGTAAAATTAATTAATTCAAAGTACAGTTATACAAGGTAATGATATCATTATTATTTAAACACGATAGGAATAAAGTAATCTTCTTTAAATCTAGTTTAATATATATTAAACTATAACACATCCTGTATGGAACAACAGCTAGTAATATAAGAAGCATTAAAGATTATTATCGTTATCAATATGGTGATGTGACAGTATCCCAGCTTCAACCAAATAAATTAGTAGCTGTTTTTCCATAAGTATGTTTTCCGACGTGGTTTCCCCTTGTCAGTGGTGCAGAACGGAGGGTCTGACAAGGAGAGCTGTCGAGTCGTTCGGATGGTACGAAAAACCGAGGTCCCTTGTATACATTGGCATGCACGTAAAAGATCCCTTGGCAGTTGGAATTCGGTATAAGAGTAGACCATAGTGCCGCTATACGGGCAAAATTTCCCTCATAGCACACTGTATGGCGTATGCCCGTCTTCATTAGCGCAGTCGGGGCAGAACAGTAGGGTATGAGTGTTATATTGCTGTATTCAGTCCCTAAATATAGTAGTAGCTGTTTTTCAATAAGTATGTGTTATATTTGATTGCTCTATCCAGTTACTTAATACCTCTAAAAATAATATTATTGTATTAATATGGTTGTACAATTGGAGCTTTTATTGTCATAGATATCAATAAATATATCTTCTTTCAATTAATTTTATGAAATAAACATATATTTCATGTTGATATTACCCCACGAAGCTTTTGTAAAACGGTGTGGGGCGAATTATCAGAGTTTTTTTGTTTTTGATTTTCTTTTCGTTGTTTTTTGTAATTGAGGTGGGTGAGGGAGCGGTTTGGTTATGGGTGAGTTTGACGTTGGCACCAATTGTTGTCATTCGATTCATGTGTACAACATTTAAACTGGACAGACTAAATCCTTCTTGTTCAATATTTGAGGCCATATATAAATCTTTGTATATTCCTCGGCACTAGGAATTCAAAGAAATCTTGTCTTCCTGACCAATTTCTCCCATTAGTATTCATTATTTAAAGATACAAAGACAGAATAAAATGGAGACCGAGTTTCAATCCGTTTAAATCTCCGCCATCCGATGTTCTAGAGTGGGTTGATCATAGGCTTGCCATGTGAATACATGTCTAAATAATAATTTTTATAACTTTTGAAGCTAATATACTATTCAAAAAAAGTAGGGGATATTTGATTTTTAAGTGTTATTAAAGTCACCTAATGAAACTGACGAAGAAACAAATGACAAAATGAAATGAAGTTCACATTCATCGATTTATTCCAAATGATCGTTAGACTAAGTAAGGCACAGACTGACCATTATAAGGGTAAAATGATACCCGGGGTCAAACAGCAAAGTTACCACAGCATCACAACCAAGTCAGTAACGGGTAAATCCTCCTCTGTTTGCCAAACAAGCATTGATCCGACGTGGCATACTCCTAATGAGACGTCTAAGGTCATTTTGGTCCAGATTGTCCCATTCCTGTTGCAACGCAGCAGCAAGTTCTTGGACATTGGCAGGACGTTGTTGACGTTGACGTAACCTCTGTCCAAGCATGTCCCAGACATGCTCGATGGGGGAGAGGTCGGGACTCAGTGCTGGCCAAGGTAATGTGGTGATGTTCTGTTGTTGGAGGTAACCTGTAACGATCCTGGCCCTGTGACATCTTGCGTTGTCATCCTGGAAGATGAAACGGCGGCCATGACGTCGTGCGAACGGCACAACATGGACTGCCAAGATGTTGTCCCGGTAGTACTGGCCTGTAACACGCCCTGCAACAACATGTAAAGCCGTTCTTCCAGCAACAGTGATGCCTCCCCACACCATAACAGAACCACCCCCAAATCGATCATGTCTGATGACGTTAACGTCTTGGAAGCGCTCGTTTCGACGACGCCACACCCTCCTACGTCTGTCCAAAAAATCAACAGTGAACCTTGACTCATCTGAAAACATCACATTGCTCTAGCGTCGATTATCCCAGTGTTGACGATCCCTACACCAACGACGTCTTGCCTGAATGTGATGATCTCTCAAACAAGGGATCACGCGAGGACGTCGGGCGCGAAGGTGACCCCTATGCAGTCGATTCCGAATCGTCTGGCCACTCACTCTCACACCAGTGTCTGTTTGAAGACGAGCGCTGATCTGATTTGCTGTGATGACAAGATTTCTCAAGGCCAAGGTACGGATAAATCGATCCTGGGCTTGAGTTGTCGCCCTTGGTCGACCTGAGCGTGGTCTGTCCTGTACAGATTGTGTATCACGGTATCTGGACCATAGCCTGCTTATGACAGACTGAGAAACATTCATCGTCCGCGCCACAACCGCCTGTGTTGTGCCGATCTGTAGCATGCCAAGGGCACGTAACCTTTCATTTTGGGTAAGCCGACGCATATCAAAATTTGTTTTCTGGTCACTAAAACAATTAAACTGATGTTTCCACCCTGGAATTCAATGCCACAATGACTGTAACATTCAAAGTCAGAGTCGTGCAAATCTTGGGTTGGACCCCCATGATGATCCCAAGCATCACCTGCATTCAATGCGGTAGCTATTGGTGCGTTTGGGCGTCACATGTAACTGGAAATGTTTCTTCTGTTAGGTTCTATAGTGACTTTTTTCGTAGTCATTTGCATATTTTAGTATTATGCCCCCAAAATCAAATATCCCCTACTTTTTTTGAATAGTATATAAAGACCTGTAATAAATAATAATTTATATAAAGACCTGTAATAAACACATTTAACTCCAACATAATGCATCTTTAAATATAGAAATCGGGTTTGCCCGTACGTGTCTAAAAGCCTGGATTTTCCAGGTAAAAATAGACCTGATGTGTCGTTTGTTAAAGGGTTAGACATTATATTGTAAGCAGTAGATCGAGCAATAGCTGAACAATCGTTTAACAGATCAAGACAAGGTAATAACTGGGGTTTTATAACATTGTATATGATATATTAGAATCAAACAAAGTTGGTATGTATATACTTAACCTTGTTTAGTTTTCAAAGACATACCTTAACAGGGGCGGATCCAGGGCTCTAGCTGGAGGGGGTTCCCAAAAAATAAGGGCACCCCATTTTCAAATAAGGGCACCCCATTTTTGTCTAATACAGTAACCATGACTGGCGGGCGTCGTAGGCGCGCGCTAGCGGGGGGTCTGGGGAAATTTTTTTAAATATCAGACCATTCTAAGCCACTCTGGTGGGTTTTAGAGGCATAAAACTAGATTTATAATACAGCATTGCAACAACATTCCACATACCATGAGAAAGAAATATTGTAAGTTTAAACAAAATAAATTAATGGAATTTTTCAATTTTTATTTTACTTAAAATGCAAAATACTGAACCATGAATTATTGGACTGAAAACAAAACATTAAGACCTATTATCTGACCTCAAATCAATGGGATCGACATAAAAAGGCCCTCTTTAAATAAATTCGCCATAAAGTGTGCCCTCCAAATCCAAGAGTTTGACGTGAAAATGCTCTTTGAATCCTTTTGACGTAAAAAGAATTATTGGACTGAAAACAAAACATTGAGACCTATTATCTGACCTCAAATCGATGGGATCGACATAAAAAGGCCCTCTTTAAATAAATTCGCCATAAAGTGTGCCCTCCAAATCCAAGAGTTTGACGTGAAAATGCCCTTTGAATCCTTTTGACGTAAAAATTGCCCCTGCAATCCATGGTTTTGACGTTAAAATGCCCTCTGTATATCGACTTGGCGTTGAATGTGCCCTCCTCATTCAAGGGTATCACATTAAAATGCCCTTTTTAATCATTTAGGTACAAAAAGTGCCCCTTTGATGTAAAGATGCCCCTATTTTATATCGATTCGGCAAAAAATGTGCCCCTTAGACCCATGATTTTCACGTAACAGTGCCCTATTTTAGGCCTTAATGTGCCCTCCAAATCACTAAGCTTGAAGTGTGTAAATCCTCTTTTAATTGTACATTGATGATAGTAAATATCTAGCGACTGCTGCACAGACTACTCTCTTCACCTTAAAAATCAACAAATGCAGTAAAATTTTACACTTACCGAAAGATTTTGGTACACTGAGCGGCTGCAGCAATTTTATCTTCCTCCCTTTTCCTTTTGATATGATCGTGTCGCGGCATTTTAGATGCAAATAGGAACAAAAACTACCGAAAAATTTTCATCTTGCCGTCTGGCAAGGGGGTCGCCATATTGTATGACGTTGACGTCTTCATTCACCGCGCGGCGTCGCCACTTGCCGGCCCAAATATCTGCCGGTGTATGGAAGTCCGTTCGGGAAAAAAGGGCACCGAAAAATCTTGAGGGGGTTCCGGAAGCGTCAGAACCCCCCCTGGATCCGCCCCTGCTTAACGTACATGTATTGTATTCATCTCTATGATTTGTTAAATAATGTTGTATCAACAATGTCTAATATAATCTAGTCTATGATACTATAAAATATATATTAGTAATGTACTACCTTGTAGGCTACTTAGGGGGTGCTCGATTCGCAGTCCAGAACGGACAGAAATGAAAGATGTAGTGCGATAGGGAGATGTGGGAGGGTCACCTGTAAACACTGTTTTGGCATATTTTACGGGGTTAAACTAAAACATCACACCAACATATTGGGATATGAACAGGTTTTATACAGATATAATCTTAACAAATCCTAATAATTGTTGTAATTACATAGGAGTTAGGGCCTACTATGTAATTTTTGTTATTTTTTTTGTGGGGGGGGGGGGTCCAATTATATTCAGACCCGACCCCCTCATGTGTGACGCCCATGGTCCTGTCACAGTTCGGTCAGTCCTCACCACGGAGGTGATGTGAATAGAATAGTGACGTGTTTAAACACAACAAATATGTTTGGCCTGCATGGTTGGTTGAGATATTTTCTTATTCGGCTGACGAATGCGTTATAACCCGAAATACCCCTTTTCACTCGAGTGTCACTTATTTTGGGGATTGCGAGAATTCAATTCTGGAACGTTCAATCGAGTAGACCTATAGAGAATCACTCAAAGGTAGAGGAGATATCGCCCCTCCCATATTCGGTTTACGTAGTCATGATAACAGATTGACAGCTGTCAGCCAGGGTCAAGGGTCGGGTTCAAGGAGTGGTATTCTTCTTAATTTCCACCTACTACAACCGGCCGACAATTAGCATCTCCCTATTGATATATTATTCAAATTCTGTAGGTCAATGATAAGCTCCACCCCTTTTTCAGATAAATACTAATATATAGCAACCAATCATTTTATTATACCAACCCCTGATACAACTAGGAAGTAAATTAAACTGTAACGTCGCCATTAAATTGTTGAAATAAAAGACTCTATAGAGAGGATTATTATCATATTGAAGCCTGTGTCAATAAAGTAAGTGACATGTAATTTAAATTTTATTTAATTTAAATATTTTATGTTAGTTTTGTAAAAGTTGTAATGTAGATATGATATATATTGACTTCTAATAATACATACTTCACGTCATCGATGTGTTAATACACTATTATTACAAGGGTATATCTAACAACTAACTCGGATAATAACATAGCAATATCTGGGACAATTGTAACTTTTCTTTCTTCATAAGACATCTAGACATCAAAATATCTGATAAAGGGGACAAAATAACAGAAGCAAAACAAAATCTATGTGGAGTAGGCGATAACAATGTTTTATATTTTAAAAGAAAAAAAGAATCACCAAGCCAAATATTGTTGAATACAGTAATTATAAAATCTATTGAAATACGATATATCCATTGTGATACGACAGGCATATTGTACTATAATCTTATCTGCAATGATAGGTTTTTATTCTAATATACCATATAGGCTATAGCTGGGTGAATCTTTTATATAGAATATATGAAATCAAATACATAAATCTAAGGGTAATCATTATTTGTATTCTTGGTTACACCGAACGTCTGCCATTATTTGATTATTTGTCCAATCGTGATCCACGGGGCGTGGTGACCTGACTTGTATCATACGATACTTGTATTATAAAACACACATGTATATACAGTCGTGTAGACGGACATCTAAACATCACTCTATTACATGAATTATATATTCAAACAATACACTATAGATTTATCTAGCATATAGTTTACCTCGTAATTCATGACTATTGCTGTAGTGCTGTATTCTGGGGGTTGTAGCTTATTCCAACACTAAACGAGTGTTCAAAACTGGCTAAACGACACCGGGATAATCTGTTCATGTTGATCGCGATAAAGTTTCTATTTTTATTTCATTATACCTACCTGACTAATTTCATGGTAGTTTTTTCCAACCTTTTTTTTTTTTTATTAATGTGAATTAAGCGATACAGAATTTCATAGATAGCGATATTCTTGACAAACTAAAACCAAAATAAAATGGGGTTTATCGTTCAACTTTTCTGTACCAACTGGACTAATGTAAACATAGAAAATTAAAATTACCGTATGTTAGTCCCAAAATGACCAGGGTAGTTTGTTGAGAACGTCAGAATGACCAACATGGTTCATTGAGAATGTCAAAATGACCAGGAATGTTTGTTAAGAATGTCAATGAATAAAAGATATCATCAAAAATTACCCTCTTCTAATTTGTGTCCATGGAAAGTAATTAGAGGCTGCAATTAAAAATGCGTTATGCAAGAGCAAAATCTGTTTATTACAAGTCTTTCTTTAGGCCTGAAATGTTATCTAAATTATCAATTAGACATTAATTAACTTATCCAGACAATAATAAACTCTCGATGTCAAGGCTAGCCTTCGATGTTGGCTGGATTAGATTCCTATATACAGCTAACGGCCGTTGATAATTAAATCAGAAAAGTGGATAATCGAGACTATGCTGTTTTTATTAATGATTTTAGTAATGATGACCGAGACTATGCAAAAATTTCACCAGCTTCTTTCTCGGCTCATAGTGGATCAATTTGACTGAAATTTTCAGCAAATTACCTTTACACTATCTAGTTTTTAACTATTATAGCGAGAACTGCCATCTCTTTATCTCATCTCCCATAATGTATCTTTAAGATAACAATTGACACTTACTGTAGCAAGAGAGGCTGTAATTAAGGTACAGGCCAAAGAGTAAATCTACAACTAGATCAATATTTTATTGATGATTATAAGTCAGTGCAGACAAGTGGAACGTTAAACTTCATTCATTCTTAAGTAATTTAGAGACTTGTCAATACTATACGCCAACCCGTAAGGCTGATTCAGAGCCATGGTGGCTCAGTGCTTAGGATGTTGCCTCGCTAACCTAGAGGTCCCGTGTTCGATCCCTGCTTTGGCCGAGAAAGTTCATCGAGATTTTCCGGCGTGATTCTGCTTTGTCTGTCTTGATGGGCGGATGACCTTGCACGCAACAACGTATAGTCGTTTGGATGGGACGAAAGACCGAGATCCCTTGTACACATAGGCATGCACGTAAAAGAAACATTGACAGTTTGAATTCGAGATAAGAGTAAGCCATACAGCCGCTGTCTTGGCAAAATGTCCCTCATAGCAAGCTGCATGGCGTTTGCCCGTTAGCACAAACGGAGCAGAACTGTAGGACGTTGAGCCCCATTTCATTTTATTTGTACATACGCATGTGTAATGCACAAAAACTTGACAATAGCTGCGTATACTGAAAATATCTCTTTTATAATGTAAATAATGACTGTGAACGAAGTGATATAGGTCATATGTATGATATAACTGTTATAACTTTAAACAGCAGATATCGAGGAATACTGGCTTCTCAGAAACTATACTTGTGTAATTCTTGGAAACGAGTAACTATTTGACTATATACTCTTACAAGGTAGTGTTTATTGTTTATATTGTTATATGAACATATAGGTATGTAATTTTGTACTGGTATGTATTGTTATATGAACATAAGGTCTGTAATTGTATAGGCTATATTACTAGCCTATTTATTAAACTAACCAATTTGAACATGTAAATTTCACACACTAGTTACCTTTTGGATAAGTTATATCAAACTCCGCTTACATCGCTTAAAACATGTGATATATGACTAAATATCTATTTATGGTAAGGGGAAAACCAGTTTAATAGCTCTTGTTATTAAGTCATTTATTTGCATATCCATACATGAATTTAATCATTGCACGTCTAGAGACTGTGTAATCGAGTCTTGTAGAACGCAGACTACTATCACAGAGTAAAATTAATTCGTTCATCTTCTAATATCATCTGTAGAAGCCGGTATAAGTAATTCAAAGTACAGTTATTCAAGGTAATGATATCATTATTATTTAAACACGATAGGAATAAAGAAATCTTCTTTAAATCTAGTTTAATATATGTATTGTATTAAACTATTACACATACTGTATGGAACAACAGCTAGTAATGTAAGAAGCATCAAAGATTAATATCGTTATCAATATGGTGATGTCACAGTATCCCAGCTTCAACCAAATAAATTAGTAGCTGTTTTTCCATAAGTATGTTTTCCGACGTGGTTTCCCCTTGTCAGTGGTGCAGAACGGAGGGTCTGACAAGGAGAGCTGTCGAGTCGTTCGGATGGTACGAAAAACCGAGGTCCCTTGTATACATTGGCATGCACGTAAAAGATCCCTTGGCAGTTGGAATTCGGTATAATATTAGTAGCTGTTTTTCCATAAGTATGTTTTCGACGTGGTTTCCCCTTGTCAGTGGTGCAGAACGGAGGGCCTGACAAGGAGAGCTGTCTAGTTGTTCGGATGGGACGAAAACCCGAGGTCCCTTGTATACATTGGCATGCACGTAAAAGATCCCTTGGCAGTTGGAATCCGGTATAAGAGTAGACCATAGTGCTGCTATACGGGGAAAATTTCCCTCATAGCACACTGTATGGCGTATGCCCGTCTTCATTAGCCCAGTCGGGGCAGAACAGTAGAGAGAGAGAAATGGGGTTTAACGTCCACTCGACACAAACTAGGTCATTTCGGGACTAACAGAACAGTAGGGTATGCGTGTTATATTGCTGTATTCAGTCACTAAATATATAGTAGCAGCTGTTTTCTATAAGCATGTGTTATATTTGATTGCTCTATCCAGTTACTAAATAATAATAATAATAATAATAATAATGACTTTATTTTCTGAGGGAACATATTTAGTACATGATTTCTAATTTTCAACATGTCCTTCCTACTCTATAAAACTAGCAACTACACAGTAATAATATTTACAAAGTGCATATATATCATAATATATAAGCTTACAAACAAGAAAAAAAAGTAATTATATATATATAAAACAAGGGTTCAAAGATGTAACATGTTTTACTAACTCCTTTTTGAAGATAAAACTTGAAGACGCATGTTTCACAGACATGTCATTGTCTATTTTCTTACTTTTTGGAATTGTTAATTCAAGTTGACTAAGTGACTTTCCGATCTCAATGTCATGGTAGTTTCGGTCAATTTAGAATTTTCATAAAATGTGTTATATAAATATGATGGTAATTTGTCTCTTAGAATTTTGAAGGTGAGCATTCCTTGGTTGTATTGAATGCGTTGGTGGATTGTAAGCCAATTTAGAGACTCAAACAAAGGTGACGAATGTGAATCAGGTTTTTCATCCAAAATGCTCCTAGCCGCACGTTTTTGAAGTTGAAAAATAAAATTCTAAGATGGTGTGGTAAATAAGGTTTTAACTTTGTCAGCACTTGAAATTCAGAGTTATTTATAGTAACTTAAATAAATGTCCACTATTGCATAAGAAATCGGGTTTGCCCGTACCTGTCTATATATATATATATTAGCCTGGATTTTCCAGGTAAAAATAGGCCTGACGTGTGGTTTGTGAAGGGGGTGGACATATTGTACAGTGAGTCGAACGACGAACAATATTGTTTGACAGATCAAGTTAAGGTAATAATAATAATAATAATAATAATATCGTCATTTATAAAGCGCGTTAATACTGAAGAAGAAAACAGTTTTTAAGGCTCTGTTTGTTTATATACTCACAGTGGCGGCGCCAGCTGTCGGTGATTGGAGGGGCAAAGCTGGGGCAAGGTTAAGGGGGCAAAGGCACGAGCTTCGACTAGGGGTAGGGGGCCTCCCCCAGATAATTTTAAAAAACAAGTTGCCGGAAATGCAACCTGGCAGTATTTCAGGCACTGATCGATGAGGTAAAGTGTCAAACGAACGGACTTGCGAATCACGACGAAGCCCACTCACGAGCGTCAAAGTAGGGAGTCCTCCCCCAGAAAATTTTGAAAAATAGACTGCCGGAAATGCTGTCTTACAGTATTCCCAGGCACCGATCGTCGAGATAAATAGATCTGACCAGATACCGTCCGTCGCCTGATCACTAGTTTATCCGACTAGAGAACAAAATGTCAAACGAACGGATTTGCGAACCTCAACGAATACCCCTTGTGAACGCCAAAGTAACGAGTCCATTGAGGACTTTGCCAAGAAAATTTTGAAAAATAGACTGTCGGAAATGCTTTACAACATGCAAGTTTATGACTGAGTGGGGATGTGGGATTTATTCACTGTAGAAGATATTGATTACCGAAACATATCACAAATACTTTTTTTTATTTTCTAAAATTATTGGGGGGGAGGGGGCAAACAGGGCAGACCAGATTGCCCCCCCCCCCTCCCTGGCGCCGCCACTGTATATTCACTGGTTATTTACAGATCAGGGTTTTGAAATAAGAATGTTTTGAGTTGAGATTTAAAATGGCCCCCAGACGGTAGTTATTTCATTGATTGTGGTAGTCTATTCCATAGAAAAGGACCAGCACAAGAAAAGGAACGTTTTCCAAGTTGTAAGTTAATGGCTGGAGATTTTAGAAGATGTTTTTTTCTGAGAACGGAGAATTCTGCTGGTAGTGTAGGGTTCTACAAAACTTTTTATATAAGATGGAGCTTGGTCATTTAACGCTTTGAAAACGAAAGGGGAGTAACTTGAACTTAATTCTTTGCTGAATTGGAAGCCAATGTAAAGATTGCAATACAGGGGAGATGTGTTGATGTTTTCTGGTTTAGCGAGGAGTCGAGCTGCTGAATTTTGAACATGTTGTAGTTTGTTAATCCGATAGTCTGGTAAGCCGTATAGTAAGCCATTATGGTAATCTAGTTTAGTTGAGATGAATGCGTAGATGGGTTTTTCTTTCTTTTCATAATTGAGATAGCGTTGGATCTTCTCAATTCGATGTATATGATAGAAAGCAGTGGAACAAATACTTTGTATATGATCTTTAAACGATAGGTTCGAGTCTAATATAGCACCAATATTTAGAGCTTTATGGGTTCCTGAAATTATTTCTTTATCAAAATTAACTAGCGTTTGATCAATTTCTGTTGATCTTAGATAGCTCGGTAGATATCGCTGGTGATTTTGAGTAAAGCAGTTTCTGTACTGTGGTATTGTTTGTAGGCAGATTGTAACATTATATCAAACGGTGTACGAAATGTATCTGGCCGAGTTACTGCGCATTTTCAGATTTCACATTTAAGATTATTAAGTAATTTTTAGAAATATTATGGACTGGTTTTTTTTTCTAATTGAAGGTTGAAATGTCCTTTTATTATCAGATTGTTTGGTTTATATTGGACAAGTATATTAATGTAATTATAATAATTAATAATAATAATTGTCTTATATAGCGCTACATTATGTTCAATGGTTATTTCTAATCACTGTTCAGTCACATTGTATATTATGGGTAAAGTATATCTAGAGTATATCAATGATCACACCTTATTAAATAGATGAGGTTTTAAAACAGATTTAAATTCTGTCTATAGTTTCATGGTAGTTAGATGTTTTATTTGGTATTGTGGAAGATATTTATGTTCTAGTAATGGTATTAGTTATAGTATTGTCGATCATCGGTCACTGAGGATTCTGTTTAATCTAGTATATCATAATTATGTGTTTCAGTATTTGTCTGTAAAGAAATAAATAAAACACACACACATATAACTTTGTAATAATGGCAGCCCTTTAAAATTAGGTGTTGACTTCAAATAGAAGTTTTGGTAAATTTCGACAGAGAAACGTGAGAATATTTCCATCAGTTTGATAAACTGTTTTATGTTGAGTAGTTTTACTTCTGTACCAATATGTCTTGTCATTTAAAGAAACTAAACCTCTAGCTTAATAACACGGTGGGTTTAAATAAAAAGATGAGTTCCTGTCATTAGACTCGGTATTAAACTAGTTAATTGAATATATATATATATAGTCTATTTATTAAAATAAACAGGTAAATTTTACACCTGGTTACATTTAAATCACTTAGACACGTGACATGTGACTCAATATCTATTTATCGTAAGGGGAAAACCAGTTTAATAGCTCTTGTTATCAAGTAATTTATTTGCATATTCATTCATGGATTTAGGCATTGCGCGCTTAGAGACTATGTAATCGAGTCTTGTAGAATGCAGACTACTATATCTCCACCCACCGTCTAAAACCTGACAGTATAAATATTAATTCGTTCATCCTCTGATGTAAAATATCATCTGTAGACGCCGATACAAGTAATTCAAAGTACAGTTATTCCAGGTAATGATGTCATTATTATTTAAACACGATAGGAATAAAGAAATCTTCTTTAAATCTAGTTTAATATATGTATTATATTAAACTATTACACATCCTGTATGGAACAACAGCTAGTAATTAATATAAGAAGCATTAAAGATTATTATCGTTATCAATATGGTGATGTGACAGTATCCCAGCTTCAACCAAATAAATTAGTAGCTGTTTTTCCATAAGTATGTTTTCCGACGTGGTTTCCCCTTGTCAGTGGTACAGAACGGGGAGCCTGACAAGGAGAGCTGTCAAGTTGTTCGGATGGGACGAAAACACGAGGTCCCTTGTATACATTGGCATGCACGTAAAAGATCCCTTGGCAGTTGGAATTCGGTATAAGAGTAGACCATAGCACTCTGTATGGCGTATGCCCGTCTTCATTAGCCCAGTCGGGGCAGAACAGTAGGGTATGAGTGTTATATTGCTGTATTCAGTCATTAAATATAGTAGTAGCTGTTTTTCAATAAGTATGTGTTATATTTGATTGCTCTATATCCAGTTACTTAATACCTCTAAAAATAATATTATTGTATTGATATGGTTGAACAATTGGAGCTTTTATTGTCATACGACATCAATAAATATATCTTCTTTCAATTAATGTTATGAAATAAACATATATTTCATGTTGATATTACTCCACGATTAGTAAGCGCTTTTATTGTTATAAGCTTTTGTAAAACAGGGCGGCCGGGCGAATTATCAGAGTATTTTTGTTTTTGATTTTCTTTTCGTTGTTTTGTAATTGAGGTGGGTGAGGGAGCAGTTTGGTTATGGGTGAGTATGACGTTGGCACCAATTGTTGTCATTCGATTCATGTGTACAACATTTAAACTGGACAGACTAAATCATTCTTGTTCAATATTTGAGGTCATATATAAATGTTTGTATATTCCTCGGCACTAGGAATTCAAAGAAATCTTGTCTTCCTGACCAATTTCTCCCATTAGTATTTATTATTTAAAGATACAAAGACAGAATAAAATGGAGATCGAGTTTCCATCCGTTTAAATCTCCGCCATCCGATGTTCTAGAGAATGGGTTGATCACAGGCTTGCCATGTGAATACATGTCTAAATAATAATTTTTATAACTTTTGAAGCTAATATAAAGACCTGTAATAAACAGATTTAACTCCAACATAATGCATCTTTAAATATAGAAATCGGGTTTGCCGGCACGTGTCTATATATATAAGCCTGGATTTTCCAGTTAAAAATAGACCTGACGTGTTGTTTGTTTAGGGGATGGACAGGGTTAGTAGAACGAGGAATAGCTGAACAATTGTTTAACAGATCAAGACAAGGTAATAACTGGGGTTTTATAACATTGTATATAATATATTAGAATCAAACAAAGTTGGTATACCTTAACGTACATGTATTGTATTCATCTCTATGATTTGTTAAATAATGTTGTATCAACAATGTCTAATATAATCTAGTCTATGATACTATAAAATATATATTAGTAATGTACTACCTTGTAGGCTACTTAGGGGGTGCTCGATTCGCAGTCCAGAACGGACAGAAATGAAAGATGTAGTGCGATAGGGAGATGTGGGAGGGTCACCTGTAAACACTGTTTTGGCATATTTTACGGGGTTAAACTAAAACATCACACCAACATATTGGGATATGAACAGGTTTTATACAGATATAATCTTAACAAATCCTAATAATTGTTGTAATTACATAGGAGTTAGGGCCTACTATGTAATTTTTGTTATTTTTTTTGTGGGGGGGGGGTCCAATTATATTCAGACCCGACCCCCTCATGTGTGACGCCCATGGTCCTGTCACAGTTCGGTCAGTCCTCACCACGGAGGTGATGTGAATAGAATAGTGACGTGTTTAAACACAACAAATATGTTTGGCCTGCATGGTTGGTTGAGATATTTTCTTATTCGGCTGACGAATGCGTTATAACCCGAAATACCCCTTTTCACTCGAGTGTCACTTATTTTGGGGATTGCGAGAATTCAATTCTGGAACGTTCAATCGAGTAGACCTATAGAGAATCACTCAAAGGTAGAGGAGATATCGCCCCTCCCATATTCGGTTTACGTAGTCATGATAACAGATTGACAGCTGTCAGCCAGGGTCAAGGGTCGGGTTCAAGGAGTGGTATTCTTCTTAATTTCCACCTACTACAACCGGCCTACAATTAGCATCTCCCTATTGATATATTATTCAAATTCTGTAGGTCAATGATAAGCTCCACCCCTTTTTCAGATAAATACTAATATATAGCAACCACTCATTTTATTATACCAACCCCTGATACAACTAGGAAGTAAATTAAACTGTAACGTCGCCATTAAATTGTTGAAATAAAAGACTCTTATAACATAATGACTTATGTCATAGAGGCGTCCTGCCATATTAAAATACGTGTTAGTGATTGTAACATAAACCTGTCGCTATCAATACCCGGCTGGAGATCTTGGTAGTATTCCTTATGTCATTGCGTAACTATAACTTGTTGTTGGCATGTCTTATCTAACTTTCTTTGTCTGATAAACTATATTGAATGTTAAACCTTCATATGATGCTTGATACATTAGACAGGTGTCTAATGAGCTCCTTTGTCTCGAATACGTTTATAAACTCAGAACAGAAACGAATCTTCAGGCGGGTCCAGGAGGCCATGCTAGGCGGGTGCCTAGATCAAGGTACCTAATGGATACGAGAGAGGTCCAGGCAGGGCTAGGAGTTAGGTCCGGCCAGGACTGAGCTAAGGCCATGGGCGCCTTGGCACGAGACGGTACGAGACGACAGCTTCTGGAGTTAGCACACTCATGCTAAGCCAAGCTAATTAAGTCATGACTCCTTCCATATAGTTAGTTCTACGGTCGTTTACATCACGATGTTTGTACCTAATATTGTAAGAAGCAGAATAAAACTATTATTAGATGTATATACCAGTGTTGTCATCCAAGAACCTGATTAAAGTACCAATACTGTCACATATTAATTGGCGCCGTAGACCAGAGCAACGTGCAAAGTCGTATACCACTAGAAGATCACAGGCCACAGATATTAGTCTACACGGGTAAGTCTTTTTCTAATCCTACCATGGCCGGTTAATAATGACATTGTGCTATAATGTATTATAATTTAACTGGGAAATCAGCAGTTTATCATCACGCGTCATTAAATATCATGGTGTAGTTACTAAATTTAATATATTGCCTTTCAAGCTAGTAGTGGAACAGGAAAATGGCTAAAACAAAATTGTATATATATTATTTGTTTTAAAATGCGTCATGTTGTTTTTAAAAGATTATGAATTATCATTGGTTGTTTTGAACACATATTTTGGCTTTTAAATTTAGTAGTAGCTAAGTATTATCAGGCTAATAACTGCGAAGTGAAATGTTTATGATTGTTTAATTATCTGGAATAGAGTTAAGCGTATCCTAATTGAGAGATATAGCTCTTTAATCACACGGTATTAACGGTTTTATCTCTTATAATTTTTTTTGTTGTTATTTTGTCTATATATATTTATGCCCCGAGGTTTACGGGAGACCCGATATTTACGGTAGAGAGTTTTATTTGTAATACCCCAGAGTTTTATTGGGAAATGCCCCGATATGTAACGGGAGAAGTTTATGTTAAGTGGTTTAACCCCAGGAGGGTTGTGCTCGGATTTAAGAGCGAACGTATCGTCTTATTTTGTGTTGTGTTTAAAAATTATAGAGATAAACCGTTAGTTCTTTCAAAAATATCTTATTTAAGATTGGTTAAATGTGTTCAGATCATTCATTATTCTTGAGATAAAACAATATGACTCCCTAATTTCAATTGTATCCATGTAAATAATACTGTAAATATCGTTAGATCGATATCTAAAGTCAAATCTGTTCCACTTGCTAATTTGATTAACTATTAATTAAGTTCACTCCATGATATATATGATAAGCAGATGATAAAACTTCGGCACGGGTGGCAGTTAATACTCTTCATATGCACATGTCATAACACGCCGTTTTGCCAGACGGTATGGAAAATGAAAAGACTACCGGTCAATAAGAAGAGCTGAACTAAACGGAGCAGGGAATATTCTGACCCCTCAACATTACTGGAACGAGGAAGGGCATCATATGTACCCCACCCCTACAGTTGGCTACGACAGTGCAGTAGCGGTCTAAGAAGATAATTACAGTAGTTTGTGTTCGCGATTCCACCAAATAATCGGTCTAAGAAGATAATTACAGTAGTTTGTGTTCGCGATTCCACCAAATAATCGGTCTAAGAAGATAATTACAGTAGTTTGTGTTCGCGATTCCACCATTTATGTGAATAATAAGAGTAGTCTGTGTTTGTGATTCCAGGATCTCGTTTGTTTTTTTTTTTCATTGACTCGCGTGTGTGACCGATTGTGTGTATATAACTTTTAAGTTCGTGTGTTTTTCATTGACCTTTTCATTTTGTTTAAAGACATTTTTGGATATTATGACATTTTACATGTATATATAACTTTTAAATTCGTGTGTGTTTCATTTACCTTTTCTTTTTGTTTATAGACATTTTTGTATACGACATTTTACGAGTGTTGTTTGTTTTTATATATTTTTTCATTATTATTATTGTTGTTTATATCTTAATAAGAGTAGTAATTATCGACTCCATAGGTATCTAATTTTGTAATAGTCTTTAAAAGTTATTTCATATAATTCATAACTTTATTCAAACAAAGAGAGGTATATAACATAATGACTTATGTCATAGAGGCGTCCTGCCATATTAAAATACGTGTTAGTGATTGTAACATAAACCTGTCGCTATCAATACCCGGCTGGAGATCTTGGTAGTATTCCTTATGTCATTGCGTAACTATAACTTGTTGTTGGCATGTCTTATCTAACTTTCTTTGTCTGATAAACTATATTGAATGTTAAACCTTCATATGATGCTTGATACATTAGACAGGTGTCTAATGAGCTCCTTTGTCTCGAATACGTTTATAAACTCAGAACAGAAACGAATCTTCAGGCGGGTCCAGGAGGCCATGCTAGGCGGGTGCCTAGATCAAGGTACCTAATGGATACGAGAGAGGTCCAGGCAGGGCTAGGAGTTAGGTCCGGCCAGGACTGAGCTAAGGCCATGGGCGCCTTGGCACGAGACGGTACGAGACGACAGCTTCTGGAGTTAGCACACTCATGCTAAGCCAAGCTAATTAAGTCATGACTCCTTCCATATAGTTAGTTCTACGGTCGTTTACATCACGATGTTTGTACCTAATATTGTAAGAAGCAGAATAAAACTATTATTAGATGTATATACCAGTGTTGTCATCCAAGAACCTGATTAAAGTACCAATACTGTCACACTCTATAGAGAGGATTATTATCATATTGAAGCCTGTGTCAATAAAGTAAGTGACATGTAATTTAAAGTTTATTTAATTTAAATATTTTATGTTAGTTTTGTAAAAGTTGTAATGTAGATATGATATATATTGACTTCTAATAATACATACTTCACGTCATCGATGTGTTAATACACTATTATTACAAGGGTATATCTAACAACTAACTCGGATAATAACATAGCAATATCTGGGACAATTGTAACTTAGTTTCTTCATAAGACATCTAGACATCAAAATATCTGATATAGGGGACAAAATAATAGAAGCAAAACAAAATCTATGTGGAGTAGGCGATAACAATGTTTTATATTTTAAAAGAAAAAAAGAATCACCAAGCCAAATATTGTTGAATACAGTAATTATAAAATCTATTGAAATACGATATATCCATTGTGATACGACAGGCATATTGTACTATAATCTTATCTGCAATGATAGGTTTTTATTCTAATATACCATATAGGCTATAGCTGGGTGAATCTTTTATATAGAATATATGAAATCAAATACATAAATCTAAGGGTAATCATTATTTGTATTCTTGGTTACACCGAACGTCTGCCATTATTTGATTATTTGTCCAATCGTGATCCACGGGGCGTGGTGACCTGACTTGTATCATACGATACTTGTATTATAAAACACACATGTATATACAGTCGTGTAGACGGACATCTAAACATCACTCTATTACATGAATTATATATTCAAACAATACACTATCTAGAATTATCTAGCATATAGTTTACCTCGTAATTCATGACTATTGCTGTAGTGCTGTATTCTGGGGGTTGTAGCTTATTCCAACACTAACGACGATAACTCAGATAAATAATCAAATTATACTTTTAATAAACGAGTGTTCAAAACTGGCTAAACGACACCGGGATAATCTGTTCATGTTGATCGCGATAAAGTTTCTATTTTTATTTCATTATACCTACCTGACTAATTTCATGGTAGTTTTTTCCAACCTTTTTTTTTTTTTATTAATGTGAATTAAGCGATACAGAATTTCATAGATATAGCGATATTCTTGACAAACTAAAACCAAAATAAAATGGGGTTTATCGTTCAACTTTTCTGTACCAACTGGACTAATGTAAACATAGAAAATTAAAATTACCGTATGTTAGTCCCAAAATGACCAGGGTAGTTTGTTGAGAACGTCAGAATGACCAACATGGTTCATTGAGAATGTCAAAATGACCAGGAATGTTTGTTAAGAATGTCAATGAATAAAAGATATCATCAAAAATTACCCTCTTCTAATTTGTGTCCATGGAAAGTAATTAGAGGCTGTAATTAAACATGCATTATGCAAGAGCAAAATCTGTTTATTACAAGTCTTTCTTTAGGCCTGAAATGTTATCTAAATTATCAATTAGACATTAATTAACTTATCCAGACAATAATAAACTCTCGATGTCAAGGCTAGCCTTCGATGTTGGCTGGATTAGATTCCTATATACCGCTAACGGCCGTTGATAATTATATCAGAAAAAGTGGATAATGCTGTTTTTATTAATGATTTTAGTAATGATGACCGAGACTATGCAAAAATTTCACCTGCTTCTTTCTCGGCTCATAGTGGATCAATTTGACTGAAATTTTCAGCAAATTACCTTTACACTATCTAGTTTTTAACTATTATAGCGAGAACTGCCATCTCTTTATCTCATCTCCCATAATGTATCTTTAAGATAACAATTGACACTTACTGTAGCAAGAGAGGCTGTAATTAAGGTACAGGCCAAAGAGTAAATCTACAACTAGATCAATATTTTATTGATGATTATAAGTCAGTGCAGACAAGTGGAACGTTAAACTTCATTCATTCTTAAGTAATTTAGGGACTTGTCAATACTATACGCCAACCCGTAAGGCTGATTCAGAGCCATGGTGGCTCAGTGCTTAGGACGTTGCCTCGCTAACCTAGAGGTCCCGTGTTCGATCCCTGCTTTGGCCGAGAAAGTTCATCGAGATTTTCCGGCGTGATTCTGCTTTGTCTGTCTTGTAGGGCGGATGACCTTGCACGCAACAACGTATAGTCGTTTGGATGGGACGAAAGACCGAGATCCCTTGTACACATAGGCATGCACGTAAAAGAAACATTGACAGTTTGAATTCGAGATAAGAGTAGGCCATACAGCCGCTGTCTTGGCAAAATGTCCCTCATAGCAAGCTGCATGGCGTTTGCCCGTTAGCACAAACGGAGCAGAACTGTAGGACGTTGAGCCCCATTTCATTTTATTTGTACATACGCATGTGTATTGCACAGCAACTTGACAATAGCTGCGTATACTGAAAATATCTCTTTTATAATGTAAATAATGACTGTGAACGAAGTGATATAGGTCATATGTATGATATAACTGTTATAACTTTAAACAGCAGATATCGGGGAATACTGGGTTCTCAGAAACTATACTTGTGTAATTCTTGGAAACGAGTAACTATTTTACTATTACTGTTACAAGGTAGTGTTTATTGTTTATATTGTTATATGAACATATAGGTATGTAATACTGGTATATATTGTTATATGAACATATATAGGTCTGTAATTGTTTAGGCTATATTACTAGTATAGTTATTAAACTAACCAATTTGAACAGGTAAATTTCACAGACTAGTTACCTTTTGGATAAGCTATATCAAACTCCGCTTACATCACTTAAAACATGTGACATATGACTAAATATCTATTTATGGTAAGGGGAAAACCAGTTTAATAGCTCTTGTTATTAAGTCATTTATTTGCATATCCATACATGAATTTAAACATTGCACGCCTAGAGACTGTGTAATCGAGTCTTGTAGAAAGCAGACTACTATCACAGAGTAAAATTAATTTGTTCATCTTCTGCTGTAAAATATCATCTGTAGACGCCGATACAAGTAATTCAAAGTACAGTTATTCAAGGTAATGATATCATTATTATAAAGAAATCTTCTTTAGATCTAGTTTAATATATGTATTATATTAAACTATTACACATACTGTATCGAACAACAGCTAGTAATATAAGAAGCATTAAAGATTATTATCGTTATCAATATGGTGATGTGACAGTATCCTAGCTTCAACCAAAGTAGCTGTTTTTCCATAAGTAAGTGTTATATTTGATTGCTGTATTCAGTTACTAAATATAGTAGTAGCTGTTTTCTATAAGTATGTGTTATATTTGATTGCTCTATCCAGTTACTAAATAATAATAATGATTTTATTTTCTGAGGGAACATATTTAGTAAATGAAATGGGGTTTAACGTCCTACTGTTCTGCTCCTAACCTGGGCTAATGAAGACGGACATACGCCATACAGTGTGCTATGGGGGAAATTTTGCCCGGGCAGCGGCGCTACGGCCTACTCTTATGTCGAATTCCAACTGCCAAGGGATCTTTTACGTGCACGCCAATGTGTACACGGGACCTCAGTTTTTCGTCCCATCCGAATGACTAGACAGCTGTCCTTGTCAGGCCCTCCGTCCTGCATCACTGACAAGGGGAAACCACGCCGGAAAGTCTGGATAAACTTTCTCGGCCAATGCAGGGATCGAACACCCGACCTCCAGGCTAGCGAGCCAGCATATTACCCACTTAGCCACGTGATCCCTCAACATCTTTAGTACATGAGTTGTAATTTCCAACATGTCCCTCCTACTCTATAAAACTAGCAACTACACAGTAACAATATTTACAAATTGTATATATATCATATTATATAAGCTTACAAACAAGGAAAGAAGTAATTATATATATATATATATAATAAGGGTTCAAAGATGTAACATGTTTTACTAACTCCTTTTTGAAGATAAAACTTGAAGACGCATGTTTCACAGTTTGATGTAGTGAATTCCAGAATACAGAGGCGGTATATTGAAATGTTTTTGTCATTGCCTTTATCTTACTTTTTGGAATTGCTAATTTAAGTTGACTTTCTGATCTCAATGTCATGGTAGTTTCGGTCAATTTAGAATTTTCATAAAATGTGTTATATAAATATGATGGTAATGTGTCTCTTAGAATTTTGAAGGTGAGCATTATACAGGACCTCTAGTTTACCTGTATTGACATTACTCCAAACTCTGGAACAGTAATCTAAGTATGGTAAAATATAACCGTTGAAAAATAAAATTCTAAGATGGTGTGGTAAAATAAGGTTTTAACTTTGTCAGGGGGTAGCTTTTGGAGGATATGATTTTGGGAATTTTGTTAATTTGTAGATTCCATTCTAAATTTTGGTCAACAGTAAGTCCTAATAACACTGCTTCAGATACATAAATACCTGTAAAAGATTATTATTGTACTTATAGGGTTGTACCATTAGAGCTTTTATTGTCATGTAATATCAACAATATATATTTTATGTTCATATTGCCGCAAGATTAGTAAGCACTTTTATTGTTATAAACGTTTGTAAAACGGTGTGAGGCGAATTATCAAAGTATTTTTGTTTTGATTATATTTATTTTTCTTTTCTTTGCGTTGTTTTTGTAATTGGGGTGGCCGGTGAGGGAGCAGTTTGGTTATGGGTGAGTATAAAGTGGCACCAATTGTTGTCATTCAATTCATGTGTACAACATTTAAACAGGACAGACTAAATACTAATTCATTCTTGTTAAATATTGGAGGTCATCGAGTTTCAATCCGTTTAAATCAAGTTTGATTTGTAATTAATAACGCTGTAAAATGACCAATTTAATTACATTGGAAGTGTATACTGATCAAATAAAGTTTCGTTGGCAATAAAAACGACGGAAAGTGTTAGAACTAGTGAGTATTGTGAGATGATAGCAGACGAAAGGTCGTCAACAAGTCAAAACAAAATGTCAGCTGATAAACCTTGTTATTACTGTTATATATAGTCAAAGAGTAGTAAGAAGTTTTATTTTAATCCCTTCAAGTGCCTGTGCTTTGGCCTGCATGGTTGGTTGAGATATTATCTTATTCAGTTGACGCATGTGTTATAACCCGAAATACCCCATTTCACTCATGTGTCACTATTTTTGCGGATTCCGAGAATTTAATTTAAATATTTTATGTTAGTTTTATAAAAGTTGTAATGTAGTGTGGCGCGCTTTTTTACTTCTTCTTCTGTCTTTCGCCACGAAATTGTGTAGCGGTTTGGTAGTGTGGGGAATTCTGCTGCAATTGTTGCTCAGGACCCACACCCCGGTAATTTCTCTGCCACCAGTGATCTATTGGCCGATCACAAGCCGTTTAAAGTAGAGACTCTTCAGAGGAGAAGGCGAACTAGCTAAAAAGTAGTTTTGCTCTGTTTGGCTCTCTTTCTTCGAACAAACGGAACAAAACTGTATAAAACTATAAAGTTTTATTATGTATCATAACATATATACAGGTAAGTTTTAATGGACTGGGAAAACTCTTTTATACTATTTATAAAGAGGCGAACTGTCCCAGTTCAAGCCGTTCTGTGATCTGTTCTGTTTAATAGCTAAAAGCTATACTGCTCCAGCTTTCCTACAGAAAATTGAAAATTGGTAACACTGAGTTAATAATGTACAGCAGATGGGTTTGTACAAAATGTTCAAAACAGGGGTTGGCTCAATTTTGCCACTATTTTACCCAGAATAAGCATTTTTTTTCTTCTTTGAAACATTAAATTCTTGCATTTCCTTCATGTAGGAAGCAATATCCCAGCCTTTCTAGACATTTTTTATTCCATCATTCTGTTTAGAGAGGCAATAAATGCCCCACCCCACCCTTTTCTATTAATGTGTTTTGAGGGATTTAAATGCACCTGTGTTGACATGTAAATGATCTTAATTGGAATTTGTGGTTGAATTACAGCTAAGAATGTTATTTTTCACCCAAAAATATTTTTTTTGTGCATTTCAAGGATTTCTAACCCTTATTTGTTCAGAGTCAAACGTAGAACCCTGAGGCATTTCAGGCCAATGAGACCAGACCCAGATATAAAACTGGTGTAGATGTGTAAATGTCAGTTTAATGTTCAATATTTTCTTATCAAAATCCAGCATTTGTGGTGTTTGCTGCATTTATGTTGCCTATAAAACAATAAAATGTTAATTTTTCTCCTTTTCAGGCCTCTTTTTATGTTGTCAAGTCTGTCATGACTACTTTTTTGACTTCATTTTTTCAGGAAATTAATGTAAAGTTCCAGACATCTTGCTTCAGCACAAGGATTGCAATACAAATTTGTAACATGCCTCTGAGGTTTGAGATGTTGGAAACATTGAAATATTCCCAAATTTGTGAAAATTGTGTATTCTGTGACCCTTCTGTTAGAGAGGGGTGATCATAGACCAAATATGGCATTTTTTTCATTCATCAAGGCCGTTTTTTAACCATAATTCATATTTATTGCACCTATTTTAGTTTATATGTGCATATGTTAGCCAGGGATGGTAAAACATAGCTGTTAGACAGATTCCTTTGGTAATGTAAGTTCTGCAACCATAGATTAGATTAATTCAATCAGTGGCATGTTCAGGGGGTAGGCATACATGTTTCAGTATAGATCTCTAATATTACAATCATTGCAACTGGTTTGCATTTTTTCTGTTTGCATATTGTCCACAGATTCTAAAAATATATTTCTTGTCCGTCCGGATATTTAAAAAAGTGGAAAATTATTGGTATTTTGAGAGATGCTACATGTAAATTTTGTACATTTTTCATCACATGGCAGTAAAAAATTATATTTTTGAAAAAAATTCCAAATTATGAGTGTTTTGTATGTAGTTTCTTTGTTACTTGTCTAATTTTTTCACAGAACTCAGATACTGCCTTTAATAAGAAAGATTTTTAAATTTTAGCACAAAAGGCCTATGGACCTGAGATGCACCAGTGTACATAAAGCAGCATGTGTACTTAAAGGGCCATCATTTTTACAGTTATTCTTTGATTTTGATTTTCTTTCACCGGCATGTTGCCAGAACACATGGGAAGGAAATAAAAAAGGCCTTTTGGTGATCCCTGAAGTTTCACCCCTATATAGGAGACAGATCACCAAATATTCCTACGCCGTCACCCACGAAACAAGGGCCAAAGCTATTTTTAGTCTTCCTCTCCCTTTTCCTTTTTCCCCCTTTTGCATGGCGATTTTTGTTGACTTTTTGGTGTAGAATTGAGGAAAAGGGTTTGAAAATACATTTTCTGCCAGGTTTTGGTGAATATTCATAATTTTGATGCGGAAGGATACAAGAGTTGAGAGGTTGGTTACGTTGAAATGTAGGGCCTGAAATTGCATGTTTACTTGTCTCTACTTCCAGCTTGTGTATCTCAAGTTTTTCATGAAGAACCTCATACGTGCTTTTGGGCAAGTGGTTGCCACATGTTGCTCCATCTGTGGTAGAAAGCGTTCTACCCAACGAAAATTTGGGAAAAAGTTAGAGCCGGTCTAAGATACGAGAATTAACATTGGAGTCAATGGGGAAATCTTTAGTGATCTGTGTCCTGTCTGTGTGTGATAAGGCTGTCACTGATATGCCTTAGTTTTGAAAATATGAAGATTAAGTTCTCAGAAAATATGAATAACATAGTTTGGCTACAGAAAAACTAAAAAAAGTTAATTAAAAAAAAAAAAATCAAAGTTTTGAAGAAAAATTGTGATTTTACTGCAAATTTCTCAATTTTCAATTTTTATTGAATTTTTAACAGTAAGTAAAATATTCTAATGCCCAATGTTGGCTTATTCAGTCTCAGAAAGCACAGATAAAATGAACAGTATTGAAATTTCACCAAATTTTGTCTAAAAATCAGGAATATTCACAAAAAATCTTGAGATTCCCCCCATTTGGATGTAGAAATTAATATTTTCATGATTACTAAAATGAGTCAAAATGTCTAAAAATGCCCATATTTTCTTTGCTAATATAACTTAGATGGGATCTACATGTTTGTCAGGTTTAGAAATAGCTCCAGCTTTCCTACAGAAAATTGAAAATTGGTAACACTGAGTTAATAATGTACAGCAGATGGGTTTGTACAAAATGTTCAAAACAGGGGTTGGCTCAATTTTGCCACTATTTTACCCAGAATAAGCATTTTTTTCTTCTTTGAAACATTAAATTCTTGCATTTCCTTCATGTAGGAAGCAATATCCCAGCCTTTCTAGACATTTTTTACTCCATCATTCTGTTTAGAGAGGCAATAAATGCCCCACCCCACTCTTTTCTATTAATGTGTTTTGAGGGATTTAAATGCACCTGTGTTGACATGTAAATGATCTTAATTGGAATTTGTGGTTGAATTACAGCTAAGAATGTTATTTTTCACCCAAAAATATTTTTTTTGTGCATTTCAAGGATTTCTAACCCTTATTTGTTCAGAGTCAAACGTAGAACCCTGAGGCATTTCAGGCCAATGAGACCAGACCCAGATATAAAACTGGTGTAGATGTGTAAATGTCAGTTTAATGTTCAATATTTTCTTATCAAAATCCAGCATTTGTGGTGTTTGCTGCATTTATGTTGCCTATAAAACAATAAAATGTTAATTTTTCTCCTTTTCAGGCCTCTTTTTATGTTGTCAAGTCTGTCATGACTACTTTTTTGACTTCATTTTTTCAGGAAATTAATGTAAAGTTCCAGACATCTTGCTTCAGCACAAGGATTGCAATACAAATTTGTAACATGCCTCTGAGGTTTGAGATGTTGGAAACATTGAAATATTCCCAAATTTGTGTATTCTGTGACCCTTCTGTTAGAGAGGGGTGATCATAGACCAAATATGGCATTTTTTTCATTCATCAAGGCCTATTTTTAACCATAATTCATATTTATTGCACCTATTTTAGTTTATATGTGCATATGTTAGCCAGGGATGGTAAAACATAGCTGTTAGACAGATTCCTTTGGTAATGTAAGTTCTGCAACCATAGATTAGATTAATTCAATCAGTGGCATGTTCAGGGGGTAGGCATACATGTTTCAGTATAGATCTCTAATATTACAATCATTGCAACTGGTTTGCATTTTTTCTGTTTGCATATTGTCCACAGATTCTAAAAATATATTTCTTGTCCGTCCGGATATTTAAAAAAGTGGAAAATTATTGGTATTTTGAGAGATGCTACATGTAAATTTTGTACATTTTTCATCACATGGCAGTAAAAAATTATATTTTTGAAAAAAATTCCAAATTATGAGTGTTTTGTATGTAGTTTCTTTGTTACTTGTCTAATTTTTTCACAGAACTCAGATACTGCCTTTAATAAGAAAGATTTTTAAATTTTAGCACAAAAGGCCTATGGACCTGAGATGCACCAGTGTACATAAAGCAGCATGTGTACTTAAAGGGCCATCATTTTTACAGTTATTCTTTGATTTTGATTTTCTTCCACCGGCATGTTGCCAGAACACATGGGAAGGAAATAAAAAAGGCCTTTTGGTGATCCCTGAAGTTTCACCCCTATATAGGACACAGATCACCAAATATTCCTACGCCGTCACCCACGAAACAAGGGCCAAAGCTATTTTTAGTCTTCCTCTCCCTTTTCCTTTTTCCCCCTTTTGCATGGCGATTTTTGTTGACTTTTTGGTGTAGAATTGAGGAAAAGGGTTTGAAAATACATTTTCTGCCAGGTTTTGGTGAATATTCATAATTTTGATGCAGAAGGATACAAGAGTTGAGAGGTTGGTTACTTTGAAATGTAGGGCCTGAAATTGCATGTTTACTTGTCTCTACTTCCAGCTTGTGTATCTCAAGTTTTTCATGAAGAACCTCATACGTGCTTTTGGGCAAGTGGTTGTCACATGTTGCTCCATCTGTGGTTTAAAGCGTTCTACCCAACGAAAATTTGGGAAAAAGTTAGAGTCGGTCTAAGATACGAGAATTAACATTGGAGTCAATGGGGAAATCTTTAGTGATCTGTGTCCTGTCTGTGTGTGATAAGGCTGTCACTGATATGCCTTAGTTTTGAAAATATGAAGATTAAATTCTCAAAAAATATGAATAAAATAGTTTGGCTACAGAAAAACTAAAAAAAGTTAATCAAAAAAAAAAAAATCAAAGTTTTGAAGAAAAATTGTGATTTTACTGCAAAAATTCTCAATTTTCAATTTTTATTGAATTTTTAACAGTAAGTAAAATATTCTAATGCCCAATGTTGGCTTATTCAGTCTCAGAAAGCACAGATAAAATGAACAGTATTGAAATTTCACCAAATTTTGTCTAAAAATCAGGAATATTCACAAAAAATCTTAAGATTCCCCCCATTTGGATGTAGAAATTAATATTTTCATGACTACTAAAATGAGTCAAAATGTCTAAAAATGCCCATATTTTCTTTGCTAATATAACTTAGATGGGATCTACATGTTTGTCACGTTTAGAAATAGCTCCAGCTTTCCTACAGAAAATTGAAAATTGGTAACACTGAGTTAATAATGTACAGCAGATGGGTTTGTACAAAATGTTCAAAACAGGGGTTGGCTCAATTTTGCCACCATTTTACCCAGAATAAGCATTTTTTTTCTTCTTTGAAACATTAAATTCTTGCATTTCCTTCATGTAGGAAGCAATATCCCAGCCTTTCTAGACATTTTTTACTCCATCATTCTGTTTAGAGAGGCAATAAATGCCCCACCCCACCCTTTTCTATTAATGTGTTTTGAGGGATTTAAATGCACCTGTGTTGACATGTAAATGATCTTAATTGGAATTTGTGGTTGAATTACAGCTAAGAATGTTATTTTTCACCCAAAAATATTTTTTTTGTGCTATACAGTATAGCAACCTTTTTATGCAGGACCCATCTCTTTACTCTGTTAGACCTGTAAAGTTTGATAAAAGAAGGAAATAAAATTTGTTTTTGTTTTTGTAAGATTATTATTTATTCATAAAATCATAGGAAAAAGTAAATTAATACATCAAAACTAAATAGATATTTGAAATGTTAACAGAAAAACAGAGAATTCTAATACTAATTATATTGTGTTATATATAATGACCCCCCCCCCCACACACACACACACACGCACACAAACACACCACTTTACCCATCACAAAATATAACATAGCTATTTAAATTGTTCTTAACCCCACACACTTTACCTATCACAAAATATAAAATAGCTATATAAATTGTTCTTTACCCCAAAACAAGAACTGAGAATATAAAGATATGTACACAGTATCCCTACCCCATACTCTAAAATATATAATTCAAATAATATCTAAATTTAATAACATCCAAACCAAGCACTAAGATTAATTATGCACTAAATTGAAACAATTTCAAAAACTGAAAAGTGCTACAAAATCACACTACAAGTGATTTGTGAGACATATAGAAATAACTAATATACACAGAAAACTAACAAAAGAAAAATGCACTATTTTGCAGTAGTAATAAAATGATGTAAAACCTTTTCCTCATTAAAAAAACCCAAACAAAATGAATATTTTGTAAATAAAAGAAGCAAAGCATCAAGATTACAGGATTGAAATAAAAAAATAACATATGTACAAAAAATTTATATACAATCACAAGTCATAAGCCACAGTGGTTCAGTGAGTATAAGGTGTTGGCCGAGAAATTTCAACTGGATTTTCCGGCATAGTTCCCACTTGTCAGTAGTCTTGGATATGGCAAGGGATAATTGGGTACAAGCCCGGAATCGAAAGAGAGAGAGAGAGAGAAATGGGGTTTAACGTCCACTTGACACAAACTAGGTCATTTCGGGATTAACATATGGTTTAATTTTATTTCAATAATTTGTTGCGCATAGGGGTCTTTAGCAGTGGGAGGAAACCGTAGGTCCTGTAGAAAACCCACAAGATTGGACAGGCGACCTACTCCTTGTCACGTACAACCGGGGATTCGAAACCATGCCAGTTGACTCAATGACAGGCCGTATGATACCGCACGCACATGCTTACCATTCGGCCATCCACCACCCCCTCCCCCATTCCCGGAATCGAAACCATCCCCACTGCGTTCACTTAGAAGAAGCCTTGACAATTGAATTATTTGACTCAATGACAGACTTCCTGATCAAATGTGTGCGTAATACACATACATGTAGGGCCTATCGCAACTTGAAGGAAATCAATGGATGTGATTGGCAAAAATCAAGCATGCCAAGTACTTGAAACAGCAGAGTCCTAGGCATTGCCCCAAGAAGAATAACTAGATTACCAAGCAAGTGTATAGAAGTACTTCCTGATTAAAAATACAAATATATATGTTACTTACATTTTGCGTGTTTTCCCCTTGTCAGTGATACAGGACGGAGGACCTGACAAGGACAGCTGTCTAGTCGTTTGGATGGGACGAAAAACCGAGGTCCCGTGTACACATTAGCGTGCACATAAAAGATTCCTTGGCAATTGGAATTCGATATAAGAGTAGGCTGTAGCGCCGCTGCCCGGGCAAAATTCCCTTCATAGCACACTGTATGGCGTATGCCCGTCTTCATTAGCCCAATTTATGAGCAAAACAGTAGGATGTTAAACCCCATTTCATTTCATTTTCAAAATTATAAAATAATTTGATGGCTTAATATTCAAAAGATACAGTCCTTCATGTTTATAAAATTGTACGGGAGCCATAAAAAGCTCCTGATACCTTGAATATATGCAGTTTAAAAGTAAACAAAAATCTCAATATTTAGGAGAGAGAGAGAGAAATGGGGTTTAACGTCCATCCAACCCCCCCACCAAGTGTATAGAACCAGTTCCTGATTTAAAAAGCAAATATGCATGGTACTTACATAGTCTTTGTCTGATAAGCAAGATCTGTGAGAAAACGTCTCAACAATATCAATAGCCCTTTCCAACTTGATCTACTGAGGTGGGTAACTGAAAAAAAAATGGCAATGTATTAGTTGGCTTAAATTGACTAGACAGTTTTGATTAATTAAAAAAATGTTACTTTAATTACATTTGTTTTGTTTTCATGTGTTGGTTTGCTTTGCCACAGATGAGACAGTGATATCTACATATAACTAAGATTCTGTCTCTGCTCATACATGACGTGTACAGTTTTACTATACTAAACTGAATTTTAGATTTCAAAATAGCATAACAATCTTTTCTATTAGAATTGAATAGTTACCCACCAAGAAAAAGCTGCTCTATCATCATTTGTTCCAGCCATTTCTTCTTCCTTTTTTTCTTTTATAATTTTTTTTGTTATTACATGATCTTTTTCTGGGTGATTTGCATATACATCCAATATTGAAACTGAAAAAATAAATACATGATATGTAATTTACGATTAAAGCTACCTTACCATATATACAAACTGTGTGATATGAAATTGAAACTAATGTATCTATATGTATCAAAAGTTTTAATCCCAAGGAACTACCAAGCCGTAAAAGTCTATCTTAATAATCCTTGTTTGTCACATGGTTTCACTGTCGCAGTAATTAGAAGACGGCCATGGTGACTGAGTAAATTAGGTGCTGGCACACTAGCATGGAGGCCACAGGTTATCTCTTGGGGTTGACCGAGAAAGCTCATCTTGATTTTGCAGAGTGGTTTCCCCTGAGATCCAATGTACACATTGGCGTACACATAAAAGTTCTCTTGGCAGTTTGAATTCGGTATGAGAGTAGGCCATAGTGTCGCTGCCCAGACAAACATTTTCACTTAGCACAATGCATTAGACCAGTCGGAACTGACCAGTAGGACGTTGTCTTTAAACCCCATTTCATTTCAGGTAATCTAGTATTTTTCTAGTAAGATTGAAGTCTCTCTACTTTCTTTATATGTAAATATCATATTTGAAATAAGTCATACTTTTATTCGATATGGGGTGGGGCTGGGGGGAATGGTCTAGTAGGTAATGCATGCGCATGAAATCACAGGGTCTGTCATTGTGTTAAGTGACATGTTTCAATTTCAAGGAGTAGAGTCGCCTGTCCAATCTCTTGAGTTTTTTCGCTGGGTCATTCGGTTTCCTCCGTTTTCTAAATACAATTCAATATAAATCAAACACGAAAATACTTTAAAACAGTAATCATGATGCAATATTAGACTTTTTAACACTTTCATCGAAAACCACACAGTTTTTCTCTGTTAACGTAGTTTCAAGTGCCAAATTGTGGTCAAATCTAAAATGTTGAAACATGCAGTGCCTATCAATTTTAAAAAATCTCCTATATAGCTGTATTTCCATAGGATAAGTAAGTTGAAATAATCTGATTATGTAACACTACAACAGCTTTTTCATCCCTACCCCCCAGTTTGGAATCTGATAATTTAAAAGCACATGAATTTTGAATTCCACAGAACATTTTTATTTTTGAACATAAATGCATTCTTCAAAAAGATGAGATGAATTCAATATAAATCAAACACGAAAATACTTTAAAACAGTAATCATGATGCAATATTAGACTTTTAACACTTTCATCGAAAACCACACAGTTTTTCTCTGTTAACATAGTTTCAAGTGCCAGATTGTGGTCAAATCTAAAATGTTGAAACATGCAGTGCCTATGAATTTCAAAATATCTCCTATATAGCTGTATTTCCACAGGATAAGTAAGTTGAAATAATCTAATTATGTAACACTACAACAGTTTTTTCATCCCCACCCCCCGGTATGGAATCTGATACATTGCTGACCAATCATAGGTCGCCCCGTTCACTCGGGCCTGTCAAATGATTTACAATGGCTATGGTGCCTACAACTTTCCTGACCAAGAGATATGCACAACCGTCGATCAACACACAAGCCATTAATGTTATCTTCCAATATGAGAGGCCATGATAAACACACAAGCGTCCTTTTCAAGCTCGGAAATTAAGTCATCACCAAAAAGTAAAGTTTACAGAGGTCCTCGGGGCTGGAACCCAAACTGATTACGATTTGCCCTCCACTTCCACCACAGGTGTCATAGAGATCAGGGATGAAATTGATATGCATCATCGTTCTCCTAAAGCCAGTCCAGGAAGAGATCAGGTTTTGAGATGTAGACCTGAAATGTTAAATTTGGATGAGAATGAGAATTCTGGGGCGAATACTATCCAGGGAAATGGTCATTGACATCCAGAAAATGGTCAAAATGTGGAATTCTGTCATTCAGTTAAATGTCAAGGGGAGAAGACAGGCCTGTGCAGTACCAAATTTCCAGCCCATTACTATTAGTCAGCAGAAGTGGGGATGAGGTTGGATGTACTTCTTAAAGTGTATGAAATGCACATTTATCTCACCTGTTTTGCTTCTTTTTTTTTTTTAATACTTGTGTTGAGGTCAATCATTCCACTCTATGAAACATTGCCCTGGCACCTGAAATGATAGGAGGCTGGGGATAAATATGCAATAAAAAACAGTGAGAAAATAAGAAAAAAATATGGTTTCAACTGGAAATAGAAATAAACCTCTTTATTTCTCGCGAACAGCCCATCACTGGCCCTCCAAAAAGAAACCAGTTAACAATCAGTAAAAAAGTAAACCTTGAGTGCCATGCTTCTTCATATCATCAGGAGTCAGACTAGCAATTATTTGCCCATTGACTTCAATGTTAAATGACTGTAACATCACAGGCTGTAGCTTTTTGCTCAACATTCCGTTGGTTCCAATCTTTATAGGCACAATGGGGACAACATTTGGCAATCTCCTCATCATAATTTTGTAGGGGGTTGACCGTTTAGATTTTTTGCTACACGGATTTGAAGTTGACAGGGGTGAAAATCTCACTTCCGACACAATGATTGCTCTGCAGAAAGACACTTTACACCCCCTATCCCTCCGCTGTAATATCATCAGTATTACCCAAAACTGCTATGAAATTGCAAATTTGATCCCTTTTCTCCAATTCTAGACCAAAAAGTCACCCCAAAAATGCAGGAAGAGGGGAGAGAAAAATTAAGGTTAAAATTGTCTATTTATAACTCGCACTACATTCGACAATCATGAAATAAGGGGAAATAATTACTAGTCTTAGTCCTGACGGAGGCAGACCACCATTAATTTCCCCATTGACTTCAATGTTAATTCTGGCCTCTTTGCCCACCTCCAACTTTTCCCCAAATTTTCGTTGGGCTGAATGCTTTCCACTACAGACAGAGGAACAAATGGTCATGTCTTTACACTAAAATTTGTATGAGGTTGACCACCAAAATTTTGAGATACACAATCTTGAAGAAGCATACTAAAAACATGTAACTAGTTGCCGTACATATCGCCGTAGCTAACCTGATAACCCTCTTATCCTTCCGCCTCAAAATCATGAATATTTACCAAAACCTGGCAGAAAATGTTAATTCAAACCCTCTTCATCCAGTCTAGACCAAAAAATCAACACAAATGGGCATGCAAAAGGGGAGAAAAGAGAGAGAGAGAGAATTGCTATAAATAGACGAACTACAATTCGTGGGTACCGAGATGATGAAATTTAATGGTGGTCTGCCTCCTATATGGTTTTATAAGTTCATATATCATCAAAATTCTTTTCTTTATAGCTTCACATTTATTTTTGCAACATTATTATAATACAGAATCAGAAAAAAATAATTACTGCAGAAATGGTGACCCTTTAAAGTTATGTAGTGTTTTGTATACCGGATTGCAGCTCAGGTCCATGGGCCTTTTGTTCTAGAATTGAAGATTCTTTCTTAATTTTATCGAAATGTGAGTTCTGCGAAAAGATTTAAAGAGTTTCAGACAAGTCACATCAAAAATATTCAAAATATTGGAATATTTTTCAAAAATTGACTTTCTTTTACCTTTTTCTACAAAATGGTCCATTTTTGACACTTTGTATGCCTCAAAATGCTAATATTTCCCTATTTCTGGGAAAGTCTGAGATGAAAAGCATTTATTTCTAGAAACCTTGGCCGGTATACAGGAAGACAAGCTGCAAATTTGTTGCATTGAAGGTAACTGTAAGGAACTATAGTCAAACCTGTAAGCCCACCCCCTAAAAATGTTGGTGTGGTAACAAATCCCACTTGTGTCCACATAAGTAATACTGTTGATGGAATATGGCTAAAAGCCATGTTCTTCTATCCCTGGCTTATATACATACATATAAACACAGTTAGTTATAAGAAGTATGAATTATTTATTAAAATATGGATTGATAAATGTAAAATAAATGCTGTATTTAGGTGACAACCAGCCACTCTAATAAAAGGGTCGCAAAGCACTATTTTTTTTTTAAAAAATGGGAATATTTCAGTTTTTAAAATACTTTAACAATCAGAGGTATCCTTGAAATTACATAGTGTAAATATTATGTGGAAGCAAGTTGTTTTAATCTTTACATCAATGTCCTGACAAAATGAGATGGAAAAAGGGAGTTCTGACATAATTCAAAGCATAAAAGGGGTATGAAAAGACTATTAATTAATATTTTATTGCCCTGTAAGTGCCACATTTTCAAAGATCACCACAAATAATAGATTTACATTCAAAATGTAAAACATTAAGCTGCAAAAAACACATCTACAACATATCCATTTTGGGGTGTGGACTCATTTGGAAGAAATGTCATAGGATTACATGTTTGACCATAAACAAAAAGTCTTAGAAATCCTTGAAATCTTATATGTAACTATTTGTTTGTGTCAAATAAAATGCTCGGTTACAATTCAAGCACAAAATCAGATTACTGCTAATTTGGAGTCAACAAATGTTCAATTGAATATCCAAATATCATCTTCAAGAAAAGGGGTGGGGTGGGGAGGGTGAGCCAGTCTAAATGAAATGAAGACAGAGAAATTTCCCTGCAAACACATAGAATTTACTTTCTCGAGAAGGGAAATGCAACAATTTCAGGTTTTGAAAGATTAAAATTGTGTTAAGCCTGAGGAAAACAGCAGCAAAATGCAGTTCACTCATGTTTTGAAAATTCTAACACACCTAAGCAGAACATAATTAGACTAAATTTCTTAATTTTTAAATTTTTGACAAACACATGAATACTTTTTCAATATCTGACAAACACATGGATCCTTGCCAAGTTATTTAACAATGAAAATAAAGACATGCAAGACATTTTGGTTCATTTTACAACAGATGAATAATTAAAATTTTGACAGCAATATTGGGGGTAATCTGAAGAATTTCAGACAATTTATCATGATTTTTAGGCAAAATTGAGTGAAATTATGATACTTTCTTCCCGTCTAACAATTATAATGCAGAAAAAGTAAAAATCATACATTAAAATTTTTTCCACTAATTTTGAAAAGTAAATAAACACTGAAAATCACAAAATTTTGACTAAAATCAAAATTTCCCCTCCCAAATTTGTCAAATATTTTTGAAATTTTACCATTTCACATTTTTTATAATCAAAATGCCATATATCACATTTTCTGACAATTTGGAGATCATATCATCAAATTTAGGCCTTTCATCCACTGTCAGGTTGTTTTCATATAGGAGGCAGACCACCATTAATTTCCCCATTGACTTCAATGTTAATTCTGGCCTCTTTGCCCACCTCCAACTTTTCCCCAAATTTTCGTTGGGCTGAATGCTTTCCACTACAGACAGAGGAACAAATGGTCATGTCTTTGCACCAAAATTTGTATGAGGTTGACCACCAAAATTTTGAGATACACAAACTTGAAGAAGCATACTAAAAACATGTAACTAGTTGCCGTACATATCGCCGTAGCTAACCTGATAACCCGCTTATCCTTCCCCCTCAAAATCATGAATATTTACCAAAACCTGGCAGAAAATGTTAATTCAAACCCTCTTCATCCATTCTAGACCAAAAAATCAACACAAATGGGCATGCAAAAGGGGAGAAAAGAGAGAGAGAGAGAATTGCTATAAATAGACGAACTACAATTCGTGGGTACCGAGATGATGAAATTTAATGGTGGTCTGCCTCCTGACTCCTTTATTAGGGTTGTCTTTCTTGCTTTTATCTTCCATTTATTTACGTTTTTGTTGTCTCAGAGATGGACTATTATTTAAAAAAAAAGTTGAAAATCGTAAAGTTTAGGAAATGTTAATCATATAATGATGGAAAAAAAATAAGAGCATATGATAATAAAAATGTGTTTGAAATTGAAGGCTCTATAATTAGCCTATAATTAAGGTATCAGTATGGAACGGATCGTAATCGTACGGTATTCACTACGGTCAGACTGATATTTAGGAACGTAAAGTTATCAGTCTGGAACGATCGTAATCGTGCGGTATTCACTAAGGTCATACTGATATTTAGGAACGTAAAGAAGACCATTTTACTAACCGTCTCCATTTTAAGAAAGAGCAGATATAAATATATGATTATATCGACAGAATCTCCACACGAATCTTTAATTTAGTAGAAGAAGAGCAAGTTGATCATTGTCGCCATATTTGACCTATTTCTCTATTGGTTGTATATGCATTAAGGCGTGGATCTAACCAACCCGAGTATCTCATTATTGAGCCGAGAGATTTATGAAATGAAATTGGGGTTTAATGACCCGCATTCCTTCACTATTCAGGCTAATGAACACGAGGCGTTCAAGCCAGCTCTTTATTCACAGAGCCGCCTGGCTCCCCTGAGAGACTTTCACTGACAACTAGTCATTGTCGAGACTAATGATTTTTATCGCCGCTGTTGATCAATATATATATTAAATAATAGCCCGAATTTAAGTATACCAAAAGTTAAAGAAATATAACCAGTTTTTGAGCCATTCAGATATGACTGCCAAAATTGTAATCAGCGCGCATGTTTTTTTAGGCTAAAGTCTAACCATAAAACTTAGTGTCCATACATAATAAATATTTTATTCCATTAATCAATTCCATTCCGCCATTGGTTTGTCTTAAACTCGTCATTTGTGTTCATGGGCATCAGGGTCGAGATGGCAACGTTATATGTTTTATTCGTCTAATTTACTATAAAACATCATTCGGTTTGCCTCACGGGTTAAGTTAACGGCATATTAATAGCGTTATTCACTGAGATGGTTCCTTTACTTATAGTTTATTTTTCGAATTGCTTTTTGTATTTATTTAAATGGAAATATTTAGCACCTTATTGTTAAACCGTTGAAAGATTTAAAGTTTGGATTAATGTTAAGAGAGTGTGGGTCAAAGATGCCGCTGGCAGAGTGTGTATAGGGTGTTAAAGTTTAAAAGTTATTCCCTACAAGGTGGTTCTACGGTTCTTACCATAGAATTCAGCTGTGAAATAACAGTTTCTTTCATTATGTGTACAACAATAAAACTAGTTCAATTGCAAGTTGTCTAAACCACGGTGCTGTGATGTATGCATCTAAATGTTTAGACGACCCACCAATCAGTAGTTGCATGATGATTAAATTTATCGGACATGGAATGTGAAAATGCCTTGGAACTTTCAACTGTAACACGTTGCAATAATTACTCAATATAAGCCAAAAGGATCCGCCTTGTTCATTTATAGTCCGGCCCTGTCTTCAGTATTAAAATATAAAATTGAACACAAAGTATATTTAGTAATCCGTATTGTAGTAATGGCAATCACGGCTTGTGTTTTTTTGTTTTGTTTTTTGTTGTTTGTTTTTTTTGCAAAATATAAAATAATTACGATGTCGTTTAACACTCACAATAACATATTTGGTTACCGGCCATTCAGCCATTCAGGTCGTACATGTGTCAAGTATACAGTCATATATACAAACGCCTAACTATAGAAGCCTACCATTCTTAATTTCTACTTTTCGCCCTCCAAAACACGAAAGTCGAAAAGTAGCAGTTACGACAAAATGTGAGGCGACAGCAACGCTATACAAGCCAAAATCGACTCGAAAATAGGAACTATCTATCATAGACTAATAATCAAATAATGGTAGAAGTTGAATGTAACCAAAAATGTCAACAAATAAACAATAGATGTTATAATAAATGTGTTATAGTCAACAATAATTGGCTGGTTGATTATTTTTTTTTTGATTTAAAATCTACCGTGAAAATATACGTCTACAGTATATTTTCGATTGACAACTTATATCAAACGATACTTCAATAAAATGGGTTGTCATCCTTATATATTATGAATTTTACGTTTCACATAAACAGAAAAATATATATATAGAGAGAGAAATGGGGTTTAACGTCCACTCGACACAATCTAGGTCATTTCGGGACTAACATATGGTTTAATTTTATTTACATAATTCGCTAGCCCGTAGGGGTCTTTAGCTGTGGGGGGAAACCGGAGGACCCGGAGAAAACCCACGAGGTTGGACAGGCGACCCTACTCCTTGCCACGTACAACCGGGGATTCGAAACCACGCCAGTCGATTCAATGACAGACTTTATGATACAGCGCGCACGCTTACCATTCAGCCATCATCGTTTAATTTTATTTATAATTCGCTTGCGCGTAGGGGTCTTTAGCAGTGGGGGGAACCGGAGGACCCGGAGAAAACCCACGAGGTTGGACAGGCGACCCTACTCCTTGCCACGTACAACCGGGGATTCGAAACCACGCCAGTCGACTCAATGACAGACTTTATGATACAGCGCGCGCACGCTAACCATTCAGCCATCCAACCTCCCTAGAAAAATATAAGTTCTGGGTATACAAGAAACCATTCTCTAATTGACCTATCTAATTAATTGCTAGGACCATGTTTCTTTTTTATTAATACATCTCTTTAAATAGGTAAATGTCATCTAAAACTTATTCAAGAAATAATAGCCAATTGGTGAATTAAATATCGCGATTTGTAATGTGCCTTTATTATGGGATAATAGACATCCCTTTACCTAAAAATAATTAAAACTAATGAGTATTTAAATAATGTAGATAATCTTTTTAAATACAGTGGAAATGATATAACTTTTTTAGAAATATTTGTACAAGATAATTTATGATGGATAAACGAGATAAAGAATGTGCACCTGAAACATACCGCTACTTAAATGCGATTATAAAATAATGACTTAAGTAGTAATAAGCAGACTTAAAAAGATACTAATTAATATAATATGTACAGATTATATTTGATGTACTAGAATATTTGGAGAGAGAGAAATGGGGTTTAACGTCCACTCGACAGAAACTAGGTCATTTCGGGACTAACATATGGTTTAATTTTATTTCAATAATTCGCTTGCGCGTAGGGGTCTTTAGCAGTGGGAGAAAACCGGAGGACCCGGAGAAAACCCACAAAGTTGGACAGGCGACCCTACTCCTTCTCACGTAAAACCGGGGATTCGAAACCACCCCAGTTGACTCAATGACAGACTTTATGATACAGCGTGCACACGCTAACCATTCAGCCATCCAACCCCCCCACCCCCCAGAATATTTGGAAGAAACCAAACTGTTTCAAATTGTATTTGAAAAGGCCTATGGTAGATAAGAGTGGAGTTTAATTGATAAGACACCGGATTTTAAAACTTTTTGTAAATCTTTTAAGAATCGTAAAGAGGGTGTGAGACATGGACATCCTTTATCTCCATATGTATTATAGAAGTGTGAGACATGGGCGTCCTTTATCTCCATATTTATTATAGAGGTGTGAGACATGGACGTCCTTTATCGCCATATGTATTTATCGAGGGCGTTAGATAAAGAGCTATTTTTCTATCTATTTATTTATTTATTTTATTCGCTGAAGTCTTCTCACCAGAAATTAAAAACGACCTTTTATGAGATATTAAATTGGAAACGTAATAAGCATGGACGAATTCAGAATAGCGGGTTGATTCAAAGCAAATTATGATAAATTTGAAATTGCCAGCTTAATAAATATCTATACAAACATGACAGATCTTGACTGGAGATATTTCTATTCATTTGTTGGAAGAGTGCCATATAATATATTCTTCAAAGATGGCAAAGCGTGGAAATACGTCCACACAGTAGCTATGTCACCACAGTTGGGTTTCTAAAAGAAAAACTTGTACATTAACCAAATTTAATAAAGATCATTCAAGAAATCACATCACATGCTCACAAACTTTAACGGACACATAAAATGTCTTTGGAACATGGGCCATAGATTGCTTGACTTTTCCATTGCCCCACACCAAATTTGAACATCAAATTGGATAATCTGCTCACAGTCCTAATGCTTCAAATTACCTCAAATGCTTCTCACCAAATTTGAAATAATCTGCTAAAAAAGTAGCGTCTATCGCGTTCACAAGGAGTAACTACAGTATTGAATCGTCTCAATTTGAAAGAAATCCGTCAAAAAGTGCAGCCCCTATCGCTTTAACAAGGTTTTCTGAGCAGGGGCATAACTCTGGAACTGAAGGTCGCTGAGCCCTGACTATATCGACAGTTCGCATCTTCACCTGACCCTACTCCTTTACACTATATTTGAAAGAAATCCTGGACCAGAATATAATATAGAAGATAATTATGACACCATTTATAGGACATTTGGAGGGAATGATCTCTACTCGTACAGTGAGCCATCGATATAAATTCGTAACATTTCAGTTTTGTATATAATATACAGTGTATTTTCTAGAGGTTAAACTCATACTAACACCACAAACATGGAAGGCAGGGGGCTTTTACGTGAAATAGTGTAAAGCCCCAATTCACCTAAATAAGTGCAGTCGGTCTCAAAATTATGCATCGCCGACTAAATGAATTAATGACGTAAACAAACAATCCCAGATGATGTATTTGCGTGAATCCGTGAGCCTAAATTACATACGTCACGTTACTCACCCAACACTATAGTATAAAATAAACTTGTCAACTTGTCATGTTTGAAAACATGTTTTTCACACTTATTTTGTTTTGCGTATGTTGCCATGTCGGGGAAAAAAAATAGTCGGTTTGAATATAAGTGCTCACTGCAGTCTGTCTCAGACTAAATGAATTTATGAGGTAAACAAACAATGCCAAAATAGAAGGGAAAACCCCCAAATACTTAAATATATGTATTGGCGTCAATCCGTGCATCTAAATTGCATACGTCACGCTACTCACGCAAAACTTTAATATAAAATAACCTTGTCAACTTATCATGTTTGAAAAAATGTTTTTCACTCTTATTCTGTTGTGAATAGGTTGCTCTAAGACATTTTTTGACCCAGGGAGAAAATAGTCGATCTCATAATAAGTGCAGTCACTGTTGTCGGTCTTGATATTATGCATCGGCGACTAAATGAATTAATGAGTTAAACACAAAAAATAAACTTGTCAACTTGCCACGTTTGAAAAAAAAATCACTCTTATTCTGTTGTGAGTATGTTGGTCTAAGAAATGTTTCCCCCCGAAGGAAGAAATAGTCGGTCTCCAAATAAGTGCTCAAATGGGCCGTAACGCATATAATAATGTAATATGAATGTATATAAACTGATTTACATTCAATCATTTCCGTTTTTGCTGTAATTTCTAATCAGTTATATTTAGGGAAATACGCCAGAAGTCTCAATCGAATGGCAGTCTCTAGCGTATGATTATTCCAATCTACACCGAAACGCATTATGGTACACGATTCGTGTACCAATGGTAAAATGTTTATTTTGTCTTAAATATTGGATATCATAAGCCCATCTTTTCCCGGTAAGATCACAACATCAATGTTGATTTGAATCGACAAATAATTCGTGTTTTCAACGTCGAAGACAAAACTAAGCTTCCCATAGCTTTTTTGCTAACTGTTCGACTAATATTATTCGCATGACAATCAAGTAAATATTTTGAAATATGTTTTTTTTTCGAAACATGACAAGTTGACTAGGTTTATTTTAGCGACTGAGGTGAGCGGTTCACCTAGACGGGAGGTCAGAGTGCCCCACTCTGATCAATCGGCTTTGGTCGTTTTAGCTTTGTAGAATGTACCCTTTTCCAATTTAATGCTCTGTTGTTTATTCACTCAGCAATTACTACCTTTGTGTCCTTAGTACATTCTACAAAGCGGCGGCTTGGGTCAATCAGGTTGGATTAGTATATTTACTTTCTGGCTTGAGTATACCCCTCGTCGAGTCCTGAGGCCATGCGCTGGTTATCCGTTCTAGACCTCCCCTTAGTAGACAGGGGGACGACGAGGGATGAATTTAAAAAAAAAATACGTTCATGGATTCCCCAATCCCCCCACCCCTATCAATGAACGACAAAAACAGAAACGTCCTAATTCAGAGGATGTTTCTAACATATTTAAAAATAAAATGGCAATGTCATGGCCGAGGTTTCTCTTGATTAAGAGGCCCTCTACTGACTTATCCAAAGTCTCACCTTTTTTGATAGCTAAGGGCATTGTCGGCTTGGCCGGAGAGCCCAAGGCTATTAGAAAATTGAAAAATGGAACACCCTTGATAGAATGTGTCAAGGAGCAACATGCTACCATGCTTCTTAATTCAACAACATTGGCAGACATTCCTATCAAGGTGTCTCCACATAGATCATTAAATTATAGTAGAGGTGTTATTCGCTGTCGGGATCTTGAAGGCAGCAGTGAGGATGAAATGGTAGAGTACCTTTCTTCTCAAGGCGTCCAACAAGTTAAAAAAATTAGTGTACGCCGAGGAGATAAGGTGATTCTTACAAGCACCTATAGCCTCACTTTTAATCGTCCCGACATACCGAAGTCAATCAAGGCAGGTTATTTAAATATACCTGTTGATTCTTATATTTCCAACCCTCTTCGCTGCTATAAATGTCAGAAATTTGGACACAGCAAGACCGTCTGCAGGGGCAAAGACACCTGCGCTCGTTGTGGACATGGCGGCCACGAGAGCGCCGCCTGTCAGGCTGAGTTTTGCTGCGTTAATTGCAAGGGTAAGCATTTTGCTTATTCTCGCAAATGTCCAATATGGCAGAAAGAGAAAAGAATTCAACAGGTAATGTCTGAACGGAAGATTCCATATTTCGATGCTAGGAAGCAAGTAGAACTTACTTCACTCATTCCCATTGCACCACAAGGGAAATCACTTTTGAGTGTAGTTAAAGTTTCTACAAAATCCATATCTGTTCAGACAGACATAACCTGACCATATAAGCAGGAAAAACCCAAAGACTTTGCCTACATCAGATCATGTAAACGGGGTCTCGAGCTCCACAGAGAGCTCGACTCAAAGCACTACCGTCCTACCTAAAAAGGTATCCTCCTTGCCTCCATCTGGAGGTATTGACATTATTCCCAATACTCCCATTCAAAATGGCAAGGGGGTTCCATCATGCACTCTTCTAAAGCTGACACTGCTGATTCCAGTTCCACTGGGTCAGGGGTGCAGTTTAAGAGTACTCCATCCGCAAAGGAGAAAATAGTGCATTCAAAAAAACATCAAAATTTAGGAAAATTTCGAGAGAAAGATAAAAAGGGTTCAAACAACCCCATCACTCTTTTTAATAAATATGGGGATGATCTGATGGACGGCATTACTGTAGTGGATGTCCATACGGACCCACATGGGAAGTCGTCAAAAATAAAATAACCTGACAATGGTAAATTCCATTATTCAATGGAATTGTCGTGGTTTAAAACCAAATTTTAATGAAGTCCAATTATTAATTCAAAAGCACAATCCTTTAGCTATTTGTTTACATGAAACTTTTTTACGGAATTCTGACACTTTGTCTTTTAGACATTTTGTTGGTTACCATCATCATTCAGTTGGTGATGGTAGAGCTCATGGGGGTGTTTCTATTATTCTTAATGGAGGCATTCCTCAGAGTCAAGTCACCCTCAACTCGCCTTTACAGGCAGTTGCAGTTCGGGTGACTTTGCATATTCCTATAACACTCTGCTCTGTTTATCTTCAACCAAGTTTACATCTTAATCCCAGAGATCTTGATGACCTTGTTGCACAACTTCCCCCCAATGGTCATCATTCACGCTGGGGTAGTCCAGATGATAACAACAGACGTAAACAAATAGCAGACTTCATTAACATTAATAATTTGTGTTTATATAGGGCAATGTTTGCTTCCAATTTCTAGTAATTTTAGAAAAGTTCGAAGATATACAAGTTATTTTTTTTTGTGGCGTCTTATATTATCTTCCTGTAATTTTGGAATCTTTATATTGTTTAATAAACACCTGTCATTGCATAGGCCTATATCTTATTTTCTTCTTTTAAATAACCTACTTATATTATAGGACTATATCATATTTGTTTAAAAAAAAAATACTTATACTATGGGCCGATATATCCTATTTTGTTTTTAACAAATAACTACTTATATTATGGGCTTATATTCCATTCCCTTGTTTACAATTTACAATGCTGTTTTAGTGGTAATTTCAGAGAGAAAATAGAACAAATTTATTTGTAAAAGAATATAGGATTACATTATATAACTCTATTTCATGGGCCTATACCATAAGTTATATTGACCAATGATGCCTACTATTTATCGAAGCCGCTTATAACAAGATAAAATAGATGATATATGACGTCAACGTGCTAGACCGTCTTCGATCTAATTTCTCCATGCTATGCCTACTATTTATCGAAGCATTTAATGCTGCTTCAGTGATGTCTAAATATGGGCTGACAAGGACAGCTGTCTAGTCGTTCGGATGGGACGAAAAACCGAGGTCCCGTGTACTCATTGGCGTGCACGTAAAAGATCCCTTGACAGTTGGAATTCGATATAAGAGTAGGCCGTAGTGCCGCTGTCCGGGCAAAATTTCCCTCATAGCACACTGTATGGCGTATGCCCGTCTTCATTAGCCCAGTTCGGAGCAAAACAGTAGGACGTTAAACCCCATTTCATTTCATTTCTGATGTCTAAATGGTTCAAGTTGGGATGAAGTTAAATACGAACAGAGTATACTTCATTATTTCGATGTTACGTTGCCATAGGAACGTTTTATACATTTCCCTGTCGAGTCCATATACAGGGGCGTACATAACGATTTTGTTTGGGGGGTGTTTAGCGAAAATGCGACCGACTGATGCCCATACCCCTAGTACGAGTGACGCAATCAGGAACCGAGCACCACAGGTGCGAGTTTTGTAGGGGCCATGTGAAGTAGCGGATCTAGATAGGGGTTGTGCCTATAACACTGAGCAACCTGAGAAAATTTAGAAAAATTGAGTCAATATCTTGGCATTTGAGGTCATTGCTGGGAGAAATTCTTGTGGACGAGGGGGCCAGAAATGTGAGTCAATTAGACAAAATCTCGAGATCTGCCCCTGCCAATTCCGCCTGTTTTGCAAGAGTTGACAGAACTTTTGTATAGTCTGACGCCCCACGTGACCCACACACCAGTGCCAGTGGTACTACTAACATAACTAGGCAGTTCAGTATAACCGTGAATATGATAGTGCTGAGACAGTATAAGACAATAGAGGAGTGGAAGAAAGATATTATAATCGAATCGAGCGCCGCAGGCGCAAAAAAATTTGAGATGTGTAACCGAGCTTTTAATTTTTGGGTCTGGGCCTGACAATTTTAGTCAATGTCATAGCAAATGGATCCAAATTCTCGTTATCGAGAGGATAAGAAATGGGACAGAATCTTGAGGCCTATCTGTCAATGTCGCCTGTTTTGTGAGAGTAGAACTAACAATTCTACAGTCTTTTGACCCACGACTCACTCACTAGTGGTACTACTAACTGGGCGATTCACTGTAACCGTGAATATGATAGTGATGAGATAGTAAAAGTCAGAGAAGGAGTTGAAGAATGATGGCATAATGGAATTGAGCGCCGACATGTAACTGAGCTTTGGGGTATAGGGGTAGCTCGGACCGGGGAGTAACATAGGCCAGGTGGCGTTAGTCTACCACTTCCGGTTTCGGAGTTATGACCCCCCGAGCGAAGCCGGTCTGTTCGGGGTTGGCGGCTACACTAGGTCTGCCCCGAGTCTGAAATGTGGGGTATGGGGGACCTCGGACCGGGGAGTAACATAGGCCAGGTGGCGTTAGTCTACCACTTCCGGTTTCGGAGTTATGACCCCCGAGCGAAGTCGGGTATCCTGCTAGTATATAATAAGAGGCGAAAGGATTTATGAAGGACATCTTGGAAGGTTGGATATTTGAACAGATCTTATCTAGATTACAACTAAAACTTTAATCCAAGACCTTTATTTTTCAGCAAATAACACGAGAGAACAATGGCGTCTTCTTCCGGTAATTTCACAATGCCCCGCAAAAACTTTGAGAGAATTCAGCGCCATTTCGACTACATTCTTGAGAGAGTGTTCAATCCCGACGACTTGATCACCGCCTTATTCTGTAAAGGAGTTCTTGATATCGACCAAAAAACGCATATACTGAATATAGAGACTGGTAAACCGAGAGTTAAAAAGCTATTGGACATCCTAATGACAGAATGTGGAGATTGTTATCAGCTATTTCTAGAGGCTTTAAGAGAAAAGGGTTTTGGACCCATAGCAGATACATTAGGTAAGATATCATTTGTAGTAAATAACTAAACGATCATGGGAATACTATTAAGGAGTGATTGCACTGTCTAACTGAATCTGGATTTATTGTTTTTTCCCCGGCATATAATGTGCGTGGGGTTTTCTTTGTCCGCTCGTCCGACTCATTCTGTTTCTAGAGCAGAACTCCAACACCACTGAGTATTTTTGTAGGAATTTATTTAAACTCACCAATCGCGCGTTGAAGTGGTGACTTTTATATTTGTTCTATTTTTTTACTTCATAGAATTCGTCTTAATCTGGACTTGGAGTAGGTGTCATTTCCGGATCGGATCTCGAGAATCATTCAGCATTTCATCGCAAACCCTTCTACACATTCACCTAGTAATGAAGTGTTGTCTTTTACTATTCATTTTTTTATATCAGTTTCCATGCATAGTGCATTTATTACCAACCCTTGAAAGCTATCATTTCATATCAGTTTCCATGCATAGTGAGTGCATTTATTACCTGTGAAGATACGAATAAATAATTCGATAAATTGGAAAAGATGGGGACAAAATCAATTCGCATTAAACCCTTCAAAGCGGTCAGATCTAACTATTATGGCAACCTGTGGGTTTCCTCAAGGTCTTCATCTATCACAATCGTGCGTATATATTAGTTTTTGGGTATATATTTAATTAGAATACATATCCGTTATTCGTTTCAATAGAACGTCCAAAAAATGTCGATTGTCCGAATGACCGAATACATTGTATATTTGATATTTAAATCATTCGTTATTTCTTGCAAATCTGCAATTTGTTCATTTCACATAGAACATACATCGTCATGGAATCGTTTCAATTGATTTTCTAAATATAATCTGTAATCTAAGCCATATTTGATTTCTACACTTGAGAATAAATTTTCCCTCACAAACCTCATTGTTAAGTTACCTTATAGTGGTACTGCCTGGGCAGCCATCTCTCTCTCTCTCTCTCTCTTCAAACTTGACTTGCACGTAAACATTAGAAAGATAATAGCCCTTCATTATTTTACAGGTGAACAAACCCCTTCATATATCAGAGTAGCGCTCATTGGCAGGACCGGAGTTGGTAAAAGTCGCTTGGGAAATTTACTTCTACATAGAGATTGTTTTAAGTGCAGTAATTCGATGCATTCGTGTACATCAGTTTGTTCAAATGGAGAACGAGCGTTAGATGCAGATACTAACTTGACCGTCATGGACACTCCCGGCGTATTTGACACAAGAGATAACAATACAGAAACTGTTAAAAAGTTCCTTTCCATATTTAAATTTACTGGTATTCACATATTTTTAATGGTTGTCAGAATTGATGTGAGGTTCACAGAAGAGGAAGAAAATGCCCTGCGGTCTCTGTGCGACGTGTTTGGTGAAGACATAAATGACCATCTTATTGTCATAATGAATAACCAGGGCCGGGGGATTAAATCCAAAAAAAAATTGCTTCCAGAATTACCGACGTCATTAAAAGATATTTTAGAACGTTGTGAACACAGATGTGTTGTTGTAAATTATGTTAATGATGACATGGTCGATGGCAACCCAGAAATCGAAGATATTATAAACACTATTAAAACAACAGTTACTAAAAACAAAGGACGCTCCTATACACATCAAATGTTCAAGGAAGCTGAAAAAGCATACACTGAGACACTAAAAAAACAAACATGTGATTTAGAGAAGAGAATTAGACAACTCGAGTGTGAAAATAATCAGTTGAAAAAATCTAGTGTACAAAATATAACTCTTGTCCAACAGAATCCAAAACCTGAACGAGTAAAAACTAAATACCAAACAGGTTGGTTCTAGAGTTTATATTGTCTAATAAATAATGTATGATTGTATGATATAGTTATATCAATACTATCAGTAGAAATATATCAAATGATTTATATATGGAGTATAATCAAGATGCACTATCTTCTCACCCTAATCTAATGAATCCATGATCATATGGAGTATAAACAAGATGCACTATCTTCTCACCCTAATCTAATGAATCCATAATCATACTAACTCAAAATAATACTGTCACTATTATTTATCATGTCTGTATATGGGTGGCCACTCTCAATATTCGGAAGGGGGGGGGGGTGAAATTCCATATAACTAAACAATTTGTGCTTTAGAGTTCAAGCAATTCATTAAAACCAACCGATAGATGGACAATGGATGACGGTATCGTGAAAACCAAAAGGGTCGCCAAATAGCCACAGAACGATATATCCTATCATAGCATTCTAAAACTAGGATTTGGTGTACCTTATCTTCTTATCTTTTGACCAAAATTGATCACCTAGCACGTATCGTCGGTTTAAAAAAAATTTCGCTGGAAAATGACATGAATGGGTAATTTTCTTTTTTCAAGATGAGATCCTTAATGTTTTTATAGCTAAGACACTGTTGTGTCAATCTCTTGTCAACTCCAAAATCCACTCGGAAATCCTAATTTACATTTACAATGCTTGGTCTGCATGAATATGTATTCGTCGTTCAGAAAGAGGGAAATGTTTTGTTTTGTTTTGTTTTAATTTCCTTATTAATACCACCATATTTATTATTCATTAGATAGAAGAATATTACTGAAAATTGTTCATTTTCGTTTCTTTAAAGATGCCGAAAATTTACTCCGTGATGCCACAAGTAAGCAGTTTGTAGAGACAAAGGCCTTTGAAGGAGGGAAACGTATTTTGGAAGAAAATTTTATCTTGGGTATAATTGGCGCTGTAGGAGATGGTAAAACAGTATTATGTCGGATGATCGCCAGTTCGTTCTTGAAGACCCATAAATATTTTATTCCATTGGAAATAGGACACCCAAGGGACATGGATTCCATAACTTTCACAGATGAGGATAGCTACCTCTTGATCATCGATGACATTTTTGGTATTTGGTCACGTAAAATAAAAAAACAAATGCTAGAATGGCCAAAACATTTTGAGTCATTTTTCTTAGAAAAACAAAAACGCAACTCGGCAATAATCTATGTTATGAGAAATGATGTCTATCAGGCTTGTCAGCATGTTCTTTGGAAATATGAAATATTCGCTATGTCATATCAATTACAGCTTCATGGAACACAATTCCTGTTGTCAAAAGATGAAAGAGAAGATATTTTGCGATACCATTTCAGAAACTGTTCCGAAAAACAGCTGGAGAAGATGCTGGAACAAAGTTCAGGATGCTTTGGTTTTCCAGGTATTGTCAGTCTTTGTAGTAAAATCAGGACAGTAAATCCACTTAGGGTGTTGAATGGTCTATTTGAATTTTTGCGCAGGGAATACGATATTTTCTGGAATGAAGATAGAATTAAGTATATGGCTCTATTTGTTATATTTAGTCCACACCCTATCTCTGAGGACGAAATCCGACAAAAGACTAATCACTTAATACAAAATCAGATACAACAAGAAATGGGGAATATGGGTGGTGTAGAAGATATTCTGGATTCATGCAAACATTTAACTGGTTCTTACGTTTTATGTGATGAGAATCGCATGTTTTTACCAGAAAAGGTGATCAGATGCTTTCTGCTTCATGTCTCTCAACGATTTATGAAACTGGCGATAAAATACTGTCCTTTTGATCTCTTAATAGATCACGTTTCAACCGTACCAGGTGATCAAAGGGTTTTTATACAGCCACGTTTTTATGTTGATCTATATGAAAGATTCTCCCGTGAGTTACAGGAGGGAAATGAAGCGGTGTTATTCCACCAAGCATTTCTTGACAGTAATTTTTTGCATGAATTTCTTAATCGAGACAGTGCTGAGGTGCTGCTAAACCCCGAGCTGAAGATGCAACTTGGTGTTGGTTCAATCGATGAAGGACATTTTCTACACTATGTATGCTTATTTGGATATTTAAACGAGCTGCAAATAGTTTTCTCATACTACAGCAAAACTACTGCCAATTTTTCTGGCATAAAAACAAAGCTTGGGTTCGATTTACTAAGCCTTGCCGCTAAATCCGAGAAAGAAGTAAAAGATAAAATAAACTATTTACGTGATCAGAAATATGTCATGGAACGCCAGAGTAAAGCCGACATTCAACGACTTATTCGTGCAGCAGTCCAATCAAACAGTTTGGACACTTTGAAACATGTTAGTTCTTTTACAGATATAGACTTTACCTCTGTGGATCTTAACCAGCGTACATATTTACACTATGCCTGTGATTCGGATTATGACATCCCAGAAATCGTCAAACATATCGTTGCAAAGGGCGCGAATATCAATGCTGAGGATGAAGATGGTCGCACTCCCCTAATTCTAGCCATTCAACGAGGAAAGACCTTGACAATAAATTGTCTCATAAAACTGAAATCTTCTGTTAAAGTGGCTGACAAAGACGAAAAATTACCCATTCACGTAGCTGCCAACTCCAATGCTGGTCGTTTGGATATTGATACATCTGCCATAATACAACTGTTGGTGGAAGCTGGATCACCTGTTAATGCTAAAGATGCGTACGGTAGAACACCACTGACGGAAGCCCGCGCTAAATGTGACAAAAAGATGGTTGATGTTCTATTGGAAAATGGAGCAGGTAAGACCCACGTTTTCATAATGTATATTGCTGTCGCCCTTGTCCGTCCATCCACAATTTGTTTGTGGACACTCTACACGTCACAATATTTTATCCGACCTTGACGAAACTTGAAATATAGGTTTATTTCCAAACGATCTCGGTTTCTTTGGACATTGGAATGTATTGGACTGTAACTTCCTGGATTTTGGCCCCTGATTGTACGACTATTCACATTTTTAGCTTTTGGACACTCTAGGGGTCACAGTTTTTATCTGATTTACAGTATGGGGCCAAAACTGCCCGTCAAAATGGCAGTTCGTTGCACGTAAATAGTGTTTAAGTATGTAAAAAGGGTTGTGGACCATCTAGAAGTCACAATTTTGATCCGATTTTGATGAAACTTAAAATATATGTTTTATATCACAAATATCTCTGTTCTTTTCGATATTTGCGCATACCGGACCGTAATTTTCTGGATTACGTCCGACTTTTATCTAATTTTACAAAATCGTTAAAGATATCACCGTTACGCCCTTATAATGGTTGAGTTCAAATTTCGAAACTATCCGTCAAAATGGCCGTTCATTGTGCGCAAATAGTGTAAAGGTATGTAATTCCAAGGTTGTGGACCCTCCAGAGGTCACAATTTTTATCCGATTTTGATAAAATTTAAAATTTATGTTATAGACCATAAATCTAAGAAGTGGACAGTTTATTCATCCATTTATTTTTTTTCAACATTGGATCTGCAGAAAAGGCAGTCATTATGGAAAAATTAAAAAGAAAAATATTAAAAAGAGGCTGATTCAAGAATATTCCACACCAATTTATTCCTATAGCTCCTGGTAATGTTGTAATTCGCACAGCTGATACGGATAGTTTTATGGGTAATATGGCTGTTATTGTCCAGTGAATTTATGTGTCAGTGACTTCCCGTTCCGGAATTACCTCCCCTTTTCAAACACTTTTGTTATGCGATAGTTTTAACAGATTTATTCAAATTTGATGTCAAGCATTCGGCCAATGATTGGATGTGGAAATGTGATGCATGGCAACCGCTTGTCAACAAAGGCACGTATTTCATTTTTGGACTCTTTTGGTTTAAAAGATAATTTTATACGCCCATGTGTTCATGTGGACGTATATTGTCGTCGCCCCTGTCCGCCCGGGCATCTGTCCGCTTTTTTGTGTTTTGCAGACAATAACAGACATTTATTTATGATTTAATACATTTATAAACCTGCATAACTTCCTTAATACTAATTCTGGGAATCGCAGTGGCTGAATGAGTATGAGTAAGAGCTGGAGACCCTGTGTTCGATCCCTGCAATGGCCAAGAAGTTCATCGTGGTTTTCTGTCGTGGTTTTTCCTTGCTAGTGGTGCAAACGGAGGGCCCGACAAGGGACAACATATAGTCGTTCGCATGCCCGTCTTCATCAGCTCAGTCGGACGTTAAACCCCATTTTATTTCATTTCCATTCTGTTTTGTATATTCCCATTCCGTACTCGCAATAAAACTTAAGTTATTTTGTGACTGAAGATGAAATTCATTTTTACTTATTAAGTAGTGACCTCTTTAAGATGAAAATTATTGGCCTGTAAAATCAATAAGAGCTATTTTGATGACCATTATTTCTGGCCACCATTTTTTTTTTTTTTTTTTTTTTTTGTTCAGTATGTAAATTTCCGGAAAGTTTTAAATCAGAGAATAGGCCACGATCTTGAAACATGACGAACAAGTTATGTTCTAAAACCCTCTAAATTAACGTCTGCTCCAGGGCTGCCGACAACCAGTATCGCAGCGCAATTTGCGATACATATTTTGTCCGTTGCTAACCAAAAATTAAAATCTAACGTTTTGGATATTGACACAAGAATAATCCACATTTTGAAGACTAGAAGGCTTACTCATCACTTTCAACGTGTATAAAATGTTGAATAAAATTTTATAAACAAAACTGAATTCTCCGTGTGACATTTTCTTCTCGAACTACCAGACACAATACTATATAACACATACAATTACCCCTAAGTACCACTAGAATTTCCAGTCAACAAACTCGGTCGATGGTTGGGCTAAAATTTGGGAATAGTTTGTTTGACTGAAATAAAAAACGCACTAACTCAAATATGATTACATCGTTTTTTGTCTATTTTGATTATTTTCCCCCAAGTTCAAATCTGACAGTTGAAGTCACAACTTTATTGAGATTTTCCTTCCAATAGCAATCCCCTAAACAACGTGTTGACCTCTCTTTGCGAGTAAGGTCGTCATCTAGGGTTAAGGGTCAACGACTGACGTCATCAACTGAAAACAATGGCCGTACTAATATAAACAACTTGAATTAAGTCTGTGTCCGATGCATAAAACTGATGACAGCATAGTATCTAGTCGCTTCGGAATAAAAACAACCGTGTGGAGGGATTTATAGAGGAGTAGGCTACATGTTGTTATCTTAGTTACTGCCACCACTGCTTAATAAAGTCAAGCTTTACGTTTTTCCTCGTCATATTGAGCGACTGGATTATTCGACTGGATTATTCGACTGAATTATCTGCTTGATTTTTTTTTCGACCGGATTATTTGACTGTTTTTTCGGCTATCCCCGGCCCTAAATACCTATTTATCAGACTACTTTTGCCCCATAAATTGAACTTGAAACTATTTGGCAGGGGAGGGAGGTGCAAGCCCCCGGCTCTTTTACAGCTATGGCTATGGGTATGACTGAACTACTCGGTATTATCTTAGTTCACTGCAATTCCTGCTTATTATTGAACGGCTGTTTTTAACTTCTCATCATATAACTGTCAAAAGCACATTTTGTCAACTTGATCTGGTATGAAGACCCAACTTGATCTGGGATGTGGATTTATCGACAGTGATATTCGTCTAGTTTTATTGACTGAGATATTCGACTTGTTTTATTGACTGTGATATTCGACTGGTTTTATCATGGTATTATAAGGTCCATGGTTTTATCGACTGAGGTATTTGACTTATTTTATCGACTGAGATATTCGACTTATTTTATCGGACTGGTTTTATCGACTGAATTATTTGACTCGTTTTATTGACTGAGATATTTGACTGGCTTTATCGTCTGGATGAGGCCACAATAAAATAGTTTTATTGACTGGGATATTTGACTTTTTTCGACAATAAAATCAGTCAAATAATTCAGTTGACAGAACCAGTCGAATAATTCAGTCAACAAAACCAGTCAAATAATCCAGTTGAAAAAAAACAGTCAAATAATCTAGTCAACAAAACCAGTTGAATAATCCTGGCGAAAAAACAGTCAAATATCCCAGTCGATAAAACCAGTCGCTCAATATTAAGTACCGGTGGCAGTGAGCTATGGTAATATAGAATAGCCCAATCATGGTCGTAGCCAGGGGCTTCACCCCCCGCCCCTCCCAACTACTTTAAAGTCAGATTTTTCGGGCAAAAGTCTTATGATCTAGGTATTTAGTTGATACATGTACTAAATGGAGAGTAATGTTTTTGGCCCGTCATCTAAGTGAATAGAATCCTACATAGGCCTGTAGTCAGGGGCTGGGGGTATTGGACGAGTCAGGTTTTTTTTTGTGACCTTGTCAAGTCGAATATTTCAGTGTATATTTCAGTCGAAAAAAAGCAGTCGCTTGACTTGATGGTGGAGGACCATACTTTATGAATCACTAATTGGAGTGAACTAAGATAACAATAAGTAGCCTGGAGCCACGGTGGCTAAGTGAGTAAGACACTGGCTCGCTAGCCTGGAGGTTTGTTCCTGGTATTGGCCGAAAAAGTTCCTCAGGATTTTCCGGGTGGTTTCCCCCTGTCAGTGGGGCAGTCGTTTGGATGGGATGAAAAACCAAGGTCCCATGTACACATTGGCATGCATGTAAAAGATCCCCTGTATGGCATATGCCTGACTTTATTAGCTCAGTCGGTGCACAACAGTAGGACGTTAAAGCCCATTTTATTTCATTGAGTAGCCCTTTCATGCTCATAACACGGTTCCACTTTCAGGGAATGTATCTGGTCGAGTGTGTTCTCTAAGTATCGGAAATGAATACAGATTTTTCGAATAGATCTTCAACACTTTATTTCAAGAGCAAATAAATAACAGCAACAAGTAAACAACTTATATCTTCCTATAAATTGGTCCTCCAACTGGTACATAGGTTCCCTCAGCTGGTCTCTCCAACTATAATTCATCTTTCATACATTTTTCTTTTTATATAAATTAGTTACTATGAAAGTATTGACATAAACATATAATTATTGAAGGATTAAGTCATTTAAACAATAGTAAAAGAAACTTAACAGACCACCCACTTTAGTTATTTAAATCGACTGACAAATTAATTACTGTATGCTTCTAATAACTAACCAAGTGAACCAAGATCAATAAGTAGCCTTGAACAACAGTGGCTAAGTGAGTAAGGCGCTGGTTCGCTAGCCTGGAGGTCGCGGGTTCGTTCTCGGTATTGGCGGAGACAGTTCCTCAGGATTTTATCCAGGTGGTTTCCCCTTGTCCGTAGGGCAGGACGGAGGGTGTGACAAAAACTACAGCTGTCTAGTCTTTCGGGTGGCATGAAAAACCAAGGTCCCATGTACACATTGGCGTGCATGTAAAAGATCCCTTGGCAGTTGGAATTCAATATATAAGAGTAGGCTGTAGCGCTACTGTCGGGGCAAAATTTCCCTTGTAGCACACTGTATGGCATATGCCCATCTTCATTAGCCTAGTCGGTGCACAACAGAAGGATGTTAAACCCCATTTCACTTCATTATGTAGCGGGAGTGATTAAGTGGGTAAGACGCCGGCTCGCTAGTCTGGAGGTTACATGTAGGTGTTCGATCCCTGCATTGCCCGAAAGAGTTCATCCAGATTGTCCGGTGTGATTCCCTTTGTCAGTGATGCAGGACAGAGGGCCTGACAAGGTTAGCTGTGTAGTCATTCGGATGGGATGACAAAACGAGGTCCTGTGTACACATTGGAATAAACGTAAAAGATTCCTTGACAGGTGGAATTCGATATAAGAGTAGGCTGTAGTGCACTGTCCAGACAAAATTTCCCTCATGGCACACTGTATGGCGTATGCCCGTCTTCATTAGCCCAACAGTAGGACGTTAAACTCCATTTCATTTCATATTATTAAGTAGCCCTTTCATGCTCATAACATAGTTCGACTTTCAGGGAATGTATCGTGTGGAGTGTGTTCTCTAAGTATTGGAAATGACTACAGATTCTTTGAATAGATCTTCAACACTTTATTTCAGGAGCAAATAAATAACAGCAACAAGTAAACAACTTATAACTTATAACTTCCTATAAATCAGTCCTGCAACTAAGTTGGTCTCTCCAACTACTGTATAATTCATCCTACATACACTTGTCTTTTTATATAAATTAGTTACTATGAAAGTGTTGAAATAAGCATATAATTATTGAAGGATTAAGTCTTAAGCCATTTAAAACAATAGTTAAAGAAACTGAAGAGATCAAACACTCTAGTTGCCAGCCTGTCATAATTTATATGGAGTGACAAATTAATAGAATTAAACAATAATAAAATAACATATGACCTATACATTAGTCATGTGTATCCACCTTAAAATTATTTCAAACAAAAACATGACCCCATGTTTTAATCATTAATACAATCAAAATCCTTATTTTTCCATTATTCAAAATAACATAATCTATAACTATTTTCACGATAATAATTTCTATTCCTGTACAAAAGATTCCTGCTGTAAGGCCTAACATGTCTAAATCTGTGATCTTGAGTCTTGACGGCTGGTGCATTTGGCACTAAAACTTGAAACATCTCGCATGGCTGCAACCTTTATCATGGCAATTGGCAGGATGACACCATTAACACAAGGTTATTAAAAAAAGATACATCGTTAGTATCCAGAACATTTTGAACACCCGCATCCTTTTTACTGGAGGTCACAGAAACCTGTACTTTTTGGGCACCCTTTGCAAAAAATTCCAGCTGTCGCTGTCTATCCCTTTGTATTTGGACAAAAGAACGATATTTCTTTTCCGGACTGGGTAATTAATTTTCTGAGAAGTCCCTTTTAAAGCCCATTTAAACCCCTGTTTGAGACTCCAAGACACTGATAGTTGATCAAGATTTCTTATTGCTGCTACTGCTGCTGAAGGAAGAATAAAGTTGATATCCATGCCTTCTTCTTCAATATATTATGTACAATTTGACTAGCAGGGAATGTAGCTCTTCGACGTGTGTTCTGTTAGGATCAGAAATGAATACAGATTCTTGGACTGGATCTTCAACACTTTATTTCAGGAGCAAATAGTGCCTACATAACAGCAACAATTAAACAACTTATAACTTCCTATAAATCGGATCCCCAATTACATGTAGTATATAGGTTTCCTAGGTCTCTCCAAGTAATGATTCATCTTACATAAATCTGACATTTTAACGTGGCCTCGTCCAGACGATAAAATCCCACACATATCTCAGTCGATAAAATCAGTCAAATACTTCAGTCGATGAAACCAGTCGGAAAAACAGCCCATTGAGTAGCTCAATGTTCGTTGCCATAGCTGTAGGAGCCGAGGGCTTGGGCGGGGTTTGGTCCTCACCCGTCGCAGGAGATAATTGTACTTAAGTAGATACTAATATTGTCGGCCCCCACCTCGAAAAGAATAGTCCCTATATATGACCATAGAAACGGGGTGTTGGTGGAATGGGAGGGGCCCTGTGCGTGGGAGCGAAAATACTAGTATCTAAAGTACATGTATCACTTAAGACTTGAAACTAGTTGGGAAGCCCCCCGGCCCCTACCCAATGCCCCCGGATCCTTCAGTTATGGCTACGAGCATGATTTGCTAATGAAGACGGGCCTACGCCATACACTGTGCTATGAGGGAAATTTTGCCCGGACAGCGGCACTACGGCCTACTCTTATATCGAATTCCATCTGTCAAGGGATCTTTTACGTCCACGCCAATGTATACACGGGACCTCGGTTTTTCGTCCCATCCGAAAGACTAGACAGCTGTCCTTGTCCGCCTCGAAAAGAATAGAGTCCCTATATATGATATGAACGTAGAAAGGGGATGCGATGGGGCCGGGGTGTGTGTGAGGTATTTGACATTTTCATGTGGCCTCGTCCAGTCGATAAAATCATTCAGTTAGTTCAGTCGAATAATCCAGTCGAATAAACCAGTCGAATAGTTCAGTCGAATAAACAAGTCGCTCAATATTAAGCAGCGGTGGCAGCGGGCTAAGATAATTAGTAGCAAATCATGCTCGTAGCCATAGCTGAAGGAGCCGGGGGCATGGGGTAGGGACCGGGGGGCTTCCCAACTAGTTTCAAGAAATGAAAAGAAATGAAATGGGGTTTTAACGTCCTACTGTTCTGCTTGGAACTGGGCTTATGAAGACGGGCATACGCCATACACTATGCGATTAGGGAAATTTTGCCCGGACAGCGGCACTACGGCATACTCTTATATCGAATTCCATCTGTCAAGGGATCTTTTACGTCCACGCCAATGTATACACGGGACCTCGGTTTTTCGTCCCACCCGAAAGACTAGACAGCTGTCCTTGTCCGCCTCGAAAAGAATAGAGTCCCTATATATGATATGAACGAAGAAAGGAGATGGGGTGGGGCGGCGGCGGGGGGGGGGGGGCGTGTCGGGATGTGGTATTTGACATTTTCATGTGGCCTCATCCAGTCGATAAAATCAGTCAGTTAGTTCAGTCGAATAATCCAGTCGAATAAACCAGTCGAAAAGTTCAGTCGAATACTTCAGTCGAATAGTTCAGTCGAATAATCCAGTCGAATAATTCAGTCGAATAAACAAGTCGCTCAATATTAAGCAGCGGTGGCAGCGGGCTAAGATAATTAGTAGCAAATCATGCTCGTAGCCATAGCTGAAGGAGCCGGGGGCATGGGGTAGGGACCGGGGGGCTTCCCAACTAGTTTCAAGAAATGAAAAGAAATGAAATGGGGTTTTAACGTCCTACTGTTCTGCTTGGAACTGGGCTAATGAAGACGGGCATACGCCATACACTGTGCTATGAGGGAAATTTTGCCCGGACAGCGGCACTACGGCCTACTCTTATATCGAATTCCATTTGTCAAAGGATCTTTTACGTCCACGCGAATGTGTACACGGGACCTCGGTTTTTCATCCCATCCGAACGACTAGACAGCTGTCCTTGTCCGCCTCGAAAACATTAGAATCCCTATATATGATATGAACGAAGAAAGGGGATGCGATGGGGCCGGGGGGGGGGGGGGTGAGGTATTTGACATTTTCATGTGGCCTCGTCCAGTCGATAAAATCAGTCAGTTAGTTCAGTCGAATAATCCAGTCGAATAATTCAGTCGAAAAGTTCAGTCGAATAAACAAGTCGCTCAATATTAGGCAGCGATGGCAGCGGGCTAAGATAATATAGTAGCAAATCATGCTCGTAGCCATAGCTGAAGGAGCCGGGGGCATGGGGTAGGGACCGGGGGGCTTCCCAACTAGTTTCAAGAAATGAAATGGGGTTTTAACGTCCTACTGTTCTGCTTGGAACGGGGCTAATGAAGACGGGCATACGCCATACACTGTGCGATGAGGGAAATTTTGCCCGGACAGCGGCACTACGGCATACTCTTATATCGAATTCCATCTGTCAAGGGATCTTTTACGTCCACGCCAATGTATACACGGGACCTTGGTTTTTCGTCCCATCCGAAAGACTAGACAGCTGTCCTTTTCCGCCTCGAAAAGAATAGAGTCCCTGTATATGATATGAACGAAGAAAGGGGATGGGGTGGGGCGGGGTGGGGCGGGGGGGGGGGGTATTTGACATTTTCATGTGGCCTCATCCAGTCGATAAAATCAGTCAGTTAGTTCAGTCGAATAATTCAGTCGAATAAACCAGTCGAATAATTCAGTCGAAAAGTTCAGTCGAATACTTCAGTCGAATAGTTCAGTCGAATAATCCAGTCGAATAATTCAGTCGAATAAACAAGTCGCTCAATATTAAGCAGCGGTGGCAGCGGGCTAAGATAATTAGTAGCAAATCATGCTCGTAGCCATAGCTGAAGGAGCCGGGGGCATGGGGTAGGGACCGGGGGGCTTCCCAACTAGTTTCAAGAAATGAAATGGGGTTTTAACGTCCTACTGTTCTGCTTGGAACTGGGCTAATGAAGACGGGCATACGCCATACACTTTTCTATGAGGGAAATTTTGCCCGGACAGCGGCACTACGGCCTACTCTTATATCGAATTCCATCTGTCAAAGGATCTTTTACGTCCACGCGAATGTGTACACGGGACCTCAGTTTTTCATCCCATCCGAACGACTAGACAGCTGTCCTTGTCCGCCTCGAAAAGAATAGAATCCCTATATATGATATGAACGAAGAAAGGGGATGGGGTGGGGCGGGGGGGGGGGGTATTTGACATTTTCATGTGGCCTCGTCCAGTCGATAAAATCAGTCAGTTAGTTCAGTCGAATAATCCAGTCGAATAAACCAGTCGAATAATTCAGTCGAAAAGTTCAGTCGAATACTTCAGTCGAATAATTCAGTCGAATAATCCAGTCGAATAATTCAGTCGAATAAACAAGTCGCTCAATATTAAGCAGCGGTGGCAGCGGGCTAAGATAATATAGTAGCAAATCATGCTCGTAGACATAGCTGAAGGAGCCCGCTGCCACCGCTGTTTAATATTGAGCGACTTGTTTATTCGACTGAATTATTCGACTGAAGTATTCGACTGAACTTCTCGACTGAATTATTCGACTGGTTTATTCGACTGGATTATTCGACTGAACTAACTGACTGATTTTATCGACTGGACGAGGCCACATGAAAATGTCAAATACCTCACCCCCCCCCCCCGCCCCACCCCATCCCCTTTCTTCGTTCATATCATATATAGGGATTCTATACTTTTCGAGGCGGACAAGGACAGCTGTCTAGTCGTTCGGATGGGATGAAAAACCGAGGTCCCGTGTACACATTCGCGTGGACGTGTATGGCGTATGCCCGTCTTCATTAGCCCAGTTCCAAGCAGAACAGTAGGACGTTAAAACCCCATTTCATTTCTTTTCATTTCTTGAAACTAGTTGGGAAGCCCCCCGGTCCCTACCCCATGCCCCCGGCTCCTTCAGCTATGGCTACGAGCATGATTTGCTACTATATTATCTTAGCCCGCTGCACCGCTGCTTAATATTGAGCGACTTGTTTATTCGACAGAACTATTCGACTGAAGTATTCGACTTAACTTCTCGACTGAATTATTCGACTGGATTATTCGACTGAACTAAATGGCTGATTTTATCGACTGGACGAGGCCACATGAAAATGTCAAATACCTCACACACACCCCACACCCCCCGCCCCACCCCATCCCCTTTCTTCGTTCATATCATATATAGGGACTCTATTCTTTTCGAGGCGGTCATGGACAGCTATCTAGTCTTTCGGATGGGACGAAAAACCGAGGTCCCGTGTATACATTGGCGTGGACGTAAAAGATCCCTTGACAGATGGAATACGATATAAGAGTATGCCGTAGTGCCGCTGTCCGGGCAAAATTTCCCTCATCCCACAGTGTATTGCGTGTGCCCGTCTTCATTAGCCCAGTTCCAAGCAGAACAGTAGGACGTTAAAACCCCATTTCATTTCTTTTCGTTTCTTGAAACTAGTTGGGAAGCCCCCAGGTCCCTACCCCATACCCCCGGCTCCTTCAGCTATAGCTACGAGCATGATTTGCTACTAATTATCTTAGCCCGCTGCCACCGCTGCTTAATATTGAGCGACTTGTTTATTCGACTGAATTATTCGACTGGATTATTCGACTGAAGTATTCGACTGAACTTCTCGACTGAATTATTCGACTGGTTTATTCGACTGGATTATTCGACTGAACTAACTGGCTGATTTTATCGACTGGACGTGGCCACATGAAAATGTCAAATACCTCACACACACCCCACACCCCCCGCCCCATCCCCTTTCTTCGTTCATATCATATATAGGGATTCTATTCTTTTCGAGGCGGACAAGGACAGCTGTCTAGTCTTTCGGATGGGACGAAAAACCAAGGTCCCGTGTATACATTGGCGTGGACGTAAAAGATCCCTTGACAGATGGAATTCGATATAAGAGTATGCCGTAGTGCCGCTGTCCGGGCAAAATTTCCCTCATCCCACAGTGTATGGCGTATGCCCGTCTTCATTAGCCCAGTTCCAAGCAGAACAGTAGGACATTAAAACCCCATTTCATTTCGTTTCATTTCTTGAAACTAGTTGGGAGCCCCCAGGTCCCTACCCCATGCCCCCGGCTCCTTCAGCTATGGCTACGAGCATGATTTGCTACTAATTATCTTAGCCCGCTGCCACCGCTACTTAATATTGAGCGACTTGTTTATTCGACTGAACTATTCGACTGAAGTATTCGACTGAACTTTTCGACTGAATTATTCGACTGGTTTATTCGACTGGATTATTCGACTGGTTTATTCGACTGGATTATTCGACTGAACTAACTGGCTGATTTTATCGACTGGACGAGGCCACATGAAAATGTCAAATACCTCACACACACCCCACACCCCCGCCCCACCCCATCTCCTTTCTTCGTTCATATCATATATAGGGACTCTATTCTTTTCGAGGCGGTCAAGGACAGCTGTCTAGTCTTTCGGATGGGACGAAAAACCGAGGTCCCGTGTATACATTGGCGTGGACGTAAAAGATCCCTTGACAGATGGAATTCGATATAAGAGTATGCCGTAGTGCCGCTGTCCGGGCAAAATTTCCCTCATCCCACAGTGTATGGCGTGTGCCCGTCTTCATTAGCCCAGTTCCAAGCAGAACAGTAGGACGTTAAAACCCCATTTCATTTCGTTTCATTTCTTGAAACTAGTTGGGAAGCCCCCAGGTCCCTACCCCATACCCCCGGCTCCTTCAGCTATAGCTACGAGCATGATTTGCTACTAATTATCTTAGCCCGCTGCCACCGCTGCTTAATATTGAGCGACTTGTTTATTCGACTGAATTATTCGACTGGATTATTCGACTGAAGTATTCGACTGAACTTCTCGACTGAATTATTCGACTGGTTTATTCGACTGGATTATTCGACTGAACTAACTGGCTGATTTTATCGACTGGACGTGGCCACATGAAAATGTCAAATACCTCACCCCCCCCCCCCCCCGCCGCACCCCATCCCCTTTCTTCGTTCATATCATATATAGGGATTCTATTCTTTTCGAGGCGGACAAGGACAGCTGTCTAGTCTTTCGGATGGGACGAAAAACCAAGGTCCCGTGTATACATTGGCGTGGACGTAAAAGATCCCTTGACAGATGGAATTCGATATAAGAGTATGCCGTAGTGCCGCTGTCCGGGCAAAATTTCACTCATCCCACAGTGTATGGCGTATGCCCGTCTTCATTAGCACAGTTCCAAGCAGAACAGTAGGACGTTAAAACCCCATTTCATTTCGTTTTATTTCTTGAAACTAGTCGGGAAGCCCCCAGGTCCCTACCCCATGCCCCCGGCTCCTTCAGCTATGGCTACGAGCATGATTTGCTACTAATTATCTTAGCCCGCTGCCACCGCTACTTAATATTGAGCGACTTGTTTATTCGACTGAATTATTCGACTGAAGTATTCGACTGAACTTTTCGACTGAATTATTCGACTGGTTTATTCGACTGGATTATTCGACTGAACTAACTGACTGATTTTATCGACTGGACGAGGTCACATGAAAATGTCAAATACCTCATCCCGACACGCCCCCCCCCCCCGCCCCATCGCATCCCCTTTCCATGTTCATATCATATATATTGACTCTATTCTTTTCGAGGCGGACAAGGACAGCTGTCTAGTCGTTCGGATGGGACGAGCATGAACTAACTTACTGATGTTATCGACTGAACCAACTGACTGATTTTATTGACTGGACGAGGCCACATGATAATGTCAAATACCTTATCCCCATATGCCCCCCTAACCCAACATATCATATATAGGGACTCTATATTCTTTTGGAGGTGGACAAGGACAGATGTCTAGTCGTTCGGATGGGACGAAAAACCGAGGTCCCGTGTACACATTGGCGTGCACTTAAAAGATGGGGGCATATGGGGATGAGGGAAAAAGTAAAGCATGACTTTATTAAGCCGCGGTGGCAATAACACCTTAAAGTTTTAATTTGAACAATCAAATTTGAACATGAGGGGACGTAAAAAATAAACAAAAACAATGATAAAAGATATTGGAATTAGTGCGTTTTTTCTTTAACTTATACTGATTACAAACGATTCCAAAATTTTAATAAGCCATCGACCGGTTTATTCGACTGACTATTTGATTTGGACTTAGGGTCGACTCAACACATAACTCTATGAATAGGGACTATTAAACCGGAAATAGGGAATCAAGTAGTACCACTCACGTTGCGAGACATCAAGTAATTATATCATATTCATTTTGAAAGAAATAAATCCAATGTATCCCCCACGTATTGTAAATAAAATATAAAAAAATAAATACATGTTAACGTATTGTAAAATGATAAATCAAAGTAAAAATTCCCGTAAAACATTATTGTTTATATCGTGTGTGTCTAGTTAATCGAGGTGTGTCCGATTGAAGAAAAATAGTAATACACGATAAAAAGCAGACGAAATTGTTTTCTAACGAAGATTTCTAACGTAACAAAAAAATAACAATTAAAATGAGTGGGGCTTCGGAAGTCACTGTCAAGAATTGGCTTCAGACATAAGACCTAACTAAATTTCTACATCACATTCACAAACTGTCACAAGTACTTGTGGCAGTGCTAAAAAATCTAAGAATAGTCAGAATGGAATCTAATCATATTTGTTATGAGCTAAAGTAATATCTTGTTATTTAGGTGTTTTACATTGAAACTGAAAAACTGCTAATCAATTTTTAAATTTGCTAATCAAATTTGGCGAAATTGGACTTTTTGATTAGCAGTGCTGCTAATCAACTGTGAAAAATTACAGACAGCCCTGATTATGGCCCCTGTTTGTACGAAAAATCACGTTTTTAGCTTGTGGACCCTATAGAGGTCACAATTTTTATCCGATTTTGTCGAAACTTGAAATGTAAGTTTATAACCCAAAGATCTCGGTTCCTTTCGATATTCGCGCATATCGGACCATAACTTTTTGAATTATGGCCCCTGATTGTACAAAAAATCGCATTTTTATCTTGTGGAGCCCACGGAAGTCATAATTTGTATCCGATATAAAAAACCGTATTATTATATCACCGTTACACCCTAAGGACGCCTGAGTTCGAATTTCGTGAAAATCAGCCCAAAATTGACAGACAAAATGGCCGCCGTTCGTTCTCAAATAGCGTAAAAATATGGTATATCAAGGTTGTGGACCCTATAGAGGTCACAATTTTTATACGCCCACATTTTCATGTGGACGTATTATGCCGTCGCCTCTGTCAGTCCAGATGTCCGGACGTCTGTCCGTCCGTCCACAATTGTTTGTGGACACTCTACAGGTCACAATTCTTATCCAATTTTGACAAAACTTGAACTATAGGTTTATCTCCAAAAGATCTCGGCTGATTTCGATACTGGCATGTATCGGATTGAACCTTCATGGATTATGGCCCCTGTGTGTACGAAATAATACGTTTTTAGCTTGTGGACCCTATAGAGGTCACAATATTTATCCGATTTTGTTGAAACTTGAAATGTAAGTTTATAACCCAAAGATCTCGGTTCCTCTCGATATTCGCGCATATCGGACCATAACTTCCTGAATTATGGCCCCTGATTGTACGAAAAATCGCGTTTTTAGCTTGTGGACCCTATAGAAGTCATAATTTTTATCCGATTTAAAAAATTGTATTATTATATCACCGTTACACCCTAAGGACAACTGAGTTCGAATTTCGCAAAAATCGGATAAAAATTGACAGACAAAATGGCCGCCATTCGTTCTCAACTAGCTTAAAAATATGGTATATCAAGGTTGTGGACCCTATAGAGGTCACAATTTTTATCCGATTTTGTTGAAACTTGAAATGTAAGTTTAAAACCCAAAGATCTCGTTTCCTCTCGATATTCGCGCATATCGGACCATAACTTCCTGAATTATGGCCCCTGATTGTACGAAAAATCGCGTTTTTAGCTTGTGGACCCTATAGAAGTCATAATTTTTATCCGATTTAAAAAATCGTATTATTATATCACCGTTACACCCTAAGGACGACTGAGTTCGAATTTCGCGAAAATCGGATAAAAATTGACAGACAAAATGGCCGCCATTCGTTCTCAACTAGCGTAAAAATATGGTATATCAAGGTTGTGGACCCTATAGAGGTCACAATTTTTATCCGATTTTGTTGAAACTTGAAATGTAAGTTTAAAACCCAAAGATCTCGTTTCCTGTCGATATTCGCGCATATCGGACTGTAACTTCCTGAATTATGGCCCCTGATTGTACGAAAAATCACGTTTTTGGCTTGTGGACCCTATAGAGGTCATAATTTTTATCCGATTTAAAAAAACCTATTATGATATCACCGTTACACCCTAAGGACGACTGAATTCGATTTTCGTGAAAATCGGCCCAAAATTGACAGACAAAATGGCCACCGTTTGTTCTCAAATAGTGTAAAAATATGGTATATCAAGGTTGTGGACCCTATAGAGGTCACAATTTTTATCCGATTTTGTAAGAACTTGAAATGTTTATAACCCAAAGATCTCGGTTCCTTTCGATATTCGCGCATATCGGACCATAACTTCCTGAATTATGGCCCCTGATTGTACGAAAAATCGCGTTTTTAGCTTGTAGAGGTCATAATTTTTATTCGATTTTGTTGAAACTTGAAATGTAAGTTTATAACCCAAAGATCTCGGTTCCTTTTGATATTCGTGCATATCGGACCATACCTTCCTGAATTATGGCCCCTGATTGTACAAAAAATCGCATTTTTATCTTGTGGAGCCCACGGAAGTCATAATTTGTATCCGATATAAAAAAAACCGTATTATTATATCACCGTTACACCCTAAGGACGCCTGAGTTCGAATTTCGTGAAAATCGGCCCAAAATTGACAGACAAAATGGCCGCCGTTCGTTCTCAAATAGCGTAAAAATATGGTATATCAAGGTTGTGGACCCTATAGAGGTCACAATTTTTATACGCCCACATTTTCATGTGGACGTATTATGCCGTCGCCCCTGTCCGTCCAGATGTCCGGACGTCTGTCCGTCCGTCCACAATTGTTTGTGGACACTCTACAGGTCACAATTCTTATCCGATTTTGACAAAACTTGAATTATAGGTTTATCTCCAAAAGATCTCAGCTGCTTTCGATACTGGCATGTATCGGATCGAACCTTCATGGATTATGGCCCCTGTGTGTACGAAATAATATGTTTTTAGCTTGTGGACCCTATAGAGGTCACAATATTTATCCGATTTTGTTGAAACTTGAAATGTAAGTTTATAACCCAAAGATCTCGGTTCCTCTCGATATTCGCGCATATCGGACCATAACTTCCTGAATTATGGCCCCTGATTGTACGAAAAATCGCGTTTTTAGCTTGTGGACCCTATAGAAGTCATAATTTTTATCCGATTTACAAAATCGTATTATTATATCACCGTTGCACCCTAAGGACGACTGAGTTCGAATTTCGCGAAAATCGGATAAAAATTGACAGACAAAATGGCCGCCATTCGTTCTCAACTAGCGTAAAAATATGGTATATCAAGGTTGTGGACCCTATAGAGGTCACAATTTTTATCCGATTTTGTTGAAACTTGAAATGTAAGTTTAAAACCCAAAGATCTCGTTTCCTGTCGATATTCGCGCATATCGGACTGTAACTTCCTGAATTATGGCCCCTGATTGTACGAAAAATCGCGTTTTTGGCTTGTGGACCCTATAGAGGTCATAATTTTTATCCGATTTAAAAAAACCTATTATGATATCACCGTTACACCCTAAGGACGACTGAATTCGATTTTCGTGAAAATCGGCCCAAAATTGACAGACAAAATGGCCACCGTTTGTTCTCAAATAGTGTAAAAATATGGTATATCAAGGTTGTGGACCCTATAGAGGTCACAATTTTTATCCGATTTTGTAGGAACTTGAAATGTTTATAACCCAAAGATCTCGGTTCCTTTCGATATTCGCGCATATCGGACCATAACTTCCTGAATTATGGCCCCTGATTGTACGAAAAATCGCGTTTTTAGCTTGTAGAGGTCATAATTTTTATCTGATTTTAAAAAAAATGTCAAGCATTTCGATAACCAGGGGACGAGAACTATCGATTTTGCCTTTCATCTCTTGTTAAATGTTGGAAGATATAGCGAAATGTTTGTTTGCTTTGTACAGTTTCAGATAACCAGATAATCATGGCGTACTCACAGGAAGCGACAAGCAAGAAGACAAGTAAACAAGGTCGCAAGGCCAGAGATGACATGGCAGAAATGAATATACCACAAAAGGGTAATTTCTGATGAACAATGTGCTTTTTATTCAATCACCATAAAATGGCTTTCTAGTCCCCTTTCTTGTATATAATTTTAATACACCCACATGAAAATGTGGTCGTATTGTCATCCGTCCATCAGTCCGTTCGTGTGTCGCTTTATTGAATCCTGTGAAAGCTCTAACAACTAAAGTTATCATCCGATCTGTATTAAATTTACATGTACTATTTCAATTTGTAAAACGAAGATGCCTATCGCATTTCGGCAATTTCTGTTTATAACTGTTAGAGTTATGGCACGTGTTTCACTTTGTTGAAACTTGTGAACGCTCTAAAGACTTAAGTTATCATCCGATCTATATTAAATTTACATGCTTTATTTAAATTAGTAAAACGAAGAAGAGTTTTGAATTTCACCAATGTCCGTTAATGCCTTACACTTATGACCCTTGTTTCACTTTCATGAACCCTGTAAATGATCTAACGGCAGAAGTTATCATTAGATTTGCAGAAAATGAAATCAGTGGCTTGTAAATTCTCCCATTACCTACAAAAGAATACATATGCGTCAACCCTTGCTGACTTCTCGGATGATTTAACTGCTGTGGTCGTCTCACCCGTCCGTTGGTCCATTCGCTCACAATTGCTGGTGGACGCTCTAGAGTATTGAGGCTATATAGGCGGTAAATATCCGATTGACTTCAAATTTAGACTATTTCAACAATTTCCGATAATTACTGCCAGAGTTATGGCCATTGATCACTATGGCAAATCATGTGGACGCTCAAGAGACTGAAGTTAATATCAAACTGAGGTCATGTTCAGGTCATACGATTTGTAACGATTTTGATAATTACTACCAGAGTTATGGTCCTTGATCACTTTGCAAAAATGACGTGAAATGTCTCCTAGACAAGAGCCATTGATAACTTGAATAGCTAAATTCGTGAAATTAAATGTGTATATTAAACGTTAGCATGGGGCAGAACTAAATGCCAATGAAGGTCATTATGTAAGATTTAGATAAAGAACTGGACGTCGTCACTATAATAGACAGCAATATTGGGGGTAATCTAAAGAATTTCAGACAATTTATCATTATTTTTAGGCAAAATTGAGTGAAATTATGATGCTTTCTTCGCGTCTAACCTTTATGATGCAGCAAAAGTAAAAATCATACATTAAAATATTTTCCACTAATTTTGAAAAGTAAATAAACACTGAAAATCACAAAATTTTGACTAAAATCAAAATTTCCCCTCCCAAATTTGTCAAATATTTTTGAAATTTTACCATTTCACTTTTTTTACTATCAAAATGCCATATATCACATTTTCTAACAATTTGGAGCATATCATCAAATTTAGGCCTTTCATAAACTGTCAGGTTGTTGTCATATAGGAGGCAGACCACCATTAATTTCCCCATTGACTTCAATGTTAATTCTGGCCTCTTTGCCCACCTCCAACTTTTCCCCAAATTTCCGTTGGGCTGAATGCTTTTCACTACAGACAGAGGAACAAATGGTCATGTCTTTGCACTAAAATTTGTATGAGGTTCACCACCAATATTTTGAGATACACAAACTTGAAGAAGCATACTAAAAACATGTAACTAGTTGCCGTACATATCGCCGTAGCCAACCTGATAACCCTCTTATCCTTCCGCCTCAAAATCATGAATATTTACCAAAACCTGGCAGAAAATGTTAATTCAAACCCTCTTCGTCCAGTCTAGACCAAATAATCAACAAAAATGGGCATGCAAAAGGGGAGAAAAGAGAGAGAGAGAATTGCTAGAAATAGACGAACCGAGATGGTGAAATTTAATGGTGGTCTGCCTCCATATTAGACAATGTATTATGGTACATTTCCAACAAAATAGATTATATGATAGGGATATAAACGCACTAATAGTATGCTAAATAACAAGACATGGGCTTCTATTAAATTATAAAATTAAACATAATATATGGCAGATAGCAATATTATTATAAAACTTAGAAAGAGTCTGTCAACATACTATTCACAGAGTTATCAAATATCCTTTCCCTCACTATAGATAACTACAGTGACCTATATCTAAATAAAGCTGTTATTAGTCTGGACTATTTAGGCGTCTACAGACTATAAATAAAACAAATACTAACAAAATGAAACTACCCTTAGCAAAAAATCCTACAGAATACCAGTGTAGAATTCTATAGAAAATCTATAGAGTTTTTGGGGGGGGGCGTGTCCCATTTTTTATAGGATAAAATTATATAGTATTCTGCAGAATTTTGGGGGCCTGTAGGAAATAACGGCCCCAAATATTCTACAGTTTCTGTAGCGCTCATCATACAGATTTATGGCAAAATTTCTATAGGAAAATACTGTAGTATTCTTTAGGTTTTTTTTATTGCAATTTCTGTAGGAAATTCTACAGTTATGTATAGGAATGAATACTGTAGTATTCTGTAGTTTGGAAATTGGGCCACTATAGTTTTCTGTAGGAATGGGTACTACAGAATTCTATAGACTTTTTTTTTTATTAAATCTTATTTTGGGAATAAATATAGTTGACCCATGATTTCTTGTAAATTGATAAGCTTATTATTCTGTCATGGATTCTCAGGCCACGAAATTTCACGCGAACGATGCCAATCGGTTACGTGCGGTCGCGCTAGCTCAAAAACACGCGACCGATTACCTGGATACGCAAATTGAAATATCGGTTACGTTAACAAATTTCATTAACAGATTTATTCACATTGGATCAATTTTTATACAGGATGACTTTGTGACACGGGTCTAAATTATTTGTATTATAGCACAAACTCCATTCATTCTTGGCATTTCATTTCTCCATTACCATATTACGGTACTTTGACAGATCAAGTATTTTGACACCACGTACGTAGGCTATTGACCAGTTGAAAGCACGTTGATTTAAAAATGCCTCCCGCCCCTAATTCTTTAAATGATTAGTTATGCCATAAATATTTGAAAGCGTACCTTTGGATTTTCAAACACAAAAGGAGAAATGAGGTTGACTATTTAACATGTCGGCTATATTTCCATAGAATTTACTACACATGTTCCTTTCAGTTTTCACTATAGCCATGCTGTAGTACCAATGACCCGTGTGTAGTCGTCAACTTTGACCCCCTCCCCGGCATCGCTCGAGCGATAATGTAAACGATTTTACTGTCCTGTCTATTTTAATATTATTTCATGACATCAAACTATTCTTTTTCCTTTTGAGACTTTGTGTATAGAGTGCCGAGGTTCATAATAAATACTGTTTGTCAATCAGTCGCTACCTATGAGTGAGGCTATCTCATGCTACGTGCTTGGATGAATAATTGCAAGTGACAACTTACAAGTGTAATATATGAAGTACGCATGTAGTCTTCAGTGACCGAAAACAATGTGGTAGCTACCATTCCTGGTTTTTGAAGGTCAGATATGATATAAAAACGGAAATCCATTAGTAATTTTTGGAACCGATTCCCCTCATTATTAAAATATAGGGATTTAGTGAAGTGGAATTTTTTTTTCTAATGTTTTATTGTTTAAATGAGGACATCGTGGGATTAAAGTCATTAACACTTAACCTCAAAATATAATATTAAATATAAAAGAATAAAGTTAGTCAAGTTATTTCTTTAAAAATACATTCACTGCAAGTGGAAATGAATAATAGCACCATTTAAATCTGGATAAAACATGAAAACAGCGCAACCATTTTATGTAACCAATTGGTTACGCAATGGTCATCTGGCGTAACCAAAGAAATGGTTACGCAGAGCATAAACCCACAACCATTTTTCTGGTTACGCCAAAATTTGAAATTTCGTGGCCTGGATTCTTCTAAATAAGCTTATTTTTTCTCTCATGGATTAATCTGAATTCTGTTGATGATTCACCAGCCCGAACCATGAAAAGTTCTTTTCTTGGTAAAACTGATATATAGGGAAAAGAATAGGTAATAAAGTTAAATAAATAACAAAATCACATAAATCTTATCTAATTAAAGTAATTTAATATTATTGTTAAGAAAGTAATAAAGTATACTTATCTTTCTATCTTTAATCGAATCTGTGAAAAAACACCATCATTCTCTTCAGTTTCTTGTTAATACTAACATATTAAGTTGTTATACACTGAATTTTTGAATTTTAAATTCAGCCAATGGCCAAACAGATTTCAATAGAGTACAATGGCAGTGCAGAAGAGTAGGACGTTAAACCCCATTTCATTTCATTTCATTTCATTTTTGTTAATTATAGTTTGTCGACTGGTATGCACGGTTGACAGAATCTGAGTACAGAATCTGCTATAGTCATTAAAATCTAACTAGCAGGATCACCTAACAGTTCAAATAAACTGTCTTTATTTCATTGACTTATCTGAAGAATAATTTATTATCTGATATTTTTGTTGGGGTGGGGAATTCCTTTGAGTGTCAACATGTATCACTATTTCATTCATATTATATACACTATTTTATACTTTATATTTAATTTTCGTGGTAAGCTTATTTTAGTTTGTCATTTGGTATCACAATAAATTAAGGAAAACTGCATCCAGGAAAATTAATATGCTGGAAAAGTTTACATAATTCACACAAGTGCATCACTAAATTCTATTGTAAACTATAGTATGAATAAAAGACATCACCAATTCATGAAATCTGTAGTATAGAACATTGTTTCTACAATATTATGTAGGAAACTATAGTAGGCTATTTGTTAAAATGACAATATACATATAATTCTTAGTTTTCAACAGAATGTCATCGACAACTATAGGAATATACTACTGACTTGAGACAATAAGTTAGTTCTATAGAAAACTATAGTTTTTACCACCAAATCTATAGGAATCACAGCTGACATGAGAATGCAAGTTGGTTCTATAGGCTATAGAAAACTGAAGGATTACTCAACTGACTGGAGGATACAAGTTAGTTCTATAGAAAACTATAGCAGCACCAATGAATCTGTAGGTTTATTTTTTTTCCAATAGTTTATTACAGTATTGTATAGAATTCTATAGGAAATTACACTTGAAAAAATTTATCTACCAATCCTACACAAAACTATAGTACATGTTTTTGAATCTATAGTCATGTAAAAAAAAAAATACAGAATAATTTCGTTTTCCTGCAGCATTCTATAGCATTCTTTAGAATCCCACAAACTTCTATAGAAACCTGTACTTTTTCTATAGAACTTTTTCATAAGGGTAGCTATGCCACAGTACCGTGTCAGTCAAGTTACGTGACACATTTTAATAGATTTTTAAATCTTGGGGTATTTTCTCGCGAATACAATGTTTTGAGAAGGATTTAAAGCACAATTATAATAGATTAATTAGTTTGAATATGTTTTTAGTCCAAACATATCATCAAATCACACAGTTTGTACAGGGAAGGTATCTTTAATGGTTAATCCAGCCCTGTGTTCTTTGGTAATCATAGATTCTGGTAAAAGTAGTATATTAAAAACGGAATAATATGTTGATGAATTTAATTGAAAATATTTACACGACATGCACGATTATTCAAAGTCCCTACCGATTTTAATGATAAAACGTAAACTGAACTTTGACACGCTGCAGTTTCTGGGCTCAAGCCTTAATCAAGGTCAATATTCGATAATGCATAAACATGAATTCTCACTTATTTCAAATCATCAAAAAACTATTTTTTTGAAGTATGATCTGTTTAATTTCAATGATGACAATAATGATGATAACGATTACAATTACGCTTACGCTTAAAGATACATTATGGGAGATTTTTATAGAGAATTGGCCATTCTTGCTATAACAGTTCAAAAGAAGATGATGAAAGAAGAATATATTGAAAATTTCGATCAAATTACTTTATTCTGAACATAGTTATCATCATTGTAATATTTGACTAGAAATGGTAGTGAAATGTGCTTTCACCTTGGCCGACCGTTTGATTGACAGGCGTTAACTCCACCTACATATCTCGATTATCAAGTAAAGTTTTCAATGGCATGCGGAAACGCTCTACAGCGGCCTCGCTAAGTACACTCTATCATTTAGCCTCGATCTAACTGACGTATTCTCATCAGGATGCGCCATATTTGAATTAATTGATAAGTGAAATCCTATTTAAATCCGAGCTGTAGCCGAGCCATCCGTGGGTCTACAGAGTTGATTTTGGGCTTGTTGTTTAAATAAAGATCTAATTTATAATTTCTATAACATCTGAAGCCTAAATTAAGACTTGCAATAATCAGATTTTGCTCTTGCATAATGTATGTTTAACTGAAAAATATAAGAAATTAAGGAATATTCAGTAATTGAGTTTTAAACTGACAAAATAAGTCTTTCTATTCTTCAAAACGTTCATAGTCGCTTCATTAAATATTCCGATTCCTGCTTGAAAAGTCTACTTTCTATTTAAATCTGCATGTGCTGTAAATGACAACAATCTATGGTCTGGGTCCAAGTGACTAATTAAATACGATTTCTGATAATGTATACAATGACACATGCTAAATTATTGTTCAAAAAGTTATTGGGGCATGTTTGCATTTATAATTACCGAATTGTTGACGACAAAAAAAACCGTCCTATTTTCTCGAATTAATCTTGAAAAGTTGCAAACATCATATATTCGTCATACGCTGACTTCATTTTCTAATAGTAAGTGCAGGGGGGCTGCACCACACAAAATTTACACAAAAACAAATACACGGACAGGACATCATTCTCGGGAAAACACAAACATACAGACAATTCAAAAAAAAAGTGAATGGATCCGGGGGGCTAGGCGTAAGCGTCCACTGCGCTGTACAGTCCCGGGTCTGTAGTGACACAGACTTCGATAACTCACACGATAAAGTAAAAAGGGAAATCTCATAAGACAATAAATAACTAACTAAGGGAAGTCTCACAATATGACTAATAGTAATAGCGCTTAACAAATTGACCGATCACTATAAGTTCAATATAGCCAAACGTAACACACGCATTCCACGACAAGCTTGCAATAAAAGGCAGTACAAATCGATAAATATAGTACACACAAAGAATAGTCTTTTCCGAAATACAAGTATACGAATTAATAACTATTCAGTTGTTGATGACTCGTTGAGATTTTTTTCTATGCTTCATGATGAGATAAGAAAGTTAAAAAGAAAACAAATGTAGAAAAACAAACATAAATATCAATTTATTAAAATAACACTTTAATATTAAAACAAACACTATTATCAATTTATTAAAACAACACTGTATTATTTCAAAAACATTGGTCGGAGTGGTCTTCTATCTTGGTCCGAGTGATCTTCTGCCTTGGTACGAGTGAGATACGGTCTTGGTCCGAGTGGTCTTCTATCTTGGTCCGAGTGGTCTATTAACTGATCCGGTCGGTTTTGGTCCGAGTGGTATTTGGCCTGAGTTGTCATGTACCGAAACGAATGAACACTCACTACGATTCGGGTCTATTCGTTTATTTCGTAATTTGCAACCTGACAAAATCTGCCCCAAGATTCAATTGAATCTGAGGTCTCCTAGCATTCGCAACACAGCTTAGTTTTTGAATGGCCATCCCCGTGTATGCATTTATATGTGAACATGCCTTTGTAAATTTAAATTCAGTAGTGTTTTGTAAAATTTGCCTTGTGAAAATTAACCAATTGGTTTAAAGAAAACAGTTTAAAATGAATTGTTAAAATACTGGCAGAAGTCAGTCCGCTGGGACGGGGCGCGATCCTCATTAATCTTTATCTAAATGACTTAATACGGTTTCCGGCCATTTGTTGTGAAGCATGGCAGAAATCGAACACCAAGGATTAAAGTCATCTCGATAATTTTTAAATATACTTTCTAAACTCGTCAAAGAGGACTTCCAAAACATGGATCAGTGTTGAATTAAGATTCAGATCAGAATTAAATTTCGTTAGGATATCAATGACGAATCATTTTCAGTTATGATTAGAGATTCAAACGGTGTGATTTACCATAAGCAAAGTTTTTAGTATTTGTGTTTTTGAAAAAAAAATCATTTCATTTATCAGTTTTCATATCAAGATCATTAATGCGCCACACTGGGGTAGTAATTAATTTATCGATCAAGCCCAAAGCCTGGCACTCTATGATATAGCAAGGTTTTAATATCTACAAATATGTTCTGGGTTAATCTGTTTTCTCTTCCAAATCACCAAGAAAATATATTATGCTTAGCCATACGATTTAAAATGGCGGCCCTGTGGAAAAGATTATTGGCGTTAGCGACAATTGTGTAATATTAAGGGACTTGAGATATAACTTAAAACGTAAATAAAAACCCGACTTTTCCTCCCCACCCTATGTAAAGGCTTTAAAGAAACAATCGGACACACCCAGATCCGTTTCACAAAAATGAAAAATCGGTTTTAAACGTTTGGGCCAAATTCGTTTTAAAATACAGTTCCTAAAATTTCTTTAATTCAGTCGCACTTTTATCGGCCAAACCATTTCATAGATGAAGACGGCAAACGAACTGATTTATATTTAAGTGAATGTTTCGCTCTGAATCTGATAAACTGACCAGATGCATCGTTTGTTCGTTCCTGGAGTATTACGTCCACTTCCACCTAAGGTGATATCGCAAACAAACTAGGTGCATGGATGTAATTTAGTTTTATCCCAGCTACACTTAAGAATAACCAACCAATCACAGATAACCTGATAAACAACCTTTTCAGAAGAAGACAGTCTTCAAAACTGAAAGACTTCAATCAGTTTTCCTATTCAATTATACGAGTAATATTGAGAACTAAACCCACATAAAGACTAAAACATTTCCACCATAATCCTAACAATACAATTCTAGATGCATGCAATATATAATCCACCACCAAAACATTTATACAAATTTATATTGGCTTAAAAACAAAACTATACTTATTCAAAAGGTTCATTCCCATATCGCCGACTCACCGAGTTTTATAAGGGGAAAAATTTTGGTCGACGTTATGGGAATGAGTGGCCAAGAACAATAGACCCAAGCTGAAGGATAAACCTCATTAAGCAGATAATTTTGGGAGCATTTATTTTTTTTTTAATTTATAATACATAACATAACACAATTTTAAATTTTTGCACGCAGTCCAACATAGTCCAAAAATTCTAATAAATTCAGTCTGCCTTGTTCATATCTATAACATCGTTATGCACTCTAAGGAGTGCGGTTTCAGTGCTATGCCCCTCTCGATAAGCAGACTGGAATTTACCGACCAGTGAGTTTCGATTGAGATAATCTATTATTTGAGATAAAATGATCTTTTCAAGCAATTTTGCTAAAAATGAAATATTTGACACTGGTCTATAACTTTTGAGTGCATTATGGTCAAGACTTGTTTTTTTAATCAGAGGTCTTACAATGGCCTCCTTACAATCATCCGGAAAATACCAGAGGAGAGCACATCATTTATAATAATCGTCAAAGCTGGTGCTATTTCATCCAGACACTCTTTTAGTAGTTTTGTAGGAATTGGGTCCAGAGCACATGACTTACACTTCATTCGACACACCACTGATATTACATCATCAACATTCAATGGCTCAAAAGCAGAGAAATTACACTGGGGTGGGATATTAATGTCAGTGTAAGGGGGGGGGGGGAGTCAACAAACTTTTCACGAATTTTAATAATTGTTTCGGCAAAAAAGTCAATAATGGTCTGTGGTGAAAATCAATTTCAGTGAACTATATTAATAATGACTGGTCCCTGCCTCATTAACGCTTTTAATCCGTTTTAATCCAATCAGAGGGTGCTGCGGTCGACTTTCCAAAACTCGGTGAGTCGGCGATATGGGAAGACCCCATTCAAAACACCAACTAATAAAGACACGGCCAGGCCATTCATTAACAACTTACAATTGACAGAGTCTCAAAACACAACCCTGTTACAATTCGCATTGTGACGGCTTCGTTAGATCATTAACCCTTTCGTGGCCGATGGGTCAGAAATTGGCTGAACACCATAAAAAGACAATAATGGTGGATTTTAACGAAATTGCTTTGCAGGGGACAGTGTTTAGTGGTTCGGAGATGATGAAAAACTGGGCCTGTGTACATTTTGTTGTGCACGTAAAAGAACCCTTGGCAGCTGGACGTCGAAAAAGAGTAAAAGAAAACGCCGCTGGCCGAACAAAATCTCCCTCGTAAGATGGCTGTATAAATTACAGTGTAGCGGTTATTATTTTAAAATATCTCCAATAATATTCATCCAAACGTTACCATTTTTCGATATGACAAGTACCATATATAAATATATGTGATACTCGTATGACATTGAATGATATCAATAACAGAAACAACAAATGCCATATTTCGGTTCTACATTTTATATTAAAAACTGCTACATATAGGTTACATAGTTACAAGCCTTATAATAAAGTCATTCTCTCAAACTCCATCCAGCCAAACTCGACGAGTCTGCTGATAGAGAAACGCTACATCCTTTCCCTTCAAGAACTACATGGCTGTCTGCCATAGCGTCCAAATCCAGTTACTTGTTTATGCCGAGATTTCCGCTACTAATTATTCAATTTGCCAAATATTACGTAATTTTAATCATGTGGTTGGTCATGCCTCATGCCTTGCATACCAATAGGGTCTCATTACCAAATTTGGTCAACAGGTCACATGCCATTAAGATGACGTATGATAAATGTGTTTATTAACCTATAGTTCAATTCATGTATCATATCAGCACAGATTTCCCTTCTGTTTTCTTCACAATATTTCATAACCAATTTAATTTGCGTTTTAAATAAACTCATACCATAACTAATATACTGACAATGGAGAATAGAAATAAAACATATGTAATTATCAAATTATAACTCATATTCTTTGGTGCACTTATATTCGTCTAATACAATTTCGCATAATTATCAAATAGTATTACAGTATATATAACATTAGGACTAAAGTATTTTTGGTGTAAAAGTGTAAGGGTCTATCTACCTAATTTTATGTATGGGTCCAAGTTTTCTTCTAGTGACCTCAGCCCTGTCGTGGAGAGTGGGTATAGAGATCAGTTGATTTCTTCTTTTTTTTTTTTTTTTTAAAAATGTAGTTTTCGTTGCTTTAATTACGCATGTAATAACTTTGTTTTGGATAATTTATTCTTCTTCAGGACGAAAAACATTGACCTGTAGAATCATAAGAATCATTGAAAAAAACATTGCATTTTTCAGCTATTTTGGTGACCATTATTTAATTCTGGCAACCATTTTTTTTTTATCAGTATGTGAATTTCCCGAAAGTTTTAAATCAGAGGTTAGGTCACGATCTTGATAGCCTACACGAAGAACACATTATGCTCTGAAACCAACAGAAGTTAAGGTTCTATTTAATCATTGGAAATTAATTGACCCCTGCTCTTATGATTGTGATTGAGGGTGACAACTGATCTTGATATTTTGTTAATACGGTTACGTGCAATCATGTTTATTCCGATAGGAACATATTAATTTCAATGTTTTCTTCTCATAAGTCAACAAAATTTCGAAATCTCACAAAATATTCAAGTTTTATTATTTTTCAACATTTCAACAATAAATCATCTATAACATCTTTCAACATCTGATAAATATAAATTTCTTCTGGCAGAGAGACTGAGTGAATGAGATTCGCTGTAAAATAAAACAATAGAAACATTTTTAAGTAGCCTATCACAAATCAAAAGAGTTTCATGGATTATTTATCGTCAATAGGCCTACAATATGTAGTTATCTCTCTTGAATCAATATTTCTCAACTTTTTGTCTGTTATTCTATAGCAAAATGGTCCTGCAGGGGTCAGAGATCAAATCACAAAATTTTCCAACAACTTGATATTTTACAGTTTGTCTACGAAGCTTTTATACCTTAATTCTAAAAAGGAATGGTCTAAATGGATGAGCATATTTAACCGGTGACTTTTCCTGAACTCAAAACCCAGGCTATTCATCTATTATATAAATTTCTACAATTTTCAATATCTCTCAACAGTGTTGTGCCTTGATTTCCCAAAAATTCAATACGACTGTGTTGCTAAGCAACATCATACGGTTCTGGTTCTAGCCTACTAACATTGCTCAAATAATTTTTTTTTATACCGGTAGGAGTCATTATGCATAATGATGACAGCAATATTCAAAAATAGTATAATCTGATTCGAAAGATGAATATTTACAAATGACCAATCAAACAAATCAAGCTAAATTGTATTTTATTTTAATAATTGTCAGGGAAATAAGTCGACCTGGCCTTCAAATAATCTTAAACAATCACGTATGGTGTGTGTATGAAATAATTAGTACTGGGTATTTATGTTGTTTTTTCCAACACATTATTAGGTCCAACACATATTTAAACGAAGAAATTTACCTAGCAAAGATTTTGGGTTATTTTTGGACATTGCACTGGTCCTGTCTCGAAACTCCAAGGGGGATCCGACAGTCTGTGCCCTCTATTTAGATACAATTAAGTATATGACCCCAGAATGATAACAAATCAAGAAAGCAGTGCTTTTCTAGACTGAAAATATACATTTTTAAAAATGGCTGATCTGATCAGCGATAACTTGTCAATTATTGAAAAATAGCACATGGCGTCAATGTTTTTAACGTTCTAATTCAATTACGTCTTTTGGCAAACGACCGTCGTCAAGTGACGTCATTCAGCAGACGACAGTCAACAAGAGATTTCATTTAGCAGAAGAATGTTGTGAAGACAGGTTGACTCAGTTGCAGAATTTTTTTCTTTCTTGTACATAATCTTGTACATGGAAATGTGGTCATATTACCGTTCGTCTATCAATCCGTCCGTCGTCCACAATTTAGTGAAACGATGAAGTCTATTTAATTACTTCAAGACTTAGACTAGAGTTATGGTCGGTGTTACACATTAGGCCTATATCTATATGATATGGTTGAACCTTGTGAAAGCTGTAACGACTAAAGTATGTTTAATACATGTTACATAGGTACGGTAGCCTATATTTATAATCATTTGGTTTGATTACAATCTGTTCTGTGTCTTGTCAGAGTGGGGTTGTCTTCTGGGCTTTTATCAAATCTGGTCGTATATATATTGTCGTCACCCCAACGTGCGAATTCGCCTCCCGTGCGCCCCCTCCTGCCTGTGGTCCCTGGATCCGCTCTTTTGTTTCGTTGTCTGGCAGCCTATCTATGTTTAAATAGTACGGTTCAGCACTTACTAATATATATGTTTCTATTACAGATACGGATGATACAGATCACTTACTAATAGATGAAGAAAGCAAAGGGGTGACAATTCCAGGTATGTCATTACGTTTTAGCCATTTTAATTTTAATTAATAATTAAAGAAATGGCAAGTAAGAGTGAATTTAGGGGTGGGGCAAACGCTGCGCCCCCCCCCCCCCCCGCCACTATGTCGATCCAGTGGACGCACTTTAAAACAGATTCTTGTCTCACTCAGGTCACTGGAAAAATGGTATTCCGGGTTTCTAGTTTTCGAAATTTTCCGCAATGGTCGCTGGATCCGCCCTTGGTGTGCGTATGTTTCGTTGTCTGGCAACCCATCTTTGTTTACATGGTACGGTTCTTCTGTACTTACTAATATATCTATCTTAGGAGGGGGTGCTCCTACGACTTCGCCGCGTGCGCCCCCTCCTGTCCATGGTCCCTGGATCCGCCCTTGGTGTGAGTTTGTTTCATTGTCTGGCAACCTATCTTTGTTCTGTACTTACTAATATATATGTTTCTATTACAGATACTGATGAAGAAAGCAAAGGGATGACAATTCCAGGTATGTCATTACGTTTTAGCCATTTTAATTAATAATTAAAGAAATGGCAAGTAATTTTCTAGTTGAAGTGTTTTTAAGCCAGGGTTGTATATCTTTCACATGTTGTGACAAACCATGGTCAAGGGTTATAAATATAATTAAAATAACTCAGGTGTATATCCTACTCGAAATTACCCCACCTGTACGTTCAGACAACAAAGATAACCTAGTTTAAAGATGGCCAGGGTTTTTAACCACCATCAGAACGATATATATGAACAGGTAATCAACTAGTATGAATATTATATAATTTCAGATGATGTTAAATATAGTCAGACATCTATACAAAACAATATGGCCACCACCATCACATCAACAACTCCATTATTAAACCAACCATTTGTTACACAAGATGTAAAAACAACTAACTATAATAAAACAACCGACAACAATAAAATGGACTGGGAATCAATACGTAGAACTTGTGAATATGGTACACTTGATGATGTCAAAACTTTAATACATCAAAATATCGATTTAAATATTCCTGTCGGTGATTATAATCAGACACCAGTATTTTATTGTGTATTGTCTGACAAACAGCCGTTAGATAAGATACAATTACTCTTCTCTGCTGGTGCCATGTTACATGTTAAGGGTCGTTATGGTGATAGTTTATTACACTATGCGTGTCTGTATGGTACAATAGACTGTGTAAAATATTTATTGGAACAAGGACTTGATAAAAATGATAGGAATGATTTTACTGTGACACCAGTATTTTATTGTGTATCGTCTGACATACAGTCGTTAGATAAGATACAATTACTCTACTCTGCTGGTGCCATGTTAGATGTTAAGAGTCGTCATGGTTATAGTTTATTAGACTATGCTCGTGTGTTAGGTAAAAAAGAATGTGAATCATATTTAAGTGAATTAGGCCTTGATAATTAGAATATAAATATCAAGTGTCGTGATTATGGTAGTTTATTAGACTGGACTCGTCGGTGGCGTAAATCAAAATGTGTATCATATTTATGTTAAATAGGCCTTGATAAATAGAATATAAATAATCATACAACATCTTTATTTTACTTGTTAATAATTCTGTTAGAACTAAATGATGAAGATGTTTTATTTTGATGTAAATTTTTAAATTTTGTTATAAACCATTTTCTGTCAATCAACAACATTCTGTACACAGACTGGCTACCTGTCAGCCATTAAAACTAGTAACACGTCATTACAAGTTTTTACAACGTCATTGGTTATTACGTCACAAGTCAATAGGTCACGTTAAATCTATTTATAAACAAATTGAAAGTAGTATTACCAGGTTGAATAACAGGAATAGAAAATCAACTGATGTGATGTTTTGGTGGTCATCAAAGTCAACTTTAACCCAATATTGTTTTAAATAACAACACAATGAATTATATTAACCAAGAGATATGATTGGAGAGGAATAGAATAATATTTGAAATGATGTTGAAAGAATATATTTACTATAGAAGGTAAGAAAAATTGATTTATTTTTCATTTTATAAATTGACATCCACTTTTCTCATGTCAGACTCCGAGTTAAATGATTAAAGCCTATTTGATTTCTAGAATATATCTCTCCAGATTTCTTTGTTTATATTTGTTGTTGTTTACCAGTAATCACATGGAACTTGATTCTGTCTATCTTGACATAGACTCGTTATTTACGATTTTATTTAGAAATATTTTTTTTTGAATGAAGTGATACGGCAGGCAAGTTTTAAATTCTGGTTTAAGGGGAGATTTACTATATTACTTAGAAATATTTGTAAATTGTTTTTATTGAGTGATGGATAAGGCAGACAAATTTAAGGGGAGATAAATCAAAATAGAGTTATCCTTTGTGGATGATATAGAAATAGGATTTAATCCATTTGACCAACTGGTACTATTAAACAATTAGAATTTCTAATAATTTAACCTTAAAATACAATAAATACAGTTACATTGATAGTTATGTGTAAAAACACTACAAAATATATGTAAAAAATTGGAATAATGTTATAAATTGTATAAACAATACCTTGATATGTTTTTAGCGTCTTGTAAATATTGTCTCCATTATCTATAAAAGAAAACGTATGTTTTGTTTATGTTTTTCAGAGCTGCTGTATTCGAACATAAACCGTCATTAAAAGTTGTTTGTGATTATTTGATACTTGATTGTGTCAAGAGATATCCACTAGAAAACTGTCCACTGTGTAAAAAACATGTTTTAGCTGAAGATCCTGAGGTAATGGTTTTTATATTTTGTCTAATAACCAAAGAATATCAATTCCCTAACAACAAACTTGACAAAGACTGTATAATATTAATAATGGTTTAATCTAGGATGCAGCCGTTTATTATAAACTAGTTGAAAAAAAAAAACTATTAAATCTAAAACTTTAAGTCAGAACAATTAGATAATGTGTGAAAAATATTTTATTTCAGAATCAATTGAAAGGTCGTAAAAATCAGATAGAGAGAGTTTATTGTGGTCATCTGTTTCATAATGGTTGTTTAGATACGTACATGAAAACACCTTCATTTATAGGTAAATATTTATAATACTGCTGGAAGTCATGGCGACCGTCTTCATTACCTCAGTTGGTGAAGAAAACTAAAACTTTACACCTGCTTAAATGATATGTTTATTAAGTGTTACTTGTGTCTTCTATTCGTTTTGTTTAATTTTTAAATTTGCTCGATATTCAAACCACGGATCTCACTTTAGATAGTTGACTGAAAATTAAAAGTGTATTCTGTTATTTGACTGAGTCAGAAACGCAAGGCTCCATATTGTACACATTGTCGTGCACGTAATAGAACCCTTGACAGACAGTTGGAATGTCGTGGAAGACTAGATGGGAATGTCGCTGTGCCTGAGTAAACTTTCCCTCATAGTACACTGTATGACGTATGTCGATCTTAATTAGTCCTGTAGAAGCAGAAAAGTAGGACGTTAAACCCCATTTCATGTTATATCACTTAATCTACATTTAAAATAAATAGTAACACATAATATAAGATTATGTTTGGTTTTTTTTTCAGGAGGTAAAAAATGTCCTTCCTGTGATAAACGAATGAAAAATGGAAAGTGTCAGCTGAAGTAATGGAGAATAGATGTGCACATAAACAAGCTAAACAAAGAGAACTAGAAGAAGTTGTAGATTTCTTTAAAAAATTGAAATAATTTAAAATATACCTCTACTTTTGTAGATAAACATACCAAATATGTATATTCCACAATCTTGGCTTCAAATTTACAAAAATATTTATTTACATTGTATTCAATGTCTGACATTTGAGATATTGAGGAATCCTTTACAAACTACAATATTGTAAAAATTGAATCTCTGGAAGGCGTGTCAGTATAAAAATATTCTGTTGAGTATTTTACAAAGATATGATAAATTAAAAACGTGTCAATATTCGGAATCTTCTACAGATGATATAAATGGGGTATGATCAAAAGTCAAGGCCACCTGTAATCTTCTGTTTTATCCGACTTGGGAGATTTTCTAACGTTAATTTTTCTTTCTTAAATATGCAATATATTGTAATATATAGAATCCGGTCTTTTATATAGGCCTATTGTAATATTTGATATAAAACTTACAAGTTCTACTTACTTGTTAGCCTCCATCTTGTGTCACGTCCATCTTAGCACCGACTTCTCAGATTGTTACATATATTTCTATTTGATCATTGTTAACACTAGTATTTCATCTTGGTTGTTATAATAATTATGTTTTATAACCAGAGTCCAGCTATGTGGTTTTTACTGCGAGAACTTCGCTTTTCCACATTAAACAGTGGATTCTTTTTCCCACAGGCTTTTTTTTCAATCCGCTGCGATGGCATCAAACAGCTGGATCTCCTATTTTAACTTGTTTTAATTATGACAAAGTGAGAAGATGACCAGCCCTCTCTTCTCTTCTCACGACAGCGATGTTAAAACTGTGTTTTAAAGTGACTTTTAGATATACAAGAACTTTTTATTATTTAGTGTTTTTACCTATTTTCTATATATTACTCATTCACATGTAAATAACTTAATTAAATCAACCTGTCCATAATATCGTGCAATAAACAACAAATGTCCTAAGGGCAGATAACTGTTCGTTGTATTAATATGTAACCAAGAGATAAAACCGAAACTTTTTAACAACTAAGGTATATTCACAACCTTTTAACTAATTAGAAAGGTGAGAATCGTGGCCGTGATGGAACTTGGTCATACATGTTAATGTTACAAATGTCATCATTAATCGGCAGAATATGCCGCCATTATCACCGGGTTAACCAATGTGCGACGTCAAGGACGTTAAGGGTTTGTGAACGTTATCTCCCATATTTAATATATTATAGAATGATTTACTAACTGTATTTTATTGTTATTCATGTCATGACATAACCTTGAATTAAAGGAACGGGCATATTGAACGTATTATTAGTCTTAGTCGTTAGACATTGAAGGAGGAAAACAACAGAATATAAGACGCCAGCTCGGAGATCCTGACAAGTCCAGCTATTTGGCTATCCCACTCTCCCATCCCCACATTTATTTTATAGTAGACATCGATACGGACAGGGTGTCGATAACCTTACAATATAAGATTTAGATAAAGAGCTGACAGTTCTTGCTATAATAGTTCTTGTTGCTTATGGTGGGCCTATAGGAGGCGTGATTCAAGCTCCTGTCTGTTTTAAAAATATTTTTTTATAATTCTTATACTCATCTCATAAATTATAAATATTATTTATTAGTTAATAAACAATTAAATATTGTTTTTAAATCATTTATATATAATGAAAAATCAACATCCATATGTATACATATTGGTGTGCACGTAAAAAACCCATTGACAGTTGGAAATCGAGAAAGAGGTTCATGGAAAGGCCACTGTCTGGGTAAAATTCTCCTACCTCATTGTCCATAAAACCATAGAAATAAACATTACAATATGTTTTTTTGCTAACTGTCAACAATCTTTTTACACGCTTGCCACTGTGTTCACGACTAGACGTGGGATTTTCATACAACCCAATCTACTTGTCAGCCAAAAAGGTGAAGATCAGGCTTGGTATTTTCATTATATAACTGTGGTTTTCTAGTTTAGATAACACTGGTACGAAATATTTTGCCTTGGTTTACTTATCAGTAGGCCACGGGTTTGATTTTTATGGAAGGGAACAGTGTCTAGTCATTCGGGTGGGACAAAAAACGCTGCTGTCCGGACAGAACAGTGAACCGGTAAACCTGATTTCACTTGAATTGGGCCAGGGCTTGGATTTTATTTTAATTATCTGGATTATTATAAGAAATACGTCCACATAACAGCCATGTCTTGACAGCTTCTGATCCGAAAGCAAAACATTAATATGGAATATGGAATGCCGAGTATCGAATTTGTCCTCCAATGACTTCAATACTTCATAGTAAATTCGAAAGAGAATCTGTTAGAACATCGGTGTAGGACGCAGGGCCTGGCAAGGACAGGGCCTAGTGTTGTAGGACGCAGGGCCTGGCAAGGACGGGGCCTAGTGTTGTAGGACGCAGGGCCTGGCAAGGACAGTGTCTAGTGGTGTAGGCCGCAGGACCTGGCAAGGACAGGGTCTAGTGGTGTAGGACGCAGGGCCTGGTTATCTAGCTGTTTGGATGGGACAAAAAATCGAGATCCCGTGTACAAATAGGCAGACACGTAAAAGAACCCTTGACAGTTGAAATTCGAAATAAGAGTAGACTGTAGCCTCTTATACCACACTGTAAGGTGTAAACTGGTCTTCATTATTCCAGATATTAAACCCCATTTCTTTAAGCAGCAATCGAGTCACAAGATTTATGACAAATGGGCGAGGGGTGGGGGGGGTAACTCTAAACGGTAAGGTCATGCAACGCTGAATATGGATAGGATTCGTCCTCTGATGACCCCAGGGCGGTTGGATGGTCAAACACTTCCAGTTGCCATGGTTTCGATACCCCACATGCACGTAAGTAAGGTTACCTGTGCAACCTCGTTGGTTTTCTCTGAGTCTTCCGGTTACCTCTCACTGATAAAGACCCATACTGGCAAACAAATTATTGATATGAAATTGGACCACATGTTAGTCCCGAAATGTCATGGTTTAAACCCTGTTTATCTTTCTTCCTCGTGCATAGGGGTACGGCCAGGGGGTGGGTGGGGCAAAATGACTTTTCGGGCAGACAAGTAAAGTAAACACAGAAATTATTATTAAATCTAGGTGGCAAACAAAAGTGCCCGAACTCTAATAACACACTAATTTGACACCAAATAATTACACCTCTAACTGCATGCTGGCCACAAACGGTGCCATCTTTAGTTTATTTTATCGCTGATAGATGGCCCTGGGATAGCCTGGTACAGAATCAACATGTCAGCCCCCCAGTGGACGTAGGCGAGTTTGACTTTCCGACTGGCAAAGTGCTATATCAGTTTAGTAAAATGTTTGTTCCAGAACATGTAGAAATAGTATTTTTCAAAGAATAAGAAATAAACGTGGCCACAATGCACACAGTAGTGACCCTATACATGCCATATATATGTTACCGGTATGCACCAAGATGCAAGCTCGAAACATATTCTTCCAGGTGTATTAGAACAACGTGTGTGAAAAGCAAGGTCTTCCCCTGGGGGTCACGATGGCTTGGTTGGCAAGACGCTGACTCGCTAGCCTGGAGGCCGTGTGTTCAATCCCTGCATTGGCATAGAAAGTTCATCCAGATTTTCCGGCGTGGTTCCCTCTTGTCAGTGATGCAGGATGGAGGGCCTGACAAGGAAAGCTGTCTAGTCGTTCGGATGGGACGAATAACCGAGGTCTCGTGTACATATTGGCGTGCACGTAAAAGATCAGTTGGCAGTTGGAATTCGATATAAGTGTAGGCCGTAGTGCTGCCGTCCGGGCAAAATTTCCCTCATAGCACACTGTATGGCGTATGCCCGTCTTCATTAGCCCAGTTAGGAGCAGAGCAGTAGGACGTTAAACCCCATTTCATTTCATGTCTTCCTCTGTTGCGATGGGACATCCAGCTGCTCTACTATGACTGTCATAAGCATAGAGATAAGATAGGTGGAGGCTATTGCTGGCCTGGTATATGCCTTGCTTGTGGGGCAGAGAAAATCCCTTTGTTGTAGTTACTCCTCAAGTTCAGACAATCAGACATAAGTAATGTTAGTGCAATGTCTTCTGTTTGGATTGGCCAAACATCCGCACACTGCTAAAAGTTGATAAAATTGTTGATAAAATTCACAGCATGTCAATGTTACATCTGAGCACGACAAGTATTTTCCACTTTTGTCTTCAATTCCTTCCATTTTGTGCATAGTTGCATCAGATGTGTGTCCCTACCGCCACCCAGGGCTGCATGGTGGCATCAGATGTGTGTCGCATTCACCACCCAGAGCTGCACGGTGACCCCCTCCCCCACCTAAACTCCCAATTTAGGAACCATAATTGAAAAAAGTGTATTGGATATGTCTAATAATGTGAAAATACATGTCTGGTTGGAATTTGACATTTCGGTAAAAGAACAAATTGCTCTATGCAAGAAAGGGTTAAAACTATAGCTTCTATTCACAACGTTGTCGGAAAAGGGGACGAGGAAAGTCACGCAATGCTGACCGACAGACAGGGTGACGACTATATACGCCTGGGCGGTCCCTGGGCCCTCGCCTCAAGTCCTAGAATGGTAGCCACCCCAATATAAAAATTGCTTCCGCCGGCCCTGTAGAACACAGATCCTATTTCTATTTATAGTTCAAATTTCTTTTATTAGTCTCCGAGACATTTTAAATAAACCACATTATTTTTAAAATACACGTATTGTTTAGGAAACTTGATGCGAGGTTTGCACTGAATTATGAGGAGATATCACATTGTATGGCGTATACCCGTCTTCATTAGTCCATTTTGAGCAGAACGGGAGTTTAAAAATCCTATTTCATTTCATTTCCATCAATTTTAAAATGTCTATAATTTGACATTTTTGTTGATTGGTGAATCAATGAAAAATACCATATTAAAGCAATGGTTATATAAATATGTTTTTATTGTATTTTTTCTATGTCTGTAAAAATGTCTGTAATTTGATATTGTTGTTGATGTTGGTGAATAAAGCAACACTTGTCAATGGTTATATAAATATGTTTTTATTGTATTTTTATTTATTGTTTGTAAGATTTGTGTTTATTTTGTGTTGATATAATTCCAACAATTATGCTGTTGTTTGACGGGAAGTAATCCAGGATACTGCTTAGTCAGTCAGCGTCTTACACACTTAACCACCGGGGCTACCATATTGCTTAAATTATATTTCTCAATTGAGAACGTTCAGAACCCATTGTTGTAAAACTATTTAAACATACATTATGCAAGAGCTAAATCGGATTATTGCAAGTCTTAATTTAGGCTTCAGATGTTATAAAAATTATAAATTAGATCTTTATTTAAACAACAAGCCCAAAATCAACTCTGTAGACCCACGGATGGCTCGGCTACAGCTCGGATTTAAATAGGATTTCACTAATTGATTAAATCAAATATGGGGCAACCTGATGAAAATACGTCAGTTAGATCGAGGCTAAATGATAGAGTGTACTTAGCGAGGCCGCTGTAGAGCGTTTCCGTATGCCATTGAAAACTTTACTTGATAATCGAGATATGTAGGTGGAGTTAACGCCTGTCAATCAAACGATCGGCCAAGGTGAAGACGCATTTCGCTACCATTTCTAGTCAAATATTACAACGATGATAACTATGTTCAGAATAAAGTAATTTGACTGAAATTTTCAATATATTCTTCTTTCATCATCTACTTTTGAACTGTTATAGCAAGAATGGCCAACTCTGTATAAAAATCTCCCATAATGTATCTTTAACCAACCAACTATTTAGTCAATAATCTCAAGCAATCTTTGCGATGTTATATTGTGTACCCAATCCACTGTTCACAAGCCTTTTGTCGGGCTATAACATGGAATCTACGGGCGTACAGACCCGATAGATGTTATAGTTGCAGTGCAGATATGAAATGCACGAAAAATTCCAGTTTACAGTGGCGGATCTTGGATCTTGGATCTTTCCGTGTAGCCCCCCCCCCCGCCCAGCCCCTAAGAAAGATTGGAAAACTGGACTGCCCAAAACGCGTTTTTCGTTTTCCTGCTACTCCAGCACGTGAATACAGCAACTTCAATGTGGTCCAATATAGCCTAACTTAGGTGGCTGACCTGAATTCCTAACAGCTAAATGTTTAGTCCACGGGCCAAGGCCGGCCTCACCGAGAAATCAAGGGATGAATAAACTACTAGACTGCTAAATTTCAGAAGCCTCCTATGATGCATTTTCAAAATCGGGTTAGGGTAGGCTCACTGCGCGCACAAAAACCTCTAAGCTAGCTAGCTTTAATGACTCGAAGATCTTTATTTCACTAAATCCACAGAAGCAGAAATTATGAAAATGTCAAATTTCATTAACTACTATGTTGATTATCGAGTTAAAACATGTTGCAAATTTCACTCGGATTCGAGGCGAGGTTCATGGGTTCAATAAACACAGGGTGCGCCCACGCTGCATGAAAAATTACCCAAACCAGCCGCCATTTTGGATTTTGACTGCCATATTGGATCATCCGTTTGATCACAATGACTCCATTGACCAACAACGACATATAACACATGGGTTATTTTCATCAACAATGTTTATAAAGCCCAATTTCAGAATACAAATGAGTCCGTCATTGCTTGCCGCCATCTTTTGGTAACGACGGTGACTCAGTGAGTAAGACATTGGCTCATTAATCTGGACGTCCCGTGTTCACACCCTGCGTTGGCCAAGAAAGTTCATTAGGATTTTCCTTCAAAAGTTATGCCCCTTTTCGCACAACTTTGTGAAGACAACATAGACTATAGCTTTTAATAGATCTTTATAAAATTTGGTGTGGGTTTAACATCCACTCGACACAAACCATTTCGGGACTAACATGTGGTTCAATTTATATCAATAACTCATTTGTGCTGATAATAGATCTTTATCAGTGGGAGGAAGTGGGAGAAAACCCACGACATTGAACAGGTGGGGAATCGAAACCATCCTTCTTGACGCGTTTGACCATCCAACCATCCTGGGGTCATCAGAAATGAAATGAAATGGGGTTTAACGTCCTACTGTTCTGCTCCTATACTGGGCTAATGAAGACGGGAATACGCCATGCAGTGTGCTATGAGGGAAATTTTGCCCGGGCAGCGGCACTATCGCCTACTCTTATATCGTATTCCAACTGCCAAGGGATCTTTTACGTGCATTCCAATGTTTACACGGGACCTCGGTTTTTCGTCTCATCCGAAGGACTAGACAGCTGTCCTTGTCAGGCCCTCCGTCCTGCATCATCGGGATGAACTTTCTCGGCCAATGCAGGGATCGAACACCCGACCTCCAGGCTAGCGAGCCAGCGCCTTACCCACCTAGCCACCGTGGCTCCCTGGGGTCATCAGCGAACGAACCCTATCCATATTCAGCATTGTCCAACCTTACCTTTTAGAGTTATTCCGCCTTTGTCATAAATCTTTCTAACATGACAGCTGTTGAAAGAAATGGGGTTAAATGTCCTACTTATCTGCAGCCTGCTCCTATTTCAAATTCCAACTGTCAAGGGTTATTTTACATAGTAGTAGATTATAGCAGAGGCGCTAGCCTCAGACCCGAAAATAAAATTGAAAATCTCCAAATATAAAACTGAAAGAATACACTGAATTCGGGGAGAAAATTGATATGGACACCTTGTGGTCGAAGGAAAGGGCACTTGAATCGCCCGGATAAATTCAAGCAAAGCACTTCGCAACAGCGTTAGGTAAACCAATTAGAATACTAAGCCTGACCTTCACCTGACCTTAGTAGTTTGGATGGTATGAAAAACAGAGGTCTAGTCGTGAATACAGGGGCAAGCGTGTAAAGAGACTGCTGACAGTTAGCAACAAACATATTGTAATTTTTATTTCTATGGTTTTATGGACAATGTGAGGTAGGAGACTTTTACCCAGATAGCGGCCTTTCCATGAACCTCTTTCTCGATTTTCAACTGTCAATGGTTATTTTACATGCACACCAATATGTACACAGACGGATGTCGGTTTATTCATTATATGTAAATGATTTAAAAACAATATTAAATTTGTTTATTAACTAATAAATATTATTTATAATTTGTGAGATGGGTGTAAGAATTATAAAATGGTTTTAAAACAGACAAGGGCTTGACTCACGCCTACTATAGGCCAACCACAAGCAACAGGAACTGATATAGCGAGAACTGTCAGCTCTATGGTTAACCTCACCATAATGGCGGCATATTCTGTCGACAAATGATGACATTTGTAACATTAACATGTATGACCAAGTTCCCTCACGGCCACGATTCTCACCTTTCTAATTAGTTAAAAGGTTGTGATTACTGTAGTTGTTAAAAAGTTATAATTCTTGAGAGGTAGTCACCAGAACTAGACATCGTCTAGACATCAGATGGGAGCATTCTATATAAATTAATGTTCGATGATGCTTTTGAACATCTACTTCCCGGACGATCTTCAGTATCATCTGCTGCTACGATTCCTTCTTTGTGCCAAGCTTAACTTACATTAAAGTGTACACAATTCAAGCACTTACGATGATTAAAGTGCGCTATTACCACGCCTTTTATGACGATCGTGCTCATGAATAAACATGATTTGTTAAATATTACTTCATGATGTGTTTGACATATTTTTTACGGCCATGGCCACATGGGATCATCCTTGTCTGAACGACCTGTAATAAGTTCCAATACTTACATTTCCTTATTTACTGTCCCGTGCATAACTTCCAATACTTACTTCTTCTCGACTCCACAATTCATACCTCTTACCAGACTTACATACCTTACTTCCAAGGTACTATACTTTCTAACACCTGCCAATATTATCTTCCTTCCTTCTCTCAATATGATACCCTACTTCCACACTAGGTCAAAACAGTCTCGCCACATACATGAGGTAAATACGCTGTGCAGTCAAGTTCAGGCCTGATGGTGACGGGACTATCGTTTTGTGAAGCAGTAAAACCCCCTTTTACTTCCTTTCAAAGCGGTAACTGATTTATGATCAGAATTAACCAGATTTCAGTTACAAAACCCATAGTGCCTAATTTATTCAAAATAATGGGGGTAACACGCAAAACTTTTAAATTAAAAACCCAAATAATCCAGACTTCCTAAGTAAAAAATGAAAGGTTTTCCGAAACGATTAAACATCTCCCATTTACGTGTCTTCTCATAGAATCTATTTGATATGTCCATTTTATATTATATCTGTATACGCCTCTTTAATGTTCTATCTGTATATGCCCATTTAATATTAGATCCCAGAACTGTCAATTTGCTGCCGCGTATTAAGAACCAGGGGTAAAATGTTATATCGTCTTTAGGGGGACTTCTTAATAAAATATTGTCAAACTGAATTATATCTTATAATGTCTGTTGGGCTTATGAAATTACCTTTTATTACTGATGGTGGAACGTTAAATACTGGTGGTGTATAATAACAGTTGGACTTTATACGATATAAAATAATTTTTAATTTTCCTTCTTTATATATACTGTATTTCATAGTTTCCAACATTGGGGCTCTATAACATACAACCCGGATACAAACATCTGCTTTCCCAAAGTATCTGAAGTAAAAAACAATCTAATAGCAGACAATAAGTGGACACATTTTAGCGTGTGAAAGATCCGCTGATACACCCCACCATAAAATGGATGATAAAAACAAAGGATGACGCCCTAACAATGCTTTAACCATCAATTCCTATTAAACATGACCATTAAAAGTTTAAACCCCGATTGACTTCACGTTGCCATCTTTCTGTTTCTGAGAACAAAATACAATAATACTTGCAAAGCATGATCATTCACGCCGTGTACCAATCGATTATTGGGATGTCTCTAAGTATCCATATTTATTCTTTACCTTTAAAATCAATCCATATTCTTTCATAATAGTCCTCCAGTTTGTCACCTTCATAAACCAGGTGTATTGGTCCCTTTGTCGGCTTTAATTGTTTATAAATCAGATATTTGTAACCCGCAATATCAACAGGTGTCATGTCCATGTTGTTGGTGTCATAACGAACTGTATAATCTCGACTATAAATCGTCAAACTACCATTATATAAACCAACTTTAAGTCCAAGAAACGAGACCCTGGTATCAATATATACATCATTATCATCAGCTGTAATCTCACAACTACAGTAAAAATGGTCGTCGATGAGAGGAGAACCTCCTCCTCCCCCTCTAGTCAAAGAGATGTTCTCCAAGTTGTGGTTTATCCCAGGTTTGGTCATATTCATAATTGATGTATCTGAAATATAATCATCAGAGTCCGGTGTTTGATCATCTTAATTTTAGATATGTGTGTGCTTTGTTCTATCGAATATCATAACAGGTCAGAGAAATTTAATAGAAAAATAAATCTGATCACAAAGTTTAGAGTAAGAATTAAGCCAAGCCAACAATAGAGAAGGTACCACTGGATCTAGCCAGTGAAAGGATATGCAATGCTGTTAACGCCTTATAAGGAAAGGTGACCCCAGTCGAACTTAATATAACCCATAGCAAATTCGTTACATCGTCAAATGGTGGTGGAAATATAGAAAGCGAAACAAAACAAATAGCTGATAATTATGATTGGAATATCGACAATATGGAAACATTTAGCACGTGTAATTAAGTGTGTATTAGATAAGCGTCCCTTATGCAAACTACGAAGCCGGTTGTAAATATACAGAGTTTCTTGGATTTGTTCCCGTGGTATTCTTGACTTAACGGTCGGACGAGTTTAAATGAGATTATTTAGAGATTTGATTAGTGATAAATGAATACTTACTATATACATATATTGAATGAAGGATATTAAACTGTGAGATGAACAGGTGTTACGTGATACACTATAATCATAAATCAGATCTATATAATAGCTATTAGATAATACACATTCTGATATATACACATAAACATATCCAAGACGATCCTCTTCATTTACTTCTACAGTACAGATATTATCTGGTATCCTCTGACAACAAATTTGATCTTTTGTTTCATAGTAATATCCCACTGTAACGTTAGTTATCATAAAAACGTGGTGTGGATCGTCGCATCTGTTTATACCTGCACAGGTAGTATAAAGGTCGGATGGATAATAATTGCTAGTAAATCCACGTTTACCCATTTGTCCATTACCTGAAAAGAAAAGATGCACCGGTAGTTGAGGGGCAGTAAAATGTCAAGTTAAGAACTTACAACTCTTGTCTGACATATCTATCAAAATGATTAGAAATTGTAGGTCTCGTCTCGAAGGCAAATGTCTACAATATTAGGGATGATGGAATGGAACACATTGTTTTAAAGGGTGGTACTTTTTACCGCCGACCACCGCCGACTACCGCCGACCAATACTTTTACCGCCGACCGTCGTGAAATTACCGCAGACCAAATACTTTTCACCGCCGACCAAGCATATTAAAGACAGTATAATATTTCACTTACAAAATAAAGTGGGACTTAATGAGCGATCCCAAATTGTAGATAAGTTCTTTGGAACTGAAGGACTTGCGTGTGCAAACGACACGATAGACTTTGAAAGAAGAAAGCATGACATCTCAACCGTGTACGAAAAATACCCAGACCTACAAAAGTACCTTGAAAGCGTGAAAGCTAGAATAACAAAGTTCGTTTATATACCAAAGAGAAAAGGTGACGAAGTCAAATTATGGACAAATAACAACGCGGAATCCGCAAACCATATTTTTAAATGTGCCATTGACTGGAAACCCCAAAAGGCTCCGGAATTAATCGAGAAGCTGTATATGTGTGTGAATTTTCAATTAATTAATTTAAGATCTACCCTGTATTTTTCTGGAGATTATGAACTTTGTGGTCGCTATAAAGCATATTCTGTTTCCGAACAAAAGTGGCGCTGTTTCAGCGAAGAGCAAAAAGAAAAAAGTTTTGCAAATTTTCTTAAAGACTCGAAAAGGAAGCGCGACGAAGAAGAAATTATTTGTTCAACAAACAAAAAATTTTGTGTAGTAAAGAAAGCAAAATTACCAGCCCAAAAAACCCATCAAACCAAAAGGTGTAGAAGTGTTCGCACTAATAGAAGATAGGCCTAAAATGTTATTTATTTATAACCAGTAGCTGAAACAATCTTGATCAATTTGCCCTTCAATATCTAAATTGTAGTTTTGTCCTTCCATATTCTTTAAAATAAATATGAATGTTATTCGACAGTTGTACGTGATTACACCTCAAATACAAAATAACATTCTTGTTGTATTCTTTTTTATAAAAAAAAAGAACCGTAAAATAGTCGGCGGTAACAAGGAATCATTAAGCATTTGGTCGGTGGTAAAAAGTATTTGGTCGGCGGTAAAAAGTAAAATATATATATGAATGTTTTCGACAGTTGTACGTGATTACACCTCAAATAAAAAATAACATTCTTGTTGTATTCTTTTTTATAAAAAAAATAAAACAACGGTAAAATATTCGGCGGTAACAAGGAATCATTTAGCATTTGGTCGGCGGTAACAAGTATTTGGTCGGCGGTAATTATATTACGGTAGAAAGTCATTACAATGCGGTCGGCGGTAAAAAGTATTTGGTCGGCGGTAATTACACGACGGTCGGCGGTAAAAAGCATTTGGTCGGCGGTAGTCGGCGGTATATGTATATGAATGTTTTTCGACAGTTGTGCGTAATTACACCTCAAATACAAAATAACATTCTTGTTGTATTCTTTTTTTAAAAAAAAAATAAAACTTAACGGTAAAATAGTCGGCGGTAACAAGGAATCATTTAGCATTTGGTCGGCGGTAACAAGTATTTGGTCGGCGGTAATTATATTACGGTAGAAAGTCATTACAATGCGGTCGGCGGTAAAAAGTATTTGGTCGGCGGTAATTACACGACGGTCGGCGGTAAAAAGCATTTGGTCGGCGGTATATATATATGAATGTTTTTCGACAGTTGTGCGTAATTACACCTCAAATAAAAAATAACATTCTTGTTGTATTCTTTTTTTTAAAAAAAAATAAAACTTAACGGTAAAATAGTCGGCGGTAACAAGGAATCATTTAGCATTTGGTCGGCGGTAACAAGTATTTACACGACGGTCGGCGGTAAAAAGCATTTGGTCGGCGGTATATATATATGAATGTTTTTCGACAGTTGTGCGTAATTACACCTCAAATAAAAAATAACATTCTTGTATTCTTCTTTATAAAAAAAATAAAACAACCGTAAAATAGTCGGCGGTAACAAGGAATCATTTAGCATTTGGTCGGCGGTAACAAGTATTTGGTCGGCGGTAATTATATTACGGTTGAAAGTCATTACAATGCGGTCGGCGGTAAAAAGTATTTGGTCGGCGGTAATTACACGACGGTCGGCGGTAAAAAGCATGTGGTCGGCGGTAGTCGGCGGTGGTCGGCGGTAAAAAGTACCACCGTTGTTTTAAGGTTGTGTTATCCGTGACTAGAAGTATTGAAGGGATTTGAATCCTGTAGCGTCACAAAAGTCAATTTACAGAGTGGTAAATAAACACGACTCACGTTGCCGATATCTGTTATTTTCAGCTTCTATAATAAACAAGACTCACGTTGCCGATATCTATTATTTTCAGCTTCTATATACTGACTCGATTGGGAGTGGACTTATGCTTTAGTTTGAAGAGATCCAGGTAGGATTATTATTGCGGTATTTTTAATGTTAAAAAAAAAAAAAGAATGAACATTATAAATAAAATTTACATATTGTAATTAATTGATTTATCGACATTATTGTCTACCCCTACACTTGAGTGAACATAAAAATACATTTGTCCAGATCTAAAACATATAAATCGATCACACGTTGTACATTAGAATGGGTAACAAAATGGCGCCCATGACGTCAGATGGCCAGACTCTCTATATACAAGGTTCTGCACAGATTTAGTACCAAGTCTCTCAAATACAGACATTTTGTTCACCATTCTACGACAATTACACTGTCTCTTTTTTTAACTTTGATATTTGCGCATATCGGACTGCAACGTTCTGGATTATGGACCCTGATTGTACGAACAATCGCATTTTTAGATTGTGGCACTTTATGGTCCCTTATTGTACCCAAAAATTGTGATTTTAAATTGTGCAACAGAATGAAATACCAAGGTCATTGCTGGGTCACATTTTTTATCAGATTTTGATGAAGCTTAAAATATATATTTTTTTATATCCTAAAGATCTAATTTCCTTTCGATATTCGCGCAGGTCGTATCGTAAATTGCCGATTGTACGAAAAATCGCATTTTAGCTTGTGGTCCTTATAGAGGTCATGATTTTTATCTGATTTTAGAAACCATTCAACTGTATCACCGTTCTAATTCCGTGAACATCGGACTTAAACTGCCCGACAATAGTCGCTCCTTGTACACAAATAGTGTAAAGGTATTTTTAAATACTTTATTAAAATACAAAAGTTGTGGATGAAGCTTAAAATATATATTTTTATATCCTAAACATATCATTTCCTTTCAATATTCGCGCATGTTGGATCGTAAATTTCTGATTGTACGAAAAATCGCATTAAAATTTAGCTTGTGGTCCCTCTAGGGGTCACAATTTTTATCCGATTTTGATAAAACTTAAACAAATTGAGCCATTTATAAGAATAGATTACTTTTTAAACACAGGTTAAATTAAATTGACTGATGTGCACTGTCATTGTTAATAATGGTTATGTAGGTCCCTATTCCTTTATTTTGTCATTATTTTTCCCTAGTATAATATTATATTAAATCATGCAGTAGACTGAACCGCCATACTGTCCTACAACAATAGTTCCTTACTTTGTAACTAGTTATGTAGTTCCCTATCATAACGTTTATTTATTCTGATATTATAAAAAACATCCAGGTGGCGTAGTGGCCAACCTGGTCTACACAACCAGTTATCTTTCCCTGACTAGTGCTCTTTTAACGCAACTAACTTAACAGTTAATTCCCGATTCTGCTATGTATTTTGAGATAGCTTCATAAACTTTATATGACATCTTCCGAGGAGGGAAGAGTACATTTTGGAGGGTATATTGACGTTTGGCATCTTCCATTAAACTTCGTACAGGGAATCTTTTTTCTTGGAGTTTATTGCACGCAGTGGTGAGACATGATTAACGGTCAAATTGTGGCCACATTCGCACTTCACTGGGTTAAATTTATGGTCAGTAATTAAATCCGTAGTAGGCCTATTAAGGCACAAATTTTGCGCGATGGGTGATTTATCTCCGTCTTTACAACCAGGGCCCTGTTTCACAAAAACTTAAACTAAAATCACTAAAATCGATTTTAACTAAAATCAAACTGAAATTTTAAATTTTATGCGTTTCACGAAGATCGATTGTAACTTGCAATGCAATTTTAATAGATTTTAGTTAAAATTGCTTGCGCACGCGCAGTGCACAATTCCGGCGAGGGCACTTAGGGCGTAAGCATACACGCTTCGGAACTGAAAACTGTTACCAGGTTGAACTAACCGTTCCAATACCAATGAGGAGGGTTTCAGACGTTGTAACAATGTCTGCACATGGTCAGACAGTCGTAGAAAGATGAAATAAATAAGTTAATTGCGTGTTATTCGATTTAAAATGAATTAGTTGGTTGGCCTTGAACTTGCATGTCACTTTCGTGACCTTGGCATATGATTTACCCGCAGGCTTCAATAGAGATAATGCGTATCGATATACTAAATCGCTTGAATTTCGTAGTTTGTGGTATTTTGGATAACAGAAACTATTGAGAAATTGTCACAAACGTGATATTTCTGACTCAAACGATTAATCTAGAATAAAGTATTGTCGATTTTTAAAAATATTTAATAACTTTTAAACTAATACACGAAATAACCAATGTTCCGATGCCTAGATTTGAAATTTCAGTCCCATGGACACTTTCAATAATAATTTGAAAATGCCAAAGTGCCACACTCCTTATTGGATAATGCCTATCTATCTTACTAAATTAAAATGATTTTTTCCCAATATAAAATACCCTTAGCTCCTATATAAATCATCATAACCTCAAAACCATAAATACTTTGCATATGGCGTATCTAGTATTATTGGACTGACGGGGTTTCGATTCCGAGGTTGTATGTGACAAAGAGTAGGGTCGCCCGTCCAAACTCGTGGGTTTTCTCCGGGTCCTCCGCTTTCCTCCCACTACAAAAGATCCCTACGCGCAAGCGAATTATTGAAATAAAATTGAAAAATGCGTTAGTCCCAAAATGACCTAGTTTGAACAGTTGATTTAGATTTTCTTTTAGGGTTTTTTTTTTTGGTCTATTAATTATTTGAAAATAGTATAATTTATACTTGAATCATGATAATATATAAAATAGTAACAAAGAGTTTTGTTTACTGGGGTTTTGAGGGTTTTTTTGTTCTTGGGGTTGTAATTTGGGGCGTCATCTAATTGCTTATATTGCCTTACAATAAAATAAAGGGGTGGGCCGCAGATATATTTCATATGCAATGAAAAGAAATTGAATGAAAATTATTTTTGTGAATGATAGTATGTTTATATTATATAACCCGGGCCATTGGCAATATTATCATTATTCCAAATATATCTATATATCACAATAGATCCCACAACGTAGCTCTAATCAATGTTTGTTAATGTCGTGATTTTAAGTTAGGAGAGGGTGACGGCTGTCCTAAATTAAAAATTGATTTTAGTTAAAATTGTCCCTAAAATAGTTTTGTGAAACGCCACTATTTTAAGTTAAGATACAATTTTAACTTACAATATTATTTTAGTGGATTTTATCTAAAATGCTTAAAATCGTTTTGTGAAACGCATCTATCTTAAGTTAGGATGGAATTTTAGTTTAAGACGATTTTAAGGTGATTTAAGTTTTTGTGAAACAGGTCCCAGGTCGTTGTATAAATTGAATCTAAAAGTATTTGCTCTGGCCAACTTAATTTTCCATTCTGATTTAATTTTAGTTTTGACGATGCTATTAAATTCCAGAACGCTATATTTTAAGTATTCGGTCTCGCAGAGGCCGAGTCGTTTGCGAGCCAGTTTGTCTACGGATTCATTGCCTGCTATGCCACCATGAGATGGTATCCATGTAAATTCTACGGTTTTATTTTTGTTTCGGAGGGAATAAACACTTGCTCAAATATTCTGAATAATGTCTGGTCTAGGTGTTGTTGGGTTTTTTTGTCATGTATTATTGACTTTATGCTGCTAAGGGAGCCTGACACAATGGCTGCTCTTTGAACGGTGGATGACATGAGCCACTCAAGAGCTATGGATATTGCCTATAATTCTGTCCTCAGTGTGGTTAGTAATAGGTTGGACCTTATTATGGTTAGTATATAAATAGTGTCTTGAAGATAGTCAGTCTGTTTTTCTGAGCAATGTGTTTGACTTAAATAGTATCGATTATCGGGTACCATGACCCCCCGCAAATAGAAGCAGAATTACAGCACTTGAAAGAAGTTTTCATCCATTTCAACCAATATCCGTTCATAGACAAGACATCATATGAAATAAGAAGATTACTAAACAGAGCAGGGATTGACGCTAGTTTTACCACGGCACCCACAATCAAACAGCTGCTAAAGGCTAACGGGAAGAACCCCCCCATCAAACCCTCCACTACCAACAGGATGCATATACAAACTGACCTGCTCGTTTGAAAACCAGTACATAGGAGAAACTAAAAGACCGTTAAGCGTTAGAAATAAGGAACACCAATCGCTATCCAAAGATAACAAATCCGCAGTCGCTGAACACTTGCGAAACAATAAGAAACACAGAATTCAATGGTCTAAAGTAGAAGTGATGAACGCGAACCAACATGTTAAGAAGACAAGGAAAATCATGGAAAGTATTCAGATCCGACGACACAAGCCGGCCCTTAACAGAGATGTAGGAGTCTACCTTCCCCACGCATATGATACAATAATTTTCCAGTAATTCATTTTGTTATCAGGATTGTTGTTCCATTCTCACTTATTGTATTCACTATATTATTATATATCGGATTGGTTACTGATTATTTTTTCATTATTATTATTATTATTATTATTCATAACATTCAGAATCATGCTTATTGATTAGCCTTTAATATTAATCGTTACTTTAATATTTAAGTATATATATATGATCCAGTGCTACATATACTATCTAACATCGGCCATTATTAAAAATTAAACATCAATGGTATTAAAATAATAGTCTATGTGTGTTATTGCACACCTAATGAATGCTTAACACCTATTTGTATCATTGTAATAACACTAATTAGGCGTACTCCTGCTTTATAGATATGTGATTAATTATGGCTTCGGTACATTGTAACCACCTAGGGTTTTATCATCATCGCTTTGATCAGTGCTAGTTATATATAAGATCTATATTTATGGCTTCTTTTTATACTGTATATAAATACTTGATGTTTTACATATATCTTATCATTTATACTGTATATAAATACTTGATGTTTTACATATATGTTATACTGTATATAAATACTTGATGTTTTACATATATCTTATCATTTATACTGTATATAAATACTTGATGTTTTACATATATCTTATACTGTATATAAATACTTGATGTTTTACATATATGTTATCATTTATACTGTATATAAATACTTGATGTTTTACATATATGTTATCATTTACTTGATAAAGATGAGAGTATCATCGTCGAAACGTTGCATGTTAATAAACCAGTGATTGTTATTCCATAAAATAGTGTTAGTGTGGTATATCGATAGTTGATTTTTACAGTCCAACACCCGTGAAGTTCAAAAATGTAACGATTAACTACCATAGTAAACAATCTACGCTAGATCTTGTCAAACCTTCCAACATTCATAACTTCGGTGAGAATACGGTAAGTTTTAATGACATGTTCAATATAATCATTTTTCATTATTTATTTGTGAACTATTACAGCAAGAACGATCACCTCTACATATAAATCTTACACAAAGCATCCATAAAAAGTAAAAATGCTTTGCATAATCACTTATAAAAGACGTATAGTACTCATATTTATTTGCTAATCGCACTTGAAAATAACGTTAGATATATCCTTTTTGTGTGGGATCAGGGTCAGACCTCAAATAATGATACCAGAAAACATTACACCGAAACAACAAACTAGTATTCAATTGGCAGCCCCCCCCCCCCATCCCACCCACGTTTAAAAGTAGGGGTGTCACAATAAGACATTTTTTTTACAAATCATTTCAGGCCAGCAATTTCCAGAGGCGAAATTGCTAGCTGAACACGATTTTTAGAATTTTTTTTATCTATGACGTCATTTTCGGTTGGGGTTTGTCTGATTTCCAAAATGGCCGCCAAAAGTTGACGTAAAATGAATTTCCAGATAGGATGGGTGATTTTCATGCAAGGTATGGCTTGTAATATATCATATATAAGGTTTTTGTTGTAATTGAACTGAAAAATAATCTCTAAAACTAGTTTCCCCAAATCCAAGATGGCGGAAATTCAAAATGGTGGCTAAAATTTACCTAAAATGGCCGATTTGTCAGATTAAAGTCATTTCACAGTTTGATTTGGTTTGTAATATGTAATCTAAAGGGTTTTCACTGTCACTGAACTTAAAATTAATCTAAAGAAAAAAAGAGTTTTCAAAATCCAAGATGGCGGAAATTCAAAATGTCGACCAAAATTTATCTAAAATGGCCGATTTGTCAGATAAAAGTCATTTCACTCTTTGATATGGTTTGTAATACGTAATTTAAAGGGTTTTGAATGTCATTGAACTTAAAATCAATCTAAAATAGAGTTTCCAAAATCCAAGATGGCGGAAATTAAAAAATGGCGGCCAGATTTTCTCTAAATTGGTCAATTTTTAAGATAATCGTCAATTTTCTGTTTTGATATGGCTTGTAATATGTCCTCTATTAAGTTTTCAGAGTCACTGAATTTGATAGGGGGGTTGGATGGCTGAATGGTTAGCATGCGCGTGCTGTATCATAAAGTCTGTCATTGAGTCGACTGGCGTGATTTTGAATCCCCGGTTGTACGTGGCAAGGAGTAGGGTCGCCTGTCCAACCTCGTGGGTTTTCTCCGGGTCCTCTGGTTTCCTCCCACTGCTTAAGACCCCTACGCACAAGCCAATTATGTAAATAAAATTAAACCATATGTTAGTCCCGAAATGACCTAGTTTGTGCCGAGTGGACGTTAAACCCCATTTCTCTCTCTTTCTCTCTGAATTTGATAATTGAAGATGATTGTTTCAGAAAAAAAAGGGACAATCATCAATATTTCTCTTGGATTGGTTTATAATAGCAAATTGTAACACTTTTTTAAGGGCAACTTAATTTGACCTGACCCAGGAATCTACCTGTCAATAAATAAACCATGTGCAGAACTTACCAGTCAGCTAATTAGAATTTCAAAGAATTTAACCTTAAGACACAATAAATGTAGCTTAATTGTTTTTATGCATAAAACCCCCATAACAATACAACGGGGCCAACTGACGCATTTTTAATTTCATCTCCTTTGTCTTTGCACCATTTTACCGGAGTGAGAATCATTTGTGGTATATCCAGTCATTAAGAATTTAAGTTCTCCTATTCGTTCAGAAATGGTAATGTGGTCCGTTTTTGCATCGAAGACTCCGTGTCCAGTAACTTTTGTGGTATAGTCTAGATGTTGTATCCACAGGTCATTTTCGTCAGTTACGTATTTCACAACAAGTTCTACATGTAAGAACAACACATAAGAAAAGAGGAAATCGTGGGGGATGACTTTTGGGATACCTAGTCGTAAATGCATTTCCAATTATTTTCGTGATGATTATTTTTAACTTAGAACTTGGTGTGCATTACATTACAGACGAATATGATCTGTGGATACCATACCACACAAGTTGCGGACACAGAGACTTCGATGATTCATTTTACACTTTTCACTTTATGAAATACATGACTGACAAATATGAATTCATCTGTCTAGATGATACCACAAACGGTTTCCAGACATAAGTCTTCTGAACAAAAGTTAATAAATATTGATATTCGTCAAGCAGTGTGCTATGAGGAAAATTGGCCCAGACAGTGGTACTATGGTGTACTCTTATTTCGAATTCCAACTGTCTAGGGTTCTTGTATGCGCACGTCAACGTGTACATATAAACCTGGTTTCTCGAGAAGCCCCCGGTGCTGCATCCTGACATGGAGAAACCACACTGGAAAATCCTAAGGTACTTTTTCAGCAAACATAGGGATCGAACCCCAGATCTCGTTCTTAGCGAGTCTTACTCACTGAACCACTATTTCGAACCATTTCTGAATAAACAATAGATAAATTCTTAACAACTGGATATATATACCTCACTGTTTTGCTGGAATAATATTAAATCTTGTTTATGTGAGATCCAGTATAACAGTTCCAGTTACCATCAAAATAACTACTACTCTTTGCTATTACAAGCCAATCCGATAGGAAAATTCACGATTGTCCTGTTGTATTTTTAAGCAATCATCTACCATCTTCAAAATTCATTTTTGATGTAATATTCATTTTCAAAATTCATTTTTGAGGTAATATTCATTTTCAAAATTCATTTTTGAGGTTATTTTCAAGTTCGTGGACTTTGAAAACCTAATAAAGGACATTATTACAAGCCATACAAAACCGAAAAAATGACGATTATCTGAAAAATCGTTCATTTTAGGAAATTCTGGTCGCCATTTTGGATTTTGGAAACTCTTCTTTAGAGGTTGTTGAGTGACACAGAAAACCCTTTAAATCGCATATCACTCGCCATATCAAACTTAAAAATGACGATTATCCGAAAAATCGACCATTTTAGGGAAATTCTGGCCGCCATTTTGAATTTCCGCCATCTTGGATTTTGGAACCCCGTTATATTTAGATTAATTTTAAGTTTAGTGACACTGAAAATCCTTTAAATTACATATTATAAATCATATCAAAGAGTGAAATGACTTTTATCTGACAAATCAGCCATTTTATATTTTTGTATTTATTGATGTCAGTAAGATGTTACTATGGAGAACGTAAATTTCAGATTATACATTCCAGACTTCGTAATTGTAAAAGTGCTCTAAACTTCCATAGATTTTTAATGCATATTTCACATAACCCGACATGCAGTTGTGGTCATACTCAAGAAGACAGCGACCATTATTTTCTGCACTGCCCAAATTATTCGTCTCAGCGTATCTCAACATTAAATACCCTCCCATTTAAATCCATAAATACAAAAGCGTTCCTATATGGCGATACCAGCGAAAGTAACCCGTTCAACAAAGTGAGTTTTAGTAAAGTTCAAAAGTATTTAAAACTAAACAAGCGCTTTGAATAGATAAGGTAATTGTCAGGCGACGATGATTGGTGTTAAATAGTGATGATGACCATGAAGATGATTTATTTATATATTTATTTATATACTAGAAGAATGCCCGGCTTCGCTCGGGGGTCATAACTCCGAAACCGGAAGTGGTAGACTAACGCCACCTGGCCTATGTTACTCCCCGGTATGAGCTACCCCTATACCCCAAATTTCAGACTCGGAAATGACAACGTGAATGATGGATCAGTCGAACGACAGAGTGAATGACAGGAGTTTTCCAGTCGAATAATAAAGATAATGGCAACGCTGGTCATAGCATATCTGTTTATAATATATTTCATATAAATGTTTATACACGTATTTGAAAAATACATTTAGGTCTACGTGTAATGTTGAATGTATAAATTCGGAAATGTTTTGATCTCTTGAACTGTATTATTTAAAATACACGATTAACGTATTAAATTGTAAATAATGAATCAAGCCAAGACATGTATTAAATGTTTTAAATGTTTTATTGAATTGGAATAGAAACTGAAAACAGATTAACACCCTGTGTGAGATATTTCATTCAAATATTGTGAAAGGGTTGGTAATAAAATTAAAATTGTCATTGTGTTATTTTAATAACATTGAATCGTCCTATTCTGTTACGTAGTCGTCTCAACATATTGTTGTCATGGGTTACTTCTGCTAAACAACTCAATAGAAACGAGTAAAGTATTATAAACGAAATTATGTCTAAAGAGTTCTTCATGACATGTATTGACTGTAAGACACAAAGCGTACAGGATCTAAGTGTGATGTTAAAGGTCAACACGTAACTAGTGAACTGATAAATATTGTACAATTTATCTAAAGAGTACATTTATGAAAACGTGGTACTTTTCTGATATCTAGTTAAATTAACACTTACCCAGATCTTGGCATAAGCATGACTTAAAATGATCACGGCTAAAACACTTCCGTGCGAATCAAGAATTCTTTATGTAAGAATAGAGCTTTATAAGACCGTAAATGCACCACACATTATGTCTCCATAAGATGGTAGCTATATCAAACTTAAAAATGACGATTATCTGAAAAATCGACCATTTTAGGGAAATTCTGGCCGCCATTTTGAATTTCCGCCATCTTGGATTTTGGAACCCCGTTATATTTAGATTAATTTTAAGTTTAGTGACACTGAAAATCCTTTAAATTACATATTATAAATCATATCAAAGAGTGAAATGACTTTTATCTGGCAAATCAGCCATTTTAGGTAAATTTTGGCCGCCATTTTGAATTTCCGCCATCTTGGATTTGGGGAAACTAGTTTTAGAGATTATTTTTTCAGTTCAATTACTAAAAAACCTTATATATGATATATTACAAGCCATACCTTGCGTGATAATCACCCATACTATCTGGAAATTAATTTTTCGTCAAATTCTGGCGGCCATTTTGGAAATCAGAAAAACCCCAACCGAAAATGACGTCACAGAAGTAAAATAATCTCATAATCGTCTTCAGTGACAAATTTTGCCTCAGAAACAACCCGACCCCAAATTTTGTTCCGATTGTGACACCCCTATTAAAAGTCATCTACTTATCGCGGAATATATTAAAGAAATGGCTTATAGGTATATTTGATGTAAGCACCCACTATGATGGATAACCTTTAAATCGAGAATTACCTTCTTGTGACCAACTGAGAAATGGATACACCGTCAAATGGAAATCGCAATTTTTAAAATATTTTTCTTCGGCTATCTAAGCTATTGCGTTAAATACTTAGACAACATCGCGAATGTTTGTTTTATTTACTAGAATTCTATAGATATAACCCGGTTGTACGTGACAAGGAGTAGAGTTGCCTGTCCAACCTCGTGGGTTTTCTCCGGGACCTCCGGTTTCCTCCCACTGCTAAAGCCCTACGCGCAAGCGAATTATTGAAATAAAATTAAACCATATGTTAGTCCCGAAATGACCTAGTCTGTGTCCAGTGGACGTTAAACCCATCTCTCTCTCTCTCTCTCTCTCGCTCTCTAGATATACGTGGTACACAATTGACATGATTCAGAAACATGTCAATTAACACCTTGTCAGATTATGACTCACGGATGGTCGACACTGGCACTGGTCTGACACGGCCAACGGTCACGTAGAAGTTATTAGTTACTACCCCTGGCCCGAGTTATGATGCAATATAGACATCTGCATAATCTCTTCGATCATCCTTTGTCTAGAAGTGGGGTTATAAGCAGAAATCAAACTTGGATTATTCCGTTCGTGCGAGAGCGTCTGAGTTAAGACCGGACAGGGGCCATGTAAGTTAGTTGGGAGTTGGCACCCAAGGGTGTCAGGTCAAGCTAAGATCATGGCTCCCTCAACACAAGCTAGGGTTAGGGTTTGTAATGTAAAGTTTTGTACATGATATGTTTAAAGAAGAATGAAACAGGGTTGTCATCAAGAACCTGACATAAGATATTGTACTAAAATCATATTGCTAATATTACCTTCGACCAAGCCTGGAAATAAGGGACCTGTCACTGACAATGTCAGATACAGACTCAGGCTTTGTCAGGCACAAAACCTCTGGTGCCTGTCATTTTGTCTGGCACTGATTTGTCTTTTTTAATGATATTATTAATACCTGTCCGACACTAAGTTGAAAATATCAGGTACTATTTCATTAGTGCTTGACATTTTGTCAGGTACATCTAAAACCGTTATTTCCAGGCCTGCCTTCGACAAAGTTTTGGCAGTTTGTGCCATAGTATCCCATCGGACATGTAGTGGCCAGATCTACAATTCTTCCAATATTCTACAAGTAAAATACATCAAGCTTATTGACAATCTACGTATCTGTATCGGGTATTTACCTGTGACATAACGTTAAACGACGTAACATCAGTCCATACTTTGCAAGAGCTGCGACTAGATGATAATATTCAGTACACAACTAGTTCTTTTGAATGGTATTAATCATATTTCGTAATACGGTCTGTTAACTCCTTCTATTAGACAATAAACGATGTTTCAAAATAGTTAAATTTCATAATAAATAACCTCATCCGTGGTTTATTTAAACAGCCGTCATGAATTCGTATCACCCGAACTTTTAATGTATAGTGTAACAGGACGGGGTGTTATCGATTTGCACTCGAGCGGTGGGAGTGACCGACTCTATGCAAACCGGAAGTCCAGGTTCGTATGCAGGATGTCAGGTTTCTCGCGTGAACTGAAGGAAAAGAGAACACATTTATAAAGTTTCAAAGTTTTTATTTCGGAAAATACAAAGATTGAAAGACCGAAACGCGGGTTCGTAACTGCTAGTGGTGAACCAGCTGAAATAAAATGACTCTGCCAAGTTCATCAACTATGTCTCTTTATCAAACAAGAAACTGAGCGTCCCGTCTACACAAAGTTCTATACCTTCCGAATGAAAACGGCCAAATAAATCAAACTTAGGAAAGATAACGATTGACGCCTGCCTCAGTCTGAACTAATAATATTCATCAAGAGGGACGCCACAAATCTTACATCTCCCAAACGGAAGCCGTAAAATAACTAGAAACTAGAACTAATAACTCCTCGAATAAACATAAAAATCACGGCTTGATACCTGCCTCAGCCCGAACTTACAACATTCGTACAGAGGAAAGCAAACATATCTTACATCACCCAAACGGAACCCGTGAAATAACTAGTAACTCAAAATTCTACTAATAAATATATACATCACAGCTTGATGCCTGCCTCAGCCCGAAATTACAACATTCGCACAGAAGAAGACAACGAATCTTACGTCACCCATGAAATAACTTAGTAACTCATAACTCTACTAATAAACCAACAATTTCCCTATAGTTTGGAACGCCCGTCTTAGCCTTAAGGACTAAAGGTAAACTCTACCCCGGAGATCGAACCCGCCCCGAGCGGAATAATGGGTTATTCCTGCGGAACTTGCTGATCACCGAAGACAAAGTCTCCCCTTGAGATGCTTACCACAGAGTGAAATAAATAATATTCCAGCTGAGGTTCGCACCCCCCCCCCCCCCCCCCGACCGTTCAACTAGACTGAATCTGACCGGCCTTATATACCCTATCTATATGCTCTGCATTGTAGGATGCACGAGCATGAACCTTGACACGGATTTTACTCCTAATTCAGAACCCGCTCTCCCATTGGCTGACTTGACCCACGCTATCCAATCAGAAGCTCCGAACTACCCATCTCCATATAAATGTTCTTAATAATAATAATAATCTCCAGCAATTCAACAAAATGGCGGGTTTCTCTAGAATTTCCACGTGGTACGACCGGCAATTCAAGTTTGACGTAATATAGAGTTGATAATAATATAGGCCATTTCTATGTGTGGGCAGAAATAAGGTGAGGCAAAGTTTATCTCAACGCTTATCACCTACGAAACCCCCACAATAGAAATGAAATGGATTGGAGTTCAAAATCCTATATGTTCTGCTGCGACTGGGCTAATGACGACAGGCATACGTCATACAGTGCACTGTGGGGCAAATTTTGCCCGGGCAGCGGTGCTACGACCTACTCTTATATCGAATTCCAATTGTCAAAGGATCTTTTACCTGCACGCCAAACATAGTGAAGAAAGATAACTCTAAGTGGTGTACATAAAATACATGCTGCATGTCAGTTTATTAAACTAAATATTAAAAGGGCATAACTCTTCTATGCCTATTATGGAGGCAGACCACCATTAATTTCCCAATTGACTTCAATGTTATTTTTAGCATCTTTGCCAACCTCCAACTTTTCCCCAAATTTTCATTGGGCTGAATGCTTTTCACTACAGACAGAGGAACAACTGGTCATGTCTTTGCACTAAAATTTGTATGAGGTTGACCACCAACATTTTGAGATACGCAAACTTGAAGAAGCATACTTAAAACATGTAACTAGTTGCCGTACATATCACTGTAGCCAACCCCGTTATCCTGCCGCCTCAAAATCATGAATATTTACCAAAACCTGACAGAAAATGTCAATTCAAACGCTCTTCGTCCATTCTAGACAAAAAAAAACCAACCAAAATCGGCATGCAAAAGGGGAGAAAAGAGATAGAGAGAGAATTGCTATAAATAGACGAACTACAATTTGTGAGTACCGTGTTGGTGACATTTAATGGTGGTCTGCCTCCTATTATGGCTTTATAAGTTCATATATCATCAAAATTCTTTTCTTTATAGCTTCACATTTATTTTTGCAACTTTATTATAATACAGAATCAAAAAATAATAATTACTGCAGAAATGGTGACCCTTTAAAGTTATGTACACCCCCTAAAATGTCACTGTTGTAACAAATCCAATATGTGTCCACATAAGTAATACCGTTGATGGAATACGGCTAAAAGTCATGCTCGTCTATCCCTGGCATATATACATACATATAAACACATGTACTTGTAAGATGTATGAATCATTTATTAAAATATGGATTGATAATTATAAAACAAATGTTGTTGTTTATATCTTTACATCAATTTCCTTGACAAAATGATGTGGAAAATGGAGTTTTGACATAATTCATCAACAGCATAAAAGGGGTATGAAAAGGCTATTAATTAATATTTTATTGCTCTGCAAGTGCCACATAATGAAAGATCACCACAAATAATAGACTTACATCGAAGCTGCAAAAGACACACCTTGAAATATGAAATGTTGCTATTTGTTGGTGCAAAATAAAATGACCGGTTATAAGTCAAACACAAAATCCAATTACTGCTAATTTGGACTCATTATATGATCAATTGAATATCCAAATATCATGTTCAAGAAAGGGTGAGCTAATCTAAATGAAACGAAGACGGAGAAATTTCCCTGCAAATGCAACAATTTCAGGTTTTAAACGATTAAAATTGTGTTAAGCCAGAGGAACACAGCAGCAAAATGCAGTTCACTCATGTTTTGAAAATTCTAAAATACCTCTGAACATATTGATGCATTTTCAATATCTGACAAACACATGGATCCATTCCAAGTTATTTAACAATGGAAATAAAGACATGCAAGACATTTTGGTTCAATTTACAACATATGAATTATTAAATTTTGACAGCAATATTAGGGGTAATCTGAAGACTTCCAGACAACTTATCATGATTTTTAGGCAAAAATTGAGTGACGTTATGATACTTTCTTCCCGTCTAACCTTTATGATGCAGAAAAACATTAAAATATTTTGCACTAATTTTGAAAAGTAAATCAAAACTGAAAATCACAAAATTTGGACTAAAATCCAAAATTCACCTCACAAATTGGTCAAATATTTTTGAAATTTTACCATTTTACTTTTTTTATTATCAAAATGTCATATATCACATTTTCTGACAATTTGGAGATCATATCATCAAATTTGGGCCTTCATCCACCATCAGGTTCTGTTTACATGCAGGAGGCAGACCACCATTAAGTTTCCCATTGACTTTAATGTTAATTCTGGCCTCTTTTCCCACCTCCAACCTTTACCCAAATTTTTGTTGGGCTGAATGCTTTTCACTACAGGCAGAGGAACAAATTGTCATGTCTTTGCACTAAAATGTGTATGAGGTTGACCACCAAAATTTTGAGATACACAAACTTGAGGAAACATGTCACTATTCGCCGTACATTTCACCGTATCCAACCTTTTATAGACCAAAAAATTATGGGCATGCAAAGGGGGCGAAAATGGACAGCGAGAGAATTGCTATAAATAGACGAACTACAATTTTTACCAGGATGGTGAAATTTAATGGTGGTCTGCCCCGGACGGACCAAGCCTGGGGGATGTTGGGTGACCGAATGATTTGTATCAAATAAAGGTCTGCCACCGAATCAAGTGGCGTGGTTTTGATTAACCGATTAGGTTTGCCTGTCCAATATCCTGGGTTATCCTGGGTCCTGCCTCCAATTGCCTTCCACAGGTACGCGCAGGCGAGTAATTGAAATAAAATTGTACCAACTGTTAGTTCTGAAATGACAATGTCACTCTCTCTCATTTGAAGGATTTGACCTTTACGATATGGTATAGCTCCGGCCAAAGAAATCTATAGGCTGTCGTGTCATTTTAGTACGAAATTTTCCTAATTCACGATTGTTTAATTCCGGATCAGTCCGCCCCAGATTCATGAATATTCACAAAAACCTGGCAGCAAATATCAATTCAAAAGTTCTTCGTCGATCCGAGATTAAAGGATTGGTCATAAAATAGACAAACTCAGGGAAGCAATTAGTCGGTAACTTCAAAGTTAACACCAGTGCGTAGGACGTTGGCTCGCTAACCTAGAGGTCCGGTGTTCGATCCCTGCATTGCCCGAGAACGTTCATCAAGATTTTCCGACGTGGTTCCGCCTTGTTAGTCATGTGGGGCGGCTGGCCTAGCACGGAACAACGTATAGTCATTCGGATAGGGACGAAAGACCGCGATCGTGCACGTAAAACCCTTGACAGTTGGAATTCGAAATAAGAGTAGGCCGTAGAACTGTAACTTTTCCTTGAAGGGATAACCACGTTTGGGGTATGGGGAGCTTGATATCCCTTGAAGGGATAACCACGTTTGGGGTATGGGGAGCTTGATATCTCTGCCACCAGTGATCAATTCCTGGCTGATCACGAGCCACCGGTAAACGGAACTTCAGAAGGGTGTGTAAGGACCAGTTAAAAAGTGGTCAGTAACGGTGTTTTGCTAAAATTATAATAAGCTTCAAACCTTTATGTAACAAAAACTTTCAAAATTATTATAATAGTATTTACAGCTTTAATGCGTTTATTTCTGTTAACTGTCCTTTTCCGGGTGAACAGCGTTCACCGTACTCTAAAAGAGTCTTGATTTTTTCGGGCGAATAGTATTCGCTTGCTCTTCAATCTGCAAATTTGTCTTTACCTCTTCGGGCAAATAGCTCTCCCTTTCCCTTTTCCCCCTTTTGCATGGCGATTTTTTGTTGATTTTTTGGTGTAGAATCGAAGAAAAGGGTCTGAAAATACATTTTCTGCCAGGTTTTGGTGAATATTCATGATTTTGAGGCAGAAGGATTCAAGAGTTGAGAGGTTGGTTAGATTGAAATGTAGGGTCAAAAATTGAATGTTTTCGTGTCTCTACTTCTAGCTTGTGTATCTCAAGTTTTTCATGGTGAACCCCATACGTGCTTTTGGGCAAGAGTTTGCCACATGTTGCTCCATCTGTGGTAGAAAGCGTTCTATCCAACGAAAATTTGGGAAAAGTTAGAGCAGGTCTAAGAGACGAGAATTAACATTAAAGTCAATGGGCAAATCTTTAGTGATCTGTGGCCATATAAATAGTGCGAGTTATAAATAGACAATTTTTCCCTTAATTTTTTTCTCCCCTCTTCCTGCATTTTTGGGTTGACTTTTTGGTCTAGAATAGGAGAAAAGGGATCAAATTTGCAATTTTATAGCAGTTTTGGGTAATACTGAAGATATTACAGCGGAGGGATAGGGGGTGTAAAATGTCTTTCTGCGGAGCAGTCATTGTATCGAAAGTGAGATTTTCACCCCAGTCAACTTCAAATCCCCGTAGCAAAAAATCTAAACGGTCAACCCCCTACAAGTTTATGATGAGGAGATTGCCAAATGTGGTCCCCATTGTGCCTATAAAGATTGGAACCAACGGAATGTTGAGCAAAAAGCTACAGCCTGTGATGTTACACCCAGTTAACATTGAAGTCAATGGGCAAATAATTACTAGTCTGAGACCTGATGATATAAAGAAGCATGGCCGACTCAGGATGTTGATATTTTTTCAACGGCTTATTTCCTGAAGTTTTGAATGGAAAGTGTCAGAAATGGTAAGAATACTGCTTTTTTATTGCCCAGCAGTAAGTTTTTTGACTATTTGGTATCAAAATAGCCATGATTGGGGGTATCCGTTGGCCGAGTGTGAATTTTGGGTTGTAAATGTGTAACATTTTGTTCACAATGATATCAAAACATGGTTAGGTCTAAATATTAAGGCCAACCCAAGTCACGAGATGTAAACAGGGCTGACCCTAACCCTAACCCAAGACCCAGTCCTTACCCTAACCCTAACCCACAATCTTTTCAAAAAGCATGTAGCCTAGGCCTAAGCCAAGACCTAGTGTTGACCCTAGCCCTAACCCACAATTGTGTCAAAAAATCATGTGCCCTAACCCTATTTACATGTTGTGACCTTGAACCAAGTCTGCAGTTGGCCTTAATATTTAGACCTAACATGTTTTTGACATCATACAATGAAATGTTAACATGTACACTCTAAAATTCACACCTGTGTGACTTTTGACTAAACCTGCAGTTGGCCTTAATATTTAGACCAAACCTGGAAACATGGTGTCTACCTTTGAGATTGGCTTAGACTTATGTGACACTCAAGGTTTACTTATTATGTGACACTCAAGGTTTACTTATTTACTGACTGTTAACTGGTTTCTTGTTGGGGGGGGGGGCACTGAAGGGATGTTCGCTAGAAATAAAGAGGCATATTATTTCTATTTCCAGTTGAAACCGCGAGGAGGTCTCCCTTCTTATTCAACCACATATTTTTTTTTTGTCCCCCGCCTTTCGAAGAAAGCAGGGGACTATTAAAATGGGTTCGTCCGTCTGTCTGTCTGTCTGTCCGTCTGTCTGTCCGTCACACTTTTTGGGACACAATAACTCTCTTCCTAATTGAGCTAGAATGTTCAAACTTGGTGTATGTGTTTATTAGGTCAATGCCTTGATGGAGTTCGAAGATGAGCATTTTCCGCTTAGGGTAAGCAGAGATAAGCAATTGGATTGGTTGATGCTTTGGGACACGATAACTCTCTTCCTAATTGGGCTAGAATGTTCAAACTTGGTGTATGTGTTGATTAGGTCAATGCCTTGATGGAGTTCGAAGATGAGCATTTTCCGCTTAGGGTAAGCAGAGATAAGCAATTTGATTGGTTGATGCTTTGGGACACGATAACTTTTAATTGAGCTAGAATGTTCAAACTTGGTGTATGTGTTTATTAGGTCAATGCCTTGATGGAGTTCGAAGATGAGCATTTTCCGCTTAGGGTAAGCAGAGATAAGCAATTTGATTGGTTGATACTTTGGGGCACGATAACTCTCTTCCTAATTGAGCTAGAATGTTCAAACTTGGTGTATGTGTTGATTAGGTCAATGCCTTGATGGAGTTCGAAGATGAGCATTTTCCGCTTAGGGTAAGCAGAGATAAGCAATTTGATTGGTTGATGCTTTGGGACACGATAACTTTAGTTCTAATTAAGTGAGATTGATGAAACTTGGTGTATAGTTTCATTACAGTAATACCTTGACTAAGTTTGATAATGAGCATTTTCTGCTCAGGGTAAGCAGAGCGATACGCAATTTGATTGGTCGAGACTTTGGAAAACAATAACTCTCCTACTTTGATTGTCCCCCGCCTTTCGAAGAAAGCAGGGAACTATTAAAATGGGTTCGTCCGTCTGTCTGTTTGTCTGTCTGTCTGTCCGTTCCGCTTATGGTAAGCAGAGATAAACAATTTGATTGGTTGATCTTCGAATTGAGTAAATGTTCATGCTTATTGTCCCCCGCCTTTCGAAGAAAGCAGGGAACTATTAAAATGGGTTCGTCCGTCTGTCTGTTTGTCTGTCCGTTCCGCTTAGGGTAAGCAGAGATAAACAATTTGATTGGAAGCTCGTTTATATAGTTTATGCTTTAGTTCTTGAAGAAGCTTTCCAATGTATTACCCCTGTAATTCCTCCTCTTTTATCTGTACAATATTTTCGAAAAAAATGAAACGAAATCCACTTATGTATACATTTAGGTTACATTATAGCCTACATGTCCCGACTCAACTTGCCACATTACATGTCATAATATTATAACCAGGTATTGATAAAAGCATCAATTGAGCAATTCCAATACAATCCAATACAATGAATATAGGCAAGGTAAATAAACAAATAAATGGAAAAAACAAATTGAAAAAGAAACTATTATAAATTAATTAAATATGTAGTATGCAATAATGAATTGACATTTAATGACAGAAAGAAAACAGTGAACTTTGCACAACTTGCAGCAAGATGGAAAATAGACCCGTTGATACAACCAAACTCTAGATCTGTAGGCATAGAGCATGTTTTCCCCTTAATATGCTATAATTATTCCATCAAAAACATTGTATGCTTAGACTATAAGTAAAGATATACTGTTTGATTGTTCAATACTTTGTAAAAGATAATTTGTGATAAATTTATATGTGTCCTCTAATTATTTTCCTATTTCGGCGGGGGACATCAGCCTCACTGTTGGCTTGTTATTATTATTATTATTTTCTTACTTTTTTTTTATTGCATATTTATTTCCATCTTTCTTTCATTTCAGGTGTCAGGTTACTGTGCAAGAGTGGTATGATTGACCTCAACACAAGTATTAAGGCAAAAGGTGGGTATAAGACAATGGCTTGCATTTGTCTGTCTTGCTTATTTACTATAGCTGTGATCCTGTAAAGTGTCATCTGCTGTTGATGGCTGGTCTAAATGGCCCTTTTTGTAGTCGGGTCTGGATTGGTATTCTCTGTGGTACAGACTTTCTCTTTCTATTTGCCGCAGGGAATATCTTGTCTTTGGAGAAAGATGGGCCCCAAGGAGTTTAGCTTTCTGCTCAGTGGCACTCTTTATTCCATCATTGCTTCTCAATATTGTTGAGGAAAGTCGACCCATTGTAATTTACATTCTTTGGAAGTGAAACACTCAACGAGCGGTTGATTGCTTCACATTTCTGTGTATTTGTTTGGAATTTGGTTTTTTCTAAAGCTGCTTCACTTATTCGGATTTTTAAAATTTCACTTAGAATTGATTTGTCATTTTCATTCATTTTCAGGGAATCAACTTTATTTGAGGCCAGATACATGGAACGGTTCCACCAGTTATTTGTTATCCCACCCCGGCACACAACAGAATGAAGGCGGCACTTTGAGCAGTCGCCATCGTAACACATGATAGTGGACTCTAGGACTTTTGGTAGGCGTTTTCTCATCTCCTCAGTATTACCACAATGATTTTCAAACAATGTAGTCATGATTAGACTGCATCTAGCTTTTACATCTTGGCTCAGTATTTTCTTGATCTTGCCCTTATCCAGTCTGGTTTTACCAGGAAACATCTCCTCGCTGAACTTTGCATTATAGCAGTGCCTAAATTGAGTGGCAGCCAGGTGTGAAGGGTCAGCTAGTCGCTCCACACTCCACATCGGATGCAAAATTTTAAAACTATCTTCAATTCCAGCAGCTGATCGTCCATCTCCATCTGTTGTTGCATATTTGATGAGGACGTTTTGGAGAGCTAGTTCTGTGCCAATGCTTTTCCCCATGTCATACTCAGATAATGGTGCGTGAACTGGTAAATTTGCAGTACAGCCTTCGTGTCCCTCAGGGCAGTTGACAATAGAACCTTTTCCCTTAAGCCAGGCACCTTTCCAGCACAGTTTTTTTTGCATCACAGTACTCAGGATATATTTGTGCTTTGTGTTTGTCTCGCATGCAATTCCAATGGCTTGCGAGGCTGCTTGCCCTGGCTTTTTACTGTGGCCTATGGTTATGCTGTTGTAACGCCCATCCACTGCAACATTTATTATATTTGGGTTTACTGACCCTCCCTTCTGATTAAAAGATTTGACTGCTTCTATTTTTTCCCTCATGTTAATAGTGTTCAACCTTGTCATTTTAGCACTAACTTGGTTAGAAAGAGTCTGCATGCCACTCCGAGAGGGCGGTGGAATATCCAAATCTGTCAACAGCAGCCGAGCTCTGGTGTTTCCAACCGGCATGTCTAACAGTCCAGATTGTAGGGTCAGATTAATAGCGGCTGCCTTTCTTCCTGGTTTGCCAGTTGGAATCTCTTTATACAACTTGTAGACAGGTGAGATAAATGTACATTTTGTACACTTTACAGAGTACATCCAACCCGCTCCCCACTTCTGCTCACTAACAGGCTGGAAATTTGGTACTACACAGGCCTTTCTTCTCCCCTGGGCATGTAACCGAATGACAGAATTCCACATTTCGAACATTTTCTGGATGTCTATAATCCTGTTTCCCTGGATAGTATTCGCCTCAGAATTCTCAGTCTCATCCAAATTTAACATTTCAGGTCTACATCTCAAAACCCGATGACTTCCCGGACTGGCATTAGTAGAAAGATGATGCATATGAATTTCATCCCTGATCTCTGTGACACCTGTGGAAGTTGAGGGCAAATCATAATCAGTTTGGGTTCCAGCCGAGGACCCCTGTAAACGTTGCTGTTTAGTGTTGACTTCATGTCCGAGCTTGAAAAAGACAGCCTTGCGTTTATTATGGCCTCTCATATTGGAAGATAACATAAATGGCTTGTATGTTGACTGTTGTGCATATCTCTGGGTCAGGAAAGTTGTAGGTACCATCAACATTGTAAATCATTTGACAGACCAGAATGGAGAGTGAGAACTATGATTGGTCAGCCATGTATCAGATTCCATACTAGGGGGTGGCGATCATAAAACTGTTGTAGTGTTACATAATCAGATTATCTGAACTTAATTGTCCTTTGTAAATACAGCTATGTAGGAGACATTTTAAAATTTATAGGCACTGCATGTTTCAACATCTTAGATTTGACCACAATTTGGCTCTTGAAACTGCGTTAAGAGAGAATAACTAAGATCTTTTCGACGAAAATGTTAAAAAAATCTAATATTACATGATAATTACTGTTTTAAAGGATTTTCTTGTTTGATTTATATTGAATTTTTGTTATCTTTTTACAGAATGCATTTATGTTCAAAAATAAAAATGTTCTGTTTAATTCAAAATTCATGTGCTTTTAAATTTCTGTCTGAAATTCCGCAGTTTTCTGATGTATTGTAGTGTTTGCAGAATGCTGCACAGCTCATCTGAAAATGCATAGATTTTCATATTCTTTGGCCAGGGAATTGCATGTATGTTTGTTTATTAGATAACAACAGATTTGTTTAAACTGCAGAAACATGTGAGGTATATAGGACTAAGACATGTAATTATTTCCCTTTATTTCATTATGGACGAATGTAGTGCGAGTTATAAATAGACAATTTTTCCCTTAATTTTTTTCTCCCCTCTTCCTGCAGTTTTGGGTTGACTTTTGGGTCTAGAATTGGAGAAAAGGGATCAAATTTGCAATTTCGTAGCAGTTTTGGGTAATACTGATGATATTACAGCGGAGGGATAGGGGGTGTATAGTGTCTTTCTGCAGAGCAGTCATTGTGTCGGAAGTGAGATTTTCACCCCAGTCAACTTCAGATCCGTGTACCAAAAAATCTAAACGGTCAACCCCCTACAAAATTATGATGAGGAGATTGCCAAATGTTGTCCCCATTGTGCCTATAAAGATTGGAACCAACGGAATGTTGAGAAAAAAGCTACAGCCTGTGATGTTACAGCCATTTAACATTGAAGTCAATGGGCAAATAATTGCTAGTCTGAGTCCGTTTTAACAGGTAGGAGTTATCTTTTACCCTAATCTAAAAATAATTACCCTGGTTTGAAAGGTATGGACAATTAAGGTATTTAAACAAATGATTACGAGAGAACATAACACTATAGACTTCTATGATAAGACATATAATACATGTTTAATATACATAGAAATGACAATGTCCTACGCTAACAAATTATGAAATATAATAGTATCAGTAAATATAAAAAAAAAAACCAAAGTAGTCGCGAACATCCTGGCTCTTGACTGCTTCAGATCCACTGTCCTGATAAAATGTCCCTCATAGAAAACTGTGTGTGATTGTCTGCGATATCACCTCGGTGGAAGCGGACGTAAAATACAACTAACACTAACTAAACTGTGTGTCGTATGCCCGTTTTCATTAGACCAGTCGGAGCAGAACAGTAGGACGTTACGCCCCATTTCATTTCATTTATCCATACGCATGTGTATTGCACAACACAACAACTTCACAATAACTGCGTATACTGAATATATCTATTTTACAATGTATGCGGGCCATGGTAACGTGCTGTTAGCACGCTCACTGTCGTCATTGTAACAAGGTTAAACAGCTGATATCGGGGAATACTGGGTTCTGGGAAACGATACCTATGTAATTATTGGAAACGAGTAACTATTTTACAAGGTAACTAAGGTGTTTTACTATTACTATTACTAGGAGGTGTTTATTGTTTATTACAAGTATTTTATTATTACTGTTACAAGGAGTAGCAACTGCATGTGGGGAAATTATACAAATAATCAATATATAGGTGATAGGAGGAATAACATATGTGCATACATGTTCGTACCTGTAATGTATATTGTAAGTGTGTATGTCTAATTATAGGTTCTTAATTGTTTCATTTTACAAATATATTTTCACCTATCCATGTCAGTTATATGTATCTATATAGATAATACCCTTTTTCCCACCTGGTGTCCCTTGTCAGTGGTGCAGGACGGAGGGCCTGACAAGGACAGCTTGTCATTCATATGTCCCGTGTATGGGCCTACATTGGCGTGCATGTAGTTGGAACTCGATATAAGAGTAGGCTTTATCGCCGCTGTCCGGGCAGAATTTCCCTCAAAGCACACTGTATGGCGTATGCCTGTCTTCATTAGCCCAGCGGGAGCAGAACAGTAGGACGTTAAACCCCATTTCATTTCATTTCATTTCATATGATGTGTTTGTTACACACACACACACACCCACACACACACACACACAATTGTCACTGCACTTATTTAGTATCATGTAACTTGTTTAGTTGAATAGCCTACTTCTAGTGTAATAAACGTATTCTACAATTATATCCGCTTGATAATACAAGGATCAACTCGAAAGGTTTCAAGGTACAGAGTACTATTGTATTAATATGTCAGTTGTTTTTAAGAATAAGACGAATCCGGTACTGAAGTGGCATGAGTTGAATGTCAGTGTAAATACCTTTCATTAATTAAAGATACATTATGGGAGATTCGGTAACGAGTTGGTAGTTCTCACTATAATAGTTAAAAACTAGATAATATAAAGGCAATTTGCTGAAAATTTCATTCAAATTGATCCGCTATGAACTGAGAACTATTAAGCGATTCAAATTTCCACCTAGCCTCGATCATCATGACTAAAGTCAGTACAATAAACAGCATAGTCTTTAATCGTTAAATCGTGAAGGAAAGTTATGCAGTAAATCGGCTCACAATCCACTAAAGATCGCAGACTAGCGCTGCCATCTAGAGTTGATTATGGTCTGGATAGGTTAATTAATAATTTAGATAACATTTCAGGCGTAAAGAAAGACCTGCAATAGACAGATTTACCTGTTGCATAATGTATGTCTAAATATCGATTTCCTACTATAGATGGACTATATATAAACACTTAATGAGGAATTAATTATTGTTTGCCCAACCGGGTCTATATTTCCTACTATAGATGGACTATATATAAACACTTAATGAGGAATTAATTATTGTTTGCCCAACCGGGTCTATATTTTATTTAAAATTTTAAGTATTCCGTTTTAAATATTTATATATGTAAGGGATTTGTACGGAAGCTCAAATACAAACTATTTTTTGTTTTTCTCGATTTCCTCGATTTGTATTTTTGATTTTCATTTTTTAAAAACAATGTTTATTTCTAATTTTTGATTTTGTAAAATAATTTTTAATTTTGTAAACTTAATTTCTAATTTTTATTTTGCACTTACAATATTATGAGTTTATTTTTTTATTTTGTTAATTTGATTATAATTTTAAACTTTTTTTTATAATTCTGAACTTATAATTTTATATTTTGTATTTTAATTTCCATTTTGTAAAATAATTAATAATTTTGTTTTTTGGAAAAAAAAAAATCTTTTTTGCTCGAGCACCAGACAGCGGTGCTACAGCTTACTCGTATATCGAATTTCAACTGCCAAGAGATCTTTTACGTGCACGCCAATATTTACACAGGACCTCCGTTTTTCGTCCTATCCAAAAGACTAGACAGTTGTCCTTATTAGACCCTCCGTCCTGTACCACTGACAAGGCGAACCACGCCGGAAAATCCCGATAAACCTTCTCGACCAAAACCGGGAGCGAGGTCGCGACCTCCGGCCTAGCTGGTCAGCGTCTAAGCTTACTAACTTAGCAATCGTGGCTCCCATGCCGGCGGCAGGGCATTCTAGTAGTAGTAATACCAGGCCTATTACTGTGGAAGATGTCAGTGAAGCGGGGTGGTCTGTTGTTTCTGAATAAAAATTTACAAAATTAGAAATTATTTTACAAAATTAGAAATTATTTTACAAAATTAGAAATTATTTTACAAAATTAGAAATTATTTTACAAAATTAGAAATTATTTTACAAAAATTAAAAATTAGTAATAGAAAACAATAAAAAAAATAAAATAGTTCGTATTTGAGCTTCCGTATTTGCAAAAATAGAAAACAATGAAAAAAAAAAAATAGTTTGTATTTGAGCTTCCGTAGATTTCATATATTTATTTCTAATTAAATTTTCTGTGATAATTGTTTTATTTACATACTAGCAGAATGCCCGGCTTCGCTCGGGGTTCATAAGCCCGAAACCGGAAGTGGTAGACTAACGCCACCTGGCCTATGTTACTCCCCGGTCCGAGCTAACCCTATACCCCAACTTTCAGACTCGGGGCAGACCTAGTGTAGCCGCCAACCCCGAACAGACAGACAGACAAACGACAGTCACAAATATTAGTATAGATAGATATATATAAGTACATCTCTGTGATGTTGTTTTAATTTGTCTCGTAAAACTCACCATTTGTTTGGCTCAATATATCCCGTTTGGTGTTAACGTGCCATTAAACAACATTTCATTACATTTATATCTGTAATTTTATAGTACGTGTTACTTGATTTCGTAAGATATGAATATACACCAAACCATTTTTTCACAACATTGTGTATTTTTACATCCTTCAAAATTCAATATGTAAAAGTACACTGTGACGTAGAAGTCCAGTCAATCTATACTAATTTTGTGACTGTCTGTTTGTCGGTCTGTTCGGGGTTGACGGCTACACTAGGTCTGCCCCGAGTCTGAAATTTGGGGTATAGGCGTAGCTCGGACCGGGGAGTAACATAGGCCAGGTGGCGTTAGTCTACCACTTCTGGTTTCGGGGTTATGGCCCCCGAGCGAAGCCGGGCATTCTTTTAGTTTATGATAAAAGACGGTTTGTAGAGATGGGTGTACGGAATGACATATTAAAAGTTTACCAAAATGGAAGAACCGGAAAGTCCCGAATTTTGAGATTAATTGTCGGGTCTTTTATGAAAATAGGGAGGCCAACCATCCAAACAATTGTGAGAAAAGGTGTTTAGGTGGTTTCTGGTTGATTTGGGTGTACCCAATCACAGCCTAAAAGTTGACCAAAATCGGAGTAATGGCAAGTCGCAAATTTTAATAGTAAATGCTAGGTTTTTAAAGTTATTTTCCTTTAAAACGTAAAGCTTCAGACAGGCATAAAGTCGTCTTCAATTTTCAAGCGAAGCAAATGAAACTGGAAAGGCTGGAGTCCAACCATAAAAACTATTCAATTGTTTTTTCGGGCAACTAGTTTCATTATGTATAGCAATCGGAGAGATTTCGATTTGACAGTTTGGAAACAGGTTTCGAAGTGTTTTGGCCCTGCTATGCAAGATCTTTTTCGACATTCCAAAATAAACGTACCGCGCTAACCCCTTAAAGATACATTTTAAATGTTCTTATTATTAAACATACATTATGTAAGATTTGGATAAAGAGGTACAAATTCTTGCAAAATTAATATTTTGAATATTTCATTCAAATTACTCTATTGCGAGCGAAAATATTAGCCTTTGAAGGTTTGACAAGACGTGCAATAATTTCTCCCACCGTACTGGTTGTTCAAAGCTAAGTCTCGCTCCTCCAGTTTTAGCTTAATTCAAAATAATCTATTTAATATCGGAGAAATTCGAATTCATTGAGGGTTGATTATGGTCTGGATAAGTTAATTAATTTAGATAACATTTCAAGCCTAAAGAAAGACCTGCAATAGCAAGATTTACCTCTTGCAACAGGTTTCTTTTTAATTTTTATATTTTACGCTGACGTGTATTCCGTTAAATCGGGGTCACAAAGAAGAAAGGTGAATTTAGCAAGTTTACATTTTTTGGAAAGTGTGTGATTAGTTTCGATCGTTTTCAGCATGTTTTCATGATGCAATAATGACCGAGTATTCACTTTCAGTGTAAATGACTTCATTTGACATTTGACCCCAAATATCTGAAAAACGTCTAACGGCGGACTGATTACCACTTGGCATCGTATTCTAAGCAAAAAGATACTGAGTCTTCAACCATTTAGGATTGGGCGAATGTCAAACATCCTGGATTTTACCAATTTTTGCCTCTTTCCAGTGCTCACAGTTTGGTAACTTTTTTGGATGTTATAAAGTGCACCTATATAAACGCAAAAATGCATTAAAAACTTTTCTTGCAAATTTCTAGGGGTAAAATCCTAAATTGACTGGCCTATAGATATACGGTGAATCCACTGGTTCTATCAATTGTACGATGTATGAGATATACTGACGTCACATAGTCTTATGTTATTGGTTGGTTTTCACGTGTGAGAGCCCCCGTGGCTAAAAGTGTAAAACGCTGTTCGTTAGCTTGGAGGTGTGTACGATCCGGATGTTGGCCGAGGAAGTCCATCGGTGCAGGGCCGAGGCCCCGTGTACATATTGGCGTGCACGTAAAAGATCCATTGGCAGTTGGAATTCGATATAAGAGCAGGCCGCTGTCTGGGCAAAATTTCAGTCATCGCATACTGCATAGCGTATGCCCGTCTTCTGTAGCCCAGTTGGGGCAGAACAGTAGGACGTTAAACCCCATTTCATTTCATTTTATGTTTTTCACGTGAAGTATTTCATTTATCTACCAGTTATTTGGTTTGTTACAGAACGAAAGTAGAGAGTACAGGTATTCCATCTAACAAGACACAATGGCCGAATCTACGTCACCTAATGGAACAGGTAAATAAAGCAATCTGTTTTCCTAGAATTTCATCTTTTAAGCTTCATATTTGATATATTATAAAAGGCATGATATATAAAACGGACACCCTAACCCTGACCCTGTCCCCTAGGAATTGTACAAATCAAGTTACATATTACGTTATGTAAGATTTAGATAAAGAGCTGAAAGTTCTCGCTAAAATAGTTGTTTACGATTTGTTCGTTTGTTAATGGGGCAACTTATAGTCGTTCAGATGTGACCCGTGTACACATTCGTGTGTATGTAGTAAGAACCGAGTAGGCCGTTGTCCGGGCAAAATTGCCCTCAGAGCACACTGCCCGTCGATTTTATCCAAGTCGGTGCTAATAGGTATACAGTACCCTCAAACACCATTTCAATTTATTTTATATAGAATTATGTTTTCATCCCAACAATTTAAGCCCGGACAGCAGATTTTCTGTCTATACTTCATCGAATTGCAAATGTCAAGGGTTAGTTCACGTTTTTTTTCCAAATCATTAGACACTGTTTGTTACTTGGGTCTCCATCCTGCATCAATGTCATTGGGAAACAACCCCGAGATATTCCGAGGAACTTTCTCCGCCAATACTTGGGTGAAACTTAGGACTGTTGGTCCACATTAATCACTTAGCCATTGTGGCTTACAGCAGACGTTACATTGACAAACTAGTTGTAAACTCCAATGACTATATCGTCCTTCAATACTTTTATTATGCCATTTTTCTCCCTAAATCACTCTCTTTACTCGCGCCATATTCTACACTACCGGTCTCCACTACCTCCCGCGCATGCGTACACCTCACTAGCAGACGACATACACACAAACAGTTATACATGTAAACAATGCAGTTGACAAGAGAAAGCTTGTGTACTCACTTAGCCACCATGGCCCTCAGCGAACGTTGTAATGACAAACTCGCGAATGGAACCCTGGTTTCTCAACTAACCGTCATGGCTCCCAGTTGACGGTTCAATGACAATGTTGCATCATGTGCCTCAGGGTGAAATCCTGTTCACCCACTTAGTCACCATGGCTCAACGTTGATGTTGTGATGACAAACTTATGGCATGTGCCCCAGGATGGGGGCCTGGTTATCCACTGAGCTATGGCATGTGCCCCATGATGGGGCCTGGTTATCCACTGAGCTACCGTGGCTCCCAGTTGACGTTGTAATGACAAACGTATGGCATGTGCTCCAGGATGGGGACCTGGTTATCTACTTCGCCACCATGGCTCAACGTTGATGTTGTAATGACAAACTTATGGCATGTGCCCCAGGATGGGGGCCTGGTTACCGACTGAACTACCGTGGCGCCCAGTTGACGTTGTAATGACAAACTTATGGCATGTGCTCCAGGATGGGTGGCCTGGTTACCGACTGAGCTACCGTGGCTCCCAGTTGACGTTGTAATGACAAACGTATGGCATGTGTTCCAGGATGGGGACCTGGTTATCTATTTCGCCACCATGGCTCAACGTTGATGTTGTAATGACAAACTTATGGCATGTGCCCAAGGATGGGGGCCTTGTTATCCACTGAGCTACCTTGGCTCCCAGTTGACGTTGTAATGACAAACGTATGGCATGTGCTCCAGGATGGGGACCTGGTTATCTACTTCGCCACCATGGCTCAACGTTGATGTTGTAATGACAAACTTATGGCATGTGCCCAAGGATGGGGGCCTTGTTATCCACTGAGCTACCTTGGCTCCCAGTTGACGTTGTAATGACAAACGTATGGCATGTGCTCCAGGATGGGGACCTGGTTATCTACTTCGCCACCATGGCTCAACGTTGATGTTGTAATGACAAACTTATGGCATGTGCTCCAGGATGGGTGGCCTGGTTACCGACTGAACTATCGTGGCTCTCAGTTGACGTTGTAATGACAAACTGGTATCATGCTCTCGGAAGAGAAATTAGCTGATCGTTTTTATCTTTTTATTTCAGATGAGGCATCCAACGGCAGATCAAAACATTCTTTGCTTTCTAGGTCCAAATCGTTGGGTAAGTTTACCATAAGTTTACCATACGGACTCTCTGAAGGTAACCCAGATAATACGGACACTCTGAAGGTAACCCAGATACTACGGACACGGGTGTGACAAAACGTACTTACGTGTCCTTTGAATCGAGACGAACATAATGATCTTTCTTGTCACACAATCAAAAAATATAGATCAATTAAAAACAGGTTTCCATAACGCAAATAAAATCTATTCGAAAGGGTGATGATCAACTACTAGACGTATTCGATTCATATAAAATGTATTTTGTTCTTCTCCAGCGCTTTGTCCTCCACGACACCAACCAATATCTTGCCGATCAAACTCTGAAGGCAGTAAGTATTTCATTGTATAATCTGATAAAACTAGAAATATACCTAATGTTTCCTTGATGGATTATATACTTTCAATAGCTATAGAACCCCGATGATGCCACCCTGACATTTTGGGAAAATTTTAAATATCCAAGATGGCCGGCATGTAGCATGGGTGATCTCGATCACTGATTGTGATAAATTTGATCAGTTACATACGTCACACAACAATATAACGAAATGAAACAAGACAAATAGTTCGATCAGTAGTAATAGTGATGATAGTTCTTTAAATTTTGATTGACGTATTCGACGGATTGGCACTGTTCCGTCTTCATTAGCCCAGTTGGAGCAGAACAGTAGGACGTTTCATACCACCCTTGACACACAGTTTAAGTTTAACATAGGTAGCATTGGCACACAGGGGCCTGTTTCACGAAATTTTAACTAAGATAAAATCCAAATTTTAGTAATTTGATTGGATAATATTAGATTGATTTTAGTGCTTAGTCAATCAAAATTGAAGTTTCTATTAAAATTGGATTTTATCTTTAATTAAGATTTCGAGAAACTGTAGATAGGTCTTAAACTTTATACTAAACTATCGTGTAAATCTGTTCCGTTTTAGATGTTGAATTCCCCGCTGGCCAACAGGTTAACATTGGTATCACTGGAACTGTAAACAACATGATTGTGAACTCTCCAACGTCGTCGACGTCGTCTACAGAAGATCTGAGAGGTTAGTACCCAGAAAGATTACCTCACAACAGATGGGAATAGGTGGGTTAGGGTTAGGGTTAGTATTAGTATAAAGATTACCTCACAACAGATGGGAATAGGTGGTAGTTCAAATTCAAATTAAATGAAGTGTATAGAGGCACTGTCTCAACGACAGTGTTTTGGGGTTAAATACACATCCCCGGCGATATTGTTTTTACGGTTAAATGGTTAATTATAGGGTGATGCTATTTGTGGGCCAGTTGGGGAGGGTTGGGGATTTTGGGAGTTCAAATGGCGGCTTTAAATAAATGATTATTTTGGGGAATACTAACCCTAACCCTTTTAAGAGGGGTAAAATGTAAATTGGGCCCAATTTCAGTCCTCTAAAAAATTGATAGGGTTAGGGTTATTATTCATTCTTTGAATGGCATTTAGTAATTGGAACATAATCGAATAACACACTATTTATGGATAACAATTACTATGGTTTATTTCACTGCAAAGTTTCAACAAGATTTCACAAGTCGTTATCAAGCATATACACGAATAGATAAAATAAAAATAATATGGTTATATATATATACACAAGAGCAGTGCGATATAACCATATTATTCTAATTTTATTGATTTGTGTTATATGCTTGATAACGACTTGGGAAATCTTGTTGAAACGTTACAGTGAAATAAACCATAGTAATTGTTATCCATAAATAGTGTGTGTAATTCGATAGTGTTAGGGTTAGTATTCCCCCAAATACTCATTTATATAAAGCAGCCATTGTAGACTCCGGAAATTCCCAAACCTCTCCGTCTAGCAAAAACAATCTCGTTGTCACAGCAATACTAAGTTATACTGCTTATTGGGAGCAGTATAACTAAATTGTGAATTCCACAGAGTAAATACTGTATTTTATAATAAAATATACTTTTAAAGCTTGATTACACATGGTAAAAAAAGAAAATTGCGAAACTAAACTGAGCTAACCTTAACCCTAGAATGTCAAATTAAAAACGTTGTCCTAACATTAACCCTTAATACTGCTGTTGTCATTAACGCCACCCTAAAAATATGGTTGCCTTTAAATATACTTTCAATTTAAACATAACACATTGTTTAATCATATTTCTTTTTTTCGCCGATAGCAAAGTGGTATTTGTCGCAAGGGAAGCATCGCAGTGTTGAAAGTAAAGCTTGCAAAGTTGGATTGAAGCGTCTCATGAAATACAGCTGTTGCTGTATTGTTGGAGGTCCACGTAGCGGGAAAAATGAGATCGCGAACAAGATAATAAGTACTTTTATTGCAAATAATAAAACTACGGGTCTAACCGTGGTTCCAGTCCTGATTGATCAACCGTCGGATTTAGGCCGATTAAACAAATCCATAACTGACAACAGTCATGACAAATATCTCCTGTTTTTTAAAGATATGTTCGGTTGCCACCGTGTGAGTGATTTGCCTTGGGATCGATATTTAGATTTTTTGGATAAAAAATTAGAGAAAAAAGTTATATCCGTCATTGTCACGTCCAGAACGATGATTTATCAAAAATTGAAATCAAGTTTAAAGTCTAGTTCTATATTTCATAAAAACACTACGATCTTGCTTCATCATAAAGAATATATTTATACCATAGCAGATAAACGAGAGATGTTGAAAGCCACCAAGGTACCGCTGGAGGAATTCACAGACTCTGCGATTAGTCAAATTAGCGATATAGCATTTTTAGAATGTCTTAATACGTATCAAACAAAGGGAGATAACAGTGGAAAAGAAGTTGAGAACTTTAAAACACAACAACTGAATATAATTTTAGCTTGGCTTGACGATCTGCAACGGGGCCCTGAACAACGAAGTTATATCGCTCTTTTAGCGGTACTCTTACATAATGGTTCGTGGAATTGGGATCAACGATACGAAATATCCCCTAGAAAGTGTTCGGTATTGGAAGCAATGAAGTCGACATATGGTAACTTTGATCCAGATGATGTTCAGAAAGCTTGCGAGGATTTAACTGGAACATTTCTATTGCGTGATGATTCTGGTTCGTATACATATATTGAAGACATCGTGGGAGTTGCAGTTCTACATTTAGCTTGGCGGAAATGGCACAGCCGGATTACAGATACGTGTTCTCTACGCATTATTCTCGAATGGATCACCACAGCGTGTAACGTATGTAGCGACCAAGATCGAACGACGCTATTCGAGACCCTGGCGTGTCGAATGCAGAAAGAAAGTAGCAATGAACAGGGATGCGTTTTAAAGCATTCAGCTTTTCTGACTGGATCTTTTCTCAAACCCCTGTTTGAACATTTACCCCAAGAGTGGAAATCAAAGATATCCAAAAGACTATTTTTGGATGCGTACAGTCAAATCGATGCCTTAGGTTTTCAGACACTTGTTGAGCACACGTCATCGTCATTCATAGGAAGTTCACCAAACGGCATTAACGTCATTGAATTGGTCCTTCATTCTGAAGTTGATAGAGTGGAAAAGTTAGTCAAGTTACTAGAACGTCATCCTAGTTTACCGAGCTCAAATCTGTATGGTAAAGATCGAACCATTTTGCATTACACAGCGGAACTGTGGAATGCCGATCAAATTCAGACGTTGCTGAAATCCAATCCTACGCTTTGTGTATTGTTGAATATCGGAGATACTGCTGGTCAGACCCCATTTCACGTTGCTTGTTTAGCTGAAAACGGATGTGACATAATCCATTGCTTACATGATGCCGGCGCCGACGTTAACTCCGTTGATAATCAGCAAAAAACAGCTCTGCATCTTGTAACGCAGAAAGGCGGTGACGTAGAAAAGATCGAGTTGTTATTAAGATTAGGAGCTTGCGCAAACATGAAAGATGAAAACGACCGCAGTCCATTACATTGTGCAGTGAACGCGAAAAATATTGATGCAGTTCGGGTTTTACTGGGGGCAAATGTCGATGTAACACTTGAAGATGAAGATGAAGACACACCTTTATCTCTTGCCTGTTCACTTGTTGGAGATCAAGAAGCCATAGTTAAACTTTTAATAGATCACAGATCCGATATTAATCATACGAATCATTATTCTCAAACCTGTTTATTTCTGGCAACAGAGAGTCAGAATGTGAATGTCGTGCGATGTTTGTTAATGAACGATGCGGACGTGAATTTTCCATCGGCTAACGGATCTACGTCACTTCACAAGGCGATTAGCTCAAAGAAACGTGCTTTAGAACTAGTCAAACTTCTGGTTGAGCATGGTGCGGACATTAATTTAAAGGATCAACGGGGTGAAACGGTTCTCGATAAAATACGTATACGTAAGGAATTTCAGAACTTGGAGGCTGTTAAACATTACTTGCTTCGCTACTGTTGACCATCATGTGAAAGAAAACGAAATAAAATGGGGTTTAACGCCCAACTGTTCTGCTCCGACTGGGTTAATGAAGAGGGGCATACGCCACGCAATTTACTATGAAGAAACTTTTGCCCGGACAGCGGCACTACGGCCTACTTTGTCAAGGGTTATTTTACGTGCGCGCAAATTGGTACACGGAATCTCGGTTTTTGTTCTCCCATACGAACTGTTAGCGTTGTCCCTTTAATAGTCCCCCCCCTCCACGCCCCGTCCAGTACCACTGTCAAGGGGGAACCATACCATACTGTTTTTGACGTAAGAAACAAACTTTGGCTCTCCACAGACTCAAAATTCCAATCTAAATTACTCCGAGACCGACAAAGAATATGTATGATTTACTGGCAACCCGCAGTGGAAAAACCCTAGTGAGCTAACTCACTATACACTTTTTCGTAGTTGGGGAGTAGTTTGTGATGTTTACGGGGTATGAAGTTATACTACTATAGGGCCTATATACTGTAGAGTTTACCCAAGTTCTGTAAATATGTTCTGGTTAATGTATAAAGTCGCTAGTACCAGTGACAACAAGAACTAGGGTAACAAGAATGTCTGGTAGTTTAATATCGGGCAATGACATCATAGTCTGATAATCTGATAATCCAAATATGGTAATTCTACTTTGTGGTTATGGCGTGTATGTAATATGAGAGACAAGGGTGACTATTAAGATCTGGTTATCTTGGGTGTCAGTGACTAATTTCGTTCGTATTTCACTCTTCACACTGATTAGACTCACGCGCAGGGGGTCTTGAACATTAAATATCCCTTGAAGGCAAAATTCAACTCATACACCACATGGGATTGTGTCAAACTGCACGCAGCGATCCATCTACGTTAGCCTCCATTTAAAACGCTCACGTGATCATTTTGGGGCGGGACTTATCGACTGGACTGCTGCTTTGTGTACAAAACAGAGTAAAATAACCCGATCAAGCACGTGTTTTATGTAAACACATGTCATTGGCAAAATGTCAACTTCTGCCATTCCGCTAAAAGCGATATATGATATGTGCTAGTGGGTAATATTGCAATACATTTTTTGCCATTGTAAACTGTCTTTAGGGTTTCAATCTGTTTATCTTTCAAAACAAGGTTACTCCTAAATTTGTCTTCGCAAACAAAACCGCCTCTGTGAATTTATCTTTCATTGGGCGCCGCCATATTGAATAATTAGAGGACTATTTTGTGATTCGGCTTTGATTAGTTTGACATCTTTCATACACACAGCGCGGCTAAATAAACATATTTAATTTTATTCAATATGACAATAGACGAGAAACAAATACTCCTAAAAATTACTAAAAGCATACTCAGTGTTTCCGACTTAAATCGTCGATGTAGGAATTAAAATGTCGGGTAATTAGCTTAGGTCCTGTTATCAGGCGGAGCTAGCTGTAGACAGGCAGCCTAAGTTTGGGTTGGTGTAGGAAGCTAAAGCCCATTCCATTTCATTTCCGTCATTGAGAAGACAAACAGTAGTCATAGAAGTGTATTATAGCCGCGGGCTCGCAAACGATCCAAATCAGGCCCCGAAGTCAAATGGAATTAAGTGAATTATCATTAGGCCATAAGTCTGAGTTACTGAGAGACAGAACAAGGGTAATAACACTAACAATATGTATAGCAGCAATCAAAGATAACCAACAATTTTATTCGCCTTCTTGACATAAAACCTGTGTAGATTTATATCATGTCATCTTTGTGACATTGACAGGATAATATATATTTTATTTTTGTCTTTGGTTTTATTTGAATTGTTCTAACAATCACACAAAATGCGGAATGTACAATCTGATTAAAACACAGATTCTATTTCGTTTCGTTTCTTTATATTTCAACATTTCGTTTTACTTGTCTTTATTACACTAGGATCTGGAAGAGTTGTTATATAACCCGCGTTCTGGGTGACGTCTGGGATTAGCCATTGAAGCGGTCTGTTACGACGAGTTTTAGGCGTGAGTTGTACTCTGATTGGTTAATCAAATTTCTGACGTCATAGGTTCAAAGCCCCTCGTATGACCTCTTATGCGACCTCCCACTACAACTGGTCAGATCTTCATGTAGTAGAGGCCATCGAAAGTATAAAAAAAAAACGAAACGAAAAATAGATCTGTATTTTAATCATGTTGCGGAATGTATGTCAACGATTTTATGTTCAAATCCTTTCAAACCGAATCACCTCTTCTCCTTTTGCAGCTACGTTATCGTCATCTATCTTATCTTTATCGGGTAGCGCAAAGTAAAGTTTTTCCCAAAACCATGGATCGCCATATTTAACGTATGTCTTAGTTTTTAAAAGTGTTCTTAAATCAGGATCCACGGCGTCTTGGTCTATGTCATCAAGTAAAACAATAACAATATTTTCCGCATGATTAGTTAGAACTTCATGGTGAGCCGTTTGAAACTCAAATTTGCACCATTCACTCTGTAAAAAATTATTTGAAATAATCAACAAAGTTCTTCTACTAGCGTCCACGGCTTCTATAATATTATCGGCGATAGATTCACCGACTGGGAAATCTCGAAAATGAAGGCATAGTCGCAATTTCTTCCTCTGTTCTAATTTAGGCATAAGCTCTTTAAGTATAAATTCCTCGTCCTTACTGCTATGCGAAACGAAAGCGTCATATTTATATTCGCGATCATTGTTTTCCTTGCCTGGAACGAAACGCACACCAAACTTTGTATAAATAACAACTTGTACAAATTGTCGTTTCCACACGATTAACACCGCTAGAACAGCTAGAGAAGAAAAGAAGAAGACCAAGCCTATTATTGGTCCAAGTAAACGATCATCCTCTTGTAAAACCTGTTGAATTATAGTTGTATTAACTATAACAGTTTTATTGGAACACAGACTCGAGTAGTTATAATCGAGAACACCCATCACGCGATCAGTTGAATTCCAGTAAAGTTCCGGCATCGTGATATTTACCGAGTCGTTGTAATTTAACATGTTTTCTTCACTTGCTGGCCATGTGCAAGCTATGTCATCGATATCTTTGATTCTCTCGGCGTTTATTGTTAGAAAGTCTCGGAACTCGGTGATAAAATCACACCGGCAACTCCATGGATTGTTTGATAGTGACACTGTGGTTATCTGGTTGGAGTTCAACGAATCTAACGAACCCAGATCGCTCAGTTTATTGTCGTGAAGAGACAGGCTAAGTCCGTGGTTTAATCCGTGAAAGGCATCAGACACGATAAAGGAAATGAGGTTATTATGCAGATAAAGTTGTTCCAAAGATTTGAGATTCTGAAACAATCCAGAAGGAATGGATGTCAATAAGTTGTGGTCGAGATAAAGTGCTTGTAGTCTCGGCATTCCATCAAAGCATCCGGGTGATAGCCATTTTACCCTACTTCCGTTTAAATAAAGAGTATTCAAGAGATCCAACTCCTCCAAGAAATGCCTTGTTACCATGGGGATATCGTTTCCTGATAAATTGATCTCGGTTGAGCCGAGTGGAAGTCTAAGCGGGATGGAAGATAAATTTCTATTCTGGCATTGAATCTCGTTTGTCTGAAAAATCATGACACTTTTTTTACACTGACATCCTTTGGGACACCGATAGACACAGGGACAGTCACCATTAAGTCTATAGTTGCTGTCAAGACAACAACCACATCCCACATCACATTCAAAATCATCCTTCTCATATTCACAAACAAATTTAGATGTCGGATAATCCCTCAGTTTGATCAAAGATGGACCGTCATTTTCACAAAATGTTCTGTCAATGTCCGGAAAATATGGCAACTTCTGTAGAGTTGATGGAAGTATGATTCCTGGAATTGTCAGAGCTTTTAACCACATCATTCCACAATCACAGATGAATTCATTGAATCCGATATAAACCGTTGGTTGATGTGCTGATCCCAAATAAAACGAATATGTGGACAATTTTCTCAAGTATCGATAATTGTACTGTAAATTCAATTTATGTAAATTTTTAAGTTTCGTCATCAGCTGACCTAGAGTGCGAATCCGGTTGCTGGACAGATCCAAGAGAACTAGTGATTCGGGAAACATATCCGGATAGACTCGATCAATTTTATTATGGTCTAAGAAAAGCTTTTGAAGATTTGTAAAATACGACAAGTCACTGGATAATCGTGTCAGGTTGTTATAATCCAGTCTTAAGAAATTCAATTTGTTGAGATTTCCCCACGGTGTCGAATATAACAGGTGCTTTTGTATCGACAAGATCTGATTATGAGATAGATCGATATACGATAATTCCGGTGAGTCTTTAAATGCCATGGATGATACAAAAAATAAACTGTTATTTCTCACACTTATCCCTACCAAGGAAACCAATCCTTCAAAACTTGTTGATGTTAGGCCATTTAATAAATTATCTTTCAAATCTAAATGTGTCAATTTGGTGCATTTGCTAAAGGAGGGCAGTGCTTTCAAAGTGTTTCGTTTCAAAAATAAGTTTTCAAGGGAGATTAAGTGCTGGAATATATTTTTAGGTAAACTGGCTATTTTATTCGAGGTTAGATTTAGTTGAATTAAATCGGTAAGATTATCAAAACTTCCTTGTGTTATAAATTTGATCTGATTAACGGAAATGTCCAGTTTGGTCAACCCGGGAGGGGTAAAAGTACCTTTATACACGTGAGTAATAGCGTTATGAGATAAATTTAAGTGTCTAAGATTGACCAAATCATCCAGTAAACCAGGTTCAACTGATGAAATACGGTTATCAGATAAATCCAAATCTTCTAAAAGCGTTAAATTTAAAAAGGTTGATGAAGGTAGGCTTGTGATGTTACACTTAATCAACTTTAACTGGGTCAGGTCGGGGAGATGTCCTAGTTCCCAAATTAATTTATCATCCGGGTACACATTTTGTAAATGTAATTCCTTTAACTTGGGATGGTCTCGTGGAAAGAACTCTAACATTTGTCCGACACCAACCAAATGCAAGACATTTAGCTTGGTAAGGTTTCTCAGATTTCCGATATGTCCCTCCAATATCGTTCCCGTTAGATCCAAACTTTCTAAATATCCCAAATCGTTTAAATTAGTTTCCAACTTTAGTGGAGCACCATGACATATTTTCAGGCTAATCAGATTCGGAGCACAGTTAGATAAATTTGGAAATGTTTTGAAAGCGTTGCCACTAAAATCGATATGTTTTAACGATAGATTCGCGACTTCACAGTTTTTTTCAAACATTCCATAACTCTCCAACCCGTTGTTAGAAATGTTCAACACTTCAAGATGGTCAAGGTCACGTATTTCCGGAAACGACGTCAGGCCGCTGTCAGAAATTTCCAACTCAACTAAAGATGTGTTGAATATCAGTGACGTATTCCGCAAAAAGCATGACGTAAACCTGATGTTTCTTAATCTTGGCCATTGAAATAATGTTGTCGATATTCCGTCGAAACGACAACCGATAAATTTTACGGAGTGAAGTTTCGATAAAAGAAGGAAGAGATCAGCAGGGGGAGTTTGCTGTAAATATTTATTGAAGCAGTTGACTTCTAAAATCGACACCGACTTAGGCAATAAGAGTAAACTGGATGTTTCATGACATGTCACCTTGATGTCCGTTGAATTGACACTCAACGATTCACACTGACAATCTGGTACTTGGACACATGCTGTGACGACTGATCCGGATACAAATAATGGAATGAACAGCAAACTATAAATTAATGTATCCATCACATCCATACTGAAACAGAAAACGTGTATCAGTTATTAAACAATACAACAGTATTGAGAACATACATGAACATAACCGATCTGATTGTACATGACAAGGGGGAGGGTCGCCTGTCCAACCTCGTGGGGTTTTCCCGGTTTCATCCATCTGCTAAAACCCCTGCACACAAGCGAATTATTGAAATAAAACTGAACCATGTGTTAGTCCCGAAATGACCTAGTTTGTATCGAGTGGACGTTAAACTCTATGTCTCTCTCTCT